>NC_133513.1:30595000-31286250 GCF_049354715.1 Callithrix jacchus | reverse complement strand
GTTGTTAATGAAAAAGTAGTCATTCCAGCTGATATCACAGGAAAAGAAAAACTAAGAAACTATTATGAACAATTACATGACAAAAAAAGATAACTTCAAAGAAATGATTCTTAGAAAGAACAACATATTACAAAGAAATAGAAATACCAAAAAGACTAACAATGAGGAAGAAGACAGAATCAAAAATCTCCCAATTTAAAAAAAGCCCATGACCAAATGACTTCCTGTGTAAACTGTATCAAGCATTTAAAGAATTAATATCAACACTTCTCAAACTCTTTCAAAAAACTGAAAGAAAAAAACACTTTCAAACTCATTTTATGAGGCCAACACCTCATAATGAAGCCAGATAAAGGCACTACAAAAAAAGAACAAGCCAATTCTCAGCAAAATACTAGACAACAAATTCAAAAACACATTAACAGGATCATACATCATTATCTAGTAGGATTTATCCCTGAGATGCAAGGCTGTCTTAATACAGTAACAAAAATATGAAAATCATATAATCCTCTCAAAAAATCTATTAAAAGCCTCTGACAAAATTAAGCAAATTTTCATAATAAAAACTCCAAACAACATATATACAAAAATATCCATCTCAACACAATAAAGGCCATATACATAACAAGCATTCAGGGCATACTCCACAGTGAAATGCTGAAGGTTTCCTCTAGTATCAGAAACAAGCCAGGGGTGCCCAATCGCAACACTTCTATTCAAAAGAGTAGTGAGAAATCAAGTCAGAACAATTAGGTAAGAAAAAGAAACAAAAAACATTCAAATCAGGAATAAAGAAGTAAAATGCTCACTGTTTACAGATGAGGTGATTTTAAAACATAGAAAACCCTAAAGATTATACCAAACCAAAAAAAAAAAGAGCTAATAAATCCATTCAGTAAAGCTGAGGCCACAAAAACATACAAACATTAGCCGCATTTCCATATGCTAACAATAAACTATCTGAGAAAAAAGTTACAAAAAAATCTTATTTGTACAGTGCAACGGATACTCATAAATGGAGCACTAACTCCCTGGAACAGAGCACGTGAGGAAATAAAAGTGGGGGCGCTTTATGAGTTCTGCTACAGCAGACTTAAACGTACCTGCCTAGCAGCCCTGAATGAACAACAGAGCTCAAAGCTCAGCACTTGAGCTCCTATAAAGTACAGTCTCCTCAAGCAGCTCCCTGACCCCCGTATATCCAAAGAGTCACCTCACAAAGGACTGATCAGACTGACATTTGGTGGACATCATTCAGAAACAAAGATAGCAGAAGAAGAATCTGGTATCAACCCTCACGGTTCCGCAGCTGCTACATGAGTTCCCCAGGCAAGCAGGGCCTGGAGTGGACCTCAGCAGTCCTACAGCAGTGGGGCCAGACTGTCAGAAGGAAAACTAAGAAACAGAAATACTTCATCATCAACAATCTGGACGTCCACTCAGAGACCCAATTGGAAAGTCAGCAACCACTCAGATGACAGGTAGATAAATCCACAAAGATGGGAAGAAACCAGCGCAAAAAGGAGGAAAACACCCGAAACCAGAACACCTCGCCTCCTCAAAGGACCAAAACTCCTCACCAGTGAGGGAACAAAGCTGGACAGAGAATGAGTGTGATGAAATGACAGAATCAGGCTTCAGAAGGTGGGTAATAAGAAACTTCCATGAGCTAAAAGAACATGTTCTAAATCAATGCAAAGAAACAAAGAACCTTGGAAAAAAATATTTGAAAAAAAGATTTGAGGAAATGATAACAAAAATGGACAACTTAGAGAGGAATATGAGGAACCAAAGGAGCTGAAAAACACAACACGAGAACTTCACGAAGCATGCATAAGTTTCAACAGCTGAATTGACGAAGTAGAAGAAAGGATATCAGAAGTGGAACATCAACTCAATGGAATACCAGAACCTCTGGGACACATTTAAAGCAGTCTCTAGAGGAAAGTATATAGCAATAAGTGCCCACATGAGGAGAATGGAGACATCCAAAATTGACAACCTATCGTCAAAATTGAAAGAGCTAGAGGAGCAAGATCAAAAAAACTCAAAACCCAGCAGAAGACAAGAAATAACTAAGATCAGAGCTGAACTGAAGGAGATTGAGACACGAAAAACCCTTCAAAAAATCAATAAATCCAAGAGCTGGGTTTTCGAAAAGATCAACAAAATAGACAGACCACTAGCCAGATTGATTAAAAATAAAAGAGAGAACAACCAGATAGATGCAATAAAAAATGATAAAGGGGAAATCACCACAGATTCCACAGAAATTCAAACCATCATCAGAGAATATTACAAACAACTCTATGCGCATAAATTAGTAAACCTGGAAGAAATGGATAAATTCCTGGACTCCTGTGTCCTCCCAAGCCTAAACCAGGAGGAAGCTGAAACTATGAATAGACCAATAACAAGGTCAGAAGTCGAGGCAGCAATTAAGAGCCTACCACACAAAAAAAGCCCAGGTCGAGACGGATTCACAGCCGAATTCTACCAGACACACAAAGAGGAGCTGGTACCATTCCTTCTAAAACTATTTCAAACAATCCAAAAAGAGGGAAGCCTTCCCAAATCATTTTACGAGACCAACATCATTCGGATACCAAAACCCGGCAGAGACCCAACAAGAAAAGAAAACTTCAGGCCAATATCCATGATGAACATAGATGCAAAAATCTTCAATAAAATATTGGCAAGCTGAATGCAACAGCAAATCAAAAAACTTATTCACCATGATCAAGTAGGATTCATCCCGGGGATGCAAGGCTGGTTCAACATATGCAAGTCTATCAACGTAATTCACCACATAAACAGAACCAAAAACAAAAACCACATGATTATCTCAATTGACGCAGAGAAGTCACTTGACAAAATTCAACAGCTCTTTATGCTAAAAACCCTCAATAAACTCGGTATCGATGGAACGTATCTCAAAGTAATAAAAGCTATTTATGACAAACCAACAGCCAATATCATACTGAATGGGCAAAAACTGGAAGCATTCCCTTTGAAATCTGGCACTAGACAAGGATGCCCTCTTTCACCACTCCTATTCAATATAGTACTGGAAGTTCTAGCCAGAGCAATCAGGCAAGAAAAAGAAATAAAGGGTATTCAAATAGGAAAGGTGGAAGCCAAATTGTCTCTATTTGCAGACAACATGACAGTATACCTAGAAGACCCCATCACCTCAGCCCAAAAACTCTTGAAACTGATAAGCAACTTCAGCAAAGTCTCAGGATATAAAATCAATGTGCAAAAATCACAAGCATTCGTCTACACCAATAGCAGACTTAAAGAAAGCCAAATCAAGAACGAACTGCCATTCACAATTGCTACAAAAAGAATAAAATACCTTGGAATACAACTCACAAGGAACATAAGGGACCTCTTCAAGGAGAACTACAAACCGCTGCTCAACGAAATCAGAGAGGACACAAACAGATGGAGAAATATTCCATGTTCATGGTTAGGAAGAATTAATATCGTGAAAATGCCTATACTGCCCAAAGTAATTTACAGAATCAACGCTATCCCCATCAAGCTACCATTGACTTTCGTCACAGAACTGGAAAAACACCATGAACTTCATATGGAACCAAAAGAGAGCCCGCATAGCCAAGTCAATTCTAAGAAAAAAGAACACAGCGGGGGGGGGCATCACACTACCGGATTTCAAACTATACTACAAGGCTACAGTAATCAAAACAGCATGGTACTAGTACCAAAACAGAAATATAGACCAATGGAACAAAACAGAGGCACCGGAGGAAACACAACATACATACAACTATACAATCTTTGATAAACCTGACAAAAACAAGCAAGGGGGAAAGGATTCCCTGTTTAATAAATGGTGTTGGGAAAACTGGCTAGCCATGTGCAGAAAGCAGAAACTGGACCGCTTCCTGACACCTTACACTAAAATTAACTCCAGATGGATTAAAGACTTAAACATAAGACCTGGCACCATAAAAACCCTAGAAGGAGATCTAGGCAAAACTATCCAGGACATAGGAGTAGGCAAGGACTTCATGAACAAAACACCAAAAGCATTGGCAACAAAAGCCAAAATAGACAAATAAGACCTAATGAAACTCCACAGCTTCTGCACGGCAAAAGAAACAGTCACTAGAGTGGATCGGCAACCAACAGAATGGGAAAAAATTTTTGCAGTTTACCCATCTGACAAAGGGCTGATATCCAGAATTTACAAAGAACTCAAACGGATTTACAGGAAAAAAACAAGCCCATTCAAAAGTGGGCAAAGGATATGAACAGACACTTTACGAAAGAAGACATATATGAGGCCAACAATCATATGAAAAAATGCTTATCATCACTGGCCATCAGAGAGATGCAAATCAAAACCACATTGAGATACCATCTCACGCCAGTTAGAATGGCGATCATTAAAAAATCTGGAGACAACAGATGCTGGAGAGGATGTGGAGAAAAAGGAACACTTTTACACTGTTGGTGGGAGTGTAAATTAGTCCAACCATTGTGGAAGACGGTGTGGCGATTCCTCAAGGCCTTAGAAATAGAAATTCCATTTGACCCAGCAATCCCATTACTGGGTATATATCCAAAAGACTATAAATCGTTCTACTATAAGGACACATGTACACGAATGTTCATTGCAGCACTGTTTACAATAGCAAAGACCTGGAATCAACCCAAATGCCCATTGATGATAGACTGGATTGGAAAAATGTGGCACATATACACCATGGAATATTATGCAGCAATCAGAAATGATGAGTTTGTGTCGTTTGTAGGGACATGGATGAATCTGGAGAACGTCATCCTCAGCAAACTGACACAAGAACAGAAAATGAAACACCGCATATTCTCACTCATAGGCGGGTGATGAAAAATGAGAACACATGGACACAGAAAGGGGAGTACTAAACACTGGGGTCTATTGGGGGGAAAAGGGGAGGGCCAGTGGGAGGGGGAGGTGGGGAGGGATAGCCTGGGGAGAAATGCCAAATGTGGGTGAAGTGGAGAAGGAAAAAAAAGCACACTGCCATGTGTGATCCTACGCAACTGTCATGCATGCTCTGCTCATGTACCCCAAAACCTAAAATCCAATAAAAAATAAAAAAAAAATTTAAAAAAAGCTCAATGGAATAAAAGGAGAAGCCAAGATTAGAGAAAAAAGCGCAAAAAGGAATGAACAAAGTCTCCAAGAAATGTGGAACTATGTGAAGAGACCTAACCTACGTTTGATAGGTGTACCAGAATGCGACGAAGAGAATGAATCCAAGCTGGAAAATACTCTTCAGGATATTATCTAGGAAAATTTCCCCCACCTAGCAAGACAGGCCAACACTCAAATGCAGGAAATACAGAGAACACCACAAAGATTTTCCACAAGAGCAACCCCAAGGCACATAATCGTCAGATTCACCTGGGTTGAAATGAAGGAGAAAATACTAAGGGCAGCCAGAGAGAAGGGTCGGGTTACCCACAAAGGGAAGCCCATCAGACTCACAGCAGATCTCTCGGCAGACACCCTATAAGCCAGAAGAGAGTGGGGGCCAATATTCAACATCCTTAAAGAAAAGAACTTTCAACCCAGAATTTCATATCCAGCCAAACTGAGCTTCAGAAGTGAAGGAAAAATAAAATCCTTTGCAAACAAGTAAGTACTCAGAGATTTTGTCACCATCAGGTCTGCTTTACAAGAGCTCCTGAAAGAGGCACTACACATAGAAAGGAACAACCAGTACCAGCCATTCCAAAATCACACTAAATGCTAAAGAGCATCAACAAAATGAAGAATCTGCATCAACTAACGGGCAAAACAGCCAGCTAGCATCAAAATGGCAGTATCAAATTCACACATAACAATATTAACCCTAAATGTAAATGGACTAAATGCACAAATCAAAAGACACAGACTGGCAAATTGGATAAAAATCCAAAACCCATCGGTGTGCTGTATCCAGGAAACCCATCTCACATGTAAGGCTACCCAAAGGCTCAAAATAAAGAAATGGAGGAAGATTTACCAAGCAAATGGAGAGCAAAAAAAAAAAGCAGGAGTTGCAATACTCATCTCTGAAAAAATAGACATTAAAGCAACAAAGATCAAAAGAGACAAAGAAGGACATTACACAATGGTAAAAGGATCGATACAACAAGAAAAGCTAACGATCCTAAATATATATGCACCCAATACAGGAGCACCCACATATATAAGGCAAGTTCTTAATGACTTACAAAGAGACTTAGACTCCCACACAATAATAGTGAAAGACATTAACACTTCACTGTCAATATTAGACTGATCAACGAAACAGAAAATTAACAAGGATATCCAGGACTTGAACACAGACCTAGAACAAGCAAACCTGATAGACATTTACAGAACTCTCCACCCCAAATCCACAGAATATACATTCTTCTCAGCACCACATCACACCTATTCTAAAATTGACCACATAATTGGAAGTAAAGCACTCCTCAGCAAATGCAAAACAACTGAAATCCTAACAGTCTCTCAGACCATAGTGCAATCAAGTAAGAACTCAGAATTCAGAAACTAACTCAGAACCGCACAGCTTCATGGAAACTGAACCAGTTGGCTTCATGGAAAAGAGACACTTGGCTCTTGAATGTTGATTGGATAAACAATGAAATGAAGGCAGAAATAAAGAAGTTCTTCAAAACCAACGAGAACAAAGACACAACATACCAGAATCTCTGGGACACATTTAAAGCAGTCTCTAGGGGAAAATATATAGCAATAAGTGCCCACATGAGAATAGTGGAGAGATCCAAAATTGACACCCTATCGTCAAAATTGAAAGAGCTAGAGGAGCAAGATCAAAAAAATTCAAAACCCAGCAGAACACAAGAAATAACTAAGATCAGAGCAGAACTGAAGGAGATAGAGACACGAAAAACCCTTCAAAAAATCAATAAATCCAAGAGCTGGTTTTTTTGAAAAGATCAACAAAATAGACCACTAGCCAGACTGATAAAAAAGAAAAGAGAGAACAACCTAATAGATGCAATAAAAAACGACAAAGGGGAAATCACCACAGATTCCACAGAAATTCAAACCATCATCAGGGAATACTACAAACAACTCTATGCACATAAACTAGTAAACCTGGAAAAAATAAATAAATTCCTGGATACTTGTGTCCTCCCAAGCCTAAACCAGGAGGAAGCCGAAACTATGAACAGACCAATAACAAGGTCTGAAGTTGAGGCAGCAATTAAGAGCCTACCACACAAAAAAAGCCCAGGTCCAGATGGGTTCACAGCCGAATTCTACCAGACACACAAAGAGGAGCTGGTACCATTCCTTCTGAAACTAGTCCAAATAATCCAAAAAGAGAGAATCCTTCCCAAATCATTTTATGAAACCAACATCATCCTGATACCAAAACCCGGCAGAGACCCAACAAGAAGAGAAAACTTCAGGCCAATATCCATGATGAACAGATGCAAAAATCTTCAATAAAATACTGGCAAACCGATTGCAATAGCAAATCAAAAAACTCATCCATCATGATCAAGTAGGATTCATCCCGGGGATGCAAGGCTGGTTCAACATAGGCAAGTCTATAAATGTAATTCACCACATAAACAGAACCAAAAACAAAAATCACATGATTATTTCAATTGACGCAGAGAAGGCATTTGACAAAATTCAACAGCCCTTTATGCTAAAAACCCTCAATAAACTCGGTATTGATGGAACATATCTCAAAATAATAAAAGCTATTTACAACAAACCAACAGCCAATATCATACTGAATGGGCAAAAACTGGAAGCATTCCCTTTGAAATCTGGCACTAGACAAGGATGCCCTCTCTCACCACTCCTATTCAATATAGTACTGGAAGTTCTAGCCAGAGCAATCAGGCAAGAAAAAGAAACAAAGGCTATTCAAATAGGAAAGTAGGAAGCCAAATTGTCTCTATTTGCAGATGACATGATTGTATATCTAGAAGACCCCATCGTCTCACCCCAAAATCTCCTGAAACTGACAAGCAATTTCAGCAAAGTCTCAGGATATAAAATCAATGTGCAAAAATCACAAGCATTCCTATACACCAACAACAGACTTAAAGAGAGCCAAATCAAGAATGAACTGCCATTCACAACTGCTACAAAGACAATAAAATACCTAGGAATACAACTTACAAGAAACGTAAGGGACCTCTTCAAGGAAAACTACAAACCACTGCTCAATGAAATAAGAGAGGACACAAACAGATGGAGAAACATTCCATGTTCATGGTTAGGAAGAATCAATATCGTGAAAATGGCCACACTGCCCAAAGTAAGTTACAGACTCAATGCTATCCCCATCAAGCTACCATTGACTTTCTTCACAGAACTGGAGAAAACCACCTTGAACTTCATATGGAACCAAAAGAGAGCCCGCATAGCCAAGTCAATTCTAAGCAAAAAGAACACAGCAGAAGGCATCACACTACTGGACTTCAAACTATACTACAAGGCTACAGTAATCAAAACAGCATGGTACTGGTACCGAAACAGAGATATAGACCAATGGAACAGAACAGAGGCATCGGAGGCAACACAACATATCTACAACCATACAGTCTTTGATAAACCTGACAAAAACAAGCAATGGGGAAAGGATTCCCTGTTTAATAAATGGTGTTGGGAAAACTGGCTAGCCATATGTAGAAAGCAGAAACTGGACCTCTTCCTGACACCTTACACTAAAATTCACTCCAGATGGATTAAAGACTTAAACATAAGACCCGGCACCATAAAAACCCTAGAAGAAAATCTAGACAAAACCATTCAGGACATAGGAGTAGGCAAGGACTTCATGACCAAAACACCAAAAGCATTGGTAACATAAGCCAACATAGACAAATGGGACCTAATGAAACTCCACAGCTTCTGCACGTCAAAAGAAACAGTCACTAGAGTGAATTGGCAACCAACAGAATGGAAAAAATTTTTGCAGTTTACTCATCTGACAAAGGGCTGATATCCAGAATTTACAAAGAACTCAAACAGATTTACAAGAAAAAAACAAACAAGCCCATTCAAAAATGGGCAAAGGATATGAACAGACATTTTACAAAAGAAGACATACATGAGGCCAACAAACATGAAAAAATGCTCATCATCAATGGTCATCAGAGAGATGCAAATCAAAACCACATTGAGGTGGGTGAAGGGGAGAAGAAAAGCAAAGCACACTGCCATGTGTGTACCTACGCAACTGTCTTGCATGCTCTGCTCATGTACCCCAAAACCTATAATCCAATAAAAAAATTAAAAAAAAAAAAAAAAAAAAACCACATTGCGATACCATCTCACGCCAGTTAGAATGGCAATCATTAAAAAATCTGGAGACAACAGATGCTGGAGAGGATGTGGAGAAACAAGAACTCTTCTACACTGCTGGTGGGAGTGTAAATTAGTTCAACCATTGTGGAAGACAGTGTGGCGATTCCTCAATGGCCTAGAAATAGAAATTCCATTTGACCCAGCAATCCCATTACTGGGTATATATCCAAAGGACTACAAATCGGTCTACTATAAGGACACATGCACACGAATGTTCATTGCAGCACTGTTTACAATAGCAAAGACCTGGAACCAACCCAGATGCCCATCGATGATAGACTGGACAGGGAAAATGTGGCACATACACACCATGGAATATTATGCAGCAATCAAAAATGATGAGTTTGTGTTCTTTGTAGGGACATGGATGAATCTGGAAAACATCATTCTCAGCAAACTGACACAAGAACAGAAAATGAAATACCGCGCATATTCTCACTCATAGGCGGGTGATGAACAATGAGAACACATGGACACAGGGAAGGGAGCACTATACACTGGGATCTATTGGGGGGAATAGGGGAGGGACAGCAGCGGGGGGGGAACTGGGGAGGGAAAGCATGGGGAGAAATGCCAAATGTGGGTGAAGGGGAGGAAGGCAGCAAAACACACTGCCAACTGTGTACCTATGCAACTAGCATGTTCTGCACATGTACCCCAAAACCTAAAATGCAATTTAAAAAAAATCTTATTTATAATAGTATAAAAAATTTATATAACTTCATTTAACAAAGGAGGTGAAAGATCTGGTCAAAATCTATAAAACACTGATGAAAGTAATTGAAAAAGACACATATTTTTCTTTTTCATTGATTAGAAAAAATATATTGCTAACATGTCCATACTTCACAAAGTGATTTACTGATCCAATGCGATCTGTATTAAAATTTTAATGGCATTTTTCACAGAAAGGGAAAAAATTCTAAAACTTCTACAGAATCACAAATAACTCCAAGTACACAATGCAATATTGAAAAAGAAGAACAAAGCTAGAGGCATCACACTTCTTCATTTCAAATGATTACACAGCTATACTAATCAAGAGTATGGTACTGACACAAAAACAGACACATAGACCAATGGAATAGAATATAGAAACCAGAAAGAAACCATGGCATATACAGTCAAGTAATACTTGGACAAGATACACAAAGGGTATAATCTCTTCAACAAATAATGCTGAAAAAAAGTAGTCATGTGCAAAAGAATAAAATTGAACGTTTATACCATGTACAAAAATTAACTCAAAAGAATTAACACTAAATGCAAAACCAGAAACTGTATAACTTCTAGAACAAAGCATAAGGAACAATCTCTTTGACACTGGCCTTGGCAATAATTTTTCTGGATATCACACCAAAAAATCACAAGGAAAAAAAAAGTAAAAAATAAAAACAAGTAGCATTACATCAAACAAAAAGGTGTGTGACAGTAAAGAAAACACAGAACATGAAAAAGCAACCCAGGGATTGGGAAAAAATATGTCTGATAAGAGTTTTATATCCAAAATATATAAGATTCTCACACACTTCAATAGCAAAAAAAAAAAGTGAATATGACTTAAAAATTTGCAAAGGACCCAAGTAGAAATTTCTCCAAATATACATAGAAGTAGCAAACAGGTTTATAAAAAGGTTCTCAATGTCATTATTCATCAGGAAAATGCAAGTAAAACCTCAATAGATATCACCTCACACTTGTTAGAATAATAACTGTTAAAAATCAAGATATAAATATTCACACTTGTTAGAATGCCTGCTTTTAAGAGTCAAGAAATATTAACAATAGTAAGAGTCAGAGCATGGAGAAAAGAAAACCCTTGTACACTGTCAGTGGAAATGTAAACTGATCCAGCCATTATGAAAAATGGCATGAAGGCACCTCGAAAAAATTAAAAATAGAAGTATCCTACTTCTAACTGTATAAGCAAAGGAAATAAAATCAGTATGTCAAAGATATATCTGTATCCCTATGTTCATAGCCAATTATTCACAATATACAGAATATTTTTCAGCCATAACAAAGAAGGTACTCCTGCAATTTTGACAACATGGATGAATAAACCAGGTGCACATAATGGTAATGAGCACAAACTTTCATTTACAAGATAAATTCTGAATATCCAATGTAAAGCCTTGTAAATACAGTTAACGATACTCTATAGTAGCGGTCCCCAACCTTTTTGGCAGCAGGGACCAGTCTTATGGAAGATAATTTTACCATGGATGGAGGTCGAGTGAGGGATGGTTTTGGGATGAAATTCTTTTACCTCAAATCATCAGGCATTCAATAGATTATCATAAAGAACACACAACCTGGATCTTTTACATGCACAGTTCACAATAGGGTTCGAATTCCTATGAGAACTGAATGCTGCCACTGATCTGACAGGAGGCAGAGCTCAGGCAGTAATGCTTGCTGGCTCAATAATGGGCATCTCCTGCTGCGTGGCCAGATTCCTAACAGGTCACAGACCAGTACTATAGACCTCTGCTCTATAGTATACTTGAGACTTGTTAACAGTGTACATCTTAAGAGCTCTCACCACACACAAAACAACTGGCGTCTGATGTGAGATGACTAATATGGTAATTAACTTTGTTGTGTTAGTCATTAAACAATGTGTATGCGTATCAAATCATCAAGATGTACCCTTTAAATAGATACCATTTATACTTGTGGAAAGAATCATATGTCAAGAAAAAAAAACTAAAGGACACATTCTCAGTCAGCTTCATACTTAACCAGATGAAATTATAAAATGATAGTTAAAATACAAGGCAAGAGTTTAGGCTTTGTTATATACTAGGCAATGTTCTAAGCTTCCCATAGACAAAAGTTAGATAAGAATTCTACATACTGAGTAATACACATTAAACTATTTTACATTTGTGGAATTTATGCCTATAGAATTTAAATTTCTCATCTTAGGGTGGGAAAAATAAAAAGTTGAAGTGAAACAAAATTAGATTTTCTTATATTTAGGAAGATGCTTTGTGGTTTGATAAAATTACTACATCTTAATTTCTGTAGGATCACCTCGGAAACCACAATAAAATTAAAAATTAATATATCAAAAATATGTGACATCTGTCCACAGAATTCCTGGAACTTCTGAATAAAATCCCACTGTCCATCACTCCCCTCACACACTTCAGACATGAGTCAAAAACAGAACTTAAAAGTGGTTTCACGTAGAGGTAGAAACATGCACAGACTTTCCCAGAGCCCCCAAATCAATGGAAGAGCAGTCAGATCACACAGGCCCTCACAGGCCAAGGGGAGCACTTTGGCTGTCACTGTGAATATGATGGTAGATCGCAGAAGGGAAAGGAGAATCATTAGATGATTTCAGAGCATGAGACAGAAGATGTCCCTCTGTGACAGCAAGAGAAATAAACTTAGGCTTCTCAAAAATCATTTCCATTGGAGAACTTCCCAATCCACATTTCAAGGTCTGGTTCTTTCCTGACCTCTGGACCTCTCACCCATGTCATCTATTCATTCACTCCCACCTACCTGGCTGGGTGGCTACTGTCTCTGCACTCTTCACATTCCAGGGCTCTTTCCTTTGCTCCAAAAAGGTAATCAGGTCCGGCTTAGAGATAGTAAGACCTGTTTTATTAGAAAAAGTCACATGATTCTGACAGTTCTTTTTATGTTTTTATACTTTTTTTGGCCCCACAGGACAGGATTAATTTCTAACAATTTCTAATTTCTTTTTTTACTGTGCTCAGTAGAAAAAAGAAGATATTATAGAAGATTCTAGAAAAGTGTTTTTCAAAATACTGTTTCCTACCAGCTTCTTTAGAATATTTAGGCAACATTTTAAATTTGGGGATCCCAAGTTCTCTTACAAATCTGACTGAATCAAAATTTTTAAATACTGGATTTTAAAGTGTTGGCAACAATAGTTTATGTTAACCAATTTCTAGACTCTGCTAGAGTGAAACTTGCACATCACCTCAAATAAAAAGGCAAATGTCAAGATCAAACATTATGAAATTTTTTCTATATCAACAAAACCCCCAATTTTATCCTGAAAACAAGAATCTGAAACTAATTCATAGAAAGCACAAGATCCAAGAGACAGTCTGAAAAGAAAAGATATAAAACGCTGTTATTAGATATTCTGAAGGCAAGTTATCCTCACCCAGAGAGACCAGGTTTCTGTAGTTCTCTAACATCACATCCCAGTACAAATTCTTCTGAGCTGGTTCCAGGTGTTTCCACTCCTCCAAAGAGAATTCTATGGCCACATCCCTGAATGTCACCAGTCCCTGAAATAAAAATAAACAATACATTGACCATGTGGCCATAGCAGAGTTCTTCATTTGTCCCAAGATGGAAAGACAGTTATTGGTTCTGACTTATATAAGTGACCTGAATTATTCAATAAGATAATTTTTAACACAGTAATATTTTCTAATGTAGTCTCAATCTCTGTGGAGAGTTAAATAAAATCCTCAAAACTACTGTAGATATTATTTACACAGAATATAAAATATAAAACTAAAGCATATGTAAAATATAAAACTATGTCTTTTCTGCTTTTAGCTCTTTGCTGCTTCACTTTATTTTGTAAAGTTAAGTAACTTGATGGTAATTAGCTGGCTTCATTATTTTGTAATACAACCAATATGTTCATTGGAATTTTTTGCATTTAATGTATGTTGGTACTGTAAAGGTATCTTGTTCCCCTCAAATGAATCAACACTGCCACCTTCTGTACAATTTTGTTTTTGCTTTGCAAAAACACTAGAAAGGCTGGGAATGTATGTTTTTATAATCTGATATAGAAAATTTTCATGTTTGATCTTGACATTTGCCTTTTTATTTGAGGTGATGTGTAAGTTTCATTCTAGCAATGAGTCTAGAAATTGGTCGATATAAACTATGTTGCCAACACTTTAAAATTCAAAAACAGGAATATACATTTTTTTAGTGCTATATTTCCACCATCCAGAATCAGTTGTATATAATTCTCAGGTGGAAAAGTCATGGTGACTTAGATCCTTTCCAAGTTTTATTGTATACAACAACAAACTGGAGATCTTATTCAAATGCGGATTCTGATCTAGGTTTTGGCCTGAGTTTCAGCATTTCTATGGTTTTTAATTTTTTATTTTGACACAGGTCTCGCTCTGCCACCCAGGCTGGAGTGCAGTGATGGAATCTTGGTTCACTGCAACTTCAACGTCCTGGACTCAGGTGATCTTCTTGTCTCAGCCTCCTAAGTAGCTGAAGCTACAGGCATGAGCCACCACAGCTGTCTGAGTGTCTACATTTCTAACAAGTATTCACCAGTAGTGTTAATGCTTCAGGTCCAGAAGCCACTTTTGAATAGCAGAGAGGCAGAACACTGAGGGAAGAATTCAGGCATGATGTGAAACTGAGAGTTTTATGAAATTTGCAAGTTACAACATAATAGCTAGAATGGTAGTAATCCTTTTTGAACATATACTGTATATCAGATGTCGTCCTAACACTTGTTTACATATACAAAACCCAATAAATAATCTATGAGAAAAATTATAGGATTCCTCCTCTTATATAAGAATATTTTCCAAATGTTTGCTACTTAGTAAAGCTTGTATTTTGCCTCAGTTTATCTGATTAAGAATTTATCTCAAAAGGACATACAGGCCAATATACAAAAACAACCTTAACAGAATGTTTAGAGAAAATTTCATAACTGAGTAATGAAAACAAGAAGGCAACCACACATTACTGATCAAATAATGCTTTCGTTTTTCATGCACACACACAAAAATGGTAACTATATACACATTAAGAGTAAGAGAATATTTCTGTGTAAACAGAATTAGAAAATATTTTAAATTGTATAAAAACTATAAAACTCTTTGTGGATGATATATTTTTTGTGTTTTTAAATAACTTTATAAAGACCAATACCTACAATGATATAAACTAAAAGCTCTTGTTTCTGAGTCTGGTACTTTTTTCCAAGCTTTTCTTATGCTTATTCTCTGTGCTATTATATATCTTAGAATTTTAAGACAATAGATATATTTACTGTGTTGACTATATGTTAATAGACAATAAGACATATTTACTATATGTTAATAGACGATAGATATATTGACTATACATTAATTCTTGTTCTTTCTCTGAAAACATAGAGAAGCAATAAGGATATGCTTGTGATATGAGATGAAATAAAATGGAAACCTACAGAACTAAGAGCTGCTTCAGAATTTCCAGGCTCAAAAGCTGTTATCTCCTGTCAACAAATGTAAGAGCCTTCGCTCTGCAAAGAAAGCTACAAGCAAAGGGAAACTAAAAAGAAATGGGAGTCTCTGGATTAAATGTGATGGTTTATCACTCAGTAAATCCTCCCTCCTAGATACTCATTAAAGACAAAAAGAAAAATGATTAACTTTATAGTGAAGGAATCTGGTAAAGCGCACCTGAACCAGGTGAATGAAGTTAGCATCGGCGGTAATAAGACAAATTGGTATTAGTGCTGATGCACAGATGGGCCCATAATCACTGCTGTGATATGAGTGGAGGGGAAAAGTAAATCATAATCTTAATATAATCATAAAAAGCAATCTGTGGGGGAAGATACAGGTGACCATAGTTCCTCAACCTGGCCAGGTGACCCTACTTAGAAGCCTGGGCTGAGAATCACTTAGCTAAGCATTGTCTCTCAAGGTTCAATATGCATACATATCATTTGGTATTCTGGGCCCGCTCTAAGTAATGTGATTCTGATCTTTGGAAAGTTTCTTTGAACTGGCTTCTTTAACAAGTCCCTAGTCAATGCTGATATTGCTCCTCCTAGACCCATCATCAATAACACTCAGCTAGAGGAAGCAGACACAGCACACAGGGTCCCTCACACACAGTACTTTTACTCACAACACAAATAGTTTTTGTTCACAGCGAGAACCACGAACCACTGTCCTGAAAGCTCACATCATTTGCCAGCCATTTAAAGCCTACAGAGGCTGGAGAAGACAGTAACGTCCAAGACAGCATTTGAAAAACAGCATGGATACATGAACTAACGCAGTGTTTACTGAGCTTGTACTATATGCTCACAGCATGCACTGTGCTGAGAACATCACATGGTGTGAGTTAAATCATATAAACCCCTGGGACGCAGGTCCTGAGTATCCCATAATTCCCAGCAGGATTTAGATGGCCCAGCCTTTCTATTTCTTCTTCTGTTTCCCTATCACTATAAAAGCTAACTATAGACATATGGGAGGAATACAGAAAGGAAGGAGTGAAATTTAGTTTAGAAGAATTTCTTGGCCAGGTACGGTAGCTCACACCTGAAATCCCAGCACTTTCGGGGGCTAAGGCAGGTGGATCACTTGAAGTTAGGAGTTCAAGACCAGCCTAGTCAACATTGTGAAGCCCTATCTCTACTAAAATTAGCTCGGCATGATGGCATGCCTGTAATCCCAGCTTCTCGGGAGGCTGGGGCAGTAGAATCACCTGAACCAGGGAGGCAGAGAATGCAGTAAGCCAAGATCACAACACTGCACTCCAGCCTGGGAACAGAGCGAGAGAAGAATTTCTCATTATTGTCTTTACATCTTTACATTGACTTCATTACAACTTGTGGAGCAACTACTGGATCTGCAGAAATGGAAAAGAGGTTGCCAGGTGCAATGTTTCTAGAGGTACTGGTTTCAATAAGAAGAAACATTAAATTTCCAAACAATTTTTAAAGTGAGTCCTTTGCCCTCATTTACTTGCTTTTGGTTTTGGAGAAATTGTGAGCACCACCTCTAAAGAAATGGCAGCAGCAGCCACCCAGAAATCTGATCTCCTCTAGTCAGTCCTATGAGGGGAGGCTCCAGGGTAGAGGCAGACCTGGACAAGGCTCAGAAGAGGGTGGATTTGGGCAGAGTAGATGAGGGGGGACGTGGGCCCTAGGCTTCTCATCTCTACCCTGCTGGTTTATTTTCAGTTCTGTCTTTCCTAAGCCTGACCAACAAGAACTTGACTCCCATGGTTTGCCTTGTTTTAACTGTTTAAGCTTCAACCTATTTTGTAACATGCAATAACAAGCAATTTAACCAAAACACGTAGGGCTTTCTGAGAAAATTATATTAGTAGCTACACAATTATCCTTAAAAAGAAAAAAGCAATATAAATAATAATTATAATAACAACTCTTTTGTCGATGGGCAGCCCTTCATGTGCTGACATCAGAACTCACAATGTTAACATACAGGCAGTGTCCCAAATGAAGCCCAAGTTCCCTATACACCTCTGTTCTTGCTCCTGACAAGATGGTGAATTCAACATCATCCATCTGCTCTAGACTGAAAGTTCCTGGACAGTAGGGACTACGGCTGCTACATCTGTTTTTCTAATGGCCATATGAAATGAAAGCAATTGGTTTACCTATCAGTCTGAGTCTTCAGACCTCCTCCTTGTTCTTCATCCACACATTAGAAAACTGGAGCAATGCCCATTTGGATACCAAATAAAGATATTCCTTATGTTAAAGGAGAAAGAAAACCTGGATAACTCATTCCTCTTCCTCTGAGACTGAAGCAAGATTAGCCCATTGTCAGCCTGACCCCTGTCTGCACAGGATATAACCAAGTGTCTCAAGGATCCCTAGGTGCTGGTGAAGAGTCCCTGGTAACCCTGGGATGAAAACCCAATGGTGATTTAGGCAGGAAAGACTCAAGTTGTCCTTGTGGAACCAGAGTAGAAAACTGAGTTGTCATGGTAGGGCCAGATATGTTATTACCTACACCTGATCAGTTAACTCTTGGGTACAAGAGAGGACAAGTTGACCCTACTCCAGTAACACAGCACACAGGTAGGTGTAGCTTCACTCACGGATCTGGAAAGTTGTGGCCCTGCCCTCCCTCTGCTAAGGTGCTGCTTTACACTTACAGACTCTGCCACCAGATTGTTTATAAAAGGAACCCCTCACAGAACTGCTGTAGCTCACTGGACAAGATCTTGAAAACTCTGAGGGCCTCACTCCAAAAGGAGGGATTTACAAAGTCCATGTTGATCTCTCACAATGCAGAAAATGTCCCCTGGATTTTCTATACATCCTCGGTCCAAAGTCTGGCCCTGTCTTTTGGAGATCAGCCTTCACTTCCAGACTCCAGGTGGAATCAGCCTGGCTCTGCAATTCTTGAGTATTTCTGTGAAGAGCGGAAAACTAGAGGAAGGCTGCTCTCACACATCCTGGAGAAGCCCAGGACCTGGGTTCAGAATTTGAAGCTGCCGATTTAGGTGCGGGAGGGGCAAGGAAGTGGCCGGTGCCCTATGCACACTCATGGGCATTTGGGCAAGAGGATGAGGGGAATGTTGAGATTCTCAGGCCTACTCAATGCACGTGTGTGTGCCTGGTTGGTTTCCAGGCCTCATGGTCTCTGAATCAGTTTCAGGTCTGAAGATGCCAGGGGCATGGAATGACAGAAGTGGAACAGCCCTGTAAACTTATTTTTGTAGAAATCTAGTCAAACTATTCTATAAGGGACTGAAGATCCCAACTAAGCAGAGAGACCATTCTGCCTACAGATTTTGGGGGCAATGGGCACTTTGCTGCACAACTGTATGTTGTGAATAAAAATCAAAGAGGGAAAGGATCCTCTGGAGTGAAGTCTTATGGGCACCTTACATGTTTATATTCTGTGGGGTAATTCTGGGCAATGTTTGAAAAATGTTATTAAGTAAATCATAAAATCATCTCCAACCCCAGAAAAACTATCCACAATGGTAGAAAAGAAAGAAAATTGTTTTATTACACAATTAGACCAGAATGTAAAGGACATAATAGGCAACCTGCAAAGAGACTGGGAAAATGCCCACTGGTGAAAGTCACCATAATTAATTAGTCCTCAAGTAGAAGACCTAACAGCACTATTTGTCAGATATAGTTCACGCTAAATTCACCTGGGAATTGGGAGGCCATCTTTGTTTTTTAACTGGCTATATTCAATGGAAAAATAAACTTCATGTCTTCGTGACAGGTAGATTTGCAACTTGGAGCTAGGTGCCTGCTCTCCTAGAGAAACTGTGGGATACAGCTGTATCTTCTTTGCTATTTACATTTTATATCAGTGATTCCCAGTTCCTAGAGAAAGGCAGTCATGAGTCAAAACGACTGACAAATCGCCTATTTAGCTGTTAGAATGATTCAGACAGATTGTAAAACAAAAATAATTTACATATGAAACTTTTCCAAAGAAAGTGCTTTAAGAAAAAAAAAATTTCTTTCCCTTTTTTTTTTTAAGAGATGGGGTCTCGCCCTGTCGCCCAGGCTGGAGTGCAGTGACACAATCTCGGCTCACTGCAACCTTTGCCTCTCGGTTTCAAACGATTCTCCTGCCTCAGCCTCCCAAGTAGCTTGGACTACAGGCACGTACCACCCCGCCCAGCTAATATTTTGTATCTTTAGTAGAGACGGGGTTTCACCGTGTTGGCCAAGCTGGTCTCGAACTCCTAACCTTGTGATCTACCCGCCTCGGCCTCCCAAAGTGCTGGGATTACAGGCATGAACCACCATACCCGGCCCTCTTATTTTCAAGAAGGATTAAGTCTTGTATTCCTAATTTGTATTTGCTTTTATAACAGCCAGGTCTAGGGCCATGGTCTTGAGCTCATGGACATCTGAATTCCGATAGGTGCTGGATTCAGGCACCTGAGGGGTGACCTTGGGAACACAGTACACGTAAAAAAAGGGGGGCTTGTGGGGAAATAAAAGGCAGAAGAGAAAATGCTACTGGGGAACCATGAGCAGGCGGCAGTGCCAAGCTGGTGGAAGGACTGGTTTGTGCTACAGATACTGGCCCAGGTGGGGCTATGCTCTGACATATTCCTGGGCCCATGCAGGCAGGTGACATTATGATTAGGTGGTTGATCAACCTAGGTTGATTAGCCTAGGTTGAAGGAGAAAGTAGGCGGCTGCTACAGATTCAGCATCTGGGATGACAAGTCAGGAGCCCTCAGGCACTTGTATGAGTTTTTGGCAAGAAACTGGAAGCAAGGTACTGTGGGTGCAATTCCTGAGGGTCAAGCCTTCTCCTGGGAGGGGCGGGGACATGTCAATGCCTAGTGGGTATGTTCGGGAGTGGGCAGGAATCATATGGTGGCAGCTGGGTGGAGGAGGGGGTCTCTTCCCAGAACTCCTTTCCTCTCGGTCTTCAGTCCCCTGTCACCCTAGCACTCCTGGAATCAAAGGATGATGCACAGTGGGGCAGCCTGTGTGCAGAACAAAGCCTCCCTTCCCCCAGACACTTGGAGTCTTTCTCTAGCCCAAGCTCCTGTGAGGTCTGTCTTCTGACACCAAATGTGTAGAGTTTGCTGAACACCAACGAATCCTCCAACAATTAAGGTGTTTAGCAAACAACTTAATTCTGACACCACCCAGAGTCAGCACAGGCCCTACATGTTCTAGGCTCAGTCCTACAACACCACCCCCACTTCAGATGCCAGTCACAATTCCTGGAGGCCCAACTATACTTCCAAGCTACTGCCTACAAACCAAGGGCACCCAAAACCCTATCCTTAAGTTCAATCATTTCAAAGATCTACTCACAGAACTCAGGAAATCAATTTACTTAACGTTTATCAGGTTATCATAAGGATACAGTTCAAAACAGCCAAATGGAATAAATACATACAGGGCCAAGAAAAGTAGTAGGAAAAGATAGGAATAGTAACCTGGTAAATAGCTGTGATTAAAGAAATCCCCCATCTTTTGTGTTCTCCAAGAGCAGCTTACTGCAAACACCCACCCTATTATGACTTCGATGATGCTCCCTGATTTAGTCATCACAAAGCCACAGACTCTCCACACCCACCTTTCTGACTTAGCTGAACAGTTGTGTCTTCAGTATTCAGAATGAACTACTTAACCAACCTTTTTTCTCCAGGTTGCTGGACTTTGACATACCCACAGCCTGGTCAACATCCAACCCCTCCTTATGCCCCTCCTAAGAACAGGCTGACCTCAGCATGAAACATTCTCTGATCTAGAATCTGATTTTGGCACCTAATCCTGCCCTTCCCCTCCCACCTTCTTTCTGAGCTTGTTTGTTCCTCCCTGTGAAAGAAAGCCATTGTCTGCCCAACCTTTGAGATCCACAAAGCTCTTACAGTGGATGCTTTCCCCCTGTAGCAATACTCCTTTAGAATTAAGGAACTTTTTACCTAAACCTGAATTTGTCTTATTTGACAAAATCAAATAAAATGTGGGGAAGGAACTGGAAATTTAATATTTTACTGCAAGCCTCAGGCTGGGGAAACACAGTGGTAGATTTGAGATTCTGCGTGCCACACGTTAGGAAAACACAGAGGGAAAGCCAGTTGTTGGGGGCAGTGTTAACATGATTAACAGGTAGGCGATTATACCATATGGAAGTGGTTTTAGTGCCCGTGGTTTCTAGGGAGAAAAACCAAACCAAATAGCCCCAGGGCAATTACAATTTCCATCCTCAGAAAGAGCCTCCCAACCCCGCTTCCATCCCAACCCCACCTGCCTCTTTCTGTGCATTTTCAGCTATCCAGCGCTCTGTAGCTTCTCAGTATAAAGGGCTCCTTCCATGGTTGAGGTGAGCAGGCTGGGACACCTGCAGGTGAAGCTCCCCAGGAAGAACTAACTGAGCCTTCAGTGACCTCTTCTTGCAGGCTCAAGACTGGGTTAGTTTGCACTCACTAAGCTCAGCCTTCTGCTTCCCAGTCAGGGTTATTCACTTAGTATTAAATGAGAAAATGTCCAGTGTTTGAAGAAAGCAAAACTACTCAAACAGTGTTTATAGAAGTGAAGGAAACTGAAACACCTTTACAAGTTATACCTCAACAGAAAACGCAAAAGTATCCTTCCCTTTCAGACAATAAATATGCCACTTACTTATTTCCAGGATGACAGATCATTTAGTAAATAATTAACCATATATAAACACTTCTAGCAGGTGCCAAGTTCTGTCTCATAAAATTTAGCATTAAAGGAGTTTTCCAAGATGGCGCGGTAGGAACAACTCGGGATTGCAGCTCTCAGTGAAGGAACGCGCAGAGGGTGAGTCCTAGCCGCATTTCCAGACGGATCTTTGTTGCCCACAGAACGGGGAAATTCCCAGGTGTAGGAGAGACATGGGAAGCGCAGCCCTCCCGGCTAGGGCGGGCCGTTTAGGCCAGCGCCGCAGCGCAGCGGCACCCCGCACAAAACACACTGACCTGAGTGCCCTGTTAAACCAGCAATCTGAGATTTGGGAGGGCAGATTAGCATATCCATCTGATTAAACGGGACTTGGACAGTGAGCCAGACAAGGAGATTCCCGGGAAGCGACATTTGAGCCGGTGCAGTGGGCCGCTGCCCGCTGCACTGGAAATCACACAGATCCTGGTGCCCTACCAGCAGGCGACTAAAACACCTGGGAGAGAGTCAACTGTTCAAATAAAAAAAAAAAAAAAAAAGAGAGAGAAAGGGCCCCGAGGCAGGGAGCCAAGTGATCAGGCTCCGCAGGTCCCACCCCCACAGGGACAAACAAAACGGCAATTGGAAACGCTCGGGGTTGAGAGTTTCACGGCGGGCACAGCTGAATCCAGGACGGTGCAGCTCTGTCACGGAGGAGCGTCTGCCACTACAGAGGCATTCCGCCCCTACTGAGGTACAGGCCTATTACTGACGCAGCCTGCTGTTGCCAAGGCAACCTGCCACAACAGAGAGACTCGCCAACAGGGCGGAGCCCACAACAGCAGGGCAGAGCCCACGGGTAACAGGGCAGAGCCCAGGACGGCAGGGCAGAGTCCACAGCAGCAGGGCGAAGGGCACAGCAGCAGGGACTGGAGTGGACCTCAGCAGTCCTACAGCAGAGGGGCTAGACTGTTAGAAGGAAAACTAAGTAACAGAAATACTTGAGCATCAACAATCTGGGCTTACACTCAGAGACCCAATCGAAAAGCCAACAACTACTCAGACGACAGGTGGATAAATCCACAAAGATGGGAAGAAACCAGTGAAAAAAGGAGGAAAACACCCGAAACCAAAACACCTCGCCTCCTACACAGGACCAAAACTCCTCACCAGCAAGGGAACAAAGCTGGACGGAGAATGAGTGTGACAAAATGACAGAATCAGACTTCAGAAGGTGGATAACGAGAAACTTCTATGAGCTAAAAGAACATGTTCTAAATCAATGCAAAGAAACTAAGAACCTCGAAAAAAGATTTGAAAAAAGATTCGAGGAAATGATAACAAGAATGGACAACTTAGAGAGGAACATGAATGATTTGAAGGAACTGAAAAACACAACACAAGAACTTCGTGAAGCATGCACAAGTTTCAACAGCTGAATTGACCAAGCAGAAGAAAGAATATCAGAAGTCGAAGATCAACTCAATGAAATAAAATGAGAAACCAAGATTAGAGAAAAAAGTGCAAAAAGGAATGAGCAAAGTGTCCAAGAAATGTGGGACTATGTGAAGGGACCTAACCTACGTTTGATAGGTATACCAGAATGTGATGAAGAGAATGAATCCAAGCTGGAAAATACTCTTCAGGATATTGTCCAGGAAAATTTCCCCAACCTAACAAGGCAGGCCAATATTAAAGTCCAGGAAATACAGAGAACACCACAAATATATTCTGCAAGAAGAGCAACCCCAAGGCACATAATCGTCAGATTCACCAGGGTTGAAATGAAGGAGAAAATACTAAGGGCAGCCAGAGAGAAAGGTCGGGTCACCCACAAAGGGAAGCCCATCAGACTCACAGCAGATCTCTCGGCAGAAACTCTACAAGCCAGAAGAGAGTGGGGGCCAATATTCAACATCCTTAAAGAAAAGAACTTTCAACCCAGAATTTCATATCCAGCCAAACTGAGCTTCATGAGTGAAGGAAAAATAAAATCCTTTGCAAACAAGCAAGTACTCAGAGATTTTGTAGCCACCAGGCTGGCTTTACAAGAGCTCCTGAAAGAGGCACTATACATAGAAAGGAACACCCAGTACCAGGCATTCTAAAAACATACCAAATGCTGAAGAGCATCAACAAAAAGAAGAATCTGCATCAACTAATGGGCAAAACAGCCAGCTAGCATTAAAATGGCAGTATCAAATTCACACATAACAATATTAACCCTAAATGTAAATGGACTAAATGCACCAATCAAAAGACACAGACTGGCAAATTGGATAAAAAGCCAAAACCCATCGGTGTGCTGTATCCAGGAAACCCAACTCACAGGCAAGGACACACAAAGGCTCAAAATAAAGGGATGGAGGAAGATATACCAAGCAAATGGAGAGCAAAAAAAAAGCAGGAGTTGCAATTCTCGTCTCTGACAAAATAGACTTTAAAGCAACAAAGATCAAAAGAGACAAAGAAGGACATTACATAATGGTAAAAGGATCGATACAACAAGAAGAGCTAACGATTTTAAATATATATGGACCGAATACAGGAGCACCCAGATATATAAGGCAAGTTCTTAACAACTTACAAAGAGACCTAGACTCCCACACAATAATAGTGGGAGACTTTAACACTCCACTGTCAATATTAGACTGATCAACCAGACAGAATATTAACAAGGACATCCAGGGCTTGAACTCAGACCTGGAACAAGCAAACCTGATAGACATTTACAGAACTCTCCACCCCAAATCCACAGAATATACATTCTTCTCAGCACCACATCACACCTACTCGAAAATTGACCACATAATTGGAAGTAAAGCACTCCTCAGCAAATGCAAAACAACTGAAATCATAACAAACAGTCTCTCAGACCATAGTGCAATCAAGTAAGAACTCAGAATTCAGAAACCAACTCAGAACCGCACAGCTTCATGGAAACTGAACAACTGACTCTTGAATGTTGATTGGATACACAATGAAATGAAGGCAGAAATAAAGACGTTCTTCAAAACCAACGAGAACGAAGACACAACATACCAGAATCTCTGGGACACATTTAAAGCAGTCTCTAGAGGAAAATACATAGCAATAAATGCCCACATGAGAATAGTGGAGAGATCCAAAATTGACATCCTATCATCAAAATTGAAAGAGCTAGAGGAGCAAGATCAAAAAAACTCAAAACCTAGCAGAACACAAGAAATAACTAAGATCAGAGCAGAACTGAAGGTGATAGAGACACGAAAAACCCTTCAAAAAAATCAATAAATCCAAGAGCTGGTTTTTTGAAAAGATCAACAAAATAGACCACTAGCCAGACTGATAAAAAAGAAAAGAGGAACAACCAAATAGATGCAATAAAAAATGATAAAGGGGAAATCACCACAGATTCCACAGAAATTCAAACCATCATCAGAGAATATTACAAACAACCCTATGCACATAAACTAGTAAACCTGGAAGAAATGGATAAATTCCTGGACTCCTGTGTCCTCCCAAGCCTAAACCAGGAGGAAGCTGAAACTATGAATAGACCAATAACAAGGTCAGAAGTCGAGGCAGCAATTAAGAGCCTACCACACAAAAAAAGCTCAGGTCCAGATGGGTTCACAGCCGAATTCTACCAGACACACAAAGAGGAGCTGGTACCATTCCTTCTGAAACTATTCCAAATAATCCAAGAAAAGGAAACCCTTCCCAAATCATTTTATGAGACCAACATCATCCTGATATAGAAACCCGGCAGAGACTCAACAAGAAGAGAAAACTTCAGGCTAATATCCATGATGCACATAGATGCAAAAATCTTCAATAAAATACTGGCAAACCGATTGCAATAGCACATCAAAAAACTCATCCATCATGATCAAGTAGGATTCATCCTGGGGATGCAAGGCTGGTTCAACATAGGCAAGTCTATAAACGTAATTCACCACATAAACAGAACCAAAAACAAAAACCACATGATTATCTCAATTGACGCAGAGAAGGCATTTGACAAAATTCAACAGCCCTTTATGCTAAAAACCCTCAATAAACTCGGTATTGACGGAATGTATCTCAAAGCAATAAAAGCTATTTATGACAAACCAATAGCCAATATCATACTGAATGGTCAAAAACTGGAAGCATTCCTTTGAAATCCGGCACTAGACAAGGATGCCCTCTCTCACCACTCCTATTCAATATAGTACTGGAAGTTCTAGCCAGAGCAATCAGGCAAGAAAAAGAAATAAAGGGTATTCAAATAGGAAAGGAGGAAGCCAAATTGTCTCTATTTGCAGATGACATGATAGTATATCTACAAGACCCCATCGTCTCAGCCAAAAAACTCCTGAAACTGATAAGCAACTTCAGGAAAATCTCAGGATATAAAATCAATGTGCAAAACTCACAAGCATTCCTATACACCAATAACAGACTTAAAGAGAACCAAATCAAGAACGAACTGCCATTCACAATTGCTACAAAAAGAATAAAATACCTAGGAATACAACTTACAAAGAACATAAGGGACCTCTTCAAGGAAAACTACAAACCACTGCTCAATGAAATAAGAGAGGACACAAATAGATGAAGAAACATTCCATGTTCATGGTTAGGAAGAATCAATATCGTGAAAATGGCCACACTGCCCAAAGTAATTTACAGAATCAATGCTATCCCCATCAAGCTACCATTGACTTTCTTCACAGAACTGGAAAAATCCACCATGAACTTCATATGGAACCAAAAGAGAGCCCGCATAGCCAAGTCAATTCTAAGCAAAAAGAACACAGCAGGAAGCATCACACTACCGAACTTCAAACTATACTACAAGGCTACAGTAATCAAAACAGCATAGTACTGTTACCAAAACAGAGATATAGACCAATGGAACAGAACAGAGGCATTGGAGGCAACAAAACGTATCTACAACCATACAATCTTTGATAAACCTGACAAAAACAAGCAATGGGGAAAGGATATCCTGTTTAATAAATGGTGTTGGGAAAACTGGCTAGCCATGTGCAGAAAGCAGAAACTGGACCCTTTCCTGACACCTTACACTAAAATTAACACCAGATGGATTAAAGACTTAAACATAAGACCTGGCACCATAAAAACCCTAGAAGGAAATCTAGGCAAAACCATTCAGGACATAGGAGTAGGCAGGGACTTCATGACCAAAACACCAAAAGCATTGGCAACAAAAGCCAAAATAGACAAATGGGACCTAATGAAACTCCACAGCTTCTGCACGGCAAAAGAAACAGTCACTAGAGTGAATCGGCAACCAACAGAATGGGAAAAAATTTTTGCAGTTTACCCATCTGACAAAGGGCTGATATCCAGAATTTACAAAGAACTCAAACAGATTTACAGGAAAAAAACAAACAAGCCCATTCAAAATTGGGCAAAGGATATGAACGGACACTTTACAAAAGAAGACATATATGAAGCCAACAAACATATGAAAAAGTGCTCATCATCACTGGTCATTAGAGAGATGCAAATCAAAACCACACTGAGATACCATCTCACTCCAGTTAGAATGGCGATAATTAAAAAATCTGGAGACAACAGATGCTGGAGAGGATGTGGAGAAATAGGAACACTTTTACACTGTTGGTGGGAGTGTAAATTAGTTCAACCATTGTGGAAGACAGTGTGGCAATTCCTCAAGGCCTTAGAAATAGAAATTCCATTTGACCCAGCAATCCCATTACTGGGTATATATCCAAAGGACTATAAATCGTTCTACTATAAGGACACATGCACATGAATGTTCATTGCAGCACTGTTTTCAATAGCAAAGACCTGAACTGAAACCAACCCAGATGCCCATCGATGATAGGCTGGACTGGGAAAATGTGGCACATATACACCATGGAATACTATGCAGCAATCAAAAATGATGAGTTCATGTCCTTTGTAGGGACATGGTCGAATCTGGAGAACATCATCCTCAGCAAACTGACACAAGAACAGAAAATGAAATACCACATATTCTCACTCATAGGCGGGTGAGGAAAAATGAGAACACATGGACACAGGGAAGGGAGTACTACATATCAGGGTCTATTGGGGGGAATGGGGAGGGACAGCGGGCGGGGGGGGGAGCTCAGGAGGGATAGCCTGGGGAGAAATGCCAAATGTGGGTGAAGGGCAGGAAGGCAGCAAAACACACGACCATGTGTGTACCTATGCAACTATTTTGCACGTTCTGCACATGTACCCCAAAACCTAAAATGCAAGAACAAAAAAAAAGAAAAGAAAGTTCCAGAAAAAATAAAAATAAAGC
This sequence comes from Callithrix jacchus, assembly GCF_049354715.1. Lineage (NCBI taxonomy): Eukaryota > Metazoa > Chordata > Mammalia > Primates > Cebidae > Callithrix > Callithrix jacchus. Next base: position 31,257,726 of record NC_133513.1, on the reverse strand, counting down.
AAACTAAGAAAATTAAAAAAAAACAAAAAATTTAGCATTAAAGCCGTACATCCAAGGCTAGGCATGGTGGCTCGCGCCTGTTATCCCAGCACTCTGGAGACCAAGGCAGGAGGATTGCTTGAGCCCAAGAGTTTGAGACCAGTCTGGGGGCAACACAATGTGACCCACATCTCTACAAAAAGGAAAAAAAAACCAGCCAGCCACAGTGGGGCACCCCTCTAAGTCCCAGCTACTCAGAAGGCTGAGGTGGGAGGATCACTTGAGCCCAGGAGATTAGGTGAGCTATGATCACACCACAGCATTTCAGTCTGGGTGACAGAGGGAGATCCTGTCGCCAAAAACAAAAAATAAAAAAAAAACTCAACATCCAGACAAGAAGATAAAGAACAAAGATATCCACTGTCACAACTTCACCCTACAAAAAAGAGAAACTGATGTTTTGATGAATCTATAGAATTCACCAATTAATCTACCACACATTGTTGTGAAAATGTATTCACTTTCTACAGTCAATAATGAAAGTTTTTTCTCTATTTCTCCATTTCTTTTCCCAGACAGCATTTCCAAAGGTGAGCCCTGAGATTCTTTTAAATTACTCCCCAAATAAGAACACCCTGAGAAACCTACTATGCTCACTCTGCTGAAGAAAAGGATAAGAATTTTTAACAATGAAGTATATGACTTGATATTTTAATTTTCTGAAATCCACCTTTCACGGCCTTGGAAATGTTTTTTATCTTTCAAGCTCTACTGATGAAATGTACACTAATTAAAAAACTAAAATTGAAATAAATGAACATATCTTTCTAAGGCAGCAAACTCAGGGAATGGCAATGCTAATTAGAACACAGACATATCTGGCTCAAGTGTCAAGTCAGGTCACGGTATCATTTGGAACATTATCCTATCCCAGTACTGCTCATTAAAATGCTCAGGGACCATCCTCCCAGGAGATCCTGCACTGTGCCCCCATGGACACCGCAACTGAGTTTGCACCACCTCACTGGGGTGGGGTTTTTGTTTTTTGGTCCTTTGGAAGTCTTTCTCCCTTCACAAATCTGAATGAATCCAGAGGGCAGGAATCATTAGTAACTGTTTTCTCTAAATACCAGCAAGGATTGGCTGACCAGCAATGTGTCTCCAAGGGATGAAAACTAGGTTTATATAAAATCTTTATGTCCCAGGGGGTTAGTTTTTTAGGTTAAGGGTGTCCTAGGAGATTTCTCTCAGCCCCAGGGCATCCAGCTACTCCGCTGGGGGGCTACACTTCCATACCTTGGGCGGTCCTCTAAGAGATGACACGGGGCTGACAGTCACTAAACACTCCAAGACACATGACCACTGTGGGCATCTTGAGTCATCCCAGACAGTTCTGAATCTCAGGAACTGGAAAAGACTGGACGGAGGGTGGCTACACAGGGCCCTGTAAAGTTTCCAAAGCAAAACCTGAAGTCAAAAGACATTCTTTCTGATGTCTCTGTGCCTAGGGAAGATGAAAGACAAAGAGGCACAAAGACTTTTTTGCAGTGCAGTGTCAGGGATTTATTCTCTGCTTTCCTCTCACAAGAAATGTATACCAAAGAACTCAAATCTTTAAAAAAGTGTCATCCGCTGCTCTGTGAAATAATGATTAACGAGTAAAATAATCTGAAATGTACAGGAAATGACCAATAGTTACAATGTAGTGAACTGGAGAGGGGAAACTAGTCTTTGGAAATATCAGGAAGAAACCGGAAATTTAATATTTTACTGCAAACCCCAGTTAGGCTGGGGAAATGCAGTGGTGGATTTCGGGCTCTGCGTGCCACCGTTAGGAAACCGCAGGGGGAAAACCAGCTCTGGGCAGTGTTAAGATGATTAACAAGCAGGCGATTATACGGAAGTGGTTCTAGTGCCCCGGGTTTCTAGGAAGAAAAACCAAACCGATGCATTTCTTGTAACTTACAACATTAGGGGAAAACAAAATTCAGACTTAACGATCCACAACCCTTCAATTCAGCCCTGACGATATAAGCAGGAAATTTCCAGCTATATAGTCTAAATAAGGCAACTACAGAACTGTAACCCATCGGTTACTTAATTTGGTCTGCTTCCTCATGCACCTTATAAAAACCTTTCCTTCACGCCCCTCTGGAGACCTCCGAACCACAAACCAGGACTGCATGCTTCCCATGTCACAAATCGCTATTTGCTGAAATTCCTCACCGTTTTAACAGTGACTCCCTTTAATTCTTAATAGGAGAAACTGGGGACCCCACGGGGTACACTTTCTTCCTACACAAGAACCACACACAGAGCCCAGGTCTCCCCTGAGACGCTCCCGTCCTCACCGCACAATGCTGGGCTGCGGCGCGGAGCTGCCCAGAGACGGCTCAGGCCAGAGCCGAGGTCGCTTCGCGGGGACCGGACAGGATGCGCGGGGTCCCGCTGCCAGCTCGGCCGCCATCTTGCGGCGGAGGGGACCGAGGGCCGCGCTGCGCCCGCGAGGACTCAGAGCCCAGACCCCAAAGCTGACCGCGGGGTGTCCTGGGTACCCCCACAGCGGTTTCCAGCCGCTTCCGACCGCCCCCCCCGGGAACCCCCAACCCAGCAGACTCACCATTTCCCAGCTTCCGGGATGCCCTGGCGTCTTAGCCACGGATCTCCCAGTGCCTCCACGTCCCAGAGCAACAAAATCTCTCGTTTATTCTCAGAACGCGAATCCGCCTGGGCCTCCCAGAACCAAAGACTCGCAGTGGTACCAAGGAGACCCGAGCTCTGACTGGAGCTGACAAAGGCCCCCGCCAAATCCCGGAAGCCGCCCCTGCTCTCCAGCTTCACTCCTGATTGGACGGTTTCAACTCCAGCGCCCCTGATTGGATAAAACTCAATGCCCCGCCCCCTCATTATTGGTGGTTTTGGGTTTTCTGTTTTTTTTTTTTTAAAGGGAGACCCGCTCATTGAGGTGGTGCTCTCTGCTGCGGGAATTACAGCTAAGGGGTGGGCTGCGACTTGAAATGCATTTGCTCTTTCTCTTACCTGGTACTGCTTGTATAAAGCATCTTATTAGCTAATTAAGTTTAAGAAGAAGGACATTTAGACAACTTTAAAGCAAGAAAGACCCTCATCCTGTCCCTTAGCCCCTCTCTTACCACACTATGCCCCATTGCTAACGCCACCGTGGGAGGGGCCCCTCAGCTGGGAACAGAAGACCGTACACTTCACGTGTTTGCAATTAGGCCTTTGTATGGTATGAACACTGAACCAGTGCAAAAGCATCTTATAGGCGGCATGCAGACTGGTGTCCCAGAAGGATGTTGCGAGTGGTAGAACATGGAAGAGGGGCTGGTCTCTTCCTCTAATCTGCAAGCCTGCCCCCATCTTCTGGAGCCTCCATTCCGGGTAACTGGCCGTGTCCATCTGTCTCTCCCTCTCGATCCCTGCAAGCTCAGGGAAGAAACCTTGGCAGGCACAGTACTGGGAGCTCAGTTCCGCTGGGCCCTGCTCGCTCAAACTCAGTGGCCATGGACTCCTCAGCCCTATCTCCGGTGTGTGTGTATGTGTATGTGTGTCTATGTGTGTGTGGTGCAATCATGGCTCACTGCAGCCTCTACCTCTGGAGCTCAAGCAATCTTCTCACCTTAGTAGCTCCTGAGTAGCTGGGACTACAGGCACATGCCACCATGCCTGGCTGATTTTTTTATTTTTTGTAGAGAGGAGGTTTCACCATGTTGCCCAGGCTGGTCTTGACCTCCTGAGCTCAAGTGATCCTACCACCTCAGCCTCCCAAGTACTGGGGTTAGTAGTCAGGTCTCCAACTTCTAACCTCAAGTGATCTGCTTGCTGTGACCTCCCAGAATGCCCTATCTCTGTTTTTCCGGACTCCTATAGCTGGTGGCACTGCACCACCTCTGTTTTCAGATTCTCCTAGTCTTCTGGCTGAGAAGGGAGGGCAGGTAGGTGACAGACTGGGCCAGGGCCCTTGGCCCTCCTCTAGCATGGTTAAACTCCCACTTCGGACAGATCAGGCTCTGTGCCTTATTTGGTGAGGCATGTTGAACAATTGCTTCCCTCCCAAAAGCAGAAAGATCCCTAATTGCTGGCAGTCAGGATTCCATGCACTTTACTCAGCCTAGGGCCCAGCTGCCTCTCACCCTCACACCCAGTTTCAATCGCTGCACTCTCTGGCCTCCCTGCCACCAGATTAGGTGTAGACAATGGGTGTGGGGAGGGGCTGCTGACACCCCTGGCTGATCAAACCCCTTTCCCACACTGAGGGGAAAAACGGTGGGAGGTTAGGGGCTCCCAAAGGCAGCACTGCTTGTGACAGCTCCTCAGGAGTCCTTACAGCCATCTAAGGGGCTGGGCTGGAACTCAGTATCAACTCTGCCTGACTCCAAAGTCCATGTGCCTCCATCGGCCTCACAACTCAAGCATCTTCCCTAAGCCTTTGAAATCCTGGAAACTGACTCTTCTGCAATAGAAGAAAGATTCCTTTTGATTCTCATCCTTCTAGTACTCTTCACAATTGGAAATAATCTCCACCAGACAATGCTTCTGAAATCCTGGAGACATTTAGAATAATTTGGGGAAATGGCTAAAGGCTGGGTTTAAGAGATCAAGGCCTAACATTTTATTATTCATTTCTTACAATAGGAGAAATTTGAAAGCACTTAGAATGGGCTCAATATGTCTGCAAATTATTTTCATTCCCTCTCAGTATTAATAGGCAGTTGATGATTTCCAATATAGACTAATTCAAACTACTGTGCCTGAAACAACCTTTTATTATGAAAGCAAGAGATGCAAAGGTAGATCTGCTAAGAAGACATTTTCTCCTACCACAAGTTAGCCAGACAGCTGAGTACGCCTTAAAGTCAGCCTTTGATTTCAAACAAGCCAAGCTATTTGCCAAGGCCCCAATCAGATCACATGAGTGCTTCAGCTCCTTCATCGTCCCAGAAGGTTGGCCAGAGAAATGGAAGGTCCGGGGGTGGAGCAGTGAGACAATCTGCACTAGCAGGTGGGCAGCCATAGGTCCATAGGTGACAGTCATTCATTAGGTGGAGTGTTTTGGGGTCCTGATATTTATGACACAAGTAACATGTATGTTACTAAATCTAAATTATAAAACATTGCAAACAATAAATCCATATATAAACTAAACATGTCAGCAATTACAATTACGTTATTTATTATTATTCTAAGTATGATCATTATTGTGACCACAGTTAGAAATACTGGTTGTGGTTGCTGCTGCTGCTGCTGTGGGGATGGTGATAAAAACACCACGGAGTAAGGCTCTGCTGGATCCTCCACCTGTGGCATTGGGGGCTGCTGGCTCACTAGTTTGGTGCACACTCTGGACCTCTTTCATGAAGCTGAAGATGAAAAGCCTTCGGGCTCCGCTACGGCAGAGAAAGAGCCTGAGTCGAGGCTGAGAGAAGTAATCCTATGAATTCGAAGGTGGCAGGTACGACGGTCCTAGGGTGCAGTTGATGGTGAGAGGCACACACCACTTAGTGAATGAGTGGAAGCCTTTGGTGAAAGGCAGAGTTTGTCCAGGATGCTCATGAGATTCTACTTTCACCGATTGGTTCTCCTGGGAGCCAATCAGTGAAATAGACACATTTGCGAAGCTAGAAATAGAGGACAAAGATACAGTTGATGTGTTCCAGAAGCAGACAGGAGTGTCTACTGAGAACACACCTGCTGCTTTACCCCAGAACTCTGTTCCTACAGACCAAGCAGACATTCTCATGTGGAAAACTGCAATATGGTTCCACCACGGCCACTGGTCCAGTATCCCTTTCTCTATTCTTCACTTTCCTGTTCCTCATTTCTTTGTTGTACATAAATTATCGGGTGTCGCTGCACAAACAGCTTGTTCGCTTGCTTGTTTGTACTGAATGACCAACAGTCATTGTTTTCCAATGATCATTGAGTTACTAGTGTTTAGTGATTTCCAGTGAAGACAGGTGAGAGAAAACACTGGTTCTGTGAAAAGATTCCCTTTCTCCACCAGGGGGTGCTCACTCATCGTTTATCTCTATATTCAAGGACAATATAAAAAGCATCATGATCCTTTATTTAGGTTTGTTGGGGGCAGGAAAAAAGTCGGGGGAATAATCTTTGCCTACATTGTTCAATTAGAAATTTTTATTTTTAAAAATATATCATGTAAAGCTAAGGACAATTTTATAACTTTTTTAATGCAGCTGCTTATCCATAGGGCAAATCCGTCCTAACACAGGACTAAAGTGACAATTAAAAGAACAGAACAAATCTTAGATATGTTCTTCTTCAAATCCAAGATCTAGTTGTTTAGATACATATCTTGTGTAAAATTAAAAACAATATATAAATAAAAACAGGAAGTTTCTCTAGCCATGAAATTTGTTCATTGGACTGAAAATGAGGAAGAAGGGGTTTCTGTCTGCAATAAGTTTGAAGTCCTCCCAGGGGCCAGGAAACTGTCCACACCCTCTGAGTCTAGCCCCCTCCTCTTCTGCCCAGGGCAGGGTGCCCTGTGAGACTTCCATGTCCTGGACCAGGAGGTACATGGAGGGTAGGAGGTTGTCTATCTCACACCCAGGCAGACATCCCTGGCCAGGGCCCTCTGGAAGGTATTCCCTGAGTCCCCATCAGCTTCCAGGGTCACACCCTTCCAGAAAAGTTATATAAGTGAACTGTTCTTGAAGGTCAACCATCCATGAATGATACCCAGCCATATTGCACCCTGGACAGAGGGCAACACATCTCATGCAAATGCCAATCTCTGTAAAGCTCTGTCTGCTGACAAAATCTGAGAGCCAAAACATGAGACGTCCTCTTTATGCTTTGAGGGAAAAGAGAACAGGCTAGAAGTGGTTGGTTGACACGTTCATGACTGCCATTGTCAGGGCAAGCTGAGAAGTGCACGAGCTCAGAAAAGGACTGCGCATCGTGACAAACTGGAGGGGTGTGACAGGAGATAAATAGAATATAGGAAGCAAAATGGAAGTTCTGCTTCATGAAAACACAGTACATTCTTTCCTTACAGTGAAGTAAAAAGGAAGAAGAAACAAACTTGAAGACCAGCTTAATTTTAAAAAGAGCAAATATATTCTATAACAAAGTCCTCATTAGTCTGTGGATGGCATATCTGTGCTTTCATGCAATGATTAGATGAAACCTGCTACCAGCGCATCAATCCAATCAGCAACAAAAGAATAAGCATTCCAAAAGAATAAGAAAAAAATATGACGTGGTGTGTACTCTTGCCACAGACATATGGGAAAGTCAGTTTCCATGAATTACCCTGAGAAGAAAAAAAATTACCCAGATTGAATTGGGGATGGGACTAATCACTCCTGGGATGATGAAATACACTCAAATAGATTAAAATGGGGCTTGTGCTGCTTGCTTATGTGAATGTGTGTGGAGAGAGAAAGAGAGAGAGAGAGAGAGAGAGAGAGAACTGTGGTGTTTGCCACTGAGTACTAGAAACACTGCCTACTTGAACTAAAGGAAATGCTCTGAGTTTAAACGAAAGTAAAGTCCTGTGGAACTCAGAATCCTCCCAGCTAGTAGGTTGCTCTTCAACCTCAGGTTTCAGTCTCAGCTCTTTTGACAGCAGCCACGCAGCAGATCAGCTGCTGTGGGTGGGGGACTTGGTGGAGGGTGCCAAAGGTTTCATTGGGGACCAGGCCGTAATTTGGGAGAATTCAGTGAAAGAATGCATTCCCGGCCACAACCGGGAGCTAAGTCCTTATTTGGGATCCAGAGGCAAAGTCGTCACTTCATTTCTCACCCCTCTGCTTTCTTCCCCACTCCGAAGTTGGTCACCAGGTGGCAGCAGAAGATCAAAGATAAATATCACTAGCCACAGAGCTGGCTATATCTTTTCTTTTTAATTGACAAATAATAATTTATTTATGAGGTACAATGTGATGACCATTTTGATATATGTATACCTTATAGAAAGATTCAATCAAGCTAATTAACATAGCCATCCACTCATCAATTTATCTTTTTTTGTAGTGAGAACATTAAAACTTTAATTTTGCAATTTTGAAATGTACAATACATTATTCAGTGTGCTCACCATGCAGTGCAATAGATCACTTATTCCTCCAGTCTAACTAAAGCTTTGTATCCTTCCATAAACATCTTCTTTTTCCCTATCCCACTTTTCCCCCTGACCCAGCTTCTGGTAATCGCCTTTCTTGTCTCTATTCTCTGTTTCTGTGAGATCAATCTTTTTAATTCCACATCTAGGTGAGATCATACAGTATAGGTCTTTCTGTTCTTGGTTTATTCAACTTAGCATAATATCCTCTGGTTCAATCCAGTTATCACAAATAACATAATTTCCTTCTTTATGAAGGCTAAATAGTGTATATACACATTTTCTTTATTCATTCAGCTGTTGATGGACACTTTGAGTACTTCCATATCTTGACTATTGTCGATAATGCCAAAATAAACGCAGGAGGGCAGATCCCTCTTCAATATCCTAATTTGATTCTTTTGGATATATACCCAAAAGTGGAATTGCTGGAGAATAGGATACTTTTTTTTCTTCAATTTTACTTTAACTTCTGGGGTGCGTGTGCAGCAGGTGCAAGTTTGTTACATAGGTAAATGTATGCCATGGTGGTTTGATGCACAGATCAACACATCACATAGATATTAAGCCCAGCATGTGCTAGCTATTCTTTCTGATGCTCTCCCTCCCCCAACCCCGATGGGCCCCAGTGTGTGTTGTTCCCCACCATGTGTCCATGTGTTTTCATTGTTCAGCTCCCACTTAGATGTGACTATATGTGCTATTTGGTTTTCTGTTCCTACATTAGTTTGCTGAAAATAATGGCTTCCAACTCCTTCAATTCCCTGCAAAGAACGTGATCTCATTCCTTTTTATGGCTTTATAGTATTCCATGGTGTATACGCACCACATTTTCTTTACATAGGACACTTTTATTTCTAGTATTTGAAGAACTTCCATACTGTATTCAGAATAGCTGTACTACTTTACATTCCCACCAACAGGGTACAAGGACTTTTCTCCACATCCTTGCCAACACTTGCCTTCATTGGTCTTTTTGATAAGAGACATTCTAACAGGCCTGGCATGATATAACCGACATTGCTTTCTTCTATTCTCAATTAAGTGGTCAGAACGTTTTATTTAAAGTCTTTAAATGACCTCGAATTCTCCCATTGAAAATGGTTTCTCATGGTATTAGCATAATTTCAAACTACTCCTCAGAATGATAACACATGCTGTGAGATGACATGGGATGCGGAGGGCAACTGAGAGAGCCACAGCTAGAACACAGACAAAGGAGGAGGAGGGCTGGGATGCCTGTGGAGCTGGTGGTGAAACTGAACAGACAGGAGCAGGAGAGAATCAGAAAATACAGCCAGCAGAATTCTTGCACCACAAAATCAGTGCTGCAGCCTGGGAACAGGCATCCTCTCTCCACATGTAGAAGCAATACCACTTCTTCACCTGGATGTTGCAATCTCTTGCCTGTGGATACAATGTCACTCCAATAGGACCATTTCTTATCCCCACCTTCATTTCTGAGGAGGCAGAAAGGCTGAAAGTTAAATTGATTAATCAATCATGCTTATTTAGTGAAGCTTATAGGGAATCCCAAAATGAATGTGCTCCTAGAGCTTCTGGATAGCTGGATACATGGCAGTTCCTGGAAGGTGGGGTGCCTACGCCAAGACAGAGCCCTGAAGCTCCAGGTGGCTGGTGTCAGAATCCAACTGAATTATACAACACCCAGTCGGTGTCTGCTGCAGAATTGCCTGTTGATGTAGAAAAATCTCCACACATTTGATGATCGGAGGTCACAGAAGTATTCTGTACGGATTGTAGAGTGAGGAAAAAGAAACACACTTTGGCTGATTTATTTTTTCTATATCTCTCTGAGTTAGAAAAGTGATAAATAAGATGCGGGTGTGTATATATTAATGACAAAAGTTGTTCAAGAGAAATACGTGTCAAACTGGCATCTACAAAGAAGTAAAATGGTTTTGAGACATTCATCCCAAGAAATGTGGAGAAACGGGTTTAAGAAATATGTTCTAATGGGGCAGGCCATCGTGTTTGTGAAAATCTCCCTGGGTGATATTCACAGGCAGCCTGGGTTGAGATCCATAGCCTTAGAAAAACAGAATTCTCTTTACCATGAGATGCTCTGAGGGCAGGGATCACCTTTGTCCTTCCTCATCTTGATGTGCCACAGGAAGCCGAGGACTTCAGTAAGTGGGAGTCACAGCCAGGTACAGATTAGAACTCTCTACAGAGGGTTTCACCGTGCTTTAAGGTCCCATCCCAGAGATTCCAATGGGATGATCCAGCTTAGGGCCCACGGATCAGCAGGCCTAAAGCTCCCAGGGGGCTCTGATGCACCGCCAGTGCCCCAGAGATTCCAATGCCCGGGGAGCTTTTTCCCCTGAGATAATGAAGGGAGCTTTATGGACACCTTGGGGCCAGAGGCAGGGGACTAGGGTGTGACCGAGGAACTCTCTTAAGATAGTCTCTGGAGGGGTGTGTGGGTTCTATACTAATGTGTTTTTCAAATGTGTTTAAGGCTGTTTCTCTTCTTGAAGATATGTCAGGAAATGCTTGTGTTCCGCTTTTGAGCTTAGGGAAATTTGTCAAATCTAAGGAAAATTGTTTCCCTCATTTTGGGTAAATGATAATGCTTTCTAAATTCATGATATGAAGCTTCATGAAGTCTGTTTTCATCTGGCTTATAGAGGTAAAAAGAGATTTTATTTTTGCCTTTTTTTTTGGCATATACAGAAGTAAAGCTATTAGTCAGATTTCTATGGTGATACATGAGATAAAAAGGAGGAAAGAAAAGATTTGGGCTGTGATGGGGGCTGGTTTCTACCTGTTTTTCTGAGGGTAAGGAGTTAAATCACACACACCACTACCACAGTTAGTGCTAGTGATCCTTTTTAAAGGTAATAAAATGGAAAATTCCCAATGGACATAAACATGTTCAAAGGGTTTTTTTTACTCTCAGGTCCATTTCTGCCCTCATAAAACAAGACAAAATGATTATACGATTGGGCTGCTAACTCCACCGGATATTCTATAACTATTCAGCCACAGGTCTCCCACAGACGTGAGAGGAACAGGCAGTAGGTTTTATTAGTCATGTTACAGTATTAAACAGATGCTTTAATGACAGCTTAATTGGCTCCATTGGTCCCTTGAATCCATATGAAAAAGCATAGCTATCATTTCCTGCCTGCCCATGTCTGACCACATTCAGATGCCTTGGGAACCACAAAGAAAGAAAAAAAAACATTTAATCCCATGTTCATTAATTGGGGTTTTAAAGTGATGTTTCTTCCATAGAGTCACAGGGTGGCAAAAATGTGACAGGGGCTGCTGTGATTTCCGGAACGAGCTCCCATCCTCTGGAGGTCCTGAGATGGATTGATCCTGGAGTCCATCAAAGGATCCAACACAGTGGATTGATCCTGAAGTCCTCTCAAAAGGAAGGCAATGGTGCCATTGGATGGAACATGGGGGGCTGGAATCCTGAGGGTAGCAGCAGGACACACCAGGGGCTAGAGGCCAGGCAGTGCTCAGCACAGTGGGAGGAGCACACGGGGGTAGGTTGGTATAGTTGGCACATACATCTGCTGCTGCAGAAGGAGGAAGAGTTCCTGTTCCTGGCAATGCTGGAATAGGCGTTAGCTGGATCCCAGTTTGAGATTCTGTCCTTTTTCTTTTCCTCTGGCTGCTTGGGATCCTCTCCATTTTACACTAGTCTGCAGCCCTTGACAATCAACTTACTAAAGGATTTCTCAGCAGCCACTTCAGCAGCCTGCCCTGTGGAAACCTGGATGAAAGCACACTACTATCTTGTTGGCACAACAGTGATCATTCAGATCTTCAAATAACTAGAAATGATTATTTAGGTGTCTCAGTAATGGCATCACCCAGATCACCAACATAGAATGTAGTGATAACATTGCCCTCTGGTGGATCCAGACAAGGCATGGTGAAGCCTGCTTTACGAGCTTATCTGCTCCAGGGCCATTAATTCCATAATACCAGTCTTCAATATTCTTATCAGCAAGGAGAACATCTTGATCTGTAGTTTTCTTATGTCCATATGGACCCTCCTCTTCTCTGCCACACTCTCCTTTCACCCAGAAGGAGCAAATGTACTCATTCCTTTGGTAGTAGGGTGTGGACTGTGCCAGTTTCAGCAGCATGTCACTGGTGTATGTGACTCTCCCCACCAGGCCAACTGACCATGTTCCATCAGAGTCCAAAATTGCTCTGTCTATATTCTGCATGAAGTACTCTTCATTGATATCTAACTTTGGCAAGTCATCTTTTAAAGACAATTCTGTAACATGAACCTGAACGGACAGGCCATAGTCTAGGACTAAGACATTCATTCTTCAATGTCCTGCAGGCTTGGCACACTTCAGACTTCTTGAAATGCATGTGGATCCCAGGATACCAGCAAAACACTGTGACTAGCCTAGGATAGATTTTCAATTTTTTCTCATAGTTTTTTTTGATCATTCATATATAAGTTTTCTTACATGTCTGGCACCAAATGAAGAAATTTGCATCCTCCCAACTTTGCCTATTTTAGTTATTGGAATCAAGAAATATTGCCATCCTGAGAGGGTATAGAGGCAGTGGTAGCTTTTTGGATGAAAGAAAGGACCAGCATCATTATATCAGCCCAGCTTTTCTTTCCCTGCTCTTGAGACCATGGGCAATTTCCTCTTCCAAGGAATCCCATTCTTATAGGAAACTCTGGATTTCCTGATCTGTCCAAGGACTGGCCTACAAGGGACAAAGAAATGTGAATGCACCTTGAGACTACTCAGAGTGTGTATTTGAGTGACTTTCAGACACCCTCCCTCTATGCCACCAAGGCCTAAGCATGACCTTGTGTCTGTTTGCAGGAGATGATAAAACCTTATGTGACAAGTTTGAAATTGCTGGGAGAAGTAATGTCCAATCCTTAAACTCATGGACATATGGAGAAGCATCTGTGTGTCTGAATATTTATCAGGCTCAATAATGATAAAGACACTTGAAAAGTCAGTGAACAAATAATCTTCAGGCTAAGTATTCCTTCCATAGAGGAGTTCTTCCTTTGTCTCAGGAATAGTGATCTGCCCTGAGAAGGAGCCTTGGGTCACCTTCTGGTCACCAGAACTTGCTTGCAAGAACTCCGCGTGTGACAGGCCAAAGACTCATCATCTATGGAGCAGCTCCAGTTGCCCAGAACAAAAACCGATGGCTGCCAGGAGTCCCTGTGGCTAGAACAGGAAGATGGCAGGTTTGTTGGAGAAGAGAGCTAAATAAAAAATTAAAGAAAAGGGTATTCTAACATGAAATACTCTCTTCATCATGCCTTTCCTATAAGTTGATTAAATATGGGAAATTACAGTACTGAAAATAAAAATCTAAAATTCTAACTACCAAAAATTGAGCTAGGATAGTTGTGTCACTGTAAAGTAATAGAGAATTTATCTCAGTCCAAAAATTTCAAAATCCGTTTAGAGCTTTGCTCTGGGTATGTGAAAGGACAAGGTCCAGACTTCCTCCAGCATCAAACAAGTAGAAAGCCAGATCCACTATGTGACCCAAATGTGTCCAGACACTAGAAAGCATCTGAGGAGCATAGGACTGTGGCCTGGAGGCTGAATCCAAGGGAGAGGATGCCCTGGCTGTCCCAGCTCACAGCCTGCAGAAAGCAATCAGGAGGCAGTGCAGGGAGGGAGGATCCAGGCAGAGCACGGGAATCCCTGAGTTAAGGAAACAGAGTTGAGAATATTAGGAGAAAGATGGCTGGAAGACACAGGGCTGAGTACCAGACATAGGTGGGAGTGGCTGAATTAGAGGTAGGACTGGAAAGGACCCCCCAAAGAAGATGGGGGGTCATTGAACCATTGGCAGTTACAAGGGTAATTACCAATGAAACAAATTTGTCCCAGTGAAAAGGGGAAAAGGAACTCTGCCTTTTTCTTTCAGAGCATTTTTAAAAGAAAACTTGTGCTTATGAGTATCTTCTCTGTCCCTTTGTGATGTATGGAAATCTCTTCAAAAGCTATGCAAGCCTCTTACCAGCTTCCAAGCAGGACTATCTTTCTCAAGGGCTGGGGAGTCATCTCCTCTCTGAAATAGAATCATTAAGGGAGAGAGTTCCCATGAGAGCCCAACTTCCACCAGTGCCTGGCTCTAACTTACTAACCTACTCTTGCCATAAACTAGGAGACACTGATCTTGTTGTAAATGTGGTTAGTGAGCACAGTGGCTAGACTTGAGGGACATATGAAAACAGTGCTGTCAAGTCGCTTCTTTGAGGACTAGTGACTGTTTATCTCGGGAACATGCATGCACTGATTGTAACTGCCTGGCTATGCACAAGTATGGGATTTCCTTCTTTCTTGCAATGTGCTAAGTGATTGTCTGTTTTGTGCATCACAATATGGGTTTAATGATTCTTCAGTGAAACTCTTTTCTTTCTCTTCTGTCTTTCTGGAGAGATTTCCTGGGTTGGCAGGAGACTTTGTCAGTCATATTCCCCACGATGGGTAGTGACATTATTGTGCTAGAGGGAAGCTCAAGACCTGAGTGGCACCAACTCTCCCTGCTACTGCAGCCAAGGCCCCAGTGCCCAGGAAGAGGTGCCACCACCTGGAGTAGAGTCTCAGATGAGGACTATTATCAGTAACCTGGTGTTTCTGCTTGGATAATGAGCAAACTAGAGATAGCTCAGTTTAATCCATTCACAACCAAGCATTTCTGCTCTGGGGAAGGCAGACCAGACATACATGTCTCTATTCTTCCCAATAAGTAAAACTAAAATCCCTGGACATTACATGTAAAACAAAATGGAGAAACTCTAAAAGGTGGATGAAAGCAAGCACACTGTTCGTGAACCTAAGCAAGATGTGATAACAGAGTGGGGTGAAATATGGGGTTTTTTGCTCATATATTGTAGTCTTGGAGCTAAAGAAACTGGCAACTCAGATATACCAGTGGCACAGGCAAGAAAATAAAACCCAGAAAACTTGTATCCAGTGACTGCCCTATTACAGCCCAAACCACTGAAAAACCATGCCTGCATGCCCACATGTGCCACCAAAAGTCAAATGAGAGGCTAGAGTTTCACAAAGGCCGGGAAGAAATGCAGATAAGCACTGTAGGGTGTTTTTTTCCCTTTTGCGTTTTATAAATTCTATTTGATGCTTTCAGGAAAAATGGTAAGATTTTCAACTATGATAATTTCTGTGTATAATGTAATATCTTGATCACACACTAAAAATGCTATACTCAAAAACACTATAAATCACTGAAAACAGCCACTGCTCCCTGGACTCCTGGAATGTATTTATGGGACTTTAGGCACCTTGCTGGAGCCCTGATCTCAAAACACAGCCTGATAAGCCACAGTGTCACATTTTAAATATACATTGCACGTTTCATTGTAGTCTTGGAGCTAAAGATACTGGCAATTCAGATATACCAATGGGTACAGGCAAAAAAAAAATACTTTAATTATAATTATTATATGAATTATTAAAAATTAATTATAATCTCAGTCTAATTTAAGCACATTTCTGTTCATCACTACAAAGACTTTATGCTATTTGTGGTCACTCTCTATTCTCTCCAGCCCTGGACTACCGTTAGTTTATACTCTGTCTAGAGATTTGCCTTTGCTGGACATGTCTTAGGATTGGAATTCTGCAGTATGGGGTCTTCTGCTTCTGCTTTCTTCTTAGCTTTTTGAAAAGTTTACTCCTATACTACGTGGCATTACATGCTTAATTTCGATTGCTGAATATATTTCATTATAAAACCATATATATAGATAAATGGTTTTTATTTTACTTTAAGTTCTGGGATACATGTGAAGAACGTGCAGGTTTGTTACATAGGCATACATGTGCTGTGGGGGTTTGCACTTATCAACTCATTAAGCTCCAATACATTAGATGTTAATCCTGATGCTTTCCTTCTTCTTGCCCCCAACCCCCTGATAGGCCCTGGTGTATGATGTTCCCTCTTCTGTATCCATGTGTTCTCATTGCTCAACTCCCACTTATGAGTGAGAACAGGTGGCGTTTGATTTTCTGTTCCTGTGTTAGTTTGCTGAGGATGATGGTTTCCAGCTTCATCCATGTCTCTGCAAAGGACATGAACTCATTCTTTTTTATGGCTGCATAGTATTCCATGGCGTATTGTTTTTCCTTATTCTCACTGGTTGTTATTTGAGTTGTTAATCCATTTGGCTATCAGGAATACTGCTGCAGGGAGCCTTTGTGTACACATTGGTTTTCATATCTTTTGGTTGTATAACTGGTAGTGTAAGATGAAGTTTGCAAATGTTTTCTTTCATTCAACAAACTGTCTCATCACTGATGACTGCTTCCTTTGCTATGCAGAAGCTTTGCAGTTCAATATGGTCCCATATTTCTAGTTTTTGTTTTTTGTGATTTTGTGGTCTTAGCCATAAAGTCTCTGGCTAGATCAATGTACAGGATGGTTTATCTTATGTTTTATTCTGTTAGTATTACAGTTATGGGTCTTGTATTTTAATCTCTTATTTTGAGTTGATTTTTATATATATAGGGAGAGATAGTAGTCTAGTTTCAAATGAATTGAATAGCTTGTGCATATAGCTATCTGGTTTTTTCTGTACCATTTATTGAAGAGGGTATCCTTCTCCCAATGTATGTTCTTAGTGCCATTGTTGAAAGTGAGTTACCTGTAAATATGTGTTTTTTTTCTGAATTCTTTATTCTGTTCTATTGATCTCTGTGTCTATTTTCATGCCAACACTATGCTTTTGGGGTTGCTCTGACCTTGTATTATATTTTGAAGTCAATTGGGATAATGCCTTCAGCTTTGTTCTTTTGTTCAGGATTGCTTTGGCTATTCAGGCTCTTTTTTGTTTCCATGCACATTTTAGACTTTTTTTTCTGTGAAAGAAGTTGGTATTTTGAGAGTGATTGCATTGAATCTGTAGATTGCTTTGGTCATTTTAACAGTATTTTAAACTCTGCTAATCTATGAGCATGGAATGTCCTTTCATTTGTTTATGTTTCAGTTTCTTACATCTGAAACTCTTTGTAGAGGTCTTTCACCACCATAGTTAAGTTTAGTACTAGGTATTTTCATAATTTGTAGCTATTGCAAATGAGATTGCTTCCTTGACTTGCTTCAGCTACTTCCTTATTATATAGAAATGCTCCTGATTTCTGTATGTTGATTTTGTATCCTGCAACTTTGCTGAACTTATTTATCAGATCTAACAGTTTTTTAGTGGCACTTTAGGTTCTTCCAAATATAAGAGCATGTCATTTGCACAAAGCAACAATTTAAATTTTGCTTTTCCAATTTGGATGCCTTTTATTTCTTTCTCTTGCCTTATTACTTTGGCTAGGACTCCCAATACTAGTTGACTAGAAATGGTGAAAATGAACATCCTTGTCTAGTCCCAGTCCCTAGCAGAAAAGTTTTAAGCTTTTCCTTATTTAGTATAATGCTACCTGTGGGTTTGTCATATATGGCCTTTATTAACTTGAGCTATGTTCCTTTAGGCCTAGTTTGTTGAGAATTTCTATCATGAAAAGATGTTAAATTTTATCAAATACTTTTCCTGCGTCTATTGAGATGATGGTATGGTTTTTGCATTTCCTTCTGTTGATGTGATGTATTGTGTGCATTGATTTGTGTGTGGAAATCTATCCTTGGATCCCTGGGATAAATCCTACTTGAATGTGGCATATTATCTTTTGATGTGCTGTTGCATTCAGTTTACTAGTATTTCGTTGAAGATTTTAACATCTTTATTCATCATATTAAACTGTAGTTTTCTGTTTTCATTGTATCCTTGTATTGTTTTCATATCAGGGTAATACTTCCTTCACTGAATGAGTTACAAAGAATTCCCTCCCATTCTATTTTTTGAATACTTTGAGAAAAATTGATACTAGTTCTTCTTTATAAGTTTGGTAGAATTCAGCTGTCAAATTAGCAAGTCTTAAACTTTTATTTACTGAGAGACATTTTATTACCATATCACTCTCGTTATTCGTTATTGGTTTGTTTGGGTCTTCTATTTCTCCCTGATTCAATAGTGATAGTTTGTATGTGTCCAGGAATTTATATTGTTTTCTCTAAATTTTTAGTTTGTTATCAGATAGTTGTTCTTAGGAGTCTCTGATGGCCTTTCATACTTATTCTGTAATATCAGTTGAAATGTCTGCTTTTTCGTTTCTGATTTTGTTTATTTAATCTTTTAATTTTTTGTCTAGCTAGTTGTTTATGAATGTTGTTTATCTTTTCAAAAAAAGCTTTATTTCATTGGCCCTTTGTATTTTTTTTGTTTGTTTCTCTTTTGCTTACTTCTTTGATTTTTATTCTTTCTTTCCTTCTTTTTTATTTATTTATTTATTTTTTTTGAGACTGAGTCTCACTCTGTTGCCCCAGCTGGAGTGCTGTGGTATGACCTTGGCTCACTGCAGCCTCTGACTCCCAAATTCAAGTGATTCTCCTGCCTCAGCCCCCCAAGCATCTAGGACTACAGGTGTGCACCACTGCACCCAGTGAGTTTTTGTATTTTTTAATAGAGATGAGGTTTCACCATGCTGCCAGGCTAGTCTCGAATGCCTGATCTCAGGTGATCCACCTACCTCAGCCTCCCAACGTGCTGGGATTAGAGGCAAGAGTCACCGCACCAGGCCTGATTTTTACCATTTCTTATGTTTATGTCGGGCTTAGTTTGTTCTTGCTTTTCTGGTTTCTTGAGATATATTGTTAGGTTGTTTACTGTAAATATTTCTACTTTTCAACATAGGCATTTACTACTGTAAACTTCCCTCAGCATTGCTTTTGCTGCATTTCATAGTTTCCAATATATTGTGTTTTCACCTTCATTTTTAAAATATTTGTTTGGATTTCTTTATTGACCCAATGGTTGTTCAAGAGCATGTTGTTTAATTTTCATGTATTTGTACAGTTTTCAAAGTTCCTTTGCTACTGATTTTTGGCTTAATTTCACTGTAATATGAGAAAATACTTGATATGATTTGAATTTTTAAACATTTGTTAAGACTCATTTTCCGGCCTAACACAGGATCTATCCTGAAGACTGTTCTGTGTGCTGGTGAGAAGAACGTATATTTTGCAGTAATTGGATAAAGTGTTCTGCAGATGTCTGTTAGGTTCATTTGATCTAAAGCAGTGGTGCCTAACCTTTTTGACACCAGGGAGTGGTTTCATGGAAGACAATTTTTCCTTGGACTAAGGGAGCAGAATGACTTCAGAATAATTTAAGTGCATTGTATTTATCATTAGATTCTCATAAGGAGCTTACAACATGGATCGCTGGCATGTGCAGTTCACAATAGGGTTTGAGCTCCTATAAGAATCTGATGCTGCTGCTGATCTGACAGGAGGCGAAGCTCAGCTTCTCTGGCTCAGCTGCCACTTGCCTCCTGCTGAGCATCAGGGTTAAGCCATGGGCAGGTATTGGTCTGTGACCTGACAGCTGGACACCCCAGTGTAAAGAACAGTTTAAATATGATGTTTCTTTATTGATTTTCCATCTAGGTAATCTTGCAGGGCTGGTCTAGTGGTGATGAACTTCCTCAGTTTTTGCTTATCTAGAAACGTCTTTATTTCTCCATCATTATGAAGTATAACCTTGCTTAGGCTGTGTTTGCTAGCTGAGGTGGTGTGAGGTTTTGGTAGAAATGGAACACCAGATAGGCAAGTCCTTGAGCCCCTGTAGTAGCAGTGGTGGCAGTAAAGCATTGAGGGTATCTGTCCCTGGGCTGCTGAGCAATGTATGTGGACACTGGCATTAGTGTGCCTCGGCACATTGATTCCTAGACCTTCAGGAGGCTTGCTCTGGTGTCAGTAGTAACAGCAGTGGGCTAGGAAAGGGGGCAAATGGATTAGGGGAGTAGTGAGGCTGAGGCAACCTCAGGCTTCCAGACAGCACTCTTAATGTTTGTGGTGGCTGCAATGGGCTAAATCAGCCGGTCCCTAGGGCCTTAAGTGACACATGAGTGAGGGTGCTAGTGATTGTCTGGGTGGGCCCATCCTTAGGACCTCAAGAGTACCCAGATAACAGCAGTGGTGGATGGCATGGGGAGATTCGTAGGCCTTTAGACAGCATGCTTGAGTGCTGGCAGCACATTTTCTTGGCCTGTTTTTAGCCCCTGGTGGACTCATGCCAGAGCTACCGTCTGTGCAGTGCCATCCCCAGGTCCACAGGTGGCATACTTGAGCACTAAGGGTGGGAGAGAGGCAGGGGAGGTGGACCTGTTCTCAAGTCCTCCCAGGGATTCACATGAGCATAGGCTGGGCAGGGCAGGGGAAGTCCCAGACCTCTGGAGCTCATGCTAGGGCACCAGTGTTGGCAGCCTTTCTGGAGCTGTTATTAGGCCCTGGGATGATGGGTGCACCAAAGTCTCAGAGATCACCACTAAAGGATTTATTTATGTACAAAATAAATAAATAAATATATTCACTTATATTGACTTATAATTATGCAATTAGTTTTGCTAGTGTGTGGTTTGTCTTTCTTATGCATTCAAATTATTGTCTGCATTTACTTGCTTTCAGGCAGAAGAACTTCTTTTAGCATTTTTTCATAAGGTCAGTTGGCTAGCAACAAATTGTATCAGTTTTTATGCATACAAAATGTATTTAACCTTCATTTTTAATAGCCAGTTTTTGTGGGTATAGTATTCTTATTAGACAGGCTTTTTCTGTGAGGGTTGGACCAAATAATTTATAGAGAAGTAATTGAAAAACTTCAAAGAGCGAAAATAAATCAAGACCTAAGGACACTGACTGGATTGAGCAACACGGTCATAGTGATGACAGCTGGGTTCAAGATGACAGGGAGAATTGTCGATGAAGACAGTGGAAGTCTGGGGATCAAGTGGTCCTGACTGCGGCTGAATGAAGAGTTTTTATTTATTTTATTTTATCTTTTGAGCTAGAGTCTCACTCTGTTGCCCAGGCTGGAGTGCAGTGGCCCAATCTCGGCTCACTGCAACCACTGCCTCCTGGGTTCGAGCAATTCTCCTGCCTCAGCCTCCCAAGTAGCTGGGATTACAGGTGTCTGCCACCACGCCAGGCTAATTTTTCTATTTTTAGTAGAGACAGGGTTTTGCTGTATTGGCCAGGCTGGTCTCAAACTCCTGACCTAAAGTGATCTACCTGCCTCAGCCTCCCAAAGTGCTGGGATTGCAGGCACGAGCCACCATGCCTGGCTTGGAGAGTTTATTAGAGCATCAGACATGGCACATGAGAGGTACACCAGGGTGAACTCAAACATATTCAGATCTGGTGCCTTGGGGGGAAATCTGTAGATTCAGTGAGTGAGAAGTCTTCAGTATCAAATGATGTCCGATTAAAAGTGTACTACAAATGTGACAATCGTGATCAAGGTGAAAGTTAAAGTTAGCACCAGTGATAATAAAGGTGTAGTTGGTGGTGTCACAGAAGCAAATTAACGTTGTCAGTTGCTAAGATGTGTTAATCATCTTATTCTACAGGCTCTAATGCTGACTGTATAAAGTTAAACATCCTTGTAAGTAGAAACAATTTCACTGTAAGGGCTATGTAAGGCTGGTGCAAGGGGCATTTTCTTCATTCCCAAAAAAGTTTTACATAGACTACCTGCAATACTGAAACTCAGAGACCACTGGGGAACATGTGTGAAGGCCCCCAGAAATCTCTTGAGTTAGCAAAGATATGTTTGGTAAAGCAACACAGAAATTAAACAAAGTTTGAAGCTATAGTTATTGCTTAACTTCTACTTTATTGGCAATAACTGAGACCAGGGAACCCTGCTGGGCAAAATTACCTAAGAAAACAAGCTCACACACGTTAAAGTTTGAAACCCACCTGTTCTACACTGATGTTTTCTGGGAATCAAATACGTTCAGTTTTCCCTTTGGTTGCCTCCCTTTCCAATAATCTCAAGACTGGGGCTGTCCTGTGTCTACAGGTGACGAGACAGTTATGGGCCTGGAGGGAGATGAGCTGACGGCATCCCTTCCTGATATCCAAGTCTCAGGGATCATCATCCACACACAGACTCACTCCAGGACTCTGCTGGGCGAATAGATGTTTCTCAGCTTCAGTAAAAGTGAGTGATCAAGACTCAAGTGGGTAGTGGGAGGGGGATTTTCTCAATGATGTAGGTAACCCTCTTATAATTTTGTTCTTGCGTCTCACTGAATTATAACTAATATGTATTTCCAGATGAAAATATAAATTTTAATATTATGAGCACATAAATTTATAGATGTTTGAAAGGAAATTTGTAATTTTGTAATGATGTATTTGAATTGAAATTTTACTTGACTATTTCTCACAGTAAATTAATACAACAATAAATTATTTTTATGCATTTATGGAAAGTTTTATCTTTTAAGGCACAATAATTTGCACTCAGAATTAGTCTCAGAATTATTTAATTATGCTGTGTTTTCTGGCTGACGGTACTTAGCATATTTTCAATAATATAAGACTATTTAGATAAGGATGTTATAAAGCAATGATTTGCAAACTTGAATGACACAGCATTCACTTATTATTTTAAGAATCCTCTAAATTCAGTATCCCTACACTTTTCCCTTCAGGTTTCAATTATAGTTAATTTAATAAAACATGTATTCCCAAAAATGGACAAGTAAGTTTTGAGTTAGTTGTTGAAATTTACAAGTTAACATTATCCGAATTCAATAAGGTTAGTGCTTTCTAGTGTCTATGTGTCTTTAAAATGGAAAACAGAGGATACAATGAGGACACTCAAAAACAAAAGGAATAAAATGATAATGACAGAAATGTCAATTATCTGTGGCTCACAAGGGCTTTGAAACCTCAAAAAACTTGATCAGTATAAAATTTCTCTGTACCTGCTCCCTACAGAAGTTTGAGTTTGCCTTAAAATGTTTCTTGCATTTCAGGTGGATGAGAAAGGATGTGTGACAAGAACAGAAAATGAAATACCGCATGTTCTCACTCATAGGCGGGTGTGGAACAATGAGAACACATGGACACAGGGAGGGGAGCACTATACTCTGGGGTCTGTTGGGGGGAATAGGGGAGGGACAGCAGGGGGTGGGAAGTTGGAGAGAGATAGCAGGGGGAGAAAGGCCAGATATAGGTGAAGGGGAGGAAGGCAGCAAATCACACTGCCACGTGTGTACCTATGCAACTATCTTGCATGTTCTTCACATGTACCCCAAAACCTAAAATGTAATTTAAAAAAACCAAGAGGAAAAAAAAAAGAAAGGATGTGTGAGAGTATGGGTCTTGATTAATCTTGATCAGATCAGGGTTCTGAGTACAAAGGTTATGTGCTCTGTTTTCCTCCTAATAAAATAATTGATGCCATTCATACAATTGCTATCTAATTTGTTGGTATATAGATGTTTATAATAGTCCCTTATGATTCTTTTTATGCCTGATACATTACTAGTGGAGGTAATGCTTCCATTTTCATTTCTGATTTTATTTATGTCTTGTCTATTTTTTGTTTATTAGTCTTGGTAAGTGTTTCTTGATTTTAGTTTTCTAAAAAACAACTCAGTTTTGTTAATTTTTCTATAGTTTTTCCATTCTCTATTTGGTTTGTTTCTGTCTTGATCTTCATCATTTCCTTCTTTCTGCTTTTTTTTTTAGTTCTTTGTGTTGTAATGTTATGTTGTCATTTTGAGATCTTTCTCTTTTTAAGTGTAGGCATTTATCTCTATAAACCTCCCTCTTATCACGGTTTTCATGGCATCCTTTGAGTTTTGATATGTATGTTTTCATTTTTGTTCATCACCAGATATTTCAATTCCCTTTTGTTTCCTCTCTGAACCAGTAGTCGTTCAAGCATGTGTTACTTAATTTCCACATATTTGTGAATTTTCTATTTCTTGTTATTATTGATTTCCAGTTTTATACCATTTTAGTCAGAAAAGTACTTGGTGCTATGGTTTGAATGTGTCCCCCAAGAAGCATGTGTTAGAAACTTAATCCTCAATGCAACAATGTTGGGAGGTGGGACCTAATGACAGATAACTAGGTTAGGTCATGAGGACTCCTCTGTCATGAATGGATGAAAGCTGTTGGTATGGAAATGACTTCTTTACAGGAGGATGAATTCAGTCCTCCTTTGTCTCTCTCTCCTTTTCTATCTGTCTCTCTCACACATGCATGTTTGTACTCTATTTGTTTATTTTTTTGAGACAGGGTCTTGCTCTGTTACTCAGGCTGGAGCACAGTGGTATGATCTTGGCTTACTGCAGCTTCAACCTCCTGGGCTCAAATAATCCTCCTGTCTCAGTCCCTCAAGGAACTGAGACTACAGGTGTGTGCCACCATGACTGACTAATTCTTGTAGTTTTTATAGAGACGGGGATCCCCATGTTGCCCAGGCTAGTCTCGAACACCTGAACTCAAGAGATCTGCCCATCTCCATCTCCAAAAATGCTGAGATTACAGGATTGAGCCACCGTGCCTGGCCCAAGTGAGTAGTCTCTTGTCTTTCTGCCTTTCACTGTGGAATAGCATAGCAAGAACACCTTTGCCATACACTGGTGCCATGTGTTGGACTTCTCAGATCCAGAACTTTGAGAAAAATAAATTTCTGTTCTTTATAAATTACCCAGTGTTGGGCATTGTGTTATAGCAGCGTGAAACAGACTAAGACATTTGATATAATTTCAATCCTCTTAACGCTTTTCCTGTTTAGGAAAAAAAGTGCAAGTCACTTTTAGCACTCATTTAATTTTACATAAACATTTTCTTTGAGACCGAAACAAATCTGACTTTCAATGTGAAAATAAAATATAAAAACCATTTTTGGAATTATTTCTAAACAGAACTAACATCAGAATCATCTGAATAATCTATTTTAGAAAAATAGGATTCATCAAATGAATCTTTCGCCAACAACTGTTCAAGAATGATGTAGCATCCCTGTGTGGGGTTTCTAGGATTTGACACTTTCAGCAATTGAGAATGATTACATTTGTAAATGAAAATAACACTACTAAAAACAGAATGCTATAAATAGAATGTCTTTTGTTTCCAAAGTCAATATACTGCAGCAATGAGAAAATAATAATAAAAGCGAGATATTTTGTGGCAAAGTTATCTCTGGGTAAATGCTACAGCCAGCCACAAGCACCACCAGAGAGTATTCTCAGGGCAAACAAAAAGGGAAAGTTTGTTAAGACATGATTTGAGACCTAATATGTGATCTATCCTGGAGAATGTGGCGTGTGTCCTTGAGAAGAATGTGTATTCTGCTGCTGTTCGGTGATACGTTTTGTATATGTCTGTTATTTGGTACACACTGTTATTCAAGTTTCCTGTTTCTTTATTAATTTTTTGTCTAGATCTTCTACCTACTATTGAAAGTGCGATATTAAAGTCAGTCTCCTACTATTATCATATTGCTTTCAATTTATCTTTTCATATCTGTCAATATTTGCTTTATATAATTAGGTTCTCTGATGTGTGGTGCATGTATATTAATGATTTTTATAAATTCCTGTTGAAATGTCCCTTTTATTATAACATAATAACCTTTCTGCAAAGGTGTGCAGAGGTCTCACAACCTCCTTTTGTGAATGATCTGAAAATCTGACATTTTGGCTGTAGTAAGCTGGTAGAGAAGGCTTCGGAAGTGCCCTGCCTCCTGTTCAGGATCGGGGAGGTCTATCGTTTGTCTGCCTTGTCAGTTCCAGATGTAGGCTAGTTAGAATCGAGACCCTCCGGAGGCATTTAGAAAAGTGCAGATGAACTCCTTCCAGGGAAGAACAGGAAGCTGAGCTTATTCCAGGGACTACTGTCATTGGAAGTTTTTTTTTTTTATTGCATTTTAGGATTTGGGGTACATGTGAAGAACATGCAAGATTCTTGCATACGTACACACGTGGCAGTGTGATTTGCTGCCTTCCTCCCCATCACCTATATCTGGCATTTCTCCCCATGCTATCTCTCCCCCAACTCCCCATCCCTCCGTCCCTCCCCTATTTCCCCCCAACAGACCCCACGTGTAGTGCTCCTCTCCCTGAGTCCATGTGTTCTCATTGTTCAACATCTACCTATGAGTGAGAACATGCGGTGTTTGATTTTTTGCTCTTGTGTCAGTTTGCTGAGAATGATGGTTTCCAGGTACATTCATGTCCCTACAAAAAACACGAACTCATCATTTTTGATGGCAGCATAATATTCCATGGTGTATATGTACCACATTTTCCCTGTCCAGTCTATCATCGATGGACATTTGGGTTGGTTCCAGGTCTTTGCTATTGTAAACTCGGCTGCAATGAACATTCGTGTGCATGTGTCCTTATAGTGGAATGATTTATTATCCTTTGGATATATACCCAGTAATGGAATTGCTGGGTCAAATGAAATTTCTAGTTCTAAGTCGTTGAAAAATCACCACACTGTCTTCCACAATAATTGAACTAATTTACACTCCCACCAGCAGTGTAAAGTGTTCCTATTTCTCCACATCCTCTCCAACATTTGTTGTATCCAGATTTTTTAATGATCACCATTCTAACTGGTGTGAGATGGTATCTCAATGTAGTTTTGATTTGCATTTCTCTAATGACCAGTGATGATGAGCATTTTTTCATATGTTTGTTGGCCTCATGTATGTCTTCTTTTGTAAAGTGTCTGTTCATATCCTTTGCCCACTTTTGAATGGGCTTGTTCATTTTTTTCTTGTAAATATGTTTTAGCTCTATGTAAATTCTGGATATCAGCCCTTTGTCAGATGGGTAAACTGTAAAAATTTTTTCCCATTCTGTTGGTTGCTGATTCACTCTAATGACAGTTTCTTTTGCCAGGCAGAAGCTGTACAGTTTTATTAGGTCTCATTTGTCTATTTTAGCTTTTGTTGCCAATGCTTTTGGTGTTTTGGTCATGAAGTCCTTGCCCTATGCCTATGTCCTGAATGATTTTGCCTAGATTTTCTTCTAGGGTTTTTATAGTGTTAGGTCTTATGTTTAAGTCTTTAATCCATCTGGAGTTAATTTTAGTGTAAGGTGTCAGGAAGGGGTCCAGTTACTGCTTTCTGCACATGGCTAGCCAGTTTTCCCAACACCATTTATTAAACAGGGAATCCTTTCCCCATTGCTTGCTTTTGTCAGGTTTGTCAAAGATTGGATGGTTGTAGATATATTGTGTTGTCTCTGAGGCCTCTGTTCTGTTCCATTGGTCTGGATCTCTGTTTTGGTACCAATACCACACTGTTTTGATTACTGTAGCCTTATAGTATAGTTTGAAGTCCAGTAATGTGATGCCTATCGTTTTGTCCTTTTTGCTTAGAATTGACTTGGCTATGCAGGCTCTCTTTTGGTTCCATATGAAGTTTAAGGTGTTTTTTTCCAGTTCTGTGAAGAAGGTCATTGGTAGTTTGATGGGGATAGCATTGAATCTGTAAGTTACTTTGGGCAGTATGGCCATTTTCACGATACTGATTCTTCCTAACCATGAACATGGAATGTTTCTCCATCTGTTTGTGTCCTCTCTTATTTCGTTGAGGAGTGGTTTGTAGTTTTCCTTGAAGAGGTCCTTTACGTTCCTTGTTAGTTGTATTCCTAGGTGTTTTATTCTCTTTGTAGCAATTGTGAATGGCAGTTCATTCTTGATTTGGCTCTCTTCAAGTCTGCTATTGGTGCATAGGAATGCTAGTGATTGCTGCACATTGATTTTGTATCCGAAGACTTTGCTGAAGTTGCTTATCAGTTTCAGGAGATTTTGGGCTGAGATGATGGGGTCTTCTAGATATACAATCATGTCATCTGCAAATAGAGACAATTTGGCTTCCTCCTTTCCTATTTGAATAGCCTTTATTTCTTTTTCTTGCCTGATTGCTCTAGCTAGAACTTCCAGTACTATATTGAATAGGAGTGGTGAGAGAAGGCATCCTTGTCTAGTGCCAGATTTCAAAGGGAATGCTTCCAATTTTTGCCCATTCAGTATAATATTGGCTGTTGGTTTGTCATAAATAGCTTTCATTATTTTGAGCTACGTTCCATCAATACCGAGTTTGAGGGTTTTTAGCATAAAGGGCTGTTGAATTTTGTCAAAGGCCTTCTCTGCATCAGTTGAGATAATCATGTGGTTTTTGTTTTGGTTCTGTTTATGTCGTGAATTACATTTATAGACTTGCATATGTTTAACCAGCCTTGTATCCCCGGGATGAATTCTACTTGATCATGGTGGATAAGCTTTTTGATGTGCTGTTTCAATTGGCTTGCCAGTATTTTATTGAAGATTTTTGCATCTATGTTCATCATTGGGTTTTGGTATCAGGATGATGTTGGTCTCATAAAATGATTTGGGAAGAATTTCCTCTTTTTGGATTATTTGGAATAGTTTCAGGAAGAATGGTATCAGCTCCTCTTGGTATGTCTGGTAGAATTTGGCTGTGAACCCGTCAGGACCTGAGCTTTTTTGAGTGGTAGGCTCTTAATTGCTGCCTCAACTTCAGACCTTGTTATTGGTCTATTCAGGGTTTTGACTTCCTCCTGGTTTAGGCTTGAGAGGAGGCAAGAGTCCAGGAATTTATCCATTTCTTCCAGGTTTACTAGTTTATGTGCATAGAGTTGTTTGAAATAATCTCTGATGATGGTTTGAATTTCTGTGGAATCTGTGGTGATATCCCCTTTATCATTTTTTATTGCTTCAATTTGATTATTCTCTCTTTTCTTTTTTTTTTAATCTGGCTAGTTGTCAGTCTATTTTGTTGCTCTTTTTGGAAAAACAGCTCCTGGATTTATTGACTTTTTGAAAGATTTTTTTGTGTCCCTATCTCCTTCAGTTCTGCTCTTAATTATTTCCTGTCTTCTGCTAGGTTTTTAGCTTTGATCTTGCTCCTGTAGCTCTTTCAATTTTGATGATAGGGTGTCCATTTTAGATCTCTCCTTGCTTCTCATGTGGGCACTTATTGCTGTATATTTTCTTCTAGAGACTGCTTTAAATGTGTCCCAAAGATTCTGGTATGCTGTGTCTTCATTCTCGTTGGTTTTGAAGAACATCTTTATTTCTGCCTTCATTTCATTGTTTATCCAGTCAACAGTCAAAAGCAAGTTGTTCAGTTTCCATGAAGCTGTGCGATTTTGAGTTAGTTTTTGAATTCTGACTTCTAACTTGATTGCACTGTGCTCTGAGAGACTGTATGATTTTTTTCTTTTGCATTTGCTGAGGAGTGCTTTACTTCCAATTATGTGGTCAATTTTAGAGTAGGTGTAATGTGGTGCTGAGAAGAATGTATATTCTGTGGATTTGGAGTGGAGAGTTCTGTAAATCTCTATCAGGTTTGCTTGTTCCAGGTCTGAGTTCAAGTCCTGGATATCCTTGTTAATTTTCTGTCTGGTTGATCTGTCTAATATTGACAATGAGGTGTTAAAGTCTCTCACTATTATTGTGTGAGAGTCTAAGTCTCTTTGTAAGTCATTGAGAACGTGCCTTATGTATATGGGTGCTCCTGTATTGGGTGCGTATATATTTAGGATTGTTAGTTCTTCTTGTTGCATCGATCCTTTTACCATTATGTAATGTTTTTCTTTGTCTCTTTTGATCTTTGTTGCTTTAAAGTCTATTTGATCAGAGATAAGAATTGCAACTTCTGCTTTTTTTTGCTCTCCATTTGTTTGGTAAATCTTCCTCCATCCCTTTATTTTGAGCCTTTGTGTATCCTTGCATGTGAGACAGATTTCCTGGATACAGCACACCAAAGGTTTTTGGCTCTGTATCCAATTTGCCAGTCTGTGTCTTTTGATTGGGGCATTTAGTCCATTTATATATTGAGTTAATTTTGTTATGCGTGAATTTGATACTGCCATTTTGATGCTAGCTGACTGTTTTGCCAGTTAGTCAATGCAGATTCTTCATTGTGTTGATGCTCTTTACCATTTGGTATGTTTTTGGAGTGGCTGGTACTGATTGTTCCTTTCTATGTGTAGTGCCTCTTTCAGGAGCTCTTGTACAGCAGGCCTGGTGGTGATGAAATTTCTGAGTACTTGCTTGTTCGCAAAGGACTTTGTTTTTCCTTCAGTTATGAAGCTCAGTTTGGCTGGATATGAAATTCTGGGTTGGAAGTTCTTTTCTTTAAGAATGTTGAATATTGGCCCCCACTCTCTTCTGGCTTGTAGGGTTTCTGCTGAGAGATCTGCTGTGAGTCTGATGGGCTTCCCTTTGTGAGTAACCCGACCTTTCTCTCTGGCTGCCCTTAGCATTTTCTCCTTTATTTCAACCATGGTGAATCTGATGATTATGTGCCTTGGGGTTGCTCTTCTTGAGGAATATATTTGTGGTGTTCTCTGTATTTCCTGGGCTTGAATACTGGCCTGAATTCCTATGTTGGGGAAGTTTTCCTGGATAATATCCTGAGGAGTATTTTCCAGCTTGGATTCACTCTCCTCGTTACATTCAGGTACACCTATCAAACATAGATTAGGTCTCTTCACATAGTCCCATATTTCTTGGAGACTTTGTTCATTCCTTTTGTGCCTTTTTCTCTAATCTTGCCTTCTCATTTTATTTCATTGAGTTGATCTTCGACCTCTGATATCCTTTCTTCTGCTTGGTCAATTCAGCTGTTGAAACTGTGCATGCTTCGCGAAGTTCTCATGTTGTGTTATTCAGCTCCATCAATTCACTTATATTCCTCTCTAAGTTTTCCATTCTCATTAGCATTTCGTCAAATCTTTTTTCAAGGTTCTTAGTTTCTTTGCATTGGGTTAGAACATGTTCTTTTAGCTCACAGAAGTTTCCTATTACCCAACTTCTGAAGCCTGATTCTGTCATTTCATCTTGCTCATTCTCCATTCAGCCTTGTTCCCTTGCTGGTGAGGAGTTGTGATCCCTTGTAGGAGAGGTGTTCTGGTTTTGGCTGTTTTTATCCTTTTTGCACTGGTTTCTTCCATCTTTGTGGATTTATCCACCTGTCGTCTTTGCAGTTGCTGATTTTCATATTGGGTCTCTGAGTGGATGTTCAGTTTGTTGATGATGAAGTTATTTCTGTTTCTTAGTTTCTCTTCTATCAGTCTGGCCCCTCTGCTGTAGGACTGCTGAGGTCCACTCCAGCCCCTGCTTGCCTGGGGATCACCTGCAGCAGCTGCAGAACAGTAACTGTTGCTACCAGTTTCTTCTTCTGCTATCTTTGTCCCAGAAGGATATCCTCCAAGTGTCAGTCTGATCTCTCCTTTATGAGGTGACTCTTTGGATATGCGGGGGTCAGGGAGCTGCTTGAGGAGACAGTCTGTCCTTTATAGGAGCTCAAGTGCTGAGCTGTAAGCCCCGTTGTTCATTCAGAGCTGCTGGGCAGGTACATTTAGGTCTGCTTCAGAACTCCTAAACCTTTCTTTTCCCCAGGTGCTCTGTCCCAGGGAGTTAGGGCTTTATTTATGAGTTTCCATTGTGCTGCTGCCTTTTTTTCAAGGCTGCCCTGCCCAGCAAGGAGGCAGCCTAGTCACTGTTGGCCTGCAGAGGCTTTGCTGAGCTGCCGTGGGCTCCACCCAGCTGCTGTGTGAACTTCTCTGCAGTCCTGTTTGTATGGGTGTAGTTAGAACTGCCTTGACAATGGTGGCCCACCTCTGTAATGGCAGACTCTCTCTGTAATAGCGGGTTGCCTCATCAACAGTGGGCTATCTCAGCAATGGCAGACTCCCTCCATAGTGGTGGAGTACCTTGGTAATGGCAGATGCCCCTCCATCATAGAGCTGGACTGTCCCAGGTTCAGCTGTGCTTGCTGTAAAACTCTCAACCCAGAGTGTTTCCAATTGCTGTTTTTTTGTGGGAGGGGGGTGGGACCAGCCGAGCCTGATCACCTGGCTCCCTGCTTCAGAGCCTTTTTTTTAAGTTGAACGGTCAACTCTCTCCCAGGTGTTCCAGTCACCTGTTGAAAAGGTGCAGGGATGTGTGTGATTTCCCATGTGGCACCCCACTGCACCAGCTGAAAGAGCAGTGCTGAGATTCATGGGGGTTTTTTTTGCCTGGGAATCTCCTGGCCTGGCTCCCTGTTTCGGTACCCTTTTTAATCAGATAAATGGGCGACTCTGCCTTTCTGGAGCTCCAATCACCAGCTTAAAAGGGCACTGAGATCAGTGTATTTTGTATGGAGAACAGCCACACAGGCCAAAAGAGCCATGCTGGTGACCCGTGGGGCTCCTCTTCCTGGGAATCTCCTGGTATGTGGGCAATAAAAATCCTTCTGGAAATGTGGCGTCCACTCACTCTCTGCGCTCTCACTGGGAGCTGCTATCCTGAGCTGCTCCTAATCGGCCATCTTAGATCTTCCCCCTAAACTATGTTTTTTCTATGTTTAATTTCTTAAATAATAAAACAAAATATTTTTATTCGCTTTCAGTTTGAGGAAGAGTGTGAGAAACTTCAGGAAAAATGTCATAGGAGGGAAATTTGGGGTCCCACCTATCCTCAGACACCTCAAAATTCCATTAGCAGTAACTGTATCAAAACTGATTTTTTTTTTTTTTTTTTTTTTTTGCTGTACAGATTTACCTTCTATTGGAGCTTTATTTTGTTACAGGTTGTTTTTTTAACCTTTGTGATAGGAACATCAAATTCCCAAACCCCAAGTATTAATGATGTCATCTCCATTGTAATTTTTATTTCTTAACTCTCTGCTGTGGTCTGAATATTGTGTTCCTCAATCTCCAAATTCATAAGTGGAAACTTAATCCCCCATGTAATAGCATAAGGTGTGAGATCTTTGGGGAAGTAAATAAGCCAGGAGGGCACCATCCTCATGAATGGAATTAGTGCCCTTATGAAGGATGTTGAAGGATTGCCCTTGCCCCTTCTGCCAAGTGAGGACACACCTAGAAGGTACCATCTGTGAGAAAAGGGCTCTTGTCAGACACCAATTTTGCACTGAAATGCAGTGAACTGTTGATACTGGCTACACTGGGAATGGATCTTCTGCTGTGTGATTCTGTTTATACAGAATTCTGGAAAATGAAAATCAATCTGTTGTTACTAGAAGCAGTGGTTGCTTAGAGATGGGTTGGAAGGAGTACAAAGGAAGAATCGCAATGGGGGTAATCATGATAAAGTGTCTTGAGGGGGAATTGATATCTTCATTGTCTTGACTGTGTTGATGATTCCCCAGGTATACACATACATCAAAACTAAATAAATTGAACATTTTAAATATGTGCAGCTTATTGAAAGTTAATGCTATTTTAATAAATCTGTTTTTTAAAAAATAAGCTCAATTGAAACCTATACAATGGAAGATAAAAATTAGGCAAATAATATAATCCAGGTTGAAGAAGAAAGAAATAATCAATAAGCACTTAATACATTCTGACAGTGTTAGAACAAAGAAAATGGCATAGCAATTTTATTGTTTCATCAAATTGAAAAATACCAACATTTCTCCAGAGAGAATGCTGTTAAGATTTAGTAGATATCAGTGCTTTATTGACTCAGGATGGGAGAGTAAAGAGCTACAGGCTTTTCTGGCTTAAAGTGGGAGGATCTACATATACATTCATTTTGCTATACTGTGTAATACACAAAAACATATGAATGATTATACCCTAATATTTTCTGATTACAAAAATATGCATGACTGTCATAAAACATCCAAAAACATCAAATGTCTATCATGAAATACAAAATTTGTGAGTAGATTTAGACCTAAATGAAAGTTTCCACTTAGAGGATACTGTTCAAACTCCTTTCCCAAGATGGACCCCCATTGTGTCACATATTAACATAGTGTGTCTAAAATCGCCTGAGAAGTAGCAGGTCTTTGTTCTCACTCTCACAGCTGTGTCCTCTGTTGAATAGGGTCTGGGTGCCTCCAGCTAAAGCCTCATTTGATCCACCAACAGGCTCCTTTATCTCCTGTCCAGGGAAGGGGTGGGCCCATTTTCTTCCTAGGAGGAGCTCTGAGTTTCTCCATCCAGGGCTGGATCCTAGGGACCAGGCAGTGTGGCTGGGATGAACCAGCCCTCAGCAGGAAAGACAGAGGCCACCTGGGTGGCCACGGCACAGGTTTGTACAACAGCACAGAGGTCTCTGGAGCCAGGTGAGCTCAGACAGCTGTTCCCAGATCAGCAGAGAATAGACCTTCTGATCCCACACCTACTGTTTTGTGATAAATGGCTTCAGATGTAGTGTGCAGAGAGATCACCAGGCTTTTCTGAAGTGGCAGTGGGTGGTCTCCTAGAGATTAAGATCTGGACCACTTGCTCTGCCTAGTGTGGGCCTCTGGGGGTCGCCCACAGGAGGTCTCATGGGTCTCCTCATTTCACTGATGTGTATAGGGTCAGAGGCCTTTGGTTTCTTTTCCAGAGTCAAGCAATCCTTTCACAATTTTGGCTGATGTCCTTGACAGTGTCCTGAAGAGGAAGCATGTGAGTGACTTACCAGAACAGCTCCCAAGGATGCTTATTCCCAGAAGGTCCCCATGCACCTTCAGGGAAACCCCATTAATCTCTCCTCCCTCCCAGCTACCTCTGCCTCCCTAAGGAAGTGAGGCTAAGCCCCTCCTGGGTCCCCAAATGCTCTCTGGATATCAGAATCTCTCAAATCCTCACAGCCACTGAGACACCTTTTTACTGCTCAAGCTCTGTATAAATTACCTGCTCATCTTCCCTTTGCAACAAAAAAGCAAGATCCTACCTGCTCTACCTTGGCAGCTGTCCACGGAATGGATTTCTCTCTTCCTGGAATTCCCACATCTGAGCTGGACTCTGATTCTGTGGATAAAATAAAATTCTGAGTGACTGCCTCCAACTGAACACCTTTGGAGCTCTAGTTAATCCTGGACACAAGAGCTGAGGCTGCCACCAAAACTCAGCTCTTCTCTGTTCTCCAGAGTCCCAGATTTATAAGACCCTGGATGCCAAAGAGCTCCTGGTTCTCTTCCCAGAGGAGACTGTGTTTTTCCATCCACAATCTCTTCTCAACTTGGAAGAATCACATCTTACATAATTTAACAGTGCTGTTTCTGACTTTGAGCTTAGTTTCCTTGGAATTCTCTCCCTTAATTGAACTGGGCTCTGATCTCAGTGCAAAAGAAAATTTATGTGACCATCTCTTCCTGGGCACTGAACCCCAAAGTCTATACCTGACCCATATTTGTGGGTCATTCCCTCAGTCGAGGCTGTTCAGTCAGTTCGGAGTGTGAAGGAGAAGCACAGAGTTCCAGGGGATCACTGCCATATTTCTGAAATCCCTCTGATGACTGTAAGTCATTTCCCATTTCTAAACTCAAAATGAAACCCAAACACACAAGTCAATATCCCTAATTCTATCCCTCCAACCAGCCTCCACAGGAACAGCCAAAGGTCTTACCTTGCCTGGACGTGGCTCTTACTTGAATAAGAGAGCGTCTTTTCTTCTAATGATCTCTCCTTATCCAAGCCCCTTTCTGTAAAGGAGATCTGATGGAAAGAAGGTGGGTCAATGGGGCACTGGATGCAGGGGCAGCAGGACTCTGGTCTTCAGTTCCCCATCCCATAGTGAAGCTCCAGTGAAAGGTGCTTCACACACACATCCCCAGAATCAGGTCCAGGTTGTTCTTGTGAACCTGGCTTTTCTAAGCCCTTAAGCTGGGCATGACTCACTCCTATTGGCTGAAGAGATTTCTCCCTCCTGCCACTCATAATGGCCTCAATAAGAAATTTTTCCATCGTGAATGCCCTGGGGACCTAGACAAAGATAAGGGGAGACTTGCAGAGCCCCAACATCATGTTAATAAGCAAGAATTCAAAGCTGGGGGCATAGGAACAGGAACATAAGGAACTTATCCCTATCTGATTTGTGTCCCAATTCCCACCTAGAAGTATTTAAGACCCTGCCCAGATTTCCATATGCAAATTAAGACAGACAACATATTGACATGTGTACATATATTCTGCACGTGAAGAAAATAATAGTGTTAAAATTGTACACACAGATGGTACAATTTTTGAAATGCTTTTTGAAATGCTTAGAAATGACAAATATCAAATTATGGCCTATTATATTAGATATATGCATATGTGGTAAGATGATATTGCAGAGAAAAAGTAAACACCAAACAAAATATCCTTTCCTAGCTTGAAAGTGAGGGAGATGATTAGATCAAATGTGGCTGCTTTGGACTGATTAGACCACATGTAAAGCTAATGCAATCAACTGAATTCCTCAGGCAGGAAAAAGTCCAGCTGAAGAGGTCTTTTCCCTCTACCTCACTCTCCCTCACCCTGAGAGCCCCACTGTGTTCTGTAGAGTCTGCTTGGCATCCATAATCTAAGATGATCTACTCAGCTGGATTATCATCATCAACCTTGCATCCTTTGGTTCTTTCTCTTTGTGTTTCTGTTTACAATAAGCTGTGGATATGACTTTGCATTATGAATTTCAAGACACCTAATGAGCCACTTGTCTGTTTCCTGTCCTGAAAAACCAATACCCAAATCAAAAAATATATTCTCACAAAGACCTCTGAATGCCATCTGTGATTGATGCTGATTCACTGCCCTCCCTGCTCCTCAACCCATGGAGAACATGCAAGAACTGTCAGATTTTAGGACATATGGCCAGGATCAGGAGGTGCCTAGTGAAGTGCTGTGTGCAACCCTGTCCCCAACACCATGGGCTTAAATACAAAGCTGAAGCTGAAGCCAAGAAAGCCCCAGCAACTTCTGACTCCAGGACCCTTTACTAAGACTGACAGAAGAAATAAAGCAAAAATGAGATATCTGAAGGGTTGCAATAATCCTTGAATTTTGGAATCTTTGGACATCAGGATTCCAGTGTCTCCTTTACTTTTTGTCCACAGCCATCCTTTGGCATGAACAGAGAAACTTCAGCTGGGCTCAGTATAGTCCCAAGTTCCTCAACTCAGAAGCCCATGCTATTCCTGAAGGAACATTACAGGCAGGTGTATGGGAATATCTTGAAACTGCATATACAGGCCCAATAGCAAGAGTCCAAATCAAAGTACATCTTAATTATACATTTTTTAAAAACCACAGAGGCTACCTGGAGTTGGAAGTTTGATCTGAAATTAAACCAGGAGAATCCTTGGTAAATTTTGCTTAAACTTTAATGCTTCTTTCACTCCAAAACACAAATAAGGAACGTGCCCTTTTTCCCATCCCCCAGGTGGGGACAGGAAGTTGAGACACAGACATTAAACATGGTTTTTTCTTCAGCAAGACGATTTTCAGAGAGAGGTGCTTTGGCACAACTTACCCAGGAAACTTGAAGCATCAGCAAAACTTAAGTGTAATGAGATAATCTTATGACTCTGAGAGTATTTTCCCCCTGGTTTCCTGTTCATTTGCTCATTTGATTTGCTTTTCTTCAATGGATATTATCTTAAAAACCCTTTTGGATAACCAAAAGGATTCCTCACATATATGTACTTTTCTTTTTCCTTTGTTGTGTTTTGCTGTTATTTACATGTCCACTACCAATATGCTAGCGTGGGCATTTCTACACATTTTCAAGTAGTATTATCAGATGCATTCCAGAAGGTAGAATCCTGCATGCAAGAACACACATCTTTCAACTCAATACGTATTTGTTAACTGTGCCTTAAAAGGCCATTTATACACCTAATAAACATGTAAAAAAAAACCAGTATGTGTATATGTATGCATGTATGTTCATTCACTCATTCATTCATTCATTTATTTATTTATAAATGGGGTATCACTCTCTGTTACCCAGACTGGAGTGCATAATCCTATCTCATTGTAGCCTCAAACTCCTGAAATTGAGGGATCCTCATACCTCAGCTTCCCAAGTGCTAAGATTACAGGAATGAGACACCATGCCTGGCTAGTATGTTTTTACTTATCATGGAAAGATTAGTAGGAATCATTCAATTTTCCTAATAGTCACATAAAACATTTTTTGTGTGTAATTTATTTTCCTGTGACTCCCACTGAGGTCGGATGCCTCTTTATGCAAGAAACGACCATTTGTATTTCTTTTACCATAACATGTTTTCATAGGTCCTGTAAAAATTGAGTTTGTGTTCTTACTCTTCATTGTCAGAGGTTCTTAACATATTTGGATGTCACCTGTTCCATATGATGTAAGTAGGCTGATGCCTGACCACAGTCCAAGAATAGATCTGTCCTATATCTTCTCAAAAGTCACCCAGTTGTCAAGAAACCTGAGATGTCATCCTTTCACATGGCAGAGCTTCCCATCAAGACATAAACTGCAGCTACTCAGGAGGCTGAGGCAGGAGAATTGCCTGAATCCAGGAGGCAGAGGTTGCAGTGAGCCGAAATCACGCCATTGCACTCCAGCCTGGGTAACAAGAGTGAAACTCTGTCTCAAAAAAAAAAAAAAGACATAAACTGGGTGGTTGATTACCTCAAGGCCAGGAAAAGCACGGGGAATAAATTTATTGATTCATTGATTGGCCCCATGTTGCATCCAAGCACTTTGGCCAGGAATCAACACTTATTGCCAAAATGATAGTCAACAGGTCCAATGTTTACTCTCATGATATTCTCCAGCCTGCCATCAAAATACTTTTCCTGGTCCCCTCTTCAACCTCTCACACATAATATTCCCATGTGATTCACATGCACATGAATAACTGTTAAGTGGGGAATTTTATTTATTTATTTATTTATTTTTAGACAGAGTCACCCTCTGTCACCCAGGCTGGAATGCCGTGGTGTGATCTCAGCTCACTGCAGCCTTGGTCTCCTGGGTTCCAGCGATTCTCCTGCCTCAGCCTCCAGGGTAACTGGGATTACAGGCATGCACCACCAGACCAGGCTAAATTTTGTATATTTAGTGTAGACAGGACTTCACCATGTTGGCCAGGCTAGTCTCAAACTCCTGACCTCAGGTGATGCACCTGCCTCAGCCTCCGAAAGTGCTGGGATTGCAGGCATGAGCCACCATGCCCAGCCTGGAATTTTATTCTTAGAAAGAGGAAATTTACATGGGTGTACTGTTTTCTCAAAAGGTTACAGTTAAGGTTCTACCGTTTAATGTATATGCATTTTGTCTCATAAAAAAAACCCTAAAATAATTAATACATTTGGAGGGGTAAGGGGTGGGTTGAAATGTAGATGAAACAAAAATGGCACATGATAAGTAGCTGTGAGGGCTGGGTGACAGGTTTATTACATTACTTTGTGTATTTTCTATATGCTTAAAATGTTATTTGTCAGCTAAGAATTTTGTATCCCGCCAGAATAAGCTTCATAAATGAAGAGGAAAGTTCTTCCCAGACAAGCAAATGCTGAGTGAATTTGTCAACACTATATCAACACAACAGAAAATGCTCAAAGTGGTCTGAAGCATGGAAATGAAAGCTCAATATTCACCATCACAAAAACACATGTAAATATAAAACTCACTTTGTGTGTTTATAAAAAACAATCACACAAAGGAGGAAGATAAAGGGATCAAATGTCAATGCAACAGAATGTCATCAAACCACAATGGAAAAAAAAAAGAAAAATAAAGAAACAATTTATAAAACCGCTTGAAAACAATCAAAAATATGACAGGAATGAAGCCTCACATATCAATGTTAACCTTGAATGTAAATGGATTAAATTCCCCACTTAAAAATGCAGATTGGCAGAACTGATTAAAAATATTATCCAACTATATGCTGCCTATAAGACACTCACCTATAAAGACACATACATTGAATGCAAAGAAGTGAAAAAAAATCCCATGCAAACAGAAATCAAAAACGAGATGTAGATATATTTGGATCAGTTAAAATAGACATTAAATCAAAAAATGTAATAAAAACGGTCATTACATAATGATAAAGCGATCATTTGAGAGCAAGAAGATATAACAGTTGTCAGCAAGAGAATGTAACAATTCTAAATATATATGCACCCAACTGTGGAGCACCCAAAACAAATGCTACTAGACCTAAAGAAAGAATTTGACAGTAGAGGACTTTAAGTAGGGGACTTTAACACCCTACTCACAGCACTAAACAGATCATCAAGAAAGAAAATTACCAAAAACATTGAACTTACTTTAGACCAAAGGACATTCATAGACTTACAGAACATTCTATCCAACGACTATAAAATATACGTCCTTTTCATCAGCACATGGAACATTTCCAAGAGAGACAAAATAGGCCACAAAATGAGTCCTAAAAAATTTACAACAATCAAAATTATATCAATTTGAAACAATCAAATTATCTCAGATCATAGTGAAATAAAGCTAGAAACCAATGTCAAGAGGAACTTTGGAAGCTACATAAATATATGAAAATTGAACAGCATATTTCCGATCAATCACTGGGTTGATAACAAAAACTAAAAAAGAAATTATTTTTTGAAATGAATGCAAACAAAAACATAATACACCAAAACCTGTGAGGTAAAGCAAAAACAGTGCTAAGAGAAAAGTTTATAGCATTAAATATCTACATCAAAAAGAAAAAACAATCACAAATTAACATCCTAACATTATGACTTTGGTTACTATTAACAGAAATAGTATAAAAAGAAATAAGAATAAACCAAACCTAAAGTTAGCAGAAGAAAAAAAAATAACAAAAATCAGGGCAGAACTAAAGGAAATAGGGTCCAGAAAATACAAAGGACCAAATAAACAAAAAGTTTATTCTTTTAAAAGAAAATTGATAAATCACTATCTAGACTAACCAGAAAATATCCAAATAAACACAATCACAAATGAAAAAAGAGACCTTACAACTGATACCACAGAAATGCAAAAGATCCTCAGAGGCTATCATGAAAAACTTCACGTGCACAAACCTAGAGGAAATTGATAAATTCCTGGAATTGCTCAACCTATCAGGATTGAACTAGAAAGAAGAACAACTCCTGAACAACCAATAATGAGTAGCAAGATTGAATTAGTAAAAACAAACAAAAACCCCCAAAAACAAAAACCAAAAAACCCGCCCCCATCAAACTGCAAATAACAACAGCAAAAAGCTAAGGACCAGATGGATTCACAGCTGAAATCTACCAAACACACAAAGAAGAAGTAATGCTAACTCTCCTGAAACTATTCCCAAAAAATCAAGGAGAAGGAAATTCTTTCTAACTCATTCTACAAGGCCAGTGTCACCCTGATACCAAAATCAGACAAGGACTCACAAACTACAGACCAATATACTTCAACAAATGCAAAAATCCTCAACAAAATACTAGAAAATTAAACCCAATAGCACATAAAAAAAGATGATGTATTGTGATCAGGTAGGACTCATACCAGAGATGCAAGGATAGTTTGACATACACAAAGCAATAAATGTGATACATCACATTAACAGAATTAAGGAGAAAATGATATGATTATCTCAACAGATGGAGAAAAAGCCTTCAATAAAATTCAGCATTGCTTCATTTGAAAATTCTAAACAAACCAGTTTTAAAAGCAACATTCCTCAATGTAATAAGCCCATATACAACAAACTCACAGCCAACATCATACTTACTGGGGAGAAGTCGAAAGGATTTCCCTTAAAAACTGGATCATGACAAACTGGATCATCACCACTGTTACTCAACATAGTACTGGAAATCCTTGCTAGCATAATCAGGCAAGAGAAGTGGCCATACTGGCCAAAACAATCTATAGATTCAATGTAATCCTTATCCAATTAGCAATGTCCTTTTATTCAGAATTATAAAAGAAGTCCTAAAATTCATATGGAACCGAAAAAAAAAAAAAAGATCCCGATATGGAACCAAAATAGCCAAAGAAGTTCTAAACAAAAAGAACAATGCCAGAGGCTTCACATTATCCAACTTCAAATGATACTATGAGGCTACAGTAATCAAAACGTGGTACTAGTATAAAAATAGACATAGATCAATGGAACAGAATAAAGAGCTATGAAACAAAGTTACATCCACTCAACAATCCAAATAACCAATCTTTGACAAACTCAATGAAAATGTACGCTGGGGAAATGACACCCTCCGTATTCAACAATGGTGCTAAGAAAATTGAATAGCCATATGGGGAAGAATAAAACTAAAACTAGACCTCTCACCATATATAAAAAATGGATTTTTTTATATAGATTATATGATTATCTCAACAGATGGAGAAAAAGCCTTCAATAAAATTCAGCATTGCTTCATTTGAAAATTCTAAACATATGTACACATAAGACCTTGTAGAATGAGTTAGATGGATTAAATATGTACACATAAGACCTGAAACTATAAAAATTCTGGAAGAAAGAAAATCTAGGACAAACTCTTCTAGACATTGGCAAAGAATTTATGACAAAATTCTCAAAATCAAACACAACAAAAACAGAAGTAGACTTGACTAAATTAAAAAGTTTCTGCACAGCAAAAGAAATAGAGTAACCAGACAACCTATAGAAGAAAATATTTGCAAACTACGCACATGA
This sequence comes from Callithrix jacchus, assembly GCF_049354715.1. Classification (NCBI taxonomy): domain Eukaryota; kingdom Metazoa; phylum Chordata; class Mammalia; order Primates; family Cebidae; genus Callithrix; species Callithrix jacchus. The sequence continues at coordinate 31,215,322 of NC_133513.1, read as the reverse complement.
CAAAGGGCTGATATCGAGAACTTACAAGGAACTCAAACAACTCAACAAGAGGAAAACAAGCGACCCCATTAAAAAGTGGGCAAAGGACATAACAGATAGATATTTTCCAAAACAACATATGCCAGTGGCCAATAAACATATGAAAAGATCCTAAACATCATTAATCATCAGAGAAATACAAATGAAAACGACAATGAGATATCATCTTACATGAGTCAGAATGGTTATTACTAAAATGTCTAAAAGCAACAGATGTTGATGAGGCTGCAGAGAGAAGGGAATGCTTATACACTGCTGCTGGAAACATAAATTAGTACCTTTATGGAAAACAGTATGGAGAGTTCTCAAAGAAGTAAAAATAGAACTACCATTAGCTGCAGCAATCCCACTACTAGGTATATAGCCAAAAGGAGTTAAAACATTATATTAAAAAGATATCTGCAATCTACATTTATTGTAGGACTATTCACAATAGTCAAGATATGAAAGCAACCTAAGTGTTTATTAACAGATAAATGTATAAATAATGTGGTACACGTACAAAAATGGGCTACTATTCAGGTGTAAAAAAGAATGAGATTCTGTCATTTGCAGCAACATTGGTGAAACCAGAAGGCATCACATTATGTAAAATAAGCCAGGTATAGAAAGACAAATTGGGCAGGTTCTCACTTATTTGTGGTAGCTGAAAATTTAAACAATTAAACTCATGGAGATAGAAAGTAGAATGGCATTTGCCAGAGGCTGAGAATGATATGCGCCCCCCAGCCAATAATCCACTGATGCTTACCAGTGGGTGGGGGAGTGGGGATAATTGATGTGTACAAAAATATAGAAACAATAACATACAGTATTTGCGGAGGGGACTCAAGATGGCGTGGTGAGAACAACCCAGGATTGAAGCTCTCAATGAATGCACGGAAAGGGTGAGTCAGGGCCGCATTTCCAGATGGATCTTTGATGCCCACAGAACGGAAAAATTCCCAGGTATAAAAGAGATGCTGGACGCCAGGCAGAGGCTTTGGCTGGCGCTGTAGCACAGCGGCGCTACACAGCGCTCTTCACAAAGTGCACTGGTGCGGATGCCCTGCTGAACCGGCAATCTGAGACTTGAGAGGGCTGAACTTGAGACTGAACGGGACTTGGACAGTGAGCCAGGACAGGAAATTTAAGGGAAACAGCGTTTGGGGTGGCACAGTAGGACAAACAAAACGACGATTCCAAACACTCCGGGTAGAGAGGTTCCCTGAGGGCACAGCTGAACCCAGGATGGTGCAGCTCCGTGGGGGAGGGGCGTCTGCCATTACCGAGGCAATCAACCACTACTGAGATACACGCCCACAGCCACTACTGAGATACACGCCCATTGCTGACGCAGCCTGCCGTTGCCGAGGCAACCCGCTACAACAGAAAGACTCTGCCGCAGGGCGTAGCCCATGGCAGCAGGGCAGAGACTGCAGCAGCAGGGCAGAGCCTGCAGAAACAGGGCGAACCTTACACCAGCAGGGCGGAACCTCGGCAGGCAAATAGTGACTAGACTGCCTCCTAGCTGGGCAGGACAGCACAACGGACACTCACAAAGGAAGTCCCACCCCCGCCCCCGAGACAGAGCATCTGAAAAAGAAAGGGCTTTTTTTATGAGTTCTGCTGCAGCAGAATTAAACAGCCTAACAGCCCTGAATGAACAACAGAGCTCACACCTCAGCACTTGAGCTCCTATACAGTACAGACTGTCTCCTCAAGCAGCTCCCTGACCCCTCTATATCCAAAATACTGACATTTGGCAGGCATCATTCTGGGACAAAGATAGCAGAAAAAGAAACTGGTAGCATCCCTCACTGTTCCACAGCTGCTATAGGTGCACCCCAGACAAGCAGGGCCTCGAGTGGACCTCAGCAGTCATACAGTGGAGAAGTTAGACTGGTAGAAGAAAAACCAAGAAACAGAAATACTTCATCATCAACAATCTGGGCGTCCACTCAGAGACCCAATCGAAAAGTAAGCAACTACACAGACGACAGGTGGATAAATCCACAAAGATGGGAAGAAACCAGCGCAAAAAGGAGAAAAACACCTGAAACAAGAACACCTCGCCTCCTACAAAGGACCAAAACTCCTCACCAGCAAGGGAACCAAGCTGGACGGAGCATGACTGTGACGAAATGACGGAATTAGACTTCAGAAGGTGGATAATGAGAAACTTTTGTGAGCTAAAAGAACATGTTTTAAATCAATGCAAGGAAACTAAGAACCTTGAAATAAGATGTGAAAAAAGATTCGAGGAAATGATAACAAGAATGGATAACTTAGAGAGCAATATGAATGAATTAAAGGAGCTGAAGAAGACAATATGAGAACTTCGCAAAGCATGCACAAGTTTCAATAGCCGAATTGACCAAGCAGAAGAAAGAATATCTGAAGTCAAAAATCAACTCAATGAAATAAAACGAGAAACCAAAATAAGAGAAAAAAGCGCAAAAAGGAATGAACAAAGTCTCCAAGAAATGTGGGACTATGTGAAGAGACCTAACCTACGTTTGATAGGTGTACCACAATGTGACAAAGAGAAAGAATCCAAGCTGGAAAATACTCTTCAGGACATTATTCAGGAAAATTTCCCCCACCTAGTAAAACAGGCCAAAACTAAAATGCAGAAAATACAGAGAACACCACAAAGATATTCCGCAAGAAGAGCAACCCCAAGGCACATAATCGTCAGATTCAACAAGGTTGAAATACAGAAGTAAATACTAAGGACAGCCAGAGAGAAAGGTTGGGTCACCCACAAAGGGAAGCCCATCAGACTCACAGCAGATCTCTCGGCAGAAACACTACAAGCCAGAAGAGAGTGGGGGCCAATATTCAACATCCTTAAAAAAAAGAACTTTCAACCCAGAATTTCATATCCAGCCAAACTGAGCTTCATAACTGAAGGAAAAATAAAATCCTTTGTGAATAAGCAAGTACTCAGAGATTTTGTCACCACCAGGCCTGCGTTACAAAACCTCCTGAAAGAGGCACTACACATAGAAAGGAACAACCAGTACCAGCCATTCCAAAATCACACTAAATGCTAAAGAGCATCAACATAATAAAGAATCTACAACAACTAACGGGCAAATCAACCAGCCAGCATCAAAATAGAAGTATCAAATTCACACATAACAATATTAACCCTAAATGTAAATGGACTAAATGCACCAATCAAAAGACACAGACTGGCAAATTGGATAAAAATCCAAAACCCATCAGTGTGCTGTATCCAGAAAACCCATCTCACATGCAAGGATACACAAAGGCTCAAAATAAAAAAATGGAGGAAGATTTACCAAGCAAATGGAAAGCAAAAAAAAGCAGGAGTTGCAATTCTAATCCCTGATAAAATAGACTTTAAAGCAACGAAGATCAAAAGAGACAAAGCAGGCCATTATATAATGGTAAAAGGATCGATACAACAAGAAAAGCTAACGATCCTAAACATATATGGACCCAATACAGGAGCACCCAGATACATAAGGCAAGTTCTTAAGAACTTACAAAAGGACTTAGACTCCCACATAATAATAGTGGGAGACTTTAACACTCCACTGTCAATATTAGACAGATCAACCAGACAGAAAATCAACAAGGATATCCAGCGCTTGAACTCAGACCTGGAGCAAGCAAACCTGATAGACATTTACAGAACTCTCCACCCCAAATCCACAGAATATATATTCTTCTCAGCACCACATCACACCTACTCTAAAATTGACCACATAATTGGAAGTAAAGCACTCCTCAGCAAATGCAAAACAACTGAAATCATAACAAACAGTCTCTCAGACCATAGTGCAATCAAGTTAGAACTCAGAATTCAGAAACCAACCCAGAACCGCACAGCTTCATGGAAACTGAACAACTGGCTCTTGAATGTTGATTGAATAAACAATGAAATGAAGGCAGAAATAAAGAAGTTCTTCGAAAACAATGACAACGAAGACACAACATGCCAGAATCTCTGGGACACATTTAAAGCAGTCTCTAGAGGAAAGTATATAGCAATAATTGCCCATATGAGGAGAATGGAGAGATCCAAAATTGACACCCTATCGTCAAAATTGAAAGAGCTAGAGAAGCAAGATCAGAAAAACTCAAAACCCAGCAGAACACAGGAAATAACTAAGATTAGAGCAGAACTGAAGGAGATAGAGACACGAAAATCCCTTCAAAAAATCAATAAATCCAAGAGCTGGTTTTTTGAAAAGATGAACAAAATAGACCACTAGCCAGATTGATTAAAAAGAAAAGGGAGAAAAACCAAATACATGTAATAAAAAATGACAAAGGGGAAATCACCACAGATTCCACAGAAATTCAAACCATCATCAGAGAATATTACAAACAACTCTATGCACATAAACTAGTAAACCTGGAAGAAATGGATAAATTCCTGGACTCCTGTGTCCTCCCAAGCCTAAACCTGGAGTAAGCTGAAACTATGAATAGACCAATAACAAGGGCAGAAGTCGAGGCAGCAATTAAGAGCCTACCACACAAAAAAAGCCCAGGTCCAGATGGGTTCACAGCCAAATTCTACCAGACACACAAAGAGGAGCTGGTACCATTCCTTCTGAAACTATTCCAAATAATCCAAAAAGAGGGAATCCTTCCCAAATCATTTTATGAGCCCAACATCATCCTGATACCAAAACCTGGCAGAGACCCAACAAGAAAAGAAAACTTCAGGCCAATATCCATGATGAACATAGATGCAAAAATCTTCAATAAAATATTGGAAAGCTGATTGCAACAGCAAATCAAAAAACTTATCCATCATGATCAAGTAGGATTCATCCCGGGGATGCAAGGCTGGTTCAACATACGCAAGTCTATCAACGTAATTCACCACATAAACAGAACCAAAAAAAAAAACCACATGATTATCTCAATTGATGCAGAGAAGCATTCGACAAAATTCAACAGCCCTTTATGCTAAAAACCCTCAATAAACTCGGTATCGATGGAATGTATCTCAAAGTAATAAAAGCTATTTATGACAAACCAACAGCCAATATCATACTGAATGGGCAAAAACTGGAAGCATTCCCTTTGAAATCCGGCACTAGACAAGGATGCCCTCTTTCACCACTCCTATTCAATATAGTACTGGAAGTTCTAGCCAGAGCAATCAGGCAAGAAAAAGAAATAAAGGGTATTCAAATAGGAAAGGTGGAAGCCAAATTGTCTCTATTTGCAGATGACATGATAGTATACCTAGAAGACCCCATCGTCTCAGCCCAAAAACTCCTGAAACTGATAAGCAACTTCAGCAAAGTCTCAGGATATAAAATCAATGTGCAAAAATCACAAGCATTCCTATACACCAATAACAGACTTAAAGAGAGCCAAATCAAGAAGGAACTGCCATTCACAATTGCTACAAAAAGAATAAAATACCTTGGAATACAACTCACAAGAAACATAAGGGACCTCTTCAAGAAAAACTACAAACCACTGCTCAACGAAATAAGAGAGGACACAAACAGATGGAGAAACATTCCATGTTCATGGTTAGGAAGAATTAATATCGTGAAAACGGCTATACTGCCCAAAGTAATTTACAGAATCAATGCTATACCCATCAAGCTACCATTGACTTTCTTCACAGAACTGGAAAAATCCACCATGAACTTTATATGGAACCAAAAAAAGCCCGCATAGCCAAGTCGATTCTAAGCAAAAAGAACACAGCGGGGGACATCACACTACCGGATTTCAAACTATACTACAAGGCTACAGTAATCAAAACAGCATGGTACTGGTACTGAAACAGAGATATAGACCAGTGAATCAAAACAGAGGCATCGGAGGCAACACAACATATCTACAACCATACAATCTTTTATAAACCTGACAAAAACAAGCAATGGGGAAATGACTCCCTGTTTAACAAATGGTGTTGGGAAAACTGGCTAGCTATGTGCAGAAAGCAGAAAGTGGACCCCTTCCTGACACCTTACACTAAAATTAACTCCAGATGGATTAAAGACTTAAACATAAGACCTGGCACCATAAAAAGCCTAGAAGAAAATCTAGGCAAAACCATCCAGGACATAGGAGTAGGCAAGGACTTCATGACCAAAACACCAAAAGCATTGGCAACAAAAGCCAAAATAGACAAATTGGACCTAATCAAACTCCACAGCTTCTACACGGCAAAAGAAACAGTCACTAGAGTGAATCGGCAACCAACAGAATGGGAAAAAATTTTTGCAGTTTACCCATCTGACAAAGGGCTGATATCCAGAATTTACAAAGGACTCAAACAGATTTACAGGAAAAAAACAAACAAGCCCATTCAAAATTGGGCAAAGGATATGAACAGACACTTTACGAAAGAAGACATATATGAGGCCAACAATCATATTTTAAAAATGCTCATCATCACTGGTCATCAGAGAGATGCAAATCAAAACCACATTGAGATACCATCTCACGCCAGTTAGAATGGCGATTATTAAAAAATCTGGAGACAATAGATGCTGGAGAAGATGTGGAGAAAAAGGAACACTTTCACACTGCTGGTGGAAGTGTAAATTAGTTCAACCATTGTGAAAGACAGTGTGACAATTCCTCAAGGCCTTAGAAATAGAAATTCCATTTGACCCAGCAATCCCATTACTGGGTATATATCCAAGGGACTATAAATCGTTCTACTATAAGGACACATGCACACGAATGTTCATTGCAGCACTGTTTCCAATAGCAAAGACCTGGAATCAACCCAAATGCCCATTGATGATAGACTGGATTGGGAAAATGTGGCACATATACACCATGGAATATTATGCAGCAATCAGAAATGATGTGTTTGTGTCGTTTGTAAGGACATGGATGAATCTGGAGAACATCATTCTCAGCAAACTGACACAAGAACAGAAAATGAAATACCACATATTCTCACTCAGAGGCTGGTGATGAAAAATGAGAACACATGAACACAGGGAGGGGAGTACTAAACACTGGGGTCTACTAGGGGGGAAAAGGGGAGGGTCAGTGGGGCCGGGGGAGCTGGGGAGGGATAGCTTGGGGAGAAATGCCAAATGTGGGCGAAGGGGAGAAAGGAAGCAAAACACACTGCCATGTGTGTACCTATGCAACTGTCTTGCATGTTCCGCACATGTACCCCAAAACCTAAAATGCAATAAAAAATTTAAAAAAAGAAAAAAACATCTACTACTAGCATTATACTTAACGGTCAAAGACTGAGTACTTTACTGGTAATTCTAGGAACAGGACCAAAATTTTCACTTTTAATACTCTATCCAACATTGTACTCCAGGTACTAGCTAGGGAAATTTTTCCAGAAAATAAAATAAAATTGTCTAGATTGAAAAAGAAAAAAGAACTGTCTCATTGCACACAACATAATCTTCTACATAAAAATTTTTTCAGGAGTTTACTGAAAACTCATTAGAACTAATAAATTCATCCATGTCACAAGATATAAGACCAGCAAGTAAACTGAATTATATTTTTAGATGCTAGCAAACAATAATCTGAAAATTGAATTTAGGAAACAATTCAATTTATAATAGATCAGAAAAAAGGAAATATTCATGAATTTTTAAAATTATGTTTTAACTTCTGGGGTACATGTGGAAAGTGTGCAGGTTTGTTACATAGGTATACACGTGCCATAGTGGTTTGCTTCATCTGTCACCCCATCATCTACATTAAAAATTTCTCCTAATGCTATCCCTCCCCTAGTACCCCACTACCTGCTATCCCTCCCCTAGCCCACCCCCCCAAAACAGGCCCCGGTGTGTGATGTTCCCTCCCTGTCCATGTGTTTTCATTGTTCGACACCCACTTATGAGTGAGAACATGAGTGGTTTGGTTTTCTATCTGTGTCAGTTTGCTAAGAATTATGTTTTCCAGCTTCATCCATGTCCCTGCAAAGGACACGAACTCATCCTTTTTTATGACTGCATAGTATTCCGTGGTGTATATGTGCTACATTTTCCTTATCCAGTCTATCATTGATGGGCATTTGAGTTGGTTCCAAGTCTTTGCTATTGTGAACAGTAGAGCAATAAACCTATGTGTGCATGTGTCTTTAAAATAGAATAATTTATAATACTTTGGGTATATACCCAGTAATGGGATTGCTAAGTCAAATGGTATTTCTAGTTCTAGATCCTTGAGGAATCAGTTACCTCACTGTCTTCCACAATGGTTGAACTAATTTATACTCCCACCAACAGTGTAAAAATGTTCCTATTTCCCCACATCCTCTCCAGCATCTGTTGTCTCCAGATCTTTTAATGACTGCCATTCTAACTGGCATGAGATAGTATCTCAATAAGGTTTTGATTTGCATTTCTCTAATGACCAGAGATTATGAGCTTTTTTTCATGTCTGTTGGCTGCAGAAATGTCTTCTTTTGAGAAATGTCTGTCAATATCCTTCACTCACTTTTTGATGGTTTTTTTTTTTTCTTGTAAATTTGTTTAAGTTCTTTGTAGATTCTGGATAATAGCCCTTTGTCAGATGGGTAGATTGCAAAATTTTTTCCCATTTTATTGGTTGACAGTTCACTTTTGCTGTGCAGAAATTATTCAGTCTAATTAGATCCTACATGACTATTTTGGCTTTTGTTGCCGTTACTTTTGGTGTTTTGGTCATGAAGTCCTTGCCCATGCCTATGTCCTGAATGGCATTGCCTAGGCTTTCTTCTAGGTTTTTATGGTGTTAGATCTTAGGTTTAAATTCTTCTGGAGTTAATTTTTGTATACAGTGTAAGGAAGGGATCCATTTCTGTATATGGCCGCCAGTTTTCCCAACACCATTTATTACATAGGGAATCCTTTCCCCATTGCTTGTTTTTGTCAGGTTTGTCAAAGATCAGATGGTTGTAGATGTGTGGTGTTATTTCTGAGGCCTCTGTTTTGTTTCATTGGTCTATATCTCTGTTTTGGTACCAGTATCATGTTATTTTGATTATTGTAAACTTGTGGTATAGTTTGAAGCCAGGTAGGGTGATGCCTCCAGCTTTTTTGTGGGGGTGGAGGGGCTTGGTATTGTCTTGGCTATGCTGGCTCTTTTTTGGTTCCACATAAAGTTTAAGGTGGTTTTTTTTTTCCGATTCGGTGAAGAAAGTCAATGGTAGCTTGATGGGGATAGCACTGAATGTATATAAATTACTTTGGGCAGTATGGCCATTTTCACAATATTGATTCTTCCTAACCATGAGCATGGAATGTTTTTCCATCTGTTTGTGTACTCTCTTAATTTCTTGAGCAGTGGTTTGCAATTCTCCTTGAAGAGGTTCTTCACATCCCTTGTTAGTTGTATTCCTAGGCAGTTTGTTCTCTTTGTAGCAATTGTGAATGGGAGTTCACTCATTATTTAACTCTCTATTACTGGTGTATAGGAATGCCTGTGATTTTTGCACATTGATTTTGTATCCTGAGAGTTTGCTGAAGTTGCTTATCAGCTTAAGGAGACTTAGGGCTAAGACTATGGGGTTTTCTAAATACACAATCATGTGGTCTGCAAATAGAGACAATTTGACTTCCTCTTTTTCTAACTGAATACGCTTTATTTCTTTTCCCTGCCTGATTGCCCCAGAACTTCCAATACTATGTTGAATAGGAGTGGTTAGAAAGGGCATCCTTGTCTTCTGCCAGTTTTCAAGGGGAATGCTTCCATGTTTGCCCATTCAGTATGATATTGGCTGTGGGTTTGTCATAAATAGCTCTTATTATATTAATATACATTCCATTGATAGCTAGTTTATTGAGTTTTTAGCATAAAGCGCTGTTGAATTTTGTTGAAGGCTTTCTCTGCATCTATTGAGATAATCATGTGGTTTTTGCCTTTGGTTCTGTTTATGTGATGGATTATGTTTATAAATTTGCATATGTTGAACCAGCCTTGCATCCCAGAGATGACGCTGACTTGATCTCGATAGATAAACTTTGACATGCTGTTGGATTTGGTTTGCCAGTATTTTATTGAGGATTTTCGAATCAATGTTCATCATGGATATTGGCCTGAAATTTTTTTTTTTAGTTGTGTCCCTGCCAGACTTTGGCATCAGGATGATGTTGGTCTCATAAAAACAGTTAGGGAGGATTCCCTCTTTTTGCATTGTTTGAAATAGCTTCAGTAGGAATGGTACCAGCTCATCTTTGTACCTCTGGTTGAATTCGGCTGTGAACTCATCTGGTCCTGGACTCTTTTTTTGGTTGGTAGGCTATTAATTGCTGCCTCAATTTCAGACCTTGTTATTGGTCCATTCAGGGATTCAACTTCTTTCTGGTTTAGTCTTGGGAGGGTGTAAATGTCCAGGTATTTATCCATTTCTTCTAGATTTACTGGTTTACTTGTATAGAGGTGTTGGTAGTATTCTCTGATGGTAGTTTGTCTTTCTGTGGGATTGGTGGTGATAACCCTTTTATCATTTTTTTGCATCTATTTCATTCTTCTCTTTTCTTCTTTATTAGTCTGGCTAGTGGTCTATCTAATTTGCTGATCTTTTGGATTTTTTTAAAATTAAAGTTCCAGGATACACATGCAGCACGTGCCGGTTTGTTACATAGGTAAATGTGTGCAATGGTGGTTTGCTGCACCTCTCAACCCATCACCTAGGTATTAAGTAAGTCTCACATGCATTAGCTATTTATCCTGATGCTCTCCCTCCTCCAAACCTCTGGACAGGCTCCAGTGTGTGTTGTTTCCCTTCCTGTGTCCATGTGTTCTCACTATTCAGCTTCCACTTATAAGTGAGAACATGTGGTGCTTGGTTTTCTATTTCTGTTTTAGTTTGCTGGACATGGAGAGTGGCTTCCAGCTCCATCTATGTTCCTGCAAAGGATATAATCTCGTTCCTTTTTATGGCTGCATAGTATTCCATAGTGTATATGTACAACATTTTCTTTATCCAATCTATCATTCATGGGCATTTGGCTTTATTCCATGTCTTTGCAATTGGGGATAGTGCTGCAGTGAACATATACATGCATGTATCTTTTTTTTTTTTTAATATTTTATTGGATTTTAGGTTTTGGGGTACATGAGCGGAGCATGCAAGACAGTTGCGTAGGTACGCACATGGCAGTGTGCTTTGCTTTCCTTTTCCCCTTCACCCACGTTTGGCATTTCTCCCCAGGCTATCCCTCCCCACCTCCCCCCCCACTGGCCCTCCCCTTTTCCCCCCAATAGACCCCAGTGTTTAGTACTCCCCTTTCTGTGTCCATGTGTTCTCATTTTTCATCACCCGCCTATGAGTGAGAATATGCGGTGTTTCAATTTCTGTTCTTGTGTCAGTTTGCTGAGAATGATGTTCTCCAGATTCATCCATGTCCCTACAAACGACACAAACTCATCATTTCTGATTGCTGCATAATATTCCATGGTGTATATGTGCCACATTTTTCCAATCCAGTCTATCATCAATGGGCATTTGGGTTGATTCCAGGTCTTTGCTATTGTAAACAGTGCTGCAATGAACATTCGTGTACATGTGTCCTTATAGTAGAACGATTTATAGTCTTTTGGATATATACCCAGTAATAGGATTGCTGGGTCAAATGGAATTTCTATTTCTAAGGCCTTGAGGAATCGCCACACTGTCTTCCACAATGGTTGAACTAATTTACACTCCCACCAACAGTGTAAAAGTGTTCCTTTTTCTCCACATCCTCTCCAGCATCTGTTGTCTCCGATTTTTTAATGATCGCCATTCTAACTGGCGTGAGATGGTATCTCAATGTGGTTTTGATTTGCATCTCTCTGATGACCAGTGACGATGAGCATTTTTTCATATGATTGTTGGCCTCATATGTCTTCTTTCGTAAAGTGTCTGTTCATATCCTTTGCCCACTTTTGAATGGGCTTGTTTGTTTTTTTCCTGTAAATCCGTTTGAGTTCTTTGTAAATTCTGGATATCAGCCCTTTGTCAGATGGGTAAACTGCAAAATTTTTTCCCATTCTGTTGGTTGCCGATCCACTCTAGTGACTGTTTCTTTTGCCGTGCAGAAGCTGTGGAGTTTGATTAGGTCCAATTTGTCTATTTTGGCTTTTGTTGCCAATGCTTTTGGTGTTTTGTTCATAAAGTCCTTGCCTACTCCTATGTCCTGGATAGTTTTGCCTAGATTTCCTTCTAGGGTTTTTATCGTGCCAGGTCTTATGTTTAAGTCTTTAATCCATCTGGAGCCAATTTTAGTGTAAGGTGTCAGGAAGGGGTCCAGTTTCTGCTTTCTGCACATGGCTAGCCAGTTTTCCCAACACCATTTGTTAAACAGGGAATCCTTTCCCCATTGCTGGTTTTTGTCAGGTTTATCAAAGATTGTATAGTTGTAGATATGTTGTGTTGCCTCCGGTGCGTCTTTTTTGTTCCATTGGTCTATATCTCTGTTTTGGTACCAGTACCATGCTGTTTTGATTACTGTAGCCTTGTAGTATAGTTTGAAATCCGGTAGTGTGATGCCCCCCGCTGTGTTCTTTTTGCTTAGAATTGACTTGGCTATGCGGGCTCTCTTTTGGTTCCATATGAAGTTCATGGTGTTTTTTTCCAGTTCTGTGAAGAAAGTCAATGGTAGCTTGATGGGGATAGCGTTGATTCTGTAAATTACTTTGGGCAGTATAGCCATTTTCACGACATTAATTCTTCCTAACCATGAACATGGAATGTTTCTCCATCTGTTTGTGTCCTCTCTGATTTCGTTGAGGAGTGGTTTGTAGTTCTCCTTGAAGAGGTCCCTTACGTTTCTTGTGAGTTGTATTCCAAGGTATTTTATTCTTTTTGTAGCAATTGTGAATGGCAGTTCCTTCTTGATTTGGCTCTCTTTAAGTCTGTTATTGGTGTATAGAAATGCTTGTGATTTTTGCACATTGATTTTATATCCTGAGACTTTGCTGAAGTTGCTTATCAGTTTCAGGAGTTTTTGGATTGAGGCGATGGGGTCTTCTAGGTATACTATCATGTCGTCTGCAAATAGAGACAGTTTGGCTTCCACCTTTCCTATTTGAATACCCTTTATTTCTTTTTCTTGCCTGATTGCTTTGGCTAGGACTTCCAGTACTATATTGAATAGGAGTGGTGAAAGAGGGCATCCTTGTCTAGTGCCAGATTTCAAAGGGAATGCTTCCAGTTTTTGCCCATTCAGTATGATATTGGCTGTTGGTTTGTCATAAATAGCTTTTATTACTTTGAGATATGTTCCATCGATACCGAGTTTATTGAGGGTTTTTAGCATAAAGGGCTGTTGAATTTTGTCAAATGCCTTCTCTGCGTCAATTGAGATAATCATGTGGTTTTTGTTTTTGGTTCTGTTTATGTGGTGAATTACGTTCATAGACTTGCCTATGTTGAACCAGCCTTGCATCCCCGGGATGAATCCTACTTGATCATGATGGATAAGTTTTTTGATTTGCTGTTGCAATCGGCTTGCCAATATTTTATTGAAGATTTTTGCATCTATGTTCATCATGGATATTGGCCTGAAGTTTTCTTTTCTTGTTGGGGCATGTATCTTTATAATAGAATGATTTACACCCTTTGGGTACATACCCAGTAATCGCATTGCTAAGTGAAATGGTATTTCTGATTCTAGGTCTTTGAGGAATTATCACACTGTCTTCCATAATGATTGAGCTAATTTACATTCCCACTAACAGTGTAAAAGTGTTCCTATTTTTCCAAAGCCTTGCCAGCATCTGTTGTTTCTTGATTTTTTAATAATCACAATTCTAACTGGCATGAGATGGTATCTTATTGTGGTTTTGATTTGCATTTCACAAATGAACAGTGATGTTGAGCTTTTTAAAATGTTTGTTGGCTGCAAAAATGTCTTCCTTTGAGAAGTATCTGTTGATGTATTTTGCCCACTTTTTAATAGGATTGCTCTTTTCTTGTAAATTTAACTTCCTTGTAGATCCTGGCTATTAGACCTTTATCAGATGAATAGATTGCACAAAATTTTATCCCATTCTGTCGGCTGTCTGTTCACTCTGATGATAGTTTCTTTTGCTGTGGATAAGCTCTTTAGTTTAATTAGATACCATTCGTCAAGTTTTCTTTTGTTGCATTTGCTTTTGACATTTTCATCACGAAATGGTATGCCTATGTCCTGAATGGTATTGCCTAGATTTTCTTTTAGGTTTTTTATAATTCTGAGTTTTATATTTAAACCTTTAATCCATCTTGAGTTAATTTTTGTATAAGACGTAAGGAAGAGGTCCAGTTCAATTTTCTGCATATGGCTAGCCAGTTTTCCCAGCACTATTTATTAAGTGAGGAATCCTTTCCCTATTGCTTCTTTTTGTCGGGCTTGTTGAAGATCAGATGGTCATAGATGTGGAGTCAATTTCTGAGATCCCTCTTCTGTTCCATTGGTCTATATGTCTGTTTTAGGATCAATAACATGCTATTTTAATTGGTTGTGTTAACCTGTATAGTTTAAAATCTGGTAGCATGATGACTCAGCTTTGTTCTTTTTGCTTAGGATCATTTTGGTTATACAGGCTCTTTTTTGGTTCCATATGAATTTTAAAGTAGTTTTTTCTAATTCTGTGAAGAATGTCAATGGTGGTTTAATGAGAATAGCATTGAATCTATAAATTACTTTGGGCAGAATGGCCTTTTTATGATACTGATTCTTTCTGTCCATGAGCATGAAATTTTTTCCAGTTGCTTGTACCCTCTCTGATTTCTTTTAGCAGTGGTCTGTAGTTTTCCTTGAAGAGGCCCTTCACTTCCCTTGTTAGCTGTATTCCTAAGTATTTTATTCTCTTTGTAGCAATTGTGAATAGGAGTTCATGTATGATTTAGCTCTCTGCTTCTCTATTGTTGGTGTATATGAATGCTTGTAATTTTTGCACATTGATTTTGTATCCTGAGATTTTGCTGAAGTTGCTTATCAGCTTAAAAAGCGTTTGGGCTGACAAGATGTGGTTTTCTAGATATAGAATCATGTTATGAACAAAGAGACAGTTTGACTTTCTCTCTTTTTATCCAAATACGCTTTATTTCCTTATTTTGCCTGGTTGCACTGGTCAGAACTTTGAATACTAGGTTGAATAGGAGTGGTGAGAGAGGGAATCCTTGTCTTGCACTGGCTTCCACCTGTTGCCCATTATGATATTAGCCGTAGGTTTGTCATAAATGGCTCTTATTATTTTGACATATGTTTCATCAATACCTACTTTATTGAGAGTTTTTAACATGAAAGGATGTTAAATGTTATCAAAGGCATTTTCTACATCTATTGAGATAATCATGTGGTTTTTGTCTTTAGTTCTATTTATGTGATGAATTATGTTTATTGATTTGCATATGTTGAACAAGTCTTGCATTGATCAATCGTGGTAAATAAGCTTTTTGATGTGCTGCTGGATTTGGTTTGTATCCTGAGATTTTGTTGAGAATTTTTGCATTGATTTTCAGCAGGAATGTTAGCCTGAAGGGGTTTTTTTTGTTTTTTTTTTTTTTTTTTTTTTTGGTATTTTTGTTTGTTTATCATTGTATCTCTGCCAGATTTTGGTACCCAGATGATGTTGGCCTAATAAAATAAGATAGGAAGGAGACCATCCTTTTTAATTCTTTGGATTAGTTTCAGAAGAAATGGCACAAGCTCCTCTCTCTACCTCTGACAGAATTCAGCTGTAAATCCATCTGGTTCTGTTCTTTTTGTGGTTGGTATGCTGTTTATTACTGCCTCAGTTTCAGAACTTCTTATTTTTCCACTCAGGAATTCAACATCTACCAGGTTCAGTCTTGGGAGGGTATATGTGTCCAGGAATTTATCTATTTCTTCTAAATTTTCTACTTTATTTGCATAGATGTGTTTATAGTATTCTCTGATGGTTGTATTTCTGTGGGATCAGTGGTAATATCCCCTTTATCATTTTTTATTATATCTATTTGATGTTTCTTTTCTTCTTTATTAGTCTTGCTAGTGGTTTATCTATTTTACTGTTGTTGTTTTTCAAAAAAAAAAAAACAGCTCCTGGATTCATTGATTGTTTTAGAGTTTTTCATGTCTCTATCTCTTTATGTCCATTCTGATCTTGTTTCTTTCTTGTCTTCTGCTAGCTTTGGGTTTGTTTGCTCTTGTTTCTCTAGGTTTTTTTGCTGTGATGTTAAGGTGCCAATTTTAGATCTTTCTAGCTTCTTATGTGGGCATGTAGTGCTTTAAATTTCCCTCTAAATACTGTTTTAGCTGTATCCCAGAAGTTACATTGTCTCTTTGTTCTTATTGGTTTCAAAGACCTGGTTTATTTCTGCCTTCATTTCACTATTTACCCAGGTGTTGTTCAGGAGCAGGTTGTTCAATTTCCATATAGTTGTGTGGTTTTAAGTGAGTTTCTTAATCTTGAGTTCTAATTCCATTGTGCTGTGGTCTGACAGACTGCTTGTTGTGATTGCAGTTATTTTGCATTTGCTGAGGGGTGTTTTACTTCAATTATGTAATCAATTTTAGAGTAAGTGCCACTGAGAAGAATGTATATTCTATTGTTCTGGAGTGGAAAGTTCTGTAGATATCTATTAGGTCCACTTGATCCAAAGCTGAGTTCCAGTCCTGAATATTCTTGTTAATTTTCTGTCTTAATCTGTCTAATATTGACAGTGGGGTATTAAACTATCCAACTATTATTGTGTGGGAGTCCACATCTCTTTAATGTCTCTAAGAACTTGTTTCATTAATCTAGGTGCTCCTGTATTGGGTGCATATATATTTAGGATCTCTTGCTAAATTGATTTCTTTACCATTATGTAATGTCTTTCTTTGTCTACTTTGATCTTTGTTGGTTTATGGTCTGTTTTGTCAGACTGCAACCCCTGTTTTTTTCTGCTTTCCATTTTCTTGGTAAATCTTCCTCCATTCCTTTAACCCTATGTGTGTCTTCACAGGTGAGATGGGTCTCTTGAATACAGCACATCAATGGACCTTGATTGCCTCTATCCAGCTTGCCTTTGTATGTCTTTTAATTGGGGCATTTAGCCCATTTACACTTAAGGTTAATATTGTTATGTGTGAATTTGATCCTGTAAAATGATGTCAGCTGGTTATTTTGCAGACTTATTGATACAGTTGCTTCATAGTGTCATTTGTCTATAGACTTCAGTGTGTTTTTGCAGTGGCTAGTAATAATTTTTCCTTTCCATATTTAGGGCTTCCTTCAGGAGCTCTTGCAAGACAAGCCTAGTAGTGACAAATTCCCTCAGCATTTGCTTGTCTTAAAAAGACTTTATTTCTCCTTTGTTTATGAAGCTTAGTTTGGCTGGATATAAAATTCTGAATTGAAAATTCTTTAATAATGTTGAATATTGGGCCCCAATCTCTTATAGCTTGAGGTGTTTCTGCTGAGATGTTTGCTATTAGTCCAATGGGCTCCCCTTTGCAGGTGATCTGGCCTTTTTCTCTGGCTGTCCTTAACATTTTTTCCTTCATTTGACCTTGGAGAATATGATGAGTATGTGTCTTGGAATTGATTTTTCTCATGGAGTATCTTACTGGGGTTCTCTAGATTTTCCTGAATTTTAATATTGGTCTGTCTTGCTGAGTTGGGGAATTTCTCCTGAATGATATCTTAAGTTTTCCAACTTGGTTCCATTCTGTGTCCTCAAGTATCCCAATTAGTCATAGGTTTGGTGTTTTTAGATAATCCTATTATTCTTAGAGGTTTTGTTCATACTTTTTCATTCTTTTTTCTCTAACCTTATCTTATTTCAGCAAGATAGTTTCAAGCTCTGAAATTCTTCCCTCTGCCAGGTCTATTTGGTTAGTGATACTTGTGGTTGCATTGTGACATTCTCATGTTGTTTTCCAGTTCCATCAGGTCTTTTAGGTTCCTCTCTAAACTGATTGCTCTAGTTAACAGTTACTGTTTTATCATGGTTCTCAGCTTGTTTGCTTTGGGTTAGAACATGCTCCTTTATCGCAGTGAAGTTAACTATTACCCACCTTCTGAAGCCTACTTCTGTCATTTCATCCATCTCAGCCTCCTCCCTCTTGCTGCAGAGGTGTTGTGATCATTTGGAGAGGAGCCCTCTGGCTATTTTAGTTTTTACAGCTTTTTTGTTAATTCTTTCTCATCTTCATGAGTTTACCTACCTTCAGTCTTTGAGGGTGCTGACCTTTGGATAGGGTTTTTGTGGTGACATGTTTGCTGATGCTATTGTTGTTGCTTTCTGTTTGTTTCCCTTTTAACAATCAGGGCCTTCTTCCATAGGGCTGCTGAGGGTTCACTCCAGATACTATTTGTCTGGATTCCTCCCACACCTGGTAGCATCACCAGTGGAGGCTGCAGAACAGCAAAGATAGCTGCCTGCTCCTTCCTCTGGGATCTCTGCTCCAGAGAAGCACTGACCTGGTGCCAGCAGGAACTCTCCTGTATAAGATGTCTGGTGATTCCTGCTGGGGGATCTCACTCAGTCAGGAAGCATGGAATCCAGGACTCACTTAACAAATCATTCTGGCTGCCCCTTGGCAGAGGGGATGAGCTGCACTGGCGGAATCCCACTCATGTGGACTACCTGAATTCTTCACAGCAAGCAGGGGGAAAGATTGCTGATCCACAGAGACTGGGGCTGCGCCTCCCCCAGGAAGTTCAGTGCCAGCGGGATCAGAGTTCTCTCCCTAAACCCCTGGCTGGAATTGCTAAAATTCCTTTAGAGATACCCCACCTATTACCTGCAAGGAGGGTTGGGTCAAGGTCAAGCCTAAAAAAGTGGTCTGGCCAGTCTACCACAGCTGCTGTGCTGTACTGTGTGGAATTCCTTCTGGGTCCAAATGTCCAGTTTCCCTGGCACCAGCAGGTGAAAAATGGCAGACCAGAACTGCAGTGATGACTGCCACCCCTCCCCCTGAGAGTTGTCATCTTAGGCATCAGGCAGCTGTAGTGATAATGGCCACCCCTCTCCATGGGAACTTGGTAGTCTTAGGCAGTCTCCAGCCAAGTGGCTCCTGAAAAATCTGTATAGCTCTGTGCTTGGGACCCAAGGCCCTGGTGGTGTGGGCTCATGAGGGGGATCTCTTGATCTGTAGGTTGTACAAATCCATGGAAATAGCAATGGTTTCTCAGGCAGGGAAGCAAAATAACTCACTGCCTCCCTTGGATGGGGTTGGGTGCTCCCCTTGTCCTGTGTGGTTCCCAGGTGGGGCACTGCATCACCTACTTTTCCTCACTCCCTGTGGGTAATGCCCCTACCCAGTCAGTACCATTGACAGACCTGGATACCTCAGTTGCTGGTGCAGGATTCACTTGCTATTTTTATTCTTATCAGCAGGCACCTTCAACTGCAGCTGCTTCTAGTTGGCTATCTTGGCACCTCCCTCCCACGGATAAATTTAACAAAAGAAGTAAAAGAACTTTACAGTGGAAGGTTTCCTTATGCTAAAATAAATCAAAGCACTGAATAAATGGAAAAACCTCCCATATTAAATAATATTGTAAAGAATATAATACCCCACAACTTGACCTACAAATTAAATGGAGTCCCTTCAAATTTCAAGTAGTTTCTGTAGTTTTTATAGAAATTGACAAGCTTTCTCAAAATCCACATATATATGCAAAGTAAACCAAAAACACGAACACAATCCTTAAAAGATATAATGAAATTCAGCAAGGCCGGTTGCTCATGCCTGTAATCCCAGCACTCTGGGGGGCAGAGGCGGGCGAATCATCTGAGGTCAGGAATTCAAGACCAGCCTGCCCAACATGGTGAAACTCCATCTCTACTAAAAATCCAAAAATTAGCCAGGCATGGTCGTGCATGCCTGTAATCCCAGCTACTCAGGAGGCTCAGGCAGGAGAATTGCTTGAACCTGAGAAGCGGAGGTTGCAATGAGCCAAGATCACGCCACTGCACTCCAGCCTGGGCTACAAGAGTAAAACTCCAACTCAAAAAAAAAAGGAGTAACAAAATTCTGTAACTTAAACTTAATAAAACTAATTCTTATTTACTACAAAATAACAATAATCAAGCCTGTGGTGGTCATATAGAACAATGAAATAGAAAGTTTCATTAATAAACATGTATTTATGGTAAAATGATTTTAACAAGGGGCCAAGAAGTTTCTGAGTAAAGTCTTTTCAACAAATGATACTGGAAAATTGGATACTGGCCTGCAAAATAATGACACTGGACTCCTAACTCAAATCACATATGAAAAACCAACCAAACAATGAACAAAAGTTAAAAAGATCATACGCTTAAATGTAAGTGCTGAAACTAAAAAATTCTTAGGAGGAATATTAAATTTTTGTAACCTTGCATTAGGTAACAATATTTTAGATTTCACACCAAAGAATAATCAAAAAGAGAAAACTATACTTCACCAAAGTTAAAATGTTTTCCTCTTTAAACACCATGAAAATATAAAAATGGAAGTCACTGAATGAGAGAAATCTGAGATGACCACAGAACTGAATCACAATCTTCACCAGCACAGAAAGGATGCACCACTGTGGGAAACAGCCTCACTTATGAAATATCATGAAGACAAGTGAGGGCAGTTTCTGACCTGGCAGGGTTATGACAATGTTTTTTTTTTATTTTTTATTGCATTTTAGCTTTTGGGGTACATGTGAAGAACATGCAAGATAATACGTTTTATAAGACCAAAAGTTATAGACAAATGTTAGAAGAGCCTGAACCCCTCCTTTTCCCCTAGAAACAATCCAATTTAGAGTAACGGTGGGAGGTCTGGAAGAGCAGTGGAGCTGACTGCTACATAGAATACTTGGGGCAAGTTAAAACAATAAACACAGTGACAATATGCAAAGATACTCATGGCCTATTGTAAAGTAAAAACAATGAAAAAGTGTTTTCTCTGATATTTTTATAAGTATGTGGACAGAGACTTTGCAACTAGCCAAGTTAGGTGCACTGGGGACTAATGGAGGCCAGATTCCTTTGGAAATGGGATTATCGGCCACTAAATTGGCAAAAATATAGGACAGAGCCCAGGGGAGTCTCACATTGTTGTCTGTGTTGACCCTTCTGTGCTCATTCTCATGCTTGCCCAGCAGTGACCCAAAGAGATAAGAGTTAGACCTATCAAACAGCTCTTCACTGATCTCCTGCATGGAATTCTGCAAATAGAGTACCCAGCAAATTGATTGAGAGGTTTTAGTGGACTGCTTGGCTGTTCCCACAAGAAAATACTCTGATTAAAATTATACATTCTAGATCAGAAATAGAGGAGCATCTCCATGAACTTCCAGCCAGGGCAAAAACCACATGACAGCTTGAGGTTTCAGAATCAAATCTGAGTAAACAAGCTTAATCCCCAACACTCATCTTCCTATCCTGCCAGTCATGACCTGGGGTATGAATGCAGTAGAGTTCCAGCACCTAACAACCTGCTCCTTCCCAGGAAAAGCCTCACCTCACCTTCTGTTCCTCACCCCTACACATATATATGGTGATGAGGAGAGGGGATGAGGTTGTCCAGATGGAACCTTGAGGACTGGCATGGAAAGGACTACCCTGTGGTTACTTTGGGATACCTCTTGCCAAATGGCCTGAAGCATGGAGGTTGAGAGATTGAGAGCTGAGCCAAATTCTGCATCTTTAGAAAAGCCTCTCACTGTAGCAAGAGCTTTGAAAAGTTGGGATACAGCAGAACATCTTGCTCTCTTGACAGTCTCTGGCTAACTAAGCTTGATAGGAGACTGTCTTCAGAAATCTGAGTGCCTGGTTACCAATGTTCTAAGTTCTGTTGGGGGTCTTACACCAGGGAAGTGAGGCCACTTCTTCAAGTTTTCATCATTCTCTTACTAAGACCTACCCAAAGGCTTCTCTGGGATGCTGACTACTCATCTTCCTTCCCCATGTTATTTTATTACCTGCACACAATTATGCAAACACAGACCCCTCTCCTCCAGCCTCTGAGAAGACTCAGTGAAACCTGGACTACAGGTTGAGGAGAGCTAGGTCAGAACCTCCTTTTAATAAATTTACCTGTTATGTCATCCTAGATATGTCTTTGTGCTTCTCAGAGGATCCACACTCTCCCTACCTGCACAACAGAGATCATGCTAGTTACCCAGTTCTAAGAGAACTCATTAGGAGTTACCTAATTCTAAGGGAATTCATCAGGGGCATGTGAATTAATACAAGGGGTCATGAGTTGGTATCACACGTAGCTAATGTATAAATACAGAGATGGAAAAATTACATGTGGTGGGACAATTCAAACATGCCTGGGTTTTATCAGTTGCATGTTGGGAAAGTTGCTTCCCCTTCTAGTCTCATTTCTCAAGATCCAGCATAAGGGAGTTGAAATTAAATAAAATTTTGATATTGTCTTTCTGAGGCAATAAACCATCCAAGGTCTTCTCATTCTATTTAGAATCAGGTCCATTTGTCTCCCCTTGGCCTCTGTGTTGAGCAGCCTATATGATGGTTCACAAAGATCCCCATTTCCCAGTATACACACCCTTGTGTAACCAGTAAGTGGTTAGTGACTCACCTCTAAGCAAAAGAATACAACTGAAGATATGGAATGTCCCTTCCAAGATTTAATTACTAAAATATTGTCATTTACCTCTTACTTTCTCTCTCTGGTGACCTTAATTCCTTCCTTCTTTTTCCCACCCCTTGTAGCATATACTTTGCTATGTAGACGGAAGCGCCAGTGATTTGAGCTTCTCTACTTACAGGCCTGTGTGACAAAGAATGGAGGGAATATCCTGAACAACAAAGGAACCTAGGCCTGATTCCAAACTGAATGATGCCACAACTAATCAGTTTGAGCTCTGGAAGCCTATCCTTACCCAGTTAAGCCATAGTTGAGACCACAGCTCATGAGAAACTTTGAGGCACAAACCTAAACTAGTTTTTCTAGGCAGTTGGCATAAAAGACTCAGGAAGTATAATGTAGGTGAATAAAGTTTGGGGACGATCAGTGAATGACCCAAAGCTTCATCTGTTGTAGGATTGAGAATATGACTAAAACTTCATTGAGTCTAACAAGCTATTCCATCTAAAGGAAAACAGTGAAGCATGCCATTTGACATTAAATTTTATCAATATGACACATTAACCTACCTCGTCTTTTTAATAAACTTTTAGAGGGATAGAAAAATAAATGTGAAAGGCAGCAAATCACACTGCCATGTGTGTGCCTATGCAACTATCTTGCATGCTCTTCACATGTACCCCAAAACCTAAAATGCAATAAAAAAATAAACTTAATAAATAAATAAAATAAAAATAGGCTAGGTGCAGTGGCTCATGCCTGTGATCCCAACACTTTGGGAAGATGAGGTAGGCAGATCGCTTGAGGTCAGTAACTTGAGACCAGCCTCACCACCATAGTGGAACCCTGTCTTTACTAAAAATACAAAAATTAACTCTGCATGATTGCATGCTCCTGTAATCCCAGCTACTTGGGAGGCTGAGACAGGAGAATCACTTGAGTCCCAGGAAGCAGAGGTTTCAGTGAGCCAAGATTATGCCACTGCACTCCACCCTGGATGACATAGTGAAACTCCATCTCAAAAAAAAATTACTTAGGGCCAGCGGGTGTGGGGGGAGCTGGGGAGGGATAGCCTGGGGAGAAATGCCAAATGTGGGTGAAGGGGAGAAAGGAAGCAAAACACACTGCCATGTGTGTACCTATGCAACTGTCTTGCATGTTCTGCACATGTACCCCAAAACCTAAAATGCAACAAAAAATTAAAAAAAATAAAGATCTGTTGACAAAAAAAAAAGAAAAAGAAATGTGAATAACATACACAAAATAGTTTAGTAAATGAAGAATAGTATGAACAAATAGAAATGTGATGAAGCAGAGTGATTAGTACTTAGAAGCCCCTACAATGTGTTAGGAATTATTCTAAGCCATTTACACATGGACTTAATTCTGGAAATGTGTATAATACAGAAATTCATGAAAAATAACAAACTGACCCATTGACAATCATGTAACATTAAGATCATGATAAAAATGAAATGTTTTAGTATACAGTAACTAAATGAACATAAACATGCTAAATAACTTTATTAAAGTTTGATGGGTACATCTGTCACAGTAAAGAGAAGATATACATTATATTCCAATACCAGAAGTAAGAAAAAAATAAATGGTGAAGTGTAGGTCTAATAATGTTACAAATGTTATAGCAGAATGTCATGAATTTCTGATAGCAGAAATTCAAGAGGTCACTATTTTCTAAGCAACTAGAATGACACTAGAAATCATAAATTATAACCAACAAGTACTACCTACCCACACATGTTTTTCTTGTCTCTTTTAATTTATAGAATAAGTGTAAAATCCAAATAGATTCTTTGGTAAATTCAGAAACATGCTAAAAAGGAAGCAGAGTGATTAAAGCCAAAAGACCTGAATTCAGGTAAATCATTTTATCAACATTAACTTAATGTTATCGAAAAACAGTAATTCTGGCTGTATCTAGATCAGTTCTGTTCAGTGGCATGAAGGATATAGTTTCGGAAGTGTGCAAAAAACAAATTTTTAAGTATCAAAAAAAACTAGTTTAGAATTCCTATTACCACATGGCGTATTTGAGAGGAATGTTCTGAATGAAGATATGAGATCTCATAAGATGCTGCTGTATGTGGCAGAATGTCTACTGAAATATTTTACTCGTGTACACTGTGGATACTTGTGCTTTTAGGAAAAATCCTATATATTATTAAATATTTTAATACAGACAACTAAAAAATCCTCAAAAAGTAACAAGAACCTTTAAGTTGCTGAATGGAGTTAAAGGAAAGTATAAGAACTTGACAGGAGCAGAAGTAAATAAAGAGAATGACCCAGAGTCAAACTAAGAAAAAAATGCTCCCTTCAGATACTGGCTGATCACAAGGATGTCAAATCTGTGTGTGTTCATCTTGTTCCCAGGGAAAATAGAAGAAATACTGGAAATCATATGACTACAGACACCTCAGATATAGTATCTCTCAAAAGTGAGAACCAAAGGAAAAACCGAGTGACATAATAAAGAAGAAATGTCAGAAGAAAAAATATGCAACAGCTTTGCACATTGGAATATTTAAAATGTTTAAATGAAAACAATGAAAAGTAGAAAATCAGCATTTATTTTTGTGGAAAGAACATGAAACTAAAGTTTAAAAGCCACATTTGTACAACAGCCCAATGAATATAAATAATATATAACTGAGTTACTAGACAATGTACAGGTTCACCACTAAATTAAACAGAGATGATAAGAGGACTAGTGAACTAGAATAATGAGCAGAATAAATATATCCAAACACAGTAGAAATAAAATTTCATAAAATAAGTTAATTTTAATTAAAGACTAGAATGAGGAGCAAAACATGCCTAATTGTTGCACTAGAACAATAAGTATGAATTGGCCACAGCAAATAAAGCCTGTGAGATCCAAGGATTGGATAAACAGAATCTTTCTCTCCATGGTAGTAGCTAAAATCACACATTTCAAAGGGCATGGATAAAGAGAGGAATGAATTGTTCCCATTCCTGCAATCAGTAACATTATGTCTTTTCTTGCACAACTGTTCCAAGTCAAGTAACTAATCTATTAAGAGGCTTGGATGGGACTCAGGGTCAACTCTGCCTGACTCCAAACCCATGAACAACAAGAGCCCTTGAGGTTCTGGAGAGTGCCACTTCTGTGACAGAAGAAGGATTCCTAACACATTCTCATCCATCTATTGCTCTTCACTATTGGGAATAATCTCCTTTGGACAATGCTTCTGAAGCAACTTGGAAGGTCTTCAAATAATCTGAGAAAGTGTCTGAGAACTGTGCTTCAGACAAAAAGGCCCAACATTATTCATTTCTTATCAACAGAGAAATTGGAAAACACGTAAGAACTCCACATCTTTGCAAATTCTCACATTTGCAAATTCTTTTCATTTTAGTATGTTCAAGTTATTTATGCTTTCAACAAATACTAAATCAAATTAGTTAGCCTGAAATAGCCTCTTACTCTAAGAGCAAGTAATATAAAAAATAGATCGATAGACATTTCCTACTGCTGCAATTTCCAAGACTCCAAATGCAGGAGTGGTCATAGGGCAAATACCTGCAGCACACATAGAAATCACACACAACTAATGCATCCCTTGCCCTGAAACAGTGGGTCTCACCCCTAACTCCACATTAGAGCCACATGTGGGGGTTTTAAATTCCTAAAATCTAAATTACAACAGACAAATAAAATCAAAATCCCTGGGGTAGGGCCGACATCTGTATTATTTATAGTTCTCCAGGGGATTACACAGTGTAGCCAAGCCCCCAAAGTACTGCTTTAAGCCAAATGTTTTTGGTGTACTAGTTGCAAATAGTCTCTTGAATGAATATAAAATGTTTACCCCTGAGTTGCAGCCTTTCAGTCATACCTTTATTAAATCTACTCATCTTGCACAGGAACTGACCTTTGCTACTCCTTTTGTTGCTGATCAACATGCTCCACATGTACCGAGTGCAGACTGTGCCCAGGGTCCTGTGCTAGGTGTCCTGGCCTTCAGAGCATCACTGTGGGGAAAAGACTTTGCTGGGAAAAGTTTCATCTCAAAAAATCAAAACCATGCCACTTACCAAATTAAGGCAAAAATGGAAAGACCCAAGAGGTGTCCAAAAGATCAGGACATTAATAGATACTTTAGAATATTCAAACCCATCTGATAATGCCATAAGAGATTGTGTTCCACTTCATGACAAAAGAAAACACTGACAATATTCTGAGATAGTGAGTTAGGATTATTGTGCAAATATGTGATATTTAACTTTTTTATTGCTATACAACATGCATACAGAAACATGCATGTGAAACTTTATGGATTATAACAGAGACTTTACATTACTGAGGAGTGGAACCAGCTTTACTCCTGCCCAGAAAATAACTTTCTCTCTCCCTCCCTGTCCAAAGGTAAACAAGATCCTGAGAAAACACTGCAAATGAATATTGTACATTTATACAAATGCTATTAACACATAAAAATAAAATGGGATATAGATCTGTCACCCAACTTCAGCTACTAAACATATACCACTTCTGCTTCATCTATACTTCAACCCTTTCCCTACCCCCACCTGCTTTTTCTGAAGATGTACATACATTGCAAGGCATAAATCTTAAATGGAATTTTAGACAAATAGACCCATATAAACTTCACCCCTTTTCAAAGCAATACTTTTATCATCCTCAGAAAATATACTTGTCTTTTGTCCCAGGTAATTTTTTTTCTCAAGCAGAGATTATCTCTGTGTTGATTTCTTTCATCATAGGATTATTTTGCCTGAAATAATAAAATATACAAATGTATAAAGTACAATTTTACATTCAACTTTTCTCTCATTGAGCAGTTTTATGAATTTTATCCAGGATGTGTGCTTGTTTTTTTGTATTCCTGAGCTATATTTTGTTCTAAATGCTATACAATTAGTTCATTTTCTTACTGATGGACATTTCGGTTGTTTCTTGTTTGGGCTATTATAACTAAAAGATATATATTCTTGTGCAAATATATATTTTATATTTGATTCCTTTCTTAGCATTTATGTTATACTTCTTTGCATCTTTTAGTGGTTGCTGCAGGGAATAAAATATGAATCTTTAACCTACCAACCAAATCTACCTTTAGAGTTAATACTATACTGTCTTAAATATACAACATGAAAACTTTGCTACAGAACAGTTCCATTTATCTTCCTATTCCATGTGTTACAAATTTTACAACTACAAATTATAAATCCTACAATACAATAATTTGTTTCAAATAGTCACAAGTCTAAGAAATTAAGAAAAAAGGTATTAATATTAGACAGTAGATACTTAAAATACACAAATACACTTTTCTTTTTTTTTTTTATGCAGAGTTCTGCTCTTGTCACCTGAGCTGGAGTGTAATGGCATGATCTCAGCTCACGGCAACCTTCACCTCACAGGTTCAAGCGATTCTCCTGCCTCAGCCTCCCAACTAGCTGGGATTACAGGCACCTGCTGCCATACCTAGCTAATTTTTGTATTTTTAGTAGAGATGGGGTTTCACCATGTTGGCCAGGCTGGTCTCAAACTCCCGACCTCAGGTGACTCACCTGCCTCAGCCTCCCAAAGTGCTGGGATTACAGGCATGCCCCATCACAACTGGCCCAAAACACTCTTTAGTGTTTAAGTTTTTCCTGAAATGTTTGAATTCCTCAGGGAATCTTGCCTACAGTAATTATTACTGTGATGTTCTAGTGTTGATTTATTTTGCATTATGCGACTACATTGATTTGTAGTTTGAATACTGTAAGATTTTCTTCCTCCTTTCCTTATGTATTTAATCTCTTTTATGTCAGTAGAGATGTGTGAATATTACTTTATTCTCTGGGCCATAATCCAAAGCTATCATTATTTATTGCCCATATTGTTACAGTTTGGACCACTGGGAGGTCTTTCAGGTTGACTCCCTTTGACAAGTCCCATCAATTTTATTTAGCACTTTTTCTTTGTGGCTTTAAAAGATACTCTAGCTCAACTTGTATTTTCCAATGTCAGCCCTACAATTATCCATTTTTACATGTAGCCTTGGTTCCTTTTAATGAATGGTGTTTAGAAACTGAGATAGTAGACCTAGTACATTCATTGATACTAGATGTCACTGCTTCTTGGCACTTGAGTTTAGAACTCTTATCTATCTCTGAATATTCTATCTATCTATCATCTATGTATCTATCTATCCATCCATCCATCCATGCATCCAGATATGTTAGACATGGGTTCATCTATCTATCTATCTATCTATCTATCTATCTATCTATCTATCATCTATCTTTCTATTTATCTACCTACCTACCTACCCACCCACCCACCCAACCATCCATCCATCAATCCATCCATTCAGATATATTAGACATGGGTTCATTCTGATGCTTCCAACTTTAGGCTAGGATCACAAGATTCATTCTAGCATTCACCCTTTAACTTTTGTGAACTACACCAAAAACAGCCTCCATATATTATATAATCATGTAAAACAGTTTCAAAATAGCTAATTCATATCCTTGTGGGTAAATAAAATATTACTCAGTATAATACAATGTTTGTGTAGTCTTACAGCATTAAATAAAAATAGTTTTCAAAGTGACTTAGATCTGGAACTTTTATCCCCATCCTCTTCAGAAGGGTTATGTCTATAGGTAGATGACAGATAACTTGTCTGTTTGTTTTTAGACAAAGTCTCATTCTGTCGCCCAGGCTGGAGCACAGTGGTACAAACTTGGCTCACTGCAACCTTCATCTCCTGGGTTCAAGCAATTCTCCTGCTTTAGCCTCCTGAGTAGCTGGGGTTACAGGTGTGCACCACTACACCCAGCTAATTTTTGTATTTTCAGTAGAGACAATGTGTCACCATGTTGGCCAGGCTGGTCTCAAACTCCTGACCTCAAACAATCCTCCCACCTCAGCTTTCCAAAGTGCTGAGATTACAGGTGTGAGCCACCATGCCTGGCCAGATGACAGATAATTTGTAATACAATGAGATTCATGTGTTAGCATTTGTAAGCGTCCTGGTTAATTTTTTTTAATTTACAGTAAGTAAAATTTACTCTTTGTGGTATACAGTTCATTGGGTTTTGACAATTGTGTAATCACATACCTACTTCCACAGTACCACACTAAACTGTTTAATCATCCTCCAAATTTCTTCTTGTCGTTGCCCCTTTGTAATCAATGCCTATTTTTCTCCCATTCTTTGGCAACCAATAATAATTTCCCATCCCTCTAATCTTTTATGCAATGTCATATAATATATAGCCTTGTTAATCAATAGTCTTAATTTAGAGAAATGTATTTCAGATTCATACATGTAGTAGTGGAGATCAATAGTTTGTTCCTTTTTATTAACAACACAATTCTTTTATATAGACATATCACTGTTTATTATCCATTCACCTACTGAGGGACATAAGATTTATTTCCAGCATTTGGCAAATATGAATATAGTGGCAACAAATATCCACAAACAGGTGTTAATCACTAGTTTTCAGTTTTGTATAATAAATGCCTAGGGCTGGGACATCTGGTTCAGATAATAAGTTTATGACTAACTTTATTAAAAAATGGTTAAACCATTTACCAAAGTTACTATGTCATCTTGTATTCCTAATTTGAGTTGCTCCAAATCCTAATGAGCACTTGGTATTCACATTATTTTAATTTTTTTCCCATTTTCACAAGTGTGTGATATCTCACTGTGGCTTGATTTCATTTTTTAAAGAATTCTGCTGAATACAGACTCTTGTATTAATACTAGATTTTCCTATCTGAGCTTAAAAAATGTAATTCCATCGTCATTTACAACTATTACTTTTTATGACATATTAAAACTGCACTTATATTATTTCTCCATTTATGTAATTTGTTGCTTTGTCCTGGCTGTTTTCAAGATTTTTTATTCATCTTTCACACTACTTTTACTGCAACTAAATGGTAAGAATTTTGTATTGTAACTAAATAGATCAATGTAGAGTTACTTATGTCTTCAGATTAATATCTAAGCACCATTAATTTTGTTTTTGTTTTTGTTTTGAGATGGCGTCTCACTCTATCACTCAGACTGGAGTGCAGTGGCATGATCCTGGCTCACTGCAACTTCTGCCTCCCAAATTCAATCAATTCTCCTCCATCAGCCTCCTTAGTAGCTGGGATTACAGATGTGCACCACCAGGCCCAGCTACTTTTTGAACTTTTAGTAGAGAGATGAGGTTTCACCATGTTGGCTAGGCTGGTCTCAGACTCCTGACCTCAGGTAATCTACCCACTCAGCCTCCCAAAATGCTGACATTACTGGCATGAGCCACTGTACCTGGCCAACAATTATAAGAAAATCATATAATTATTCTTACATAAATCATAGGTAAAAAAAAAAAAGGATTTGTATGGGATGGTCTGAACCCAGAAGACATTAGATTTATGAGGGAAAAATTCAGTGTACAACAGAGAAACTAACTTTGCTTTGAGAATCTGTGAGGTTTCTAGTTTGGTAGTAAATCAACAGTTCTCAAATTTCCTGTTGTGATACGTGATTTTCTTTTCCATTTTGAAGACAGGTACACACATATGCATTTCTGCCTGTGTAACATCTTTTTCTATCTTGATACATCTGTATATTCCATTCAATGCAAGTTAAGGTCAATAAAAATCTCTACACATTCAATGGAACTGAAAAAGGGTATGTGCAAAGAAAAATATTTAATAAAATTTCATACAGTGATTCAGGATTTTAAAAGTAGGGATTTTAAGTATACTCCCATATAATCTTTATTATAACTGTCACAGTATACCAGTAGCTACAAAAAGCAGGAATATAATACAGTAACAGAAAGAATACAATATAGTTACTATGCGAATATTATCAATATTATTGGAAATTTAAGTCCTCTGAAAAATTTATATTAAGTATATTTATGATCTTTCAGATATGAGTTTTCACTTTTCTCTGATATCTGTGAAGACATTTTTATTTTTAACATGTCAAATAATATTCAAAATTACTACTATATTGTACGACAGAGGTATGTCAGTATTTTAAATAACTGATCAGTTTTTTCTACTTAAGGAACAACTGATGTAATAAATAATTTCAGGATATTCCACTTAATAATGCCCTAAATACGTACTTATGCTTACACACATTATTATTTTTATAATTCAAACACAAAGAGCATCTTCCTTTAGATTTTCTTCACGCATTTTACATTTGCCATTAAACTTCCATGAAAATAAACTGATGTCAATGATGTTCATCTACCATAGAAGGACCTCTCATAGCTCTGATGCAGAAAAAATAGAGTATATGTTTTTATATAAACACTAGACATTAAGGTATAACAACTAATTTGAGAACTGAATTATTATTTGCTTTACACAAATCTTAAATGTTTTCAATACAAATAATGTGCTGACTGCATAATAATTTAATCTGTAAGTCTGTTTTTCTATAAAATCTATGGTGATTCTTAAGTTCTCAATTTTAGATAAAACTCTTTCCGCATTTATTACAACTACAGAGATTCTCTAGTATGAATTCTCTTATGTCGAATAAGAGTTGAGCATCGATTAAATAATTTGCCACATTTTTTACATTTGTAAGGTTTCTCTCCAGTATGAATCATGTGATGTCGTCTAAGGTTTGAAGACCGGTTAAAGGAGATGCCACAATCCTTACATATATATGGTTTCATTCCAGTATGAATTATCTGATGCGCAATAAGACGTGAGGAACGAGAAAAAGATTTGCCACATGCTTTACATTTGTAAAGTTTCACTCCAGTATGAATTCTCTGATGTTTAGTAAGTGATGAACTACAGTTAAAGGCTTTACCACATTCTTTACATATGTAGGGTTTCTCTCCAGTGTGAATTCTTTGATGTTGAGTAAGGCGTGAACTGCAATTAAAGGCTTTGCCACATTCCTTGCATTTATATGGTTTTTCTCCAGTATGAATTCTCTGGTGGACAACAAGACTTGAGGAACGGGAAAAAGATTTGCTACATGATTTACATTTGTAACGTTTTTCTCCTGTATGAATTCTCTGATGTTTAGTTAGATAAGACCTACAGTTAAAGGCTTTGCTGCATTCTTTACATTTATAGGGTTTCTCTCCAGTATGAATTCTCTTGTGTTGAGCAAGGGCTGAAGACTCTTTAAATGATTTACCACATTCTTTACATTTGTAAGGTTTCTCTCCAGTATGAATTCTCTGATGCACAAGAAGATTTGAAGAATGAGTAAAACATTTGCTACATGCTTTACATTTGTAGAGTTTTTCTCCAGTGTGAATTCGCTGATGTCTCGTAAAATATGAACTAGAACTGAAAGCTTTGCCACATTCTTTACATTTGTAGGGTTTCTCTCCAGTATGAATTCTTTGATGCTGAGTAAGGTGTGAACTATGGTTAAAGGCTTTGCTACATTCTTTACATCTGTAAGGTTTCTCTTCATCATGGATTATCTTATGTTTTCTTAGACTTGAAAATTTACTAAGGATTTTCTCACCATTATTATATTTGTGTGACTTTTCTCCAATGTGGATTCGCTGAGGCTGAGTATGTTTTGATGACTGGATAAAAGTTTCTACACACTTATGACATTTGGCAGACTTCTCCTGAACATGGATACTCTGATGGATATGGTTAGTACCTTCATGAAAGACTTTCCCACATTTTTCACATTTGTAATGGTTCTGTAGGAAATGAGTTTTCTGATGTCTTCTAGGGCTTATGCCTTGGCCTACTGTTGTATCAGATTTATTGTACTGATTATTCTCTGCAATACAAATATTATGGTAACTATTCATGGTAGAGTCCTGTTTAAAGGCTGTCAAAGTTTTATTATATGTGTGATGTTTTCCCAAATTATCTATTCCCTGACATTGATTAAGCAATAATGAATGAATGAAGACCTTTCTATATTGATCACAGGCAGAACAAGGTATTATTTGTTGGTGAAACAAACTTTTAACAAAGGACCAATCAAATTGATCATATTTAGAAATCACCTCTTCATTTTTAAATCTCTCCTTTTCAAAAATATTTGACTGAAAATTTACTCCGGTTCTATATTTTCATTGATTCATATGATTATTTGAAACATGAACTAAGCCACTATTCAGATTTTCCAAATTTCCTTTCAAAGAAAAGGTATGTTTCAAAAATTGATGTTGACATTTAGTTACAGAAACACATGGTTTAGAAAAAGCAACTGACATAGATTGAGTTTTTTCATGTTTTTCACCTCTTGTACACTGATGTTTTTGTTATAGGTAGTTGTCCTACATTTTGTATGTTCATTATAACAGCCATTGTGACCTTCACACTTACCATCACTTTCACACTCTTTCCTTAAGTGTAAATTCTGAAGGCCACAGCTCTCATATCCATCTAACATCACTTTTTGGAATGATGCTTCTATGTGCTTCTTTCTCAAGAAGGCTTGAGTATCATGAGAAAACACATCTGAAAGATACCAAAGGTTCTGAAAATTTCAAAAACTAAGTTTAGGCGAAAATCCTTTATAAATCTAATATACGAAATTATACCAAGTTGAGAACACCATGATAGTTGAATCAAAAACTTGAGGTCCTTTGTTTTCTCAATTGATATGTTAACTTAAATACAATAGAGTAACTAAAGCCAGTTGAGTTTACAGCACCTAGGTGAACTCAAAGCTAAGAATGGTTGCACTAAGAACAAAGAAAGTTTGTTGTATTTGTGCACCATAGCACAATGCAGTTACACAAAAAACTTTTCCCATTCTGTTTTTACCTCAAAAAGAAAAAGAAGTGAAACATATGTCCAAAGTTCTGGGTTGTTCTGGGGCTATCTAAACACTGGTCATTGCTTTCTTTAATGTGTGATGCTGAAGAAAATGGTGATAAAGTTGAAATGACATGTCAGGTCAACAGAGAACAAAGATGAATGCTTGTTACAACAACAGAGAGACACTCACCTAAGGGAGAGATTAAAGGCTCTTAAGAGAAAAATGCAAATCTTTTTAATAGGCAAATACACACACGCAGTCCAGAAAAGATACATCCTGACAACAGTTCAAAGAATCTCCCAGAATGACTAGAATGCCTAATGGGTATCAGTTTTCCAACATACAAATTCATTCCATAAAAGATGGAATAGGTGGCTGTCTAGTAATTGATCAAAATGCCAACAAAATCACAAGGCATCAAAGTAACCAAAAACAAGGCCCAATCAAAGGACCAAAATGAAAGTAAATCTAAAGAAGTAGAAATCTATTAACTAACATATTAATATCCAAGTGAAGCTAGAGAAATAGAAATCTATTAACTAATTACAAAATAATTCAAAATATCTTTGTCTTACAGACAAGGTCTTGCACTGTCACCAGGCCAGAATGCAATCATAGCTTACTGGAACCTTGAATTCCTGGCCTAAAGAAATCATCCCACCTCACTTCCCCAAGTGGCTATGACTACAGGAGGGCACCATCACATCAGAATAACTTTTAAAACTATTTTACAGACAGGATCTTGCTAAGTCACCTAGGCTTGTCAAGGATTCCTGATCTCAAGGAATCCTACAGCTTCAGACTCTCATTGTGCTGGAATAACATCAGCAACTGCACCTGGCATTCTCTCTTGTTTAAAAAATGAGGACATTAAGACAAAAACCATACAAAATGACAAGGATATACTACATACTGATAAAGGGTTCAATTTAACAAGAATACTTAAATATGCTAAACACCTACCCACCAAACTTTGGAGCACCAAGATTCATAAAACAAGTACTTCTAGACCTGAGAAGAAAATTAGCAACATAGTAACAGTGGGGTACTTCAACACCCCATGGACATCATTACATCATTGAGGTTGAAAATTAACAAAGAAATTTTGGACATCAATTCCACATGGCCAACTAGACCTAATAGGCATCTACAGAACAGACCAATTAGACCTAACAGCCATCTACGGAACTCCACCACCCACCAACCACAAAACACACACATCTTTCATATGCACATAATGTAAAAAATCTAGAGGAAATGGATAAATTCCTAGAAACACACAATCTCCAAAGATTGAATAAGGAAGAAAGGGAAACCCTGAACAAACCAGTATCAAGTTCTGATATTGAATCAGTAAACCTACCAACCATAAAAAAGCCCTGGACAAGATGGATTCACAGTTGAATTATACCAGAAGTATAAAGAAGAGCTGGTATCAATTCTACTGAAACAATTCCAAAAAATAAGGAAAAGGGAATCCTCTCCTCTCTTTCTATGAGGCCAACATCATTCTGTTACCAAAATCTGGCAAAGACACAATGAACAAAGAAAACTACAGGACAATATCTCTGATGAACATGGACACAAAAATCCTCAACAAAATAACAGAAAACAAAATCCAGCAGCACACCCGAAGTTAATTTACCACAATCAAGTAGGCTTTATTCCTGGAAAGTAAGGTTGCACTAATGTATGGAAATCAATAAATACAATTCACCACATAGAATTAATATTTTAAAAGCTGAGCACAGTGTCTCACACCTGTAATCTCAGCACTTTGGAAGGCCACGGTTGGCAGATCACCTGAGGCCAGGATTTTGAGACCAGCTTGGCCAACATGGTGAAACCCTGTCTCTACTAAAAATACAAAAATTAACTTGGTGTTGGTGGCACATGCCTGTAGTCACAGGTACTCAAGAGGCTGAGGCATGAGAATCTCTTGAACCCAGGAGGTGGAGGTTGCAGTGAGCACTCCAGCCTGGGGAATAGAGCAGGATTCTGTATCTCCAAAAATAAAAATAAATATAAATCACCATTTTAATAGATATGAGATAAGCTTTTGATAAAACTTAACATCCCTTTATGATTTTTTAAAAACCCTCAGTGAACTAACCACTGAAGACCTCAAAATAATGAGAGCTATCTTTGGCTATTTGGGCTCTTACTTAGTTCCATTTTTTTTTCTAATTCTGTGAAAGTGACATTCTTAGTTTGATAGAAATAGTATTGAAATAATCAGAGTTATCTATGAAAAACCCACAGTTAACATACTGACCAGGCAAAAGCTAGAGGCATTCCCCTTAAAAATAAGAACAAGACAAGAATGCCCACTCTTACCACTTCTATTCAATATAGTAATTGAAGTACTAGCCAGACAAATCAGCCAAGAGAATGAAATAAAGGGCATCCAAAGAGGAAAAAAAGAAAGTAATATCATCTCTATTGATATGATTCTACACTTGGAAAGACTGTGCCAAAAGGGCTCCTAAAACTGATAAGGAACTCCAATAAAGTTTCAAGGTACAAAATCAAAGTACAAAAATCTGTAGCATTTCTAAATACCAATAACATTCAAGCTGAGAGCCAAATCAAGAACATACTTCCATTTATAATACCCATGCACACAAAGAAAAAACCAAATACCTAGGAATAGATCTAACCAATGAAATTAAAGATCTCTACAAGAAGAAGTATAAAACACTGTTGCAAAAAATTACAGACAACACAAACAACTGGAAAAGCAATCCATACTCATAGAAGAATCAACATCATTAAAACAGTCATATGGCCCAAAGCAATCTAGAGATTCAATACTATTCCTATCAAACTACCAATGTCATTTTTCACAGTATTAGAAAACAACTATTCTAAAATTCATATGGAACTAAGTAAGAGTTCAAATAGCCAGAGCAATTCTAAACAAAAAGAACAAAGCCAAAAGCTTCACATTACCCAATTTCAAACTATATTATAAGCCTACAGTCATCAAAACAGCATGGTACTGGCACCAAAACAGATACACAGGGGCAGGGCAAAGATGGCTGACTAGAAACAGCAGTGTTCAGAGATTCCCATCAAAAAGAACCATAATAAGTGTGTGAATCCTTCACCGACAACCAAGTTATCCAGGTTCTCCCATCAGAATTGACTAGGAGGCTGGCATGATCCACAGAGAAGAAGTAGTAACAGTGTGGTGTGGCAGCCCACCTGAGAGCTACACGGGGCAGGAGATCCCCCTCCCACCAACCCAAGGAGGTGGTGACTAAGCATGCTACCCAGCCCGGAAAACCATGCTTTTTCCACAGAACTGCGCAACCATGGATTGGAAAATCCCACTTTTAAACTCATGCCCCTGGGGCATTTTAATAAATAAATAAATTGCATTTATTGATTTCCATACATTAGTGCAGCCTCTCAGCTGGAATCTGCTTAAGCCTATGGAGCACCTGCAGGGAGGGGCAACAGAACCACAGCTGCAGCTGCCTGCCATCTAAGCCACCTGAGCTTCTTGGTGGAGGGGCAGCAGCCAGCACCGGGACTCACAGCTGCCTAACATGCTAAGCTCCCTGGGTGAGGGAAGGCAGCATCCACCTCTATAGCTCAAGGCTGCGTTTTTCCCCTTCTGGAGTCAGGTCCACTGCATGGCTTGGTCCCAAGATGTGCCCCGACAGCCCA
Source organism: Callithrix jacchus (assembly GCF_049354715.1). Classification (NCBI taxonomy): domain Eukaryota; kingdom Metazoa; phylum Chordata; class Mammalia; order Primates; family Cebidae; genus Callithrix; species Callithrix jacchus. The sequence continues at coordinate 31,177,377 of NC_133513.1, read as the reverse complement.
ACACACTGGCTGTGGCAGACTTCAGCCAGAGTGCCTCTTCAGGCCTGACCTTGACCTATCTTTCCTCATTGGGTTGGGCTTCCCTGCAGGAACTCCAGCAACTCCAGCCAGAGGTTCACGGACAGAACCTGAATCTCCCCGGGCCTGAGCCTCTATGGAGAGGGGTGACAGCAGTATCTGCAGACCAGCAGACTTAGCCTTTCCTCCTGGTAGTTCTGAGGAATCCAGGCAGCCCAGACAAGTGAGTTTCCCCTCAGCAAAGCACATTCCTTCCACCAAGGGACAAAGTGTTTTGTTAAACAGGTCCTGTTCCATGTGCCATTCAACTGGGTAAAACCCTCCAACAGGGCTGTTAGACACCCTATATAGGAACAATCTTACTGGCATCAGAATGGTGCCCCCCGAGCCCAGTAGAAGGAGCAGGCACCCATCTTTTCTGTACTCCAGCCTCCCTGAGTAACATCTCCAGGTGTGAGAGTGAATCAGATGAATAGGGCTTGAAACTGCAGCAGCCCTATAAAAGTAGGATCTGACCATTGAAAGAAAAACAAACAAAAACCAACAACAGCAGCATCAACAACAAACCTCCACAAAATTTCATTTAAGGGACAGCATCCTTAAAGATCAAAACTAGACAAACAGAGATGAGAAAGAATCAACAACAACAAAAAAATGCTGAAAACCCAAAAAGCCAGAGTGCCACTTCACGAAATGATTGCAACAACTCTCTGTCAAGGACACAGAACTGGATGGAGAAGAATTGACAGAAGTAGGCTTCAGAAGATGGGTAATAAAAAAACTATGCTGAAGTAAAGGAGCATGTTCTAATCCGATGCAAAAAAGCTAAGAACCTTGATAAAAGGTTAGAGGAGCTGCCAACTACAATAAACAGTTTAGAAGGGAACATAAATGATCTAATGGAGCTGAAAAATACAGCATGAGAATTTCATGAAGCATACACAAGTATCAGTCGCCAAACCAACCAAGTAGAAGAAAGGATATCAGCATTTGAAGACCACCTTGTTGAAATAAGGCATGCAGACAAGATTAGAGAAAAAAGAATAAAAAGGAATGAACAAAGCCTCCAAGAAAGATGTGACTTCACAAAAAGACGAAACCTACAATTGACTGGAGTACCTAAAGGAGATGGGGAGAATGGAAACAAGCTGGAAAACACATTTCAGGATATTATCCAGGAGAACTTCCCTAACCTAGAAGTCAGGCCAACATGCAAATTCAAAAAATATAGAGACCCCCCACCAAGATACACCATGAGAACATCAGCCCCAAGACACACAATCATCAGATTCTCCAAGGTCGAAATGAAGGAAACGACGTTAAGGACAACCAGAGAGGAAGGCCAGGTCACCTAAAATGGGAAGTCTATCAGACTAACGGTAGACCTCTCAGCAGAAACTCTATAGCCAGAAACGATTTGGGAACAATATTCAACATTATTAAAGAAAAGAATTTTCAACCCAGAATTTCATATCTGGCCAAACTAAGCTTCATAAGTAAAGGAGAAATAAAATCCCTTCCAGACAAGTAAATGCTGAGGGATTTTGTTACCACCAGGGCTGCCTTGCAAAAGCTCCTAAAAGAAGCACTAAATATGGAAAGGAAAAACTGGTACCAGTCACTGGAAAAACATACCAAAATATAAAGACCAGTGACACTATGAAGAAACTGCATCAATTAATGCATAAAACAGCCAAATGGCATCATGATGACAGGAACAAATTTACACATAACAATACTTACCTTAAACATAAATGGGCTAAATGTCTCAATTAAAAGACACAGACTGGCAAACTGGATAAAGAGTCAAAACCCATTGGTATGCTGTATTCAGGAGGCCATTCTCACGTGCAAAGTCACTACATATAGGCTCAAAATAAAGGGATGGAGGAAAATTTACCAAGCAAATGAAAAGCAACAACAACAACAAAAATCCAGGGTCGCAATCCTGGTCTATGACAAAATAGACTTTAAACCAACAAATATCAAAAAAGGCAAAGAAGAACATTACATAATGGTAAAGGGAACAATTCAACAAGAAGAGTTAACTATTCTAAATATATCTACACCCAAGACAGGAGCACCCAGATTCATAAAAAAAAGTTCTTAGAGGCTTACAAAGAGACTTAGACTCCTACACAGTAACAGTGGGAGACTTTAACACTCCACTGTCAATATTAGATAGGTCAATGAGACAGAAAATTAACAAGGATATTTGGTACTTGAACTCAAATCTGGATGAAGTGGACCTAATAGACATCTACAGAACTCTCCACTCCAACAGAAAATACATTATTCTCAGTGCCACATGGCATTTATTCTAAAATCAACCACATAATTGGAAGTATAACACTCTTCAGCAAATGCAAAAGAACTGAAATCATAACCAACAGTCTCTCAGACCACAGTGCAATCAAATTAGAACTCAGGATTAAGAAACTCACTCAAAACCATGCAATTACATAGAAACTTAAGTGTGCTCCTGAAGGACTCCTGGGTAAATAAAGAAATTAAGGCAGAAATCCAATGAGAACAGAGACAATGAACCAAAATCTCTGGGACACAGCTAAAGCAGTGTTAAGAGGAAAATTTGTGGCACTAAATGCCCACATAAGAAAGCTAGAAAGATCTTAAATCAACACCCTAACATTACAATTAAAAGAGCTAGACAGGGAAGAGCAAACTAATCCAAAAGCTAGCAGAAGACAAGAAATAACCAAGATCAGAGCAGACTTGAAGTAGATAGAGACATGAAAAACCCTCCAAAAAATAAATAAATCCAGGAGCTAGTTTTTTTTTTAAAAGTTAACAAAATAGATTTGACTGCTACCTAGACTAGCAAAGAAGAAAAAAGAGAAGAATCAAATAAACACAATAAAAAATGATAAAGGGGATATCACCACTGACCCCACAGAAATACAAACTATCTCCAGAGAATAGTATAAGCACCTCTGAAAATCCAGAAGAAACAGATAAATTCCTGGACACATACACCCTCCCAAGACTAAACCAGGAAGAAGTCAAATCCCTAAATAGACCAGTAACAAGTTCTGAAATTGAGGCAGTAATTAATAGCCTACCAACTAAAGCAAGCCCAGGACCAAATGGATTCACAGCCAAATTCTACCAGTACAATAAGGAGCTGGTACCATTCCTTCTGAAACTATTCAAACAATTGAAAAGGAAGGACTCTTTTCTAATTCATTTTATGAAGCCAGCATCATCCTGAGACCAAAACCAGGAAGAGAGAACACAAAAAGAAAACTTCAGACTAATATCCCTGATGCACATTGATGCGAAAACCCTCAATAAAATACTGGCAAACTGACTCCAGCAGCACATCAAAAAACACATGGTATCCACCATGACCAAGTCAGCTTCATCCCTGGGATGCGAGTCTGGTTCAACATATGCAATCAATAATGGTAATCCATTATATAAACAGAACCAAAGACAAAAAACACACAATTATCTCAATAGATATAGAAAAGGCCTCTGATAAAATTCAGCTTCCCTTCATGTTAAAAACTCTCAATAAACTAGGTACTGATGGAACATATCTCAAATAATAAGAGCTGTTTATGACAAAAACATAGCAAATATTGTATTGAATGAGCAAAAGCTGGAAGTATTCCCTTTGAAAACTGGTACAACACAAGGATGCCCTCTCTCACCACTCCTATTCAACATATATTATTGGAAGTTCTGGCCAGGACAATTAGGCAAGAGAAAGAAATAATGGGTATTCAAATAGAAAGAGAGGAAGTCAAATTGTCTCTGTTTGCAGATGACATAATTTTATATTTAGAAAACCCAGTCATCTCAGCCTAAAAACTCAAACTAATAAGCAACTTCAGAAGAGCCTCAGGATATAAAATTAGTGTGCAAAAATCATAAGCTTTCCTTTACACCACCAACAAACAAGCAGAGTCAAATCATGAATGAACTCCCATTCACAATTGCCACAAAGGGAATAAAATACCTAGGAATACAGTTAACAAGGGATGTGAAGGACCTATTCAAGGAAAATTGCAAATCACTACTCAAAGAAATAAGAGAGGACACAAGCAAATGCAAAAATATTCCATCCTCATGGATAGGAAGAATCAACATCGTGAAAATGGCCATACTGCCCAAAGTAATTTATAGATTAAATGCTATTCCAAACGAACTACCATTGACATTCTTCACACAAGTAGAAAAAACTAAAATTTCACATGGAATCAAAAAAGACCTCATATTACCAGGACAACCCTAAGCAAAAAGAACAAAGCTGGAGACAACACACTGCCAGACTTCAAACTATACTACAAGGCTACAGTAACCAAAACAGCATAGTACTGGTACTAAAACAGATATATAGACCAATGGAACAAAACAGAAACCTCAGAAATAACACCATACATCTACAACCATCTGATTTTCCATAAACCTGACAAAAACAAACAATGGGGAAAGGATTCCCTATTTAATAAATGTGCCGGGAAAACTGGCTAACCATATACAGAAAACAGAAACTGGACCCCTTCCTCACAACTTATACAAAAATTAACTCAAGATGGATTAACAACTTAATGTAAAACCCAAAACCATAAAAACCCTAGAAGAAAATCTAGGCAATACTATTCAGGACATAGGCATGGGCAAAAACTTCATGATGAAAACACCAAAAGCAATTGCAACAAAAATCAAAATTGACAAATGGGATCTAATTAAACTAAAGGGTTTTTTCACAGCAAAAGAGACTATCATTACAGTGAATAGGCAACCTACAAATTGGGAGAAAATGTTTACAATATACCCATCTGACAAAGGTTTAATATACAGAATTTATAAGAAACTTAAACAAATTTACAAAAAAAAAAAAAACCCCATCAAAAAGTGGGCAAAGGATATGAGCAGACACTTCTTAAAAGAAGACATTTATGCAATCAACAAACATCTGAAAAAAATCTCAACATCACTGATCATCAGATAAATGCAAATCAAAACCATAATGAGATACTATCTCATGCCAGTCAGAATGGCATTCATTAAAAAGTCAAGAAACAATAGATGCTGGCAAGGCTATAGAGAAATTGGAAAGTTTTTACATTGTTGGTGGGAATGTAAATAAGTTCAACCACTGTGGAAGACAGTGCGGTGATTCCTCAAGGATAGAGAATCAGAAGTATTATTTTACCCAGAAATCCCATTACTGGGTGTATACCCAAAGGAATATAAATCGTTTCACTATAAATACACATGCACACGTATGTTTACTGAAGCACTATTTACAACAGCAAAGACATGGAACCAACCCAAATACCCATCAATGATAGGCTGGATAAAGAAAATGTGCTACATATATACCATGGAATATTATGCAGCCATAAAAAAGAATGAGATCATGTCTTTTTGCAGGGCCATAGATGAAGCTGGAAGCCATCATCCTCAGCAAACTAACACAGGGACAGAAAACCAAAACACCACATGTTCTCGCTTATAAGTGGGAGTTGAACAAATGAGAACACATGGGCACAGAGAGGAAAACAACACACACCAGGGCCTGTTGGGGGTTGGGGGGACAAGGGGAGAAAACATACAGGATGCGTCAATAGGTGCAGAAAACCACCATGGTACACGTATACCTATGTAACAACTCTGCATGCTTTGCAAATGTATCCACCCTTTTTTTGCTAAAGGAAATAAAGAAAAACAAAAATTTAATTGAAAAAAAGACACACAGACCAATGGAACAGAATAGAGTACCCAGAAATAAATAGAGGCACACACTTAAAATCATCCAATTTTTCACAAAGTCAACAAAAATAAGCAATAGTGAAACAACTCCCTATATAAAAAATGGTTCTGGGATGACTGACTAACCATACACAAAAGAATGAACATAGACTCCTATCTTTCACTGTATATACAAATTAACTCAAGATGATTAAAGATTTAAATTCAGAACCTCAAACAACAAAAATACTAGAAGAAAACCTGGCAAACACCATTCTAAACATTGATTTTGGCAAAGAATTTATGGCAGAGTTCTCAAAAGCAATTGTGGCAAAAACAAAAATTAACAAATAGGACCTAATTAAAGAGTTTCTACACAGCAAAAGAAACTGTGAACCAAATCAAAAACCTAAAGAACAGGAGAAGATATTCACAAAATATGTTCTTGACAAAAGCCTAATTCCAGAATCCACATGAAATTTAAATTAACAAGAAAAAAAATAACCCCATTAAAAACTGGGCAAAGGGCAAGAGCAGACACTTCTCAAAAGAAGACATACAATCAACCAATAAGCATATGAAAAAATGTTACACATCACTACTCATCAGAATAATGCAAATCAAAATGACACTAAGATACCATCTATACCAGTCAGAATAGTGATTATTGAAAAGTCAAAAAATAGATGCTGGCAAGTGCTGTACAGTAAAGAGAATACTTACACACTGCTGATGGGAATGTGATTAAATAAGCTCAGTCACTGTGGAAAACAGTTTGGAGATTTCTGAAAGAACTTAGAACTATCATTTGACCCAGCATCCCTATTAATCAGTGTATACCCAAAGGTAAATGAATTGTTCTACCAAAAAGTCAGACGCACTCATATGTTCATCATAGTCCTATTCACAATAGGGAAAAAATGGAATCAGCCTAGGTGCCCATCAATGGCAGATTGGTTAAAGAAAATGTGCTACATAGGCACCATGAAATACTATGCAGCCATTATAAAAAGAATACAATCAGAAGATCCAAGATGGCCATTTAGGAGCAGCTCAGAATTGCAGCTCCCAGTGAAAGTGCGGAGGGTAAGTGGATGCCGCATTTCCAGATGGATGTTTATTGCCCACAGACAAGGAGATTCCCAGGCAGAGGAGCCCCACGGGTCACCAGCACGGCTGTTTTGGCCGGCGTGGCTATTTGGCTGGCGCCCTGGTGCGGCGGTTCTCCACACAAAATACACTGGTCTGGTTGCCCTTTTAAGCTGGAGATTGGAGCTCTGGGAAGGCAGAGTCGCCCATTCATCTGATTAAACAGGAGACTGAAACAGGGAGCCAAGCCAGGACATTCCCGGGCAAAAAAAAAGCACCACGAATCTCAGCGCTGTTCTTTCAGCCCGCACAGTGGGTCACCACATAGGAAATCACACACAGCCTGGCACCTTTTCAGCAGGCGACTGGAATACCTGGGAGAAAGTCAACTGTTCAACTTAAGAAAAAAAAAGGGTCTTAGGCAGAGAGCCAAGTGATCAGGCTCGGGGGGACCCACTCCCACAAAAAAAAAAAAAAAACCAGCAATTGGAAAAGCTCTGGGTTGAGAGTTTCACAGCAAACACAGCTGAACCCAGGACAGTCCAGCTCTGTGGGAAAGGGGCGTCCACCATTACCAAGGCACTCCACCCCTATGGAGGTAGTCCGCCATTGCTGAGGCAGCACACCATTGCCGAGGCAACCTGCCATTACAGAGAGAGTCCACCATTACAGAGGTGAGCCACCATTGCTGAGGCAGTTCTAACCACACCCATATAAACAGGACTGCAGGAAAGTTCACACGGCAGCAGAGTGGAGCCCACAGCAGCTCAGCAAAGCCTCTGCAGGCAGACAGTGACTAGGCTGCCTCCCCAGGACAGAGCACCTGGAGAAAAAAAAGGGGTTTAGGAGTTCTACAGCAGACTTAAACGTACCTGCCCAGCAGCTCTGAATGAACAACAGAGCTCACAGCTCAGCACTTGAGCTCCTATAAAGGACAGACTGTCTCCTCAAGCAGCTCCCTGACCCCCATATATCCAAAGAGTCACCTCACAAAGGACTGATCAGACTGACATTTGGCAGACATCATTCTGGGACAAAGAAAGCAGAAAAAGAAACTGGTAGCAACACTTACTGTTCTGCAGCTGCTGCAGGTGATCCCCAGGCAAGCAGGGCCTGGAGTGGACCTCAGCAGTCCTACAGCAGAGGGGACAGACTGTTAGAAGGAAAACTAAGAAACAGATATAACTTCATCATCAACAAACAGGATGTCCATTCAGAGATCCAATCTGAAAATCAGCAACTACAAAGACGACAGGTGGATAAATCCACAAAGATGGGAAGAAACCAGCGCAAAAGGGAGAAAAACACCCGAAACCAGAACAACTCTCCTCCTACAAGAAATCACAATTCCTCACCAGCAAGGGAACAAGGCTGGGTGGAGAATGAGTGTGATGAAATGACAGAATCAGACTTCAGAAGGTGGGTAATGAGAAACTTCTGTGAGCTAAAACATGTTCTAAAACAATGCATAGAAACTAAGAACCTTGAAAAAAGATTTGACAAAATGCTAACGATAATGGACAACTTAGAGAGGAATATAAGTGAATTGATGGAGCTGAAAAACACAACACGAGAACTTCGCAAAGCATGCACAAGTTTCAACAGCTGAATTGACCAAGCAGAAGAAAGGATATCAGAGGTCGAAGATCAACTCAATGAAATAAAACGAGAAGGCAAGATTGGAGAAAAAAGTGTAAAAAGGGATAAACAAAGTCTCCAAGAAATATGGGATTATGTGAAAAGACCTAATCTACGTTTGATAGGTGTACCTGAGTGTGATGAAAAGAATGAATCCAAGCTGGAAAATACTCTTCAGGATATTATCCAGGAAAACTTCCCCAACATAGGAAGTCAGGCCAATATTCAAGTCCAGGAAATACAGAGAACACCACAAATATATTCCTCAAGAAGAGTAACCCCAAGGCACATAATCGTCAGATTCACCAGGGTTGAAATGAAGGAGAAAATGCTAAGGGCGGCCAGTGAGAAAGTCGGGTTACCCACAAAGGGAAGCCCATCAGATTCACAGCAGATCTCTCAGCAGAAACACTACAAGCCAGAAGAGAGTGGGGGCCAATATTCAACATCCTTAAAGAAAAGAACTTTCAACCCAGAATTTCATATCCAGCCAAACTAAGCTTCATAAGTGAAGGAAAAATAAAATTCTTTGCGAACAAGCAAGTACTCAGAGATTTCATCACCACCAGGCCTGCTTTACAAGAGCTCCTGAAAGAGGCTCTACACATAGAAAGGAACAACCAGTACCAGCCACTCCAAAAACATACCAAATGGTAACAAGCATCAACTAATAAGCAAAACAGCTAGCTAGCATCAAAATGGCAGTATCAAATTCACACATAACAATATTAACCCTAAATGTAAATGGACTAAATGCCCCAATCAAAAGACACAGACTGGCAAATTGGATAAAAAGAAAAAAAGCCAAAACCCATCGGTGTGCTGTATCCAGGAAACCCATCTCACATGCAAGGATTCATAAAGGCTCAAAATAAAGGGATGGAGGAAGATTTACAAGGCAAATCAAGAGCAAAAAAAAAAAAAAAAAAAAAAAAAAAAAGCAGGAGTTGCAATTCTCATCTCTGATAAAATAGACTTTAAAGCAACAAAGATCAGAAGAGACAAAGAAGGACATTACATAATGGTAAAAGGGTCAATGCAACAAGAAGAGCTAACGATCCTAAATATATACATACCCAATACAGGAGCACCCAGATACATAAGGCAAGTTCTTAATGACTTGCAAAGAGACTTAGACTCCCACACAATAATAGCGAGAGACTTTAACACCCCATTGTCAATATTAACCAGACAGAAAATGAACAAGGATATCCAGGACTTGAACTCAACCCTGGAACAAGCAAACCTGATAGACATTTACAGAACTCTCCATCCCGAATCCACAGATCCACATTCTTCTCAGCACCACATCACACCTACTCTAAAATTGACCACATAATTGGAGGTAAAACACACCTCAGCAAATGCAAAAGAATGGAAATCATAACAAACAGTCTCTCAGACCACAGTGCAATCAAGATAGAACTCAGAATTCAGAAACTAACTCAGAACCACACAGCTTCATGGAAACTGAACAACTGGCTCTTGAATGTTGACTGGATAAACAATGAAATGAAGGCAGAAATAAAGATGTTCTTCGAAACCAATGAGAATGAAGACACAACATACCAGAATCTCTGGGACACATTTAAAGCAGTCTCTAGAGGAAAATATATAGCAATAAGTACCCACATGAGAAGCAAGGAAAGATCTAAAATTGACACCCTATCGTCAAAATTGGAAAAGCTAGAGGAGCAAGATAAAAAAAACTCATAACCTAGCAGAAGACAAGAAATAACTAAGATCAGAGTAGAACTGAAGGAGATAGAGACACAAAAAAAACACTTCAAAAAATCAATAAATCCAGGAGCTGGTTTTTTGAAAACATCAACAAAATAGACAGATCACTAGCCAGATTAATAAAAAAGAAGAGAGAGAATAACCAGATAGATGCAATAAAAACGAAAAAGGGGATATCACCACAGATTCCACAGAAATTCAAACCATCATCAGAGATTATTACAAACAACTCTATGCACATAAACTAGTAAACCTGGAAGAAATGGATAAATTCCTGGACACTTGCTTCCTCCCAAGCCTAAACCAGGAAGAAGTCGAAACTATGAATAGACCAATAAAAAGATCTGAAGTTGAGGCAGCAATTAAGAGTCTACCACACACAAAAAAAGCCCAGGTCCAGATGGGTTCACAGCCGAATTCTACCAGACACACAAGGAGGAACTGTTACCATTCCTTCTGAAACTATTCCAAATAATCCAAAAAGAGGGAATCCTTCCCAAATCATTTTATGAGACCAACATCATCCTGGTAACAAAACCCAGCAGAGACTCAACAAGAAAAGAAAACTTCAGGCCAGTATCCATGATGAACATAGATACAAAAATCTTCAATAAAATACTGGCAAACCGACTGCAACAGCACATCAAAAAGCTTATCCACCATGATCAAGTAGGATTCATCCCGAGGATGCAAGGCTGGTTCAACATACTCAAGTCTATAAATGTAATTCACCACATAAACAGAACCAAAGAAAAAAACCACAATTATCTCAATTGATGCAGAGAAGGCCTTTGATAAAATTCAACAACGCTTTATGCTAAAAACCCTCAATAAACTCGGTATTGATGGAACATATCTCAAAATAATAAAAGCTATTTATGACAAACCAACAGCCAATATCATACTGAATGGGCAAAAACTGGAAACATTCCCTTTGAAATCTGGCACTAGACAAGGATGCCTTCTCTCACCACTCCTATTCATTATAGTACTGGAAGTTCTAGACAGGGCAATCAGGCAAGAAAAAGAAATAAAGAGTATTCAAATAGGAAAGGAGGAAGCCAAATTGTCTCTATTTGCAGACAACATGACTGTATATCTAGATAACCCCATCATCTCAGCCCAAAATCTCCTGAAACTGATAAGCAACTTCAGCAAAGTCTCAGGATACAAAATCAATGTGCAGAAATCACAAGCATTCCTATACACCAATAGACTTAAAGAGAGCCAAATCAAGAACGAACTGCCATTCACAATTGCTACAAAGAGAATAAAATACCTAGGAATATAACTAACAAGGAATATAAAGGACCTCTTCAAAGAGAACTACAAACCACTGCTCAACAAAATAAGAGAGGACACAAACAGATGGAGAACTATTCCATGTTCATGGTTAGGAAGAATCAATATGGTGAAAATGGCCATACTGCCAAGAGTAACTTACATATTCAACGCTATCCCCATCAAGCTACCAATGACCTTCTCCACAGAACTGGAAAAAAAACACCTTAAACTTCATATGGAACCAAAAGAGAACCTGCATAGCCAAGTCAATTCTAAGCAAAAAGAACACAGCAGGAGGCATCACAGTACCAGAACACAGAGAGAGGCATCACACTACTGGACTTCAAACTATACTACAAGGCTACAGTAATCACAACAGCATGGTACTTGTACCAAAACAGAGATATAGACCAATGGAACAGAACAGAGGCCTTGGAGGCAACACAATATATCTACAACCATCCGATCTTTGACAAACCTGACAAAAACAAGCAATGGGGAAAGGATTCCCTGTTTAATAAATCGTGTTGGGAAAACTGGCTAGCCATGTGCAGAAAGCAGAAACTGGACCCCTTCCTGACACCTTACACTAAAATTATCTCCCGATGGATTAAAGCCTTAAACATAAGACCTAACACCATAAACACCTAACACCCTAGAAGAAAATCTAGGCAAAACCACTTAGGACATAGGAGTAGGCAAGGACTTCATGACCAAAACACCAAAAGCATTGGCAACAAAAGCCAAAATAGACAAATGGAACCTAATCAAACTCCACAGCTTCTGCATGGCAAAAGAAACAGTCATTAGAGTGAATCGGCAACCAACAGAATGGGGAAAAAATTTTGCAGTTTACCCATCTGACAAAGGGCTGATATCCAGAATTTACAAAGAACTCAAACAGATATACAAGAAAAAAACAAGCCCATCCAAAAGTGGGCAAAGGATATGAATAGACACTTTACAAAAGAAGACATAAATGAGGCCAACAAACATATGAAAAAATGTTCATCATCACTGGTCATTAGAGAAATGCAAATCAAAACTACATTGAGATACCATCTCATGCCAGTTAGAATGGCAATCATTAAAAAATCTGGAGACAACAGATGCTGGAGAGGATGTGGTGAAATAGGAACACTTTAACACTGCTGGTGGGAGTGTAAATTAGTTCAACCATTGTGGAAGACAGTGTGGTGATTTCTCAAGGACCTAGAAATAGAAATTCCATTTGACCCAGCAATCCCATTACTACGTATATATCCAAAGGACTACATATCATTCTACTATAAGGACACATGCACACGAATGTTCATTGCAGCACTGTTTATAATAGCAAAGACCTGGAATCAACCCAAATGCCCATCGATGATAGACTGGACCGGGAAAATGTGGCACATATGCACCATGGAATATTATGCAGCCATCAAAAACGATGAGTTCGTGTCCCCTGTAGGGACATGGATGAACCTGGAGACCATCATTCTCAGCAAACTGATGGAAGAACAGAAAATGAAATACCGGACATTCTCACTCATAGGCGGGTGATGAACAATGAGAACACATGGACACAGGGAGGGGAGCACTACACAGTGGGGTCTGTTGGGGGGAATAGGGGAGGGACAGTAGGGGGTGGGGAGTTGTGGAGAGATAGCATGGGGAGAAATGCCAGATATAAGTGAAGGGGAGGAAGGCAGCAAATCACACTGCCATGTGTTTACCTAATCAACTATCTTGCATGTTCTTCACATGTATCCCAAAACCTAAAATGCAATAAAAAAAAAATATCTATAGCAACCACAAAGCAAATACCTATAACAGATACACAGAAAGAAGTGGGAAAGGAATTAAAACATGTCAGTACAAAAATCAACAAAACGCTAAGAAAGACAGAAAAGAGGAAAACAGGACCAAAACAGATACAAGACCTAAAACAAAAAAGTGAACAAAATGCAACAGTGAGTCATTCCCTTTCAGTAATTACTTTATGTATAAATGAATAAATTCAAAAGATATAATTTGGTGGAATAAATTCAACAAACAAGATCCAACTCCATGCTTTCTACAGAAGATCAACTTTAGATCTAAGAACACACATAAGCTTAACATGAAAAAACGGAAACAAATAGTGTGCAATGTAAAATACTGTCATAATAGTTAAAATACGTGTTATATCAAAACATGTCACAAGAGACAAGAAACGGCATTATATAATTATAAAAGGATTCATTTTACAGGAAGCTATAATAAATATTAACATATATGCACCTAACATCATAGCTCCCAAATATATGCAGCAACCGCAAACTTTTATAGAATTGAAGCAATAAGTAGCCAGCAGTACAATAGTAGTAGGAGACTTCCATACTCCACTTTCACTAATGGGAAGAATAAAAGAGACAGAAGATCAATAAGGAAACAGAGGACTTGAACAACACTATAGACCATCAGACCTAACAGTCATATACAGAACTGACCATTCAACAGCAGAATACACAATACCCTTAACCATACATGAAACATTATCACAGACAGACAACCTGTTTAGCTGCAAAAAAAAGTCTTACCAAATTTAAGCAGATGAAAATCACACAAAGCATTACTTCTTGCTACAACAGAATAAAACTAGAAGTTAAGAACAGAAAGAAAAATGGCAAGCCCACAAATATGTGGTAATTAAATAAACTCTCAAACACACTCTTTTTCAAGAGTTTGAAGACAATATTGTTAAGATGTCAATACTACTGAAAGTAATTCAATGTACACTCCATCAAAATATTAAGGGAACTTTTCACATAAGTATTAAAATAGTCTAAAATGTCTATGGAATCTCAAGAAATCACAGATGAATAAACAATCTTCCACAGGCTGGGTGCGGTGGCTCACACCTGTAATCCAAGCACTTTGGAGGCCAAGGCAGGCAGATCACCTGAGGTTGGGAGTTCAAGACCAGCCTGACCAACACGGTAAAACCCCATCTTTAAATACATAAATAAAAATAAAACAATCTTCCACAGATGGATAAACAATCTTGGGAAAGAAAAACAAAGAGGCATCATGCTTTCTGATTTCAAAACATACTACAATACTATTATACTCAAAACAGTATGCTACTGACATAAAGGTAAATAAAAGATGAAACAGATTGGAGAGTCCAGAAACCCTATGTATATAGTAAACTTATTTTCAAGAAGGGTTCCAATAATTCACACTGAGGAAACAACAGCCTCTTCAATAAACAGGGTTGAGAATGTTGGAAATCCACAAGGGAAAAAATTAAGTTGGACCTTACCTTCCACATTTACAAACATGAATTAAAATGGACTGACTTGTTTTTTACGGCTACAATAACTTGCATTTTTTATTTTCTTATTTGGATGGTTTTCTATCAGCACACAGAGATGCTACTGATATCTGTATGTTGATTTTGTATTCTGCAACTTCACAGAATTTGTTTATTAATTCTAACAGGTTTTCGGTGTCATGTCTATGTTTTTTAAATATACAAAGTCATTATGTCTGTAAACAAGGATGATTTCACTTCTTCCATTCCAATTTGGATGTCTTTTATTTCTTTCTCTTGACTAATTGCTTTGGCTAGGACTTCCAGTACTATGTTGAATAGGAGTGGTGAAAGTGGGTATCCTTTTCATGTTCCAGATCTCACAAATATCGCTTTCAACTTTTCCCTGTTTGGTATATTAACACTGCCTTGTCATATATGTCTTTACTGTTTTGAGATAAATGTCTTCTATACATAATTTGCTTCGAGTTTTCACTATAGAGAATATTAAATGTTGTCAAATACTTTTTCTGTTCATACAAATAATTACAAAAAATTAAGATACCCAGCAATAAATAAAAAGGTGAATGATCTCTACACTGAAAATCATAAAACATGAATTAAAAAAATGAAATACATGTGAACAATGAAAATATATCATGTTTATATACTGGAAGAATATTATTAAAATGGGTATGCTGCCCAAAGTGACCTATAGATTTCATGCAAATTCTATCAGAATACCAATGACATTCTTCACAGAAACAGAAAAAATAAAAATTTAATGTACATGGAACCACAAAATACCCTGAATAGCCAAAGCAATCCTGAGCACAAGGAACAAGGCTGAAGGCATCACACTATCTGACTTCAAAATTTGCTACAAAGCTACAGTATTCCAAACAGCATTGTACTGGCATTAAAACAAACACATAGACCAATATGTCCAATGAGTACATAAATAAACTCATGCACCTAAAGTTGACTTATTTTCAACAAAGATGCCAAGAACACCCTTTGGGGAAAAGAGAGTATCTTTAATGAATGCTGCAGGAAAAACTGAATATCCGTATGCAGAAGAATAAGAGTAGATCTGTAACCCTCATCATATACAAAAACCAATTCAAAATGGACTAAAGACTTAAATGTAATGTCCTAAACTATGAAACTGTTCGATGAAAACAGGGCAAATACAACATTGGACTTGGAAAGACTTCAAAGCAAAGGCAACCTAAACAAAGACTGGCAAATGAGATTACATGAAACTAAAACACTTTTGCATATCAAATGAAATAAGAGAATGAAGAGACAATTTAGACAATGGGAGAAAATATTCACAAACTATACATATGATAAGAGGTTAATATCGAATATATAAGAAATCTGAAATCTCAAAATAAAACAAACATATAATCCAATTTTAAAATGTGCCAAAGACCTTTATAGACATTAGCGAAGAGAAGACATACAAATGGCCCACAGGTACATAAAAAGATGATCAACATCACTAATCATCAAAGAAATGCAAATCTAAACCACAATGAGATACTACCACACTCTAGTTATGACTATAATCAAATGAGTATCATCAACGACTATAATCAAATGACTATAATCCAAAAGACAAAAAATATAACTAAAACAATATTGGTAAGGATGTGAAGAAAAGGGAACACATGTACACTGTTGATGGGATTGTAAAGTAATATGGCCACTATAGAAGAATATGGAGTGGAGGTTCCTGAAAAATTAAAAATAGAGCTGCCATATGATTTAGCAATTCCACTATTGGATATATATCCAAAAGAAAAGAAATCAATGTGTCAAAAACATAGCTGCATTCCCATGTCTACTGCAGCACTCTATAATAGCCAAGATATGAAACCAATCCAAATGTATGGCAAGAGATAAACAGATAAAGAAAATGTGGTGTTCAAGCACAATTAACACTATTCAGCCATTAAAAAATAAAATCCTGTCCTTTGCAATAATATAGATAAACCTTGAGATATCATGTTAAGTGAATGGGCCATATACAAAAAGATAAACCCTTCTTGATCTTACTCAAATGAGTAACCTAAAAAACAAAAGAAAAAAAGGGCAGGGCGCAGTGGCTCATGCCTCTAATCCCAGCACTTTGGGAAGCCAAGGCAGGTAGATCATTTTAACTCAAGAGTTCAAGACCAGCCTGGCTAACATGGTGAAACCCCGTCTTTACTAAAAACACAAAAAATTAGCTGGGCATGGTGGTGTGTGCCTGTAATCCCAGCTACTCGGGAGGCTGAGGCAGGAGAAGAGCTTGAACCCAGGAGGCAGAGGTTGCAGTGAGCTGAGACCACACCACTGCACTCCAGCCTAGAAGACAGAGCTAGACCCTGTCTAATGAAAAAAAAAAAAAAAAGTTGATGTAAGTAGAGAGTATAACAATGGTTACCAGAGACTGAAGGGGAAGGAATAGAAAGAGGTTGGCTAAAAGGTAAAAAGTTACAATTACATAGGAGAAATAAGTTCTGGTGTTCTATAACACAGTAGGATAACAATAGCTAATAGGAGGGTATTGCATATTACAAAATAGCTAGAAGAGGCCAGTCACAGTGTTACATGCCTGTAATATCTGCACTGTGAGAAGCTGAAGCAGGAGGACCACTTGAGGTCAGGAGTTCAAAGCCAGCCTGAGCAGCGCAGTGAGACCCTATCTCTGCAAAAATTTTTAAACATTAGCCAGGCATGGTGGCACATGCCCGCAGCCCCAGCTACTTGGGGTGCTGAGGCAGGAGGATCACTTGAGCCCAGGAGTTTGAAGTTACAGTGAACTACAATTGTGCCACTGCACTTCAGTCTGGGTGACAGAGTGAGATTTTTGTCTTTACAAACAATAAAGATTAAAATATAACAGAAGAGAGACTTTTGAATGAATGTTCTCGTCACAAAGAATTACCAAATACCTGAGGCAATACACTAAATACCCTGTTGTGATCATTATAAAACACACACACACACATATATAATTGTACCCCATAAACAGGTATAATTAACATTGTATCAATTAAAAAAGCAAACTAAAACTTAAACATAAACCTATAAATGTAAAACTCCTAGAAAAACACATAAGGGGAAAGCTTGGTTCGGAAAACTGGTCTTGGCAATGAATTTTTGAAGATAATATCGAAGGGTGAGGCAACAAAAAGCAAGAACATACACATGGCACTACATCCGTATATCCAAAATCTTCCAAACATATTTGAAACAGAACATGGAATAGATATTTGCAAACCCATGCACCCTGCAGCATTACTCACAAAAGACAATACCTGGAAGCAATTAAAATGTCCCTTTATGGATGAGCAGATGAAACAAATGTGGCACATGTATACAACAGAACATTTCTGAGCCTTAAAAAAAAAGAAACATTTTGCCAGGTGCAGCGGCTCATACCTGTAATCCCAGCACTTTGGGAGGCCAAGGCAGGTGGATCAGGAGGTCAGGACCACCCTGGCCATGGTGTAACCCCGTCTCTACTAAAATTGAAAAAAAAAAATTAGCCAGGTGTGGTGGTGGCACACGCCTGTAGTCCCAGCTACTCAGGAGGCTGAGGCAGGGGAATCACTTGAATCCGGGAGACGGAGGTTGCAGTGAGCCAAGATCGTTCCAGCCTGGCGAAAAGAGCAAGATTCTAACCCAAAAAAAAGTAGTAATCAGACACACTTTGACAAGTTGTATCATAAGGACAAACCTTGAGAACAATTATGTTAGGTGAAATAAGATAGTCAAAAAGGAAGAGACACCATTTGATTACACTTACATAAAGTATCTAAGGTAGCCAAACTCACAGAAACATTAAACAGAATGGTGCTCTTCAGTAGCTGGAGAGAAGTGTGGAAAAGAAAATGTGTTGTTTAACCCGTATTCACTTTGACTTTTGTAAGATAAAAACAGTCCATCAAAAAGTGGGCAAAGAATATAAACAGATACTTTTCAAAAGACGACATTTTTGTAGCCAACAACCATGAAAAAGTGCTCACCATCACTGGTCATTAGAGAAATGCAAATCAAAACTACATTGAGATACCATCTCATACCAGTTAGAATGGCGATCATTAAAAAATCTAGAAACAACAGATGCTGGAGAGAATGTGGAGAAATAGGAACGCTTTTACACTGTTGGTGGGAGTGTAAATTAGTTCAACCATTGTGGAAGACAGTGTGGCAATTCCTCAAGAATCTAGAAACAGAAATACCATTTGACCCAATAATCTTATTACTGGGTATATACCCAAAGGATTATAAATCATTCTATTATAAAGACATATGCACATGTAAATTCACTGTGGCACTGTTTACAACAGCAAAGACTTGGAACCAACCCAAATACCCATCAAAGATAGACTGGATAAGGAAAATGTGGCACATATGCACCATGGAATACTATGCAGCCATAAAAAAGGATAAGTTAATGTCCTCTGCAGGGACATGGATGAATCTGGAAACCATCATTCTCAGCAAACTGACACAAGAACAGAAAACCAAACACCACATGTTCTCACTCATAAGCGGGTGTTGAATGATGAGAACACATGGACACAGGGAGGGGAACATCACACACTGGGGTCTGTTAGGGGGTGGGGGCTAGGGTAGGGATAGCAGGGGGTGGGGAGGTTGGGGAGGGATAACATTAGGAGAAATACCTAATGTAGGTGACAGGGGGATGCAGGCAGCAAACCACCATGGCATGTGTATACCTATGTAACAATCCTGTAAGATCTGCACATGTACCCCAGAACTTAGAGTAAAATAAAATTTAAAAAAAATAAATGGCCTACAAGCCTCTTGTAAATATGACTATACTTAACACCAATAAACTTCATACTCAAAAAAAATTATTAAAATATAAATCTTAATGATTACAAGTTTAAGTTCAAGGCCAGCCTGGGCAATGTAGTGAGACTGTATCTCTGCAAAAATTTTTAAACATTACCCAGGCATGGTGGCACATGCCTCATCTAGACAGAATAAAGCAATCATTAAAAGCTAAGAAAAAGGCTGGGCGCGGTGGCTCAAGCCTGTAATCCCAGCACTTTGGGAGGCCGAGGCGGGTGGATCACGAGGTCAACAGATCGCGACCATCCTGGTCAAAATGGTGAAACCCTGTCTCTACTAAAAATTACAAAAAATTAGCTGGGCATGGTGGCACGTGCCTGTAATCCCAGCTACTCAGGAGGCTGAGGCAGGAGAATTGCCTGAACCCAGGAGGCGGAGGTTGCGGTGAGCCGAGATCGCGCCATTGCACTCCAGCCTGGGTAACAAGAGCGAAACTCCGTCTCAAAAAAAAAAAAAAAAGC
This sequence comes from Callithrix jacchus, assembly GCF_049354715.1. NCBI lineage: Eukaryota > Metazoa > Chordata > Mammalia > Primates > Cebidae > Callithrix > Callithrix jacchus. The sequence goes on along the minus strand of NC_133513.1, from coordinate 31,157,265 downwards.
TAAGAAAAAAAAGTATACGAGTCATGAACACAGTAGAGGCAATATTTCTACAGGCAAAAAACACATAGTTTTGGTTTTGTTTTTTTTTTTTTACAAACAAGAGACATATAGCTAATTCATATATAAATTAAACATCATATTGTCTTAAAGTGTACAGAGTTGAAAATTATCATCCAATTCACAATACCAAAGTGGAAAAGCAAAAATACAATTAACTGATCTAAGAAAACATACCTGAAAAAAAAGAAACACAATCATATGGAATCAATAACAAGAGTAAGAAAAACTTTAGTGTATAAAATAATGAATACCACATAATATATATATACTATTAAAATATACTCCTATAGATATTTACAATTATCAACTATGCGTACCCAGGAAGAACAGGCACTTTGAATCATCGGCATTCGATGAACAGCAGTAAAATGTCACAGAAAATGCATTACAATCATTAATAATTAGCGCTAATGAGAAAATTTTAATGAATAAATATTTAAAAGACACGAGGAAAACTTCTTTATCGTGTTATCAATATATTGGTGTTATTCTTACATAAGACAGAACGGCATTAATAAAGACTTTAGAAGCTAAGAAAAGCTTTATATTTCCAAATAAAGGAACATAAAGTTGCAAAACACAGTGAGAAATACTGAAATATAAAGTCAGTATTTGGGATTAAATTATGTCATTTAAATACAGGCTAAAAAAAGGATATAAATCTTAACAATTCTTTTTTGCTTACAGTAAACTTATAATCAAACATATTAATAAATATGTGATGCCCACTAGTAATCTAATTTACATCTTACACAAAAATGTGTACATTCGAGCACTTTATTTCAGAACTTTTGAATCTAAAAATCACAGACAAATTTGATATACATTTCAGAAAGTGAAACTTATAGGATTAGTAGCATAAGCAAGATGACCAAATAGGAGGCCCCCATGCATATTTGTCACAACATAATGAGGCAGCTGTGCCAAGCACAACTGCCTTTATGAGAGCTTTGTGATCCAGGTCAGAATTTGTGATGCCTGTGGAGCTCAAGATCACAGAGGACAATTTGAGGACAAGTCCTTAACTGAAGGGTAGCTTACTGATCATGGTTCTGGGGACAAACACACACACACGCCATATCCCACTGTAGATTTAGCTGTAGCTGACTTGGCCTTGGTCCTGCCACAAAAAATCTGCCAAGAAATCAGGGGGATTCATTCCAACCTGAGATTCAGGTGACAGGCCTGAAGACCCTGGTCCTGTCTGTGGCCCCTGAATAAAGCAAAATCTATCTCCCTCACTTCTCAGTCATGATCTGGAAAAAACTCTGTCCATACAGGGAGCCTAAGGAAGAAACATCCATCTGTGACCTTGGATTTAGGACTGTCAACACTGACTGAATGGGAATCAAGTAGTGGCACTAAAACTTTGTTCCGGTTTCATGCAGCCACAGTTCAGTTTTGCTTAACATGAAATCTGCCTAAAAACACACACATCTGTGCCCCTGGAGCTAGACTTGCTGACATTAATCTCACTGTTAATCTTTTTTTTTTTTTTTTTTTTTGAGACAGAGTTTAGCTCTCGCTACCCAGGCTGGAGTGCAATGGCGTGATCTTGGCTCACCGCAACCTCCACCTCCTGGGTTCAGGCAATTCTCCTGCCTCAGCCTCCTGAGTAGCTGGGATTACAGGCACGCGCCACCATGCCCAGCTAATTTTTTTTTTTTTTTTTTTTGTATTTTTTTAGTAGAGACGGGTTTTCACCATGTTGACCAGAATGGTCTCGATCTCTTGACCTCGTGATCCACCCGCCTCAGCCTCCCAAAGTGCTGGGATTACAGGCATGAGCCACCGCACCCGGCCCCCTCACTGTTAATCTTAAAGCAGCCCTTAAAGTGGCCCTGTTACCTAGCTTTATTTTCTGCCAGTCAGGGTCTGGAAGCAGTCCTACTCACCTAGAAACCTGGAGGGGGACATGCCATGGTCCCAGAGACAACTGAGCCTTTCATCTCAGCTGTGTATCCTGCAGCAGCCCTATGAATCAGTTCCAGCAGTCAGTCATGTCCATTGGTGACTTATTCAATGACTGGATGAAAGCACTTCCAGAGACTCAGCAGGAGCCACACCTGTCCACATCCATTCTATCAGCAACCCCACTCTGCAGAAACAACTGCAATTTCTTATCTTAGAAACAGCCCCAGTGCTCAAGATCCTGAAGAAAGGTGTCTTCCCAGAGAACGGACAGGATCCACGACTGTCTATGCCCTGCTAATGGGTCTGTCAACCATAAAATCCATTACAAACTCAGTAGCCATCATGTGACTGCTCCAACACACTCAACTGCAATCTTAGTCAAAATCTCATCAGCTCAGGGATCCGAAAGAAAAAAGTATTTATTTCCCAAAACTAGTCTATAATAACTGGAAGAGATGTTTGCTCCTTCACATTCAGGGACATAAACATAACGGTACACAGATAATAAAGAATGGAGTAAACTGCCACCACCAAAGGAAACTAAAAATCCCTAGTTATCATCTCCCAAGAAATGGCTATCTGAAATTTGGCTGGTGAAGAATTCAAAATAATCATCTTAAAGAATTTCAGTGAGATGCAAAAGAACACAGATAGATAACTAAAAAGTTTTATAATACAATAATGGAACAAAGTAAGTTTTAACAGAGAAATAGAAACCATTAAAAAGAACCAAACAGAAATCTTGGAACTAAAGTGAAAAATGGAAGAACTGGAAAAAAAAAGTAACAGTTTTAACAAGAGACTGAGTCATGCAAGAAAAAAAAAATCAGCAAATGCAAAGACAGGACATTTGAAAGTAATCTCATTCTTTGGGTATGCTGAAAAAAAAAGATTATTTTAAGATACAATGTCTTAAAACTCCCCAAATCTGTAAAAGGATATGAACAACCAGTTTCACAAAGCTCAAAATACCTACCTATGGTAAGAAGAACCTAATGAAGACCTCCCTGGGACATATTAAAATTAAATTGTCAAAATTCAAAGACAAAGCAAGAATCATGAAAGCAACATGAGACAAGAGATTCTTCATATACAAGGGAAACTTTATAATGTTATCAGCAGATTTTTTAGCAGAAACCTTACAGACCAAATGGGAGTGATACCATATATTCAAAGTGCTGTAAGAAGGAAAATTAAAAAAAAAAGGGGGGGGGAGTAACTAACAAGGCTATACATAACAAAGCATCTTTTAGAAATAAAAGAGAGACGAAGACATTTCAAGACCTCCAACTCCCCCCTCAACAAAAAAAGTTAAGGAAATTCATCACCACTAGACCTGTCTAGGAAAGCTAAAGGACTAAAGGGAATTACCCAAGTTAAAATGATGAAATGCTAACTAAATATGAAAACATTAAAACTACAAACCTCATTGGAAATGGGAAATATATAATGAGATTCAGAATACTCAAATACTGTAATGGTGGCACAGAAATCACTTTCAATTCTACTATAAGAACTATAAAACAAAAGCGGTTTTAAAAAGTATAGCTACTTTTTACTTAAAATGTATAATTTGTTAATGAATACACAATATAAAAAGTTTTAAAGTGTGATATATATAGTATAAAATGTATGAAGGGGAGGAAAATTATAGTTTTTCTATGAATAAAAGTTGAATTATCATCATCTTAGACTAGACTATTACAAGATGCCTTATGTAAGTCTTATAACCACTAGTGGGAAAAAACTAGTTGATACAAGAAAAAGAGAAAGTAATCAAAGTATACAAAAACAAGACAAAAAATTAACAAAACCAAAGGGAAGACAGCATAAGAGGGAAAAAGAAACAAACAAAGTGTAAAATAGAAAACAAAATTATAATAGTTACCTATCAATAATTACATAAAGAGATTAAATTATCCAATAAACAGACACCGATACAGACTGAATGACACTTGCAAACTTTAGCTTAAAATTTAATAGCAATTGTGATAGAATTAAGAAGTGGGACTTTTAAGAAGTGATTAAGCCATAAGAGTTCTGCCTGCATGAATATATTAATGTCCTTATTACATCAGTGGGTTAGTTATCACAGTGTGCATTTGTTACAGAAGAGAGCTCTCTCCCCTTCATGCCTTTGGCCTGGTTATTATGCAGGAAAAGGTCTTTACCTGATGCTAGTGTCATGCTCTCTGCCTTCCCTGCCTCCAGAATCATAAGCTGAATTAATTTGTATCCCTTATAAATCACCCGTTTCCTTATAAAATAGCCTGTGATATTCTGATATAGCGGCACAGATTTAAAACAGACGAGAGTGGCTGAATGAATTTTTAAAAATTGAGTGATAGGTTGCTTACAAAAGACTCAGTTTTGATTTAAGGACAAACATAGGCTAAAAGGGAAAGCACTGGAAAGAATATTCCATACATATGATAAAAAAAAAAAGAGTGCAGGCAGGGGTAGTCATACTTTTATTAGACAAAACAGACTGTCAGACAAAATCTGTCACAAGAGACAAAGGAGTTAATTATATAATAATAGAGAGGTTAATTTGCACCAGAGGATAGAAAAATTAAATAGATATATGCACCCAACACTGGAATACCTAATTATAAAAAGCAAACATTAACAGAACTGGAAGGAGAAATATAAAGAAATACAATAAAAGACAATGTTAGCACCCTCCTTCAAATGGATACCTCATTCAAGCACAAAATAAAGAAAACAGTGCACTCCTAGAACATTACGGACTAAATATACATATAATATCCCATCCAACAATATGAAAATACACATTCTTCTAAGAAAACATGAAACATTCTCCAGAACAGAGCACATGTTAAACCAAAAGTAAAAAACGGTGCGTATTTTCAAATTCAAAAAATATATAATTCTATCAATTATTTTTTCTGATTGCACTAATATAAAACTGAAAATCAATAGCAGGAACAAAACTGGAAACTCACAAATATGTGAATATTAAACAACACACTCCTGAAAAATCAGTGGGTTAAAGAAGAAATCAAAAGAAAAATCAAGTGTATCCTGAGACAAATGAAATTGGAAACACAAGAAACCAAAACTTCTGGGATGCAACAAAAGCAGTTCTAATAGAGAAGCTTATAATAATAAAGTCCTACAGTAAGGAAAAAAAAGGTGTTGAATAAGCACTCTAACTCTAATCCTCAAGAATCTTGAACAAGAAAAATAAAATAATCCCAATGTTAGCATACTTATGGAAATAATAAGAATTAGAACAAAAAGAGACTAAATAGAGACTAGAAAGACAATAAAAAAGATCAAAGAAAGTGAATTGAGTTTTTTAAAGAAAACAAAATTGAGAAACTTTTGGCCAGACTAAGCAGAGGAACAAAGAGAGGACTCAAAAAATTACAAATGGCTGGGTACGCTTGTTCATGCTTATAATCCCAGCACTTTGGGAGGCCATGGCGGGTAAATCACTCGAGCCCACAAGTTGGAGACCAGCCCAGGCAACATGGCAAAACCTCTCTCTCCAAAAAATACAAAAATTAGCTGAGCATGGTGGTATGCACGTCTAGTCCCAGCTACTTGGGAGGCGGGAGAATCACCTGAACCCAGGAGGTTGAGGCCACAGTGAGTCATGATCATGCCACTACACTTTGGCCTGGCCATCAGCGTGAGACCCTGTCCCAAAAAATAAATAAATAAAAGAAAGAAATATGAGTCATCGCAACTGATACCAGACAAAGAATAACAAGATACTGCTATGAACAATTACAGGATAACAAATTGGATAACTTAGAAGAAATAGATTCTTAGAAATGAATGACTGACCAAGATTAAATCAGGAAGAAACAGAAATACTGAACTGACCAGTAATAAGAAAGGAGATTGAAGCAGTAATAAAAAAATCCAATGAGAAAAAGTCCATGACCAAATGACTTCATGGGTGAATTGTATCACACATTTAAAGATGAATTAATGTCAATCCTTTCCAAATTCTTCCAAATATTTGAAGGGAAAAAACATTGCCATTGCCCCTTAGTTTGCATGTAAGGAAAAGTGGGCATATAAGTACATGGCTGCAGAACTGCTCCTCTCAGCACACTGCCTGCAGGGGAGCCTTGTTCCACAGGAGCAGTCACAGAGCTGCAGCACTGCCAGCTCAATAAAGCTGTTTTCTTCTACCACTAGCTTGTGCTTCCATTCTTCCTGAGTGAAGCCATGAACCTTACCAGGATAAGCCCCAATTTGGAGGCTCACCTGCCCTGCAAGAAAAGCAATTAAGAAAAAGAAATAAAAGGCACTCACATCAGCAATGAAGAATTAAAACTCTCTCTGCTTGCAGATCAGGTGATTTTATATATAGAAAACCCTCAAGAGTACACAAAAGGACATAGAGCTAATACACCCATTCAGTAAAGTTGAGGTCACAAAATTAACATGCAAAGATTAGTTGCATTTCTATATACTAACAATAAATGATCTGAGAAGAAAAGTTAAGTAAACAATCCAAGTTATAATAGCATCAAAAAGTATAAAATTCATATGACTCCATCTAACAAAGGAGGTGAACGATCTGCTCAGTAAAATCTATGAGACACTGATGAATGTAAAAGACACAAATAAATGGGAAAATATTCCTTGCTCATGGACTGGAAAAATTAATATTAATAAAATGTCCACACTACACAAAGTGATCTACAGATACAACATAATCCCTATTAAAATTCCAGTGTCAGTTTTCAAAGAAATAGAAATAAATTCTAAAATTTATTTTTTTTTAATATAGTTTTTGAGACAGAGTCTCACTGTTGCCCAGGCTGGAGTGCACTGACATGATCGTGGCTCACTGCAACCTCTGCCTCCTGGGTTCAAGCAATTCTCTTGCCTCAGCCTCCCAGTAGCTGGGATTACAGGTATGCACCACCACACACCTGGCTACAATTTTTATATTTTTAATAGAGATGGAGTTTCATCATGTTAGCCAGGCTGGTCTTGAACTCCTGGCCTCAAGTGATCCACCTGCTTTGGTCTTCCAAAGTGCTGGGGTTACAGGTGTGAGTCACTGCATCTGGCCTTCAAAGTTCTATAAAACCACAAATGACTCCAAATAGCCAACACAATCATAAGAAAGAAGAATAAAGCTGAAGGCATCACACGTCTGCATTCAAAACTATTACAAAGCTATACTAACCATGAGTATTACACTGACCTAAAAAGACACATAAACCAATGGGACAGAATAAGGAAACCAAAAATAAACCCATCTTTGCCAAGGGCACCAAGATACACAAAGGGAAAAGTACAGTCTCTTCAATAAATGATGCTGGAAAAGATGGATATTCATGAGCAAAAAGATGAAATTGAACATTTATACCATATACAAAAATGAACTGAAAAAGAATTAACACTTGAAGGTAAAATCAGAATCTGTATAATTTTTAGAAGAAACACAGGGAACAAGCCCTTTGACATCAGACTTGGTGCTGATTTTTTTAATTTCACACCAAGAAAAGCAATCAACAAAATCAGAAAACAAAAACAAGTGGGACTCTATCAAACTAAAAGTGTCTGCACAGCAAAGAAAACAAAGAACAACATGAAAAAGCAACCTAAGGACTGGCCTAAGGACTGCAAGAAAATCTATCTAATCAGAGTTTCATATCCAAAATACGTAAGAATCTCACACAACTCAATTGCCAAAAAAAGTCAATCTGACTTAAAAATATGCAAAGGACCTGATTAGAAATTTTTCCAAGGATGACATAAAAGTGGCAAACAGGTTTAAGAAAATGTGCTCAACATAATTAATCATCAGGGAAATGCACATCAAACCTCAATGAGACATCACCTCACACTTACAGAGATACCACAATGAGATATCAAATCATGAGATATCACCTCATAGTGTTAGAATGGCTATTATCAAAGACACAAGAGATCACAAATGTTGGTGACTGTGGAGAAAAGGAAACCTTGTACACTGTTGGTGGAAATGTAAATTGATCCAGCCATTATGGGAAAAAGGATGGAGGCTCCTCAAAAAATAAAAAATAGAAGTACCATGTGAACTTTCACTCCCATTTCTAAGTATATACCTAAAAGAAATAAAATCTGGTGGGTGCAGTGTCTCACACCTGTAATCCCAGCACTTTGGGAGGACAAGGCAGGCAGATCACTTGAGGCCAGGAGTTTGAGATTAGCCTGGCCAACATGGGGAAACCCCGTCTCTACTAAAAATACAAAAAAAATTACCCAGGGACGGTGGCACACGCATGTAATCCCAGTTACTCAGGAGGCTGAGGCACCAAAATCACTTGAACCAGGGAAGCACAGGTTATAATGAGCCAAGACGGCACCACTGCACTCCAGCCTGGGCAACAAAGTGAGACTCCATCTCAAAAATAAATAAATAAATAGGCCTTTGTCTTTCCCTGTAGCCGCAGCTCCGGGTCTCATCTTCGCTTCTCTGTGTCCTGTTCTCCTAGATGCCCAGCTTTTGTGGCCCTGTGACCTGCAGGTATTGGAGATCCACAGCTAAGACGCCAGGATCTCCTGGAATCCTGGAAATGGAACCGCTGACATTTAGGGATGTGGCCATAGAATTCTCTCTGGAGGAGTGGCAGTGCCTGGACACTACATAGCAGAATTTATATAGGAATGTGATGTTAGAGAACTACAGAAACCTGGCCTTCCTGGGCAGACAAGCAACCTCATCAAGCAGCTCCCTGACACCACAGCCAGGTAAATCCACAAAGATGGGAAAAAACCAGCACAAAAAAGATGAAACCATCAAAGACCAGAACACCTCTTCACCTTCAAAGCATCACAACTCCTCAACAACACAGGATCACAACTTGACCGAGGAGTGCAACGAATTGACAGATACAGGCTTCAGAAGGTGGCTAATAACAAACATTTCTGAGCTAAAGAAACATGTTCTAATTCAATGCAAAGAAACCAAAAACCTCGGGAAAAAGTTAGACAAAATGCTAATTGGAATAACCAGCATAGAGAAGAACATGATGGAAGAAGAAGAACTTGATGGAGTTGAAAAACACAGCACAAGAACTACATGAAGCAAACACAAATTTTAATAGCCAGGTTGATCAAGGAGAAGAAAAGATATCAGAGATTGAAGATCAACTCAATGAAATAAAAAGAGAAGGCAAGATAAGAGAAAAAAGAGTGAAAAGAAATGAACAAAGCCTCCAAATGGGATTATGTGAAAAGACCTAATCTATGCTTGATCAGTGTACCTGAATATGATGGGGAGAATGAATCCAAGCTGGAAGACATGTTGCAGGATATTATCCAGGAGAACTTCCCAAGCCTAGCAAGGCAGTCCAAATTTCAAATTCAAGAAATACAGAGAACTCCACAAAGATATTCCTCAAGAAGAGCAACCCCAAGGCACATAATCGTCAGATTCACCAAGGTTGAAATGAAGGACAAAATGCTAAGGGCAGCCAGAGAGAAAGGCCAGGTCACCCACAGAGGGAAGCCAATCAGACTCACAGTAGATCTCTCTGCAGAAACCCTATAGGCCAGAAGAGAGTGGGGGCCAATATTCAACATCCTTAAAGAAAAGAACTTTCAACCCAGAATCTCATATCCAGCCAAACTAAGCTTCATAAGCGAAGGAAAAATAAAATCCTTTATGGATAAGCAATTATTGAGAGATTTTGTCACCACCAGACCTGCCCTACAAGAGCTCCTGAAAGAAACACTAAGCGTGGAAAGGAACAAGTACCAGTCACTGCAAAAGCAAACCAGTTGGCAAACACCAAAAATGCAATGAAGAAAATGAGTCAACTAATGGGAAAGAAAACCAGCCAGTAACAAAATGGCAGAATCAAATCCACACATAACCATATTAACATTGAATGTAAATGGCCTAAATGCCCCAGTCAAAAGACACAGACTGGCAATCTGCATAAAAAGTCAGAACCCATTGGTGTGCTGTATTCAGGAAACCCATCTCACATACAAAGACACACATAGACGCAAAACAAAGGGATGGAAGAAGATTTACCAAGCAAATGGAGAACAAGAAAAGCAGGGATTGCAATCCTAGTCTCTGATAAAATGGACTTCAAACCAACAAAGATCAAAAGAGACAAGGAAGGACACTACATAATGGTAAAAGGATCAATCCAACAGGAAGAGCTAAGTATCCTAAATATATACGCCCCCAACACAGGAGCACCCAGATACATAAAGCAAGTTCTTAACGACCTAAAACGAGATTTAGACTCCCACACAATAACAGTGGGAGACTTCAACACTCCACTGTCAATATTAGACAGATCAATGAGACAGAAAATTAACAAGGATATCCAGGACTTGAATGCAGAGCTGGACCAAGTGGACCTAATACACATATACAGAGTGCTCCACCCCAAATCCACAGAATATACATTTTTTTCAGCACCACATTGCACATACTCTAAAATTGACCACATCATTGGAAGCAAATCATTCCTCAGCAAATGCAAAAGAACAGAAATCATAACAGTCTATCAGACCACAGCACAGTCAGACTAGGACTCAGGATCAAGAAACACACAAACCCGCACAACCACTTAGAAACTAAACAACCTGTTTCTGAGTGTCGACTGGAAACTCTGTCTCAAAAAAAAAAGAAATACTAGACTTCCATAGAATCAACCCAAATGCCCATCAATGATAGACTGGACAAAGAAAATTTGGTACATATACACCATGGAATACTACGCAGCCATAAATAATGAGTTTGTATCCTTTGTAGGGACTTGGATGAATCTGGAAACCATCATTCTCAGCAAACTAACAAGAACAGAAAGCCAAACGCCGTATGTTCTCACTCATAGGTGGGTGTTGAACAACGAGAACACGTGGACTCAGGGAGAGGAGCATCACACACTGGGGGTAGTTGAGGGGGGTAGGGGGAGACAGCGGGGGGTGGGGAGGGAGGGGAGAGTGGGGAGGGATAACATGGTGAGAAATGCCAGATATACTATGCACCTAAAGTAAATAAATTAATTTAAAAAAATTTTTTTAAATAAATAAATAAAATTGGTATGTTAAGGAGAGATCTGTACCCCTATGTTGACAGCTGATTATTCATAATATATAGTGGAATATTATTCAGCATAATGAAGAAGGTAATCCTGCCATTTCTGACAACAAGGATGAATGAACCAGGTGGACGTTATGGTGAATGAATAAGACAGAGAAACACAAATACTGTATAATATCAGTTATTTATGGAATCTAAAGAAGTTGAACTCATAGAAGCAAAGTGTAGAACAATAGGTCCCCATAGCTGAGAGGTGGTAAAAATGGGGATACTCTGGTCAAAGAGTACAAACTTTCCTTTAAAAGATAAATAAATTCTGGGGATCTGATGTATAACACTGTGAATACAGTTTACAATACTCTTGTACTCTTGAGATTTGTTAACACACTAGATCTTAATGTCCTCTCCACAAAAACCTGACAACTATATGAGATGATTAATGTGTTAATTAATCTCATTGTATTAATCATTATACAACACATATATATATAAAATCAAATTATCAGGATGTATCCCTTAAATATATATAATTTACAAGTGTGGGGAAAAAATCCACATGAAAGAAGGAAGCAAAAGAAAAAAGAAAAGAAAAAGAAAGAAAATGAACATAAAGAACACCTTAGCATTAACCTTCACACTTAACTAGACAAAATTATAAAATACTATTAATTTATAAGGTAAGAGTTGACAGGTTACTATATACTGGGCAATGGTTCTAAGCTCCCCACAGACATTCATTTAGTTAAGAATTCTACATAGTAAGTAACATATTAAATGATTTTATATCTGTGGAATTTGTGCATGTAGAGCTTATATTTCTAATCTTAGTCTAGGCTAGGAAAGATGAAAAGTTGAAGTGAAATATAAGATCAGTTTTTTTTATATTTAGGAAGATGCTTTGTGCTCTGATGAAATTACTGAGTCTCAATTTTTGTAGGATCATCTTGGAAACCACTGTAGGATTAGAAATTCAAATACCAGAAAATATGTGACATCTGTCCATAGAATTCTTGGAACTTCTAAAAAAAAAAAATCCCACTGTCCATCACTGCCCTCACACTCTTCTGACATGAGGCAAAAACAGAACTTTAAAAGTGGTTTCACATAGAGGTAGAAACATGCACAGACTTCCCCAGAGCCCCCAAATCAATGGAAGAGCAGCCAGATTACGCAGGCCCTCACAGGCCAAGGGGAGCACTTTGGCTGTCACTGAATTTGATGGTGGATCACAGAAGGTGAAGGAGAATCATTAGATAATTTCAGAGCATGAGACAGAAGATATCCCTCTACGACAGCAAGAGAAATAAACTCAGGCATCTAAAAAATCATTTCCACTGGAGAACTTCCCAATCCACACTTCAAGGTCTGGTTCTTTCCTGACCTCTGGACCTCTCACTCATGTCATCTATTCATTCACTCCCGCCTACCTGGCTGGATGGCTACTGTCTCTATACTCTTCACATTGCAGGGCTCTTTCCTTTGCTCCAAAAACGTGATCAGGTCCGGCTTAGAGACAGCAAAACCTGTTTTATTAGAAAAAGTCACATGACTCTTGCTGGGAGTTAATTGCCAACTCAGTAGGGTACTCAGTAAAGAGGGAACATTATAGAGGATTCTAGAAAATTACTTCCCCAAATACTGTTTCCTGTCAGCTTCTTTAGAATATTTAGGAAGCATTTTAAATATGGGAATCCTGAGCTTCACTTCCAAATATGACTGAGTCAAAAATAAGGAGAAGGAATTGGATTTTAAACTGTGGGCAATGATAGTTTATACCACTCAATTTCTAGAATCACCACTAAACTAGAGTGAAGTTTGTACATCACCTCAAGAAAGAAGGCAAATGCCAAGATCAAACATTAGAAAGTTTTTTCTCCAATAAACCCCTAATTTTTTTTCCTGGAAGTAGGAATCTGAATTCATTCATATAAAGCATAAGCTCCCAAGAAATATTCTATAAAGGAAAGAAAATAAAACCCTTAGTTATTAGATATTAGACATTCCAAAGCCAAGTTATCCTCACCCAGACAAACCAGGTTTCTGTAGTTCTCTAACATCACATCCCTATATAAATTCTTCTGATTTGAGTCCAGGTGTTCCCACTCCTCCAGAGAGAATTCTATGGCCACATCCCTGAATGTCAACAGTCCCTGAAATAAAAATAAATAACACATTGACCCAAGATGAAATAAGAGAGTTAAGAGAACTGACTCTGATTTATATGAGTAACCTAAAACAATAAGATATGTTTTAAACACAGTAATATTTTCTAATGTATTCTCTAACTGTGGAAAGAGAATGACATAAGATCCACAAAACCAGTGTAGATACTGTGCCTATATGGAATATAAAATATGCCCTAAGGCATCAGGGCTGGGTGCGGTGGCTCATTCCTGTAATCCCAGCACTTTGCGATGCCAAGGTGGGATCAGGAGTTTGAGACTAGGCTGGCCAACATGATGAAACCCTGTCTCTACTAAAAATACAAAAAATTAGCCAGGCATGGTGGCAGGCACCTATAATTCAAGCTATTCAGTAGGCTGAGGCAGAAGAATTACTTAAACCCAGAGGTGGAGGTTGCAGTGAGCCAAGATAGCATCATTGCACTCCAGCCTGGGCAACAAGAGCAAAACTCTGTCTCAAAAAACAAAAATGAACAAACAAAAGAACCAAAAAACTAAGGGATCAACATAGGAATATACATTGTTGAGAGCTATATTTACATCATCCACAATCAGTTGTGTGTAATTTTCAGGTGGAAAAGTCATGGTGACTTAGTGGCATACTTCTCAAATTTTATTGTATTCAAAAATAAACTGGAGAACTTAGTCAAATGCAGATTCTGATTCAGAAGATCTGGGGTTGGGACTGAGCTTCCACATTTTTTTTCTTTTTTTTTTTTCCTTTTTTTTTTATTGCATTTTAGGTTTGGGGGTACATGTGAAGAACATGCAAGATTGCTGCATAGGTACACACATGGCAGTGTGATTTGCTGCCTTCCTCCCCATCACCCATATCTGGCATTTCTCCCCCTGCTATCTATCCCCAACTCCCCACCCCGCCCATCCCTCCACTATTTCCCCACAACAAACCCCAGTGTATGATGCTCCCCTCCCTGTGTCCAAATGTTTTCATTGTTCAACGACCACCTATAAGTGAGAACATGTGGTGTTTGATTTTCTGTTCTTATGTCAGTTTGCTGAGAATGATGATGTCCAGGTTCATCCATGTCCCTACAAAGGACGCGAACTCACATCGTTTTTTATGGCTGCATAATATTCCATGGTGTGTATGTGCCACATTTTCCTGGTCCAGTCTATCATCGATGGGCATTTGGCTTGGTTCCAGGTCTTTGCTATTGTAAACAGTGCTGCAATGAACATTCGTGTGCATGTGTCCTTATAGTAGAAAGATTTGTAATCCTTTGGATATATAGCCAGTAATGGAATTTCTGTTTCTAGGTCCTTGAGGAATCACCACACTGTCTTCTACAATGGTTGAACTAATTTACACTCCTACCAACAGTGTAAAAGTGTTCCTATTTCTCCACATCCTCTCCAGCATCTGTTGTCTCCAGATTTTTTAATGATTGTCATTCTCACTGGCGTGAGATGGTATCTCAATGTAGTTTTGATTGGCATTTCCCTAATGACCAGAGTTTCTGCATTTTTAACAAGCTCACCAGTGATGCTAATGCCTCAGGTCCAGAGGCCACACTTGAATAGTAGAGAGGTAGAACACTGAGGAAAGAACTCAGGGATGATGTGGAATTGAAAGTTTTATGAAATTGACAGGTTATAACATAATAACAAGAGTAGTAGAATCTTTTTTTGAACATTTACTGTGTACCAGATGTCATCCTAGCAGTTTTTCATGTATTGATAAAGCCATAAAAATAATCTATGTGAGAAATAATAGTATTCTTCCTCTTACATAAAAATATCTTGCCAACCCTCCCCGACTGAAGCCTGAAAAAAACTTTTTTGCCAAATAGCTAGTACATAGTAGAACTTATATTTTACCCCAGTATCTTAGAATTCATTTTAAAGGGACATTCAGGCCAACATGCAGAGACAACCATAAAAGAATGTTCAGAGCAGGTGTCATAACTGAGAATGATGACAACAGGAAGGCAGCAACACAAAACTGATCAAATGCTGCTGACGTCATACACACACGTACATAGAAACGGTAACTATACATACATGGTAAGTTACAGGACATTTCTTAATAAAATTAGGAAATATTTTAAATTGTGTTAAAACTATAAAACTTTTCATGAACTATCCCTTTTTCTGTTTCTTAAACTATGAAGACCAACACATACAATGATATAAATTAAGAGCTTGTGTTTCTGAGTCTGGGTTTTTTTTTCCCCCAAGTTTTTGTTTTATTTATTCTATGTGCTGTGTTATATTTTAAAATTTTAAGACAATAGACATATTAATTACATTTTAATTGTTATCGTTCTCTGAAAATACAGAGAATAAGGAGAGTATGCTGTGACATGAGTAAAATAAAAGGAAACCTACAGAACTCAGGCTTGTTTCAGAACTTCTAGTTTCAAAAACCGGTATCTACAGTCAACAAATATGAGAGCCTTCACTTTCTAAAGCAACCTACAAGCAAAGGAAAACTAAAAAAAAAATGTGAGTCTCTGGATTAAACAAGATGGTTTATATGCATCTCTCAGTAAATCTTCCCCTAGATACTCATACAAAGAGTAAATAACTCAACAAAGAGAAAAGTAACTAAATAGTGAAGGAATCTGGCCAAGAGCACCTGAACCAGGTGAATGAAGTTAGCATTGGCTGTAATGAGACAAATTGGTATCAGTGCCGACTCACAGATGGACCCATAATCATTGCTGTGATACTAGTGGGGGAAAAAAGTGAATCATAATCAGAACATCATAATAAACAGGACCTGAAGGGAAGATGCAGGTGGCCACGTTTCTTCAAACTGGCCATGTGACCCTGCTTAGAAGCCTGGGCTGAGACCCACTTAGCTAAGCATTGTCTCTCAAGCTTCATATGCATACACATCATTTGGTATTCTGGGGCCTGTGCTAAGTTATATGATTCTGCAGGTTTGGAAAGGTTCCATGAATTGGCTTCTTTAAGACTTATTAACAGTAGCACTCAGCTAGAGGAAGTGAGCACAGCACACAGAGTGTGTCTGCTCTGATATTCTAATCACAATACAAATACTTTTCATTCACAGCAAGGACCACCAACCACTGTCCTGAAAAATCACATCCTTTGCCAGCCATTTAAAGTCTACAGAAGGCTGGAGAAGACAGTAACATCTAAGTCAGCATTTGGAAAACAGCATGGATACCTGCATTAAAGCAGTGTTTACTGAGCTTGGACTACATGCTCACAGTATGTACTGTGCTGGGAACATCACATGGTGTGAGTTAAGCCACATAAACCCCTGGGATGTGGATCCTGAGTATCCCATAATTCCCAGCAGGATGTAGATCATGGCCCCAGCCTTTCCATTTCTTCTCTGTTTCCCTGTCACTATAAAAGCTACCTATAGATGGACTGGAGGGATACTGAAAGGAAGGGTGAAGTTTAGTTCATGAGGATTTCTCAGTGCTGTCTTTACATTGACTTTGTTACAATTTGTGGAGCAACTACTGGATCTGCAGGAATGGAAAAAAACATTGCCAGGTGGGATGTCTCCAGAAGCACTGTTTTCAATGAAAAAAATTCAGGCCCCCATATTGTCCTTTGTTCCCATTTATCTGCTTTGTGGTTTGGGGAAAGTGTGAGCACCAGCTCTGGAGAACCAGCAAGAGCAACAGCTCAAAACTCTGATCTCCAACAAACAGTTCTGTCAGCATAGGCTCCAAGGTGAGAACAGATCTGAACCAAGCTCAGAAGAGGGTGGATTTGGGCAGGGCTGGGACACAGCAAGGCTAGGGGCAGGGGGCAGGCCCTAGGCTTCTTATCTCTATGTTGCTGGTTTATTTTCAGTCCTGTCTTTCCTAAGCCTGACCACAAGAACTTGACTCCCCGAGTTTTTCTGATTTTAATTGTTTCATTCTTAACTATTTTGTAAATCCATTAACAAGCAATTTAATCAAAACGCATAGGGCTTTCTGGGAATATTATATTAAAAACCAAATCAAGAGAAAATCAATAGAAATAATCATAACTCTTCTGTCCATGGGTGGCCCTTCAGGTGGTGACATCAGAACTACAATGTGAACATATGGGCAATGTCCCAAATCAAGCCTAAGTTCCCTGTTCTTGCTCCTGACCACATGATGCTGAATTTGGCCACTATCCTTCTGCTCTAGACTGAAAGTTCCTGGATGGTAGCAACTATGACTGCTGCATCTGTTTTTCCAATGGACACATGAAATGGAAGCAACTGGTTTACCTGCCAGTCTGAGTCTCCAGACCTCCTGTCTGTTCTTCACCCACATATTAGAAAACTGGAGCAAATCCCATTTGGATACCAAATAAAGAGATTCCTTCTGTGAGTGGGGTGACAAATCCTGGATGACACTTTCCTTTCCCTCTGAGATGGAAAGATTAGATCTTGTGGTCAGCCTGACCTCAGCCTGCACAGGACATCACCATATGTGTCTCAAGGATTCGCAGGTGCTGGTGATCCCGTGCTGATGCCCCAATAGTGATTTGGGCAGGAGAGACTCAGCTGACTCTGTGGGGCCAGGATAGAAAGCAGAACTGCCCCAGTGAAGCCACAGACCCTGGATCCAGGTGCAATATTACCTATACCTGATCAGCTAACTCTTGGGTACAAGAGAAGACAAGATGACCCTACTCCAGTAACACAGCTCACAGGAAGGTGTAGCTTCACTCAGGGCTCTGGACAGTTGTGGCCCTGCCCTCCCTTGGTTAGGTGCTGCTTTACACTCACAGATTCTGCCACCAGATTCTGATTAGACCAGAAGGCCCTCAGAAGAACTGCAGCAGCTCACTGGAAAAGATCTGGAAAACCTGAAGGAACCCACACAAAATGTAGGACTTTACAAGGTCTATGGCAATCTCTCATAATGCAGAAAATGTCCCTGGATTTTCTATACATCCTCAGTCCAAAGTCTGGCCCTGTTTTGAGGATCCCAGGTGCAGACCAGCATTTATGTGCAGACTCCAGGTGGAATCAACCTGGCTCTGCATTCTTGGGTGTTGCTGTGAAGACAGAAAAACTCGAAGAAACAGCCCCTCAGGAAGGCTGCTCTCACACATCCTGGAGAACCCCAGGACCTGGGTGCAACATTTGGAGCTGCAGTTCTAGGTGTTGGAGGAGCAGGGAAGTGGCAGGCACCCTCTGCACATTTGTGGGCATTTGCGCAAGAGGATGAGGGGAATGTTGAGATTCTCAGGTGTACTCAATGCACGTGTGTGCCTGGTTAGTTTCCAGGCCCCATGGTCTCTGAATCAGTTTCAAGACTGAAGAGGCCAGAGGCATGGCAAGACAAAGCTGGAATGGCTAAATGATGCCCTGTGAAATATTTTTGTAGAAAGCTGTCCAAATTGTTGTAGAAAGAATTAAAGATTACAAACAAGCAGAGAGACCATTCTGTCTGCAGATGTGGGGGACAATGGACAGTCTGCTGCACAACTCTGGTTGTGACTGAAAGTCTTACATGGAAGGCCCCTCTAGCGTGAGGCCTGGTAGGCATCTTACGTTTCATAATGTTTGGGGAAATATAATTAAATACAGAATCACTAGAAAAACTATCCACAAAGGTAGAAAAAAAGAAAACTGTTTTATGACACAATCCAAGCAGAATGTGAGACATTACAGGCAATCTGCTAAGAGATTGGAAAACACCCACTCATGAAAATTCACTATAATTAGTACTCAAGTGGAAGACCTGGCAGCACCGTTTGTCAGAGTTCAAGGTAAATTCACCTGGGAATTGGGAGGCCATTTTTTAACTGGTTATATTCAGAGGAAAAAGCAACTTCATGTCTTCGTGACAGGTAGATTTGCAACCTGGAGCAAGAACCTGAAGGTAGATGCCTGCTCTCCTAGAGACACTGTGAGATATGGCTCTACCTTATTTGCTGCTTACATCCCAAATCAATGATTCCCAGCTCCTAGAGAAAGAACGTCCTGCATCAAACAGTCTGGCGGCCTGGCACCGTGGCTTACCCTGTAATCCCAGCACTATGGGAGGCTGAGGCAGCCATATTACCCAGGGTCAGGATTTTGAGACCAGCCTGAACAACATGGTGAAACTTCGTGTCTGCTAAAAATACAAAACTTAGCCTGGCATGGTGGCTGGCACCTTTAATCCCAGGTACTTGGGAAGCTGAGGCAGGAGAACCGTTTGAATCTGGGAGGTGGAGGTTGCAGTGAGCTGGGATGATACCACTGCACTCCAGGCTGGGCAACACAGCAAGACAAAAAAAAAAAAAAAGGCCGACAAAAGACAAAAGGTCTGTTTAGCTGTTAGAATGATTTAGAAGTATTTCCAAAACTTATATATATATATAAAGTTTCTAAAGTAAATGCTTCAAGAAAAGGAAGGAGAGAAACATGTCTTCCCTTATTTTCAAGGAGGGTTAATCTCATATTTCTAATTTGCATTTGTTCTTAAAACTGGGAGATCTAGGGGCATAATCTTGAATTCATGGACATGTGAATTCCAGCAGGCGCTGGATTCAGGCACCTGAGAGTTGGCCTTGGACACACTGCGTGTGCCTAAAATGGGGTTTGTAGATCAGATATGGTGGCTCACCAGAGGCAGGTGGATCACTTGAGCCCAGGAGTTCCTGATGAGCCTGGGCAACATAGTGAGACCCTGGTCTCTACAAAAATTAGCCAGGTGTGGGAGCACACGCCTGTAGTCCCAGGGATTCAGGAGGCTCAGGTGGGAGGATCACCTGAGCCTGGGGAGGTCGAGGCTGCATGATCATGTTACTGCACTCCAGCCTGGGTGACAGAGTGAGACCCTGTCAGGGTTTGCAGGGAAGTAAAAGGCAGAAGGGAAGGTGCTACTAAGAACTCACGCATGGCGGGCAGCGCAGAATTGGTGGAAGGACTGGTTTGTGCTACAGACACTGGCCCAGGTGGTGCTATGCTCTGACTTATTCCTGTGTCCATGCAGGCAGAGATTATGACTGGGTGGTCTAGAAGCCTTGGTTGATGGAGGGACTGGGTGTGGGTTGCTCCTCCAGTTTCAGGGTCTGGGAGCAACCATAAGCCAGAAGTGCTCTAGGCACTTGTGTGGGAATTTGGGCAGGAAACTCTAGGAGCAAAGGTGCTATGGGCACAATTCCTGAGGGTCATGTCTTGTCCTGGAAGCAGTGTGGCCAGTCAGTGCCTAGTGGGTGTGTTCAGGAGTGGGTGGAATTATGTGGTGGCAGCACAATGGGGGCAGGGCTCTGTTCTCAGAACTTCTTCCCTTTCTGTCCTCAGTTGCCTCTCCCTGGGAGGAGCCATGGAATCACAGGACTATGTGTAGGGTGACAGCCTGTGTGCAGGGGAATAGAGCCTCCCTTCTGGAGGCACCCAGAAATCTCTCTCCAGCCCATGTCCCTGTGCTGTCTTTTTTCTGACACTAAATGTGTGGAGTTTGCTGAACAACAGCCAATTCTCCAACACCAACTGGTGGTCCAATAACTCAATTCTGAGGCAGCACAGACCCCACAAGGTCAGAGTTCAGTGCCATGATATCGTCCCCACTACAGATGACAGTCACAATCCCCAGGGTCCATCTAGACTTCAGAGCTACTAACTATAAACTGGGGCCTCCCATAATCCCCTACTCAAGTTCATTCATTTTATACAAGGACTCACAGAACTCAGCAAAGACTCATTGGCCAGTTTATTATAAAAGATACAAGTCAGCCAAATGGAAGAGCTGGAAGGGCAAGAGAAAGTGGTAGGGAAAGATGGGGTGGACAGTTAACCCTGGTAAGCAGCTGTGATAAAAGAAATTCCCCTTCCTTTGTGTTCTCCAAGAGCAGCTTACTGCAAAGAATCACCCTTCCCATTATGACTTAGATGATGCTCCCTGTTTTAGGTATCACAAAGCCACAGAATCTCCTATTTCCTCTCCCCCCCCCCCCCCCCCCCCGCCGGGGCCCATAAGCAATTAAAGAGTTTTGTCTTTGGTGGTCAGAATAAAATATGTGTTAACCAAACTTGCTTAAGTTTCTCTCCTCCAGGTCCCTGAACTTTGTCCCACGCACAGACTGAGCCAACAGTCAACCCCTCCTTATGCCCCTCCTAAGAACAGGCTGACTTAGGGTGAAACATTCTCTGATCTGGGATCTGATTTTGCCCCAGAGTTGTGCCATTCCCCTCCCAACTTTAATCATGTTTGCTCCTCCCTATGAAAGAAAGGCCTTTTCTGCCTACACTGTGAGATCCACAGAAATCTTACAGTTGGTGCTTTCCTCCTCATGCAACACTCCTTTAGAATTAAGGAACTTCTTACCTAAATCCAGTGCTTTATTTGACAAAGTCAAGAAACAGCCCCAGGACACTAACAATTCCACCCTCAGAAAGAGCCTCCCAACCTCCCTTCCAGCCGAACCTCAACCACATACACCTGCAAATCCCCCGCTTGCCAGAACTCTGCAGCTTCTCCCAGTACAAAGGGCTCCCTCCATGGCTGCTGCGAACCTCGGGGACACCTGAAGGGGACGCTCCCCAGGAGGAACTAACTAGGCCTTCAGTGATCTCTTTTTGCAGGCTCAAAGAAGACTGAGGTCTTCTTCCCGGTCAGGGTTATTCCACACACGCGCTTCTCCCTTCGCAGGCTCTGTCCCTCGGGTCCCTCGAGGTGGGCTGCCTTCTTCCCATCTCATTAGCTCTCCTCAAGCATCTAGTGAACTCTAATACCTATCCCAGGATAGCAAACGTCAGGCCCTCCTACGCTTTCTGGGCACTGCACACCTTCTGGGGAGTGCTGCCAATCCCACCTCAACTGAAGGGACAGGGCAGGTGCCCAGCAGTCAGATGTTCAGTGACCTAACAGGTTTCAGGAAAAGAGCAAAATCACTCAAACACAGTTTCTATAGAAAGGAAGGAAACTGTACGGCACTTACACTTTATGCCTCAACAGGAAAAGCCGAAATACCTCTTTCAGACAATAAACATGGAATTTAATTACTTCCACAACAGCAGATCATTTAGTATACGTGAACACTTCTAGGGGTGCCAAGTCCTGTCTCACAAAATTTGGCATTAAACTCGCACATCCAGATAGCTGTAGAACATGGAACACAGGTATCCACTGTCACAATTCCTCTATTCTGCAAGAGAGGACCTGACGTTTTAATGAATGTTTGTAATTGACCAATTAATCCAGCACACTTTCTGTGGAAATGTATTCGTTTTCTACAGCCATAGTGGAAGAGAGATTGTCCCTATTTTCTTTTCCCTGGCAACATTCAAAAGCTAAGCTCTGGGATTTTGAAATCGCTGCTACAGAGGACCCTAAACCACAAACCACGGCGGCAGGCTTCCCATTTCACCAACAATTTTGGGCAAAAACCAAAGGGTGTTTGCCCAAATACACCCTTTAACGCCTCAAGGGTGACTCTCTATAATTTGTAAAAGGAAAAAGGAGCGACTAGGGATCCCACGGGGCACAGTTTCTTCCCACACGCGAATCACACTCGCACCGGCGTCTTCCCTAAAACCCTCCAGTCCTCACGGCACAATTTGGGGAGACGCGAGGCTGCCTAGAGACCGCTCCGGCCAGGGCCGGGGTAGCCCCGCGGGGTTGGGACGGCACGGGACGCTCGGGGTCCCGGCTGCCGGCCCATTAGCCATCGTGGGGCGGAGGGGACCGAGGGCCGAGTTGCGCCCGCGGGGACTCGAGCTGACGGCGGGGGCCCGGTGCCCCCACAGCGGGTTCCCGCCGCTTCCGACCGCCCCGCGCCCTCCTCTGCGGATACCCGACGCGGCACATTCACCATTTCCCAGTTTCCGGGATGTCCTGGCGTCCTAGCTACGGATCTCCACGTGCCTGCAGCTCACAGAGCAACAGAGGCTCTGTTTATTCTCAGACTGCGAAGCCGCCTGGGTCTCTCGGATCGAAGGACTCGGAAGCAGGGTGAGGCGGCGACCTGAGCTCTGACTGCGGCCAACAAAGGCCCCAGCCAAATCCCGGAAGCCGCCCCTGGTCTCAGGCTGCTCCTGATTGGACGATTTCCACCCCAGCGCCCCTGATTGGATAAAGCTCCAGGCCACGCCCCTCATTAGTTCATCTTTTTTTGAAGGACACAGGCTCTTTGAAGTGCTGCCGCCTGCCAGGGGTATTACAGCTAATTTTGGGGTGAGCCAGGACTTGAAATGCACTTGCTTTCCCTTACATGGTTCTGCTTGTATAAAGCATCGTATTAGCTAAGTTTAACGAGAAGGGTATTTGGACACCTTTAAAACAACTTTAACGTTTTAATAACACAGGAAAGACTCTCATCCCATCCCTTAGCACCTCTCTCACCACACCTTACCGCACGGCTCAGGACATAACTGTGAGGACTACAGAGGGAACTGCTGGGGGTTTGGGGAGCATGCAGGAGGCTTCAATGGCCAAGGCACTGGTGGTTTCCCTTGGGTGTCACTTAAAATCTCGAGGTCAGGGACATCTTTTTTCCACTTGGCTAAGGGAAACTAACAGGCATGAGGATTGTAGTTTCTTTTTTCTGAATTTCCAGGCAATAAAGGACTATCCAAACATCCCAAAAGGCATTCAATTATAGATGAGGCTGAGGGCCTCCCTGCTCTGGAGAGGGATGGCCTGGCAGCAGCCATTAGCTGCAGTGAGCTGAGATATCACCACTGCAATGAGCATTTAATTTACCCTCTTGTAGACAGGGCACCTCCACACCCACTTCTGACTTCGCAGGCTCTGTCCCTCAGGTCCATTATGGTGGGCTGACTTCTTCCCATCTCATTAGCTCTCTACAGGTATCTAGTGAGCTCTAAAAACTACCCCAGGATGGCAAACGTCAGGTCCTCCTCCACTCTCCCAGCACTCATGCCGTCTGGGGAGTGTCACCAATCCCACCTCAGCTGAAGGGACAGGGGCACGTGCCCAGTCATACGTTCAATGACCTAAAAGGTCCAGCATGCCCACGGCCTGGCCCCACAGCCTACCACCCCTCCCCAACCTGGTCTTCACTCCAGCCTTTTTTGTTCTGTTACCAATGATGGGATGTTCAACTGTGCCACAATCCCATGAGTCTAGTGACAGCCAGGTAAACCCCAACTGAGTGCCTGTGACTCTACCCTCTTACCTCCCACTCAGGTGACATTACAAGCATAACCTTGAATTTGACCTAATTTATACAGATTCCTCTCTTAGTAACCCTCACAATCCAATGAGACTGGGGCAGCAGGTTCCAAAATCTCACTTTATTCCAATGTGAAATGAAGACACAATGGTTCAAAAATGAGAAAAAGTTCCTCATCAGCTGTGGGGGTGCTCCACTTGCCAGCAATGCCCACCCCCTCTGAAACAAGGTGTCTGGTGACACTACACCCATAAGCAACTCTCTGCAAAGCCCCAGGCAGAGGTCACAGCCTAATGTGGCTCCCTCAGGCTCACAAGGTAGTAATCTCCTCCCCCAGTCCAGGCTCCAATAGCAGGCACAGACAGGTGGAGAGAGGGTCCAGCCGTGGCCTGTGGGGTTCCCTGCCACCCCCAGAGTTAGTCTCTGAAGAAGGTGCTGTGTGGCCAGAAGCGGGGCTCCACAGAGAGGTGACAACCCCTCCTGTGTCTGTAACCTTTCCCCAGGATCCATGATTCGGCCCTGGTTCCCCAGGTCCCTTACCCACCCCACACTCCGTGTCAGGTAGCTCAGGTTAAAATGGGGAGAATGATATATTCAGACTGTAGACCCCAAGGTTATGTCCATCTGGGGTACAGGGAGCAGGGAGGCCAGTCAGAGCCTGTGGCAGCACCTCCTGCTGGGCTTGAGGGCAAACAGGCCAGGCTGGGCACAGGGACATCTAGGGGACCACCACTGACAAACCAGTCCCCCTCAGCCTGGAGCTACCACCAGGCCAATCATGATAAATAAAACCACTGCAGACTTCATCCTGCCACAAAACTAAAGTGCACCCCAACCCCAGCCCTGCCACAGAGCCCTGGCTCCCCATCTTTTTTGGCTTACGACTTAAGACATTAAGCCAGGTTGGGCCTGGGAGTTGTGGCAGTAAAAGCAGAAGCCATAATGTCAACCATGCAGATGAGCTGAGAAATCCCATCTGGTCATCCACTCAACTGTCTCGGGGCAATGTACAGGCTGGGAAGGACAGATCAATACTCACACCCTCCACACCCCTGCTGGAAGATGGGGAGGCTGAAGGAAATATGGGGAGCCTGAGGGAAAGATTAGGAACCCAAGGGGTCCCACAGCTAGGAACTGAAGACCGTACACTCCATTTATGAGTCTTCAATTAGGCCTCTGCATTGCATATTCACTAAACCAGTGCAAAAGCATCTTTTAGGAGGGCTTGCAAGCTGGGGTCCCAGGAGGATGGTAGGGGTGGAACGTGGAAGAGGGACTCACCTCCTCTTCTGATCTGCAAGCCTGCCCCCTTCCTCTGGAGTCTGCAACACCGATAATAGGGCCGCTGACTGTCCCTCTGTCTCTCCCTCTCAACCCCTGTAAGCTCGAGGGAGAAGTTTCCTTGGCAGCCACAGGACTGAGAGCTCAGTTCCTCTGGTCCGGCTGGCTCAGGCTCAGTGACCATAGGGTCCTCATCCCTAACTCTGTTTTCTTGTTTTTGAGACAGGGGTTCACTCTATCACTCAGGCTGTGGTGCAGCGGCACAATCATGGATCACTGCAGCCTGGACCTGTCCAAGTGATCCTCCCACCTCAAACTGCCAAGTAGCTGCAACTACAGGTCACACCACCACACCAGGCTAGTATTTGCACTTTTTCGTAGATGGGGTCTCATCATGTTGCCTGGGCTGGTCTCCAACCCTTGAGCTCAAGTGATCCGTCCACCTCGACCTCCCAGAATGCCCTATCCCTGTTTTACTGGATTCCTGGAGCTGGTGGTGCTGCACCACCTCTGCTATCAGATTCTCTTAGTCTTCTGGCAGGAGAGGAGGTGGTTAACAGACTGGGCCAGGGCCCTCGGCCCCCCTCTAGCTTGGTTAAACTCCCGCTTGAGACAGATCAGGGTCTGTGCCATATTCAGTGAGACGTGTCAAACAAGTGCTTCCCTCCCAAAACAAAAAGTTCCCTAATTGCTGACAGTCAGGATTCCACGCACGTGACTCAGCCTAGGGCCCAGCTGCCTCTCACTCTCACACCGAGTTCCAATCGCTGCACTCTGTGGCCTCCTTGCTACCAGACTGGGTGTAGACAATGGGTGTGGGGCAGGGCTGCTGACACCCCTGGCTGACCAAACCCCTTTCCCACCATGAGGGGAGACAAGGCGGGAGGTTAGAGGCTCCCAAAGGCAGCACTGCTTGTGTCAGCACTGCAGGAGTCCTCAGGGCCTGCTCCTAAGGCACACTTTGCACTGGAGTGAGAGGCAGCTGGGAAGGAATAAAGCCACTCCTTAGGAACTGAAATGGAAGATCACCAAGAAATATTGTTAAATGAAGTAAACAATAATAACCTTCATGTGAGGCCTGCCACACTTTCAAAGGAAAAAAGGGGAGAAAAGATCACATGGAGTATTTCTGGAAAGATTCACAAGGAACTTCTCATCACTGGTTGCACTTTTCAATTTTGGGCCATGTCAGCATATTACATATCTTAAAAAACTAAAGGCCAACTTCTAAGTAGCAAGCTGTGGAGGGGCCCCAGCGAAGAGGAATGAGGAGGATGTCTCTGACGACCTGGAGCTGCTGTAAGACGCTGGCCATGCTGGGAGCTGTGAACCGAGGGGCTGTGGGGATGAGCTGTGAGTGAGGCTCATCCTACTTGGGCTGGGTGGGGGCCGGGCTCCACCCATGGACACACCTGGAGGGGCGGGACACTGGCACTGTAGCCGATGGGTAGATCCTGTTCACAGTGCACTGCTGGGCCACGGCCTCCTGGGCCAGGCCTTTGAGGTTCTAACCCAAAAACAGGGGAGAGAGCAGAGGCAGGAAAGGGTCAGCTACCCACAGGTGCAGTTCAGCCCGCCAGCCCTGGCACAGCCCACCTGTGCCTAATAGATGCTGTCAGCTTCCTTCTGCTGCAAGGCCGACCAGAACTCAGCTTTGCTCTCACACACCCAAGCAACAAGATGGTGGCTACCAGATCTCCCCAGAGAGGAAGAAGACAGCCAGAGTATGGAGGTGACAGATGGGGGTCCCCATCAGGCCAGGACTCTCAACAGAGACAGGAATGCCTCTGGCTTCTGAAAAAGAGTTACTTGTGTGTAGGACATTGAACATGGTCAACTCCTAAGCACGAAACACCAGCAGCAGCAACACTAAGGGACTGTGACCTTCACAACCACCCAGCGACTTCCAAATGCTCCTAAAGAGAACAGCACAGCTCAGCTGGGCCACTGGTTTGACTGCTTGCTAGCTTGCAACCAACACAAAGCTCCCGATCTGCATTTGGGAGCCTCATGGCAAGGAGGGTGGGGGATGGGGAAGGGGATTTAGTGAGTGTGGCCAGAAGGAGCCCTGCTCCACTGTGCAGAGCTTCTCTCCTCAAAGATCCAGCCCCAGAACAACCCAGGGCGCCCGTGCCCCCAACAGGGTGCAGCGGCTGCAGCTCCAACCTCACAGGGCTGCTCCTCACCTGTGCTCCACGAAGGCATCCACCAGCTCCTGGCGCAAGCAACAGAAGCTGTGTCTGTAGGTGCAGGAGAAGGTGGCACGGGAGCACCCCTCTGGCAGCTCCTTGGGGGGTACAGTAAGGAAGCTGAGGTGAGGGGAAGGGGGCTCAGCAGGAAGAGAACACAGTGGCACCTGTCGTTGCCAGTGACGCCCTTGCCCTCACCGAGAAGAGCTCCGCCTCCTCATCACAGTGCTTGAGCACACAGTGTCACAAAGTCTTGAGCAGTTAACTCTTGCTCCAGCAGCTCCAGGCACCACGGGGACCACACCACTGTTTTGCAAGGTCAGTGAAGCTACAGATGACACTCTGCTCCTGGTCCCATTCCAGGATGCCAGGGATGAGGACTGGAACCTGACCCAGTAGCTGCAGTCATCCATCTCCACCGTGTACAGACCCTCCAGGTCCGCTGCACTGCACAACTGCTCACCATTCAGGTCATGGTGAATGCTATGGAGGCCACCGTGTCCCCAGCCAAGTCCTTGTAGTGGCCACTAACAACAAAGCCCAGGCTGAAGACGATGTGGCTCCAGATGAACATCTGCAGCTTGGTCTCCTCAGTGGGGCTGATGGCCATGACGATGCCCCCCTGACTACCATGGTGCCCCATGTGGCTGCCACCCTGAACCTGCTGTGTGCCTGGGAGGGGATGAGACTGGGAAGGGGAGAGACCATGCCCACAAAAGCCTCAGGCTACATCCACCTGGCCCAGCTCATCAAGATGGAGGAGGCAGCCAAGCCTGCCTTAGGAGCCAGGGACTCTTGCCTCAGTTTCCTTATATTTAGAGAAGGGCAAGAAAACCATTTTTTGAAAAAACCAAACACTTAAGGAGGTGCAGAGCTTAGTGGCTAACAAGGAGTACGAGGGCTGGGGCAGGTTTGGGATCCCCCAGTCATGTGCCCAGCGAACGCGGGCAGGTAACTTCAGTTTCTCATCTACACAACGATGACAAAAAGTACTGATATTTACAAGGGGACCAGAAGATTATAGGAAATGATGCTTGTAAAGCACTTAGAATCATCCTGGTAAAGTTAGTACCCAAGAAATTACTTCTTCCATGATCACCTCTAGGCAGGAAGTTTAGGAGAGACTTTTTTTAAACAATTATTTTGTCCTCATTTCTCTCAGAAACAGCATTAATGATGTTTAAACCCCAGCGAGCTGAAAGTGCTATGTCAATGAGCCCCTGCCCTAGAACGGCCATGATGGGCACCGTGTGCTCAGGGAAGGGTCCCATGGCACTCAGTGGAGGGTGGGAAGCTGGTTGGCTCTGGCTGCTCAGCCCAGATAGCAGGCAAAGCCTTCTCCTCCCAGGGACCCAAAGTCTCAAAGAGGTCAGAGAAAGGTGCTGGGATGGTCTGCCAGGAAGCAGAAGGCTAGAAGGTCTTCAGGGCACCTGACAGGGCTGGGACTATACCAGCTTCCCTCGCTTCCCTCCTGTGCACAAAAAAACCTTCCAGCAGGAGGCAGGTGGGCCTGAGGCTGTGACGCTGTCACTCACCAGGGGCTTCGGGCCCCTTGAACATGGCTCTTCCTTGCAGCAGCTGCTCAGGTCGGTTCCTGTTGGCAGGTCCCTCACTGCCTGCAGCTCCTCGTTCCAGTTCTGGGGCTGCAGAGGGACCAGGGAGGGAGACAAGGGCTCAGCCTGTGAACTGCATCCTGCTCTGGGAAGTCCCTTCTCCTCCATCCCCACATACAGCCCCCAGATTCCCCAATGAGGAACCCTCAGGAGTCTCAGGGAAGTGCACATGGAGTCTCAGGGAAGTACACAGAACCCCACCTGGCACCCAGGAAGGAAGGGGGTTCCCAGTGAGGGTGGGGTCAGGCCGCAGGCCCCTATGCAGGACTGTGCTCCTCACAGCCCAGCCTCGAGGTGCAGGTGCTTCTCCACACATGCAGTCCATAGTGTTCTCCGTCACAGGGGCCATCCAGCTGCATGCCTGGAATGGGGTGACCCCCTTTGTAATGGGTGGTGCTAGACCCGATGGCAGGCAGGGGAAAGGGAGATGGGGCCACCCACCCATCTCAGGGCCCTGTCACCTGTGTGCTTAAGTGCAGGACAGAGCCTGGCCCCACTGATTCATTCCACAGCCTAAGAGCAACCCCGGAGCAGAGGAGAGGGAGATGGAAGAAAGAGGGGAGGGAGAATGGCAGCCTTGCTCTTGCCCTTGCCTAGTGCCAAGGGCTGAGCAGCCCAGGGCAGATGGCCTTTTCCTTCCTGAAGTGGTGCTCCAGGGCCCAAGCCTGTGAGCGGAGAGGACATGAGAGGGCCTTGCCCGGCTCCCCACCAAGTTACCAGCTTGCAAGTCCTCTGGGTTGGCTCTGTCCCTGGAGAACACCCAATATCACCACCACCCCCATGTGACAGATGGTAAGGTCATGGCCCAGAGAGAGGTGACTTGCCTGAGGGCACAGAGCAAGAGGCTGGGGGGTCCTGGGACCTGACACTCCTCACTCCTCTCCCTGAACAGGGCTAGCTGTCCTCTAGCAATAAGGCAGTTACCTGAACCGGGACTCCATTCCCAGGTCCACCACGCTAGCAGAGTGACCCAGGCAGAGCCCAGAGCCCTCCATTTCCTGCCTACAGCATTTGGCCAGGAGGAGCTGGGGCAAGGCTGGGCTTTCCACCCTCATCCTCCCAGCAGGCTCAGGCCCTGGTCCCCAGCTCCCCTCCTCCATTGTACCCACAGGGAGAAGGGCTCGATCCCGGGGCCAGGATCTCCACAGAAAAGCCTGAATCCTGAATGGTGACTTCCTATTTGGTGGTGTCATCTCCTGGCTTGGCCTCATCCAGCCCATGTTCCCGAGGTGGCTCAGCCTCCTCCTTCCTCCTTCAGGCTCTTGCTCCTTCACGCTCTCCAGGCAGTTCCCATTCAAGAATATGAGTGATGGTGGCTCTGGGGGTGACAAGAAAGGCACTGAGTTGGATGCGCCTCGATGGTGAGGGAGGGCTGTCTGCCTCATCCCTCCTGGGTGGGCATGAGTCATATGGAACAGTGTCCATGTGCCCTCCTGAGCTTCGGCCCCACAGTCCCAGCTCACCCTCAGCACACCTGCAGGCCGCCACCTTCTCCCTTCCACATCCCTTGCCTCCCTCCTCCACTGCTCCTGGACCCACCGCAGTCTGGCTTCCACCTAAGCTCATGCCCAAAGCAGTCTCCCCACATCACCAGGGCCACCCTAAGGGCCAAGAGCCAGGGGCTTCTCCAGCCCAGACACATCCCTCTACTCAGCAGCACCCCAGGCCATGGCTCATTGCCTCCCTCCTCCCTGACCAATGCCACACCCTCGTCCCCCCTTCTCCAGCACCATCCTCTTCCACCAGTCCTGAGCTGGGGCCAGCTCATTCTCTCCTCACCCTCTCCCATGGCTTCAAAGGTCCTCCCATTTCCCAGCTCTCATAGCCAAGCCTGGCCTCATTCAGGCTTCTCAGACCAAGGAGACAGCTGCCTGCTGGGCATCAACAGATGACTTTCCCTTCAGTATCACAGAAGACTTGTCCTGCAGGGAGGAAACTCAATTTCCTCAACAAGCCGGTCTCTGCTCTGCGAAGGCCCCCCATTCCTTATGAAGTCACCCACCCTGATTCTCCTTTCTCATATTTCAACAGTGCCACTTGGAACCCTTCTAAGAAGTGGACTGCTCATAAAAACAAGCTGGCTTTTTTTGTTTTTTGTTTTTGATACAGAGTCTTGCTGTGTTCCCCAGGCTGGAGTGTAGTGGCATGATCGAGGCTCACTGCAAACTCCGCCTCCTGGGTTCAAGCAATTCCCCTGTCTCAGCCTCCCAAGTAGCTGGGATAGACACACGCAGCCACCATGCTTGACTAGTTTTTGTATCTTTAGTAGAGACAGAGTTTCATCATGTTGGGCAGGCTGGTCTCGAACTCTTGACCTCAGATGATCCACCTGCCTCAGCCTCCCAAAGTGCTGAGATTACAAGAATGAGCCACCAGGCCCAGTCAAAATCAAGCTTCTTAAACCAGTGCTCTCAGACACTAGTCTAAGGGCAACCCCAACTCCTGCTGCTCCTCCACTGAGGTCTACATTCCCCAAACCACAGAAGCCTGAGAATACCTGACACCTGCCTTCTCACCGCTGTGCTTTTCCATGCTGCCCCTGACATCCCATTCTGTGGAACAAACACTGACTTGTCCTTTAAGGCGTAGGTGAAAGCGGCTACAGGTGAACTATTGCTGCCCACCGGCCGCCCATCCTCCTTCCCAGAGATCAGTGGAGCCCCAGGAGGAGGGAACTACGTCTTCTGATCTGTCCACAGTCTTGACCTCCAAAGTTTAGATGTGGATGGCGTAGAATAAAGGCAAACTTTTTATTTTGCAGTTTGGCCTTGGCCCTAATGGTCAGGCTGCATCTGCTTGAAATCCACAATAAAGAGCAAATAGTTGACAATGTTGTGAATTACAGAGGGGAAGCCAGAAGTTGAGAATCAGGAAAGGAAGTGAAAATTTAGAATTTTACTGCAAGCCTTAGAAGAATTCGGTTGGGGGAACAAGGTGGCGGATTTGAGACCCTGCTTGCCATACATTTGGAAAATGCAGGGAAAATCAGTCCCCCTGTGGAGTGTTAAAATAATTAAATGGGAGGGAGGCACTTACACTGAAATGGCTGTAGTGCCCTGGGTTTCTACCTAAGAAAACCAAAACGTAACTCATGCATTTCTTGTAAATAACTTAAAGGAAAACAAAACAGTTTTAACCAACCACAAACCACCAATTAACCTTTGATAGCATAACCAGGAAATTTCTGCCGGACAGTTCAAATAAGGGGACTACACAACTGCAGCCAATCAATTACTGAATTGGGTTTGCTTCCTCATGCACCTTATAAAACCCTTTCCTTCAAGCCCCTCCGGTGGACCCCAAACCATAATCCGAGATTATGGCTTCCTGATTCACGAATCGTTGTTTGCTCAAATAAAATCTTTAACGTTTTAACCAAACCCGAGTTGAATTTTTAACACAACAAATAAGGACCAGGGACCCCACGGACCACAGCTCCTCCTAAGTCCTAACCCCGCACCCCAAGTCGGGTTTCATCCTTAAGGACCCTCCCTTCATCACCGCACAACGTGGGGATACGCGGGGCTGCGGGCGCCGGGCTGTCCCAGGCTCCGGGCAGGGCCGAGGTCGCCGCGCAGGGGCGGGACGGAACGCCCAGGGTCCCAGCTGCCGGCCCAGCCGCACCGTGCGACCCAGGAGACTCCGGGTCCAGACTCCAGAGCTGCCCGGGGGAGGCCCAGGTCGCCGCCGGTTCCCGCCAGCCCCCGCCGGCCCCCTACAGCGTCTTGGGAAGTTCAGCCCCGCAGACTCACCAACTTTCGGCTTCAGGAGCTCCCCGGTATCCTCTCTAGGGACCTTCGAGTACCTGCAGGTCCTATGGCAGAGAAGACTGCGGATCACAGGAGAAAGAGCAGCCGAGACCAAGCACGGAAGCTCACCTGTGCCAGGAAAAATCCAGCCAAGAACTCAAGAACCGCTCCCCCTTTTCGGGCTGCGCGCCTGATTGGACTGGCTCGACCAAGGCGCCGCTGAATGGATAGGGCTCCAGGCCCCGCCCCTCGCGCCCTGAGTGACAGGCGATGCTATCCCAGGTGTGACTGAATGAGGCCTGAATGAATGACTGTTGCCTGCTGCCCTTTTCATGCTGGGCTGACTTCCTGTGCTGGGCCCTGGAGCTGCCAGGAACATTGGCATTTAACCTTACACATAAGATTACATCAGTTTATGAGTATGTGTTTAATATTTAAAATTGGAAATTATATAATAACGATTCTTTTAAAATTTCAGATTTCATTAACTTCATGGCCTCTGGTCCCTTGAGGAGGCAGCATGAGATTTGATAAGGGAGAGAGTCGTCTAAGTCAGCCGCATGTGACATTTACAGTAGTCTAGTGGCATCATGAAAGGAAAACAGGTGAAATTGATGGTAATACTTTAACCCAATAGATCCAAAATATTATCATTTAAATATATGAGTAATATAAAATTATCAGTGAAGGTGTTTGGGTACTAAATCTTCTAAAGTCACTCTGTATTTAAGCCTCTAGCACATCTCAGTTCCAACCAGCCCCATCCAAAGAGCTCAGCAGCCCCACGTGGGCAGTGGCCGCCACAAGGAAGGGCAGCTCTCAGGGCCCTGGCGAGTCTAACCTCAGGAAGTAGAGGTCCTGCACCCGCTTTCCAGCCAGAGGTGAGGGAACACCCTTATCCGGCCCATCTCGCTCCTCATGCCCAAGGGCGGGAGAGGGCCCAGTGAGAGAGCAGCTGCTGCAGTCAGGAGGTGTCCATAGGTCGACCACTGCTGCCCACCTGCTGCTGGGCAGGGGTCCTTCACCCTTCTAAAGGCCAGACAATGAACGAAGAATGTAGGGCTTCAGGAAGAGAAACCTGCCTTCAGATCTGTCCACAGCCTTGATCTCCAAAGTTTGAATGCGGAGGGAATAAAGGCAAACTTTTTATTTTGTGATTTGCCCTTCACCCTGCTGGTTAGGCTAGAGCTGGCTGTTTTCTCCTGTGGTGTGGGGACTCCGTGAGTTTAAGCACCAAGCATGTCAACATGCATTTCGGTGTAACTTATCCCCATCTATCAAGAGGCTCACTTAAACAAAGAGAAAAGGAAATCAATACCTACATAGTGCCTTCTGTTTGGCAGGTAACCAGTAGTAACCAACCTGTCATTTGAATCCTAGGATCCTGACTGCACAGGTGTATGTATCAGTTAGCTACTGCTGCATAAAAAACTACCCTAAACCTTATTAGCTCATGATTGGGATGGTCAGTCATTTAGGCAGGACTCTACTGGGCCATTCTTCTGGTCTCAGCTTGGCTCCTTCAGGCATGTGTGGTCAGCTGCTGGTTGACTAAGTGACTCTGCTTCTGGGGGTGAGCTGACTGTCAACTAGGGCACCTTGGTTTTCCTCCCCATGGGAGCTCATCCTCCAGCAGCCTAACATGTGCTTGTTCCCATGGAGATGGCAAGTTCTAAAAGAAAAAGCAGAAGCATTCAAGGCCTTTCATCCCTAGACCCCAAACTGTCACACTGCCATATTCATAGCTTCCTATTGCCTAGAACAAATAAGGCCAGTCCAGATCCAAGTGTCAGGAAACAGATTCTGCCCCTCTGTTGGAGCAGCTGTAAAAGCATATTCCAAAGGGCACGGATACCAGAGGGGATGCAGACTTGCTGCCATCTTTGCAATCTGTATCATTCTGCCTTTTCTTACAACAAGGTTTATAGAACTGTTCCAAGTCAAGGAATTCGTCCAAAGTGCTACAGCTACTGAGTGGCTGGACTGGGACTCAGGATCAACTTTGCCTGACTCCAAAGCCCAGGCACCTCCATAGACCTGACAATTCAAGCAGCTTCCCTAGGCCTTTGAGATCCTGAAAAGTGACTCTTCTGCAGTAGAATAAAGGTTCTTTTGAGATGCTCATCCTTCTAGTATTCTTCACAATTGGGAATAATCTCCACCAGAGAATGCTTGTGAAATGTCTTGGAAACATATGGAATATTTTGGCAGAATGGCTGACGACTGAGTTTAAAAAATCAAGGCATAACTTTTCATTTCTTATCATTGGAGAGATTTGAAAGCACATAAAATGCACTGAACATGTGCAAATTATTTTCATCCCTGTTCGGTATTTGTAGGCTGCTTATGATTTTTAACACAGACTAAATCAAACTTCTGTTCTGAAACAACCTTTTACTCTGAAAACAAGAGACACAAAGGTAGATCTGCCGAGAAGACATTTCCTCCTGCCTCAATTTAGCCCAACATCTGAGTACTCCTTAAAGTCAGCTTTTGATTTCTAACAAGCCAAGTGGTTTGCCAAGACCCCAATCGGGTCACATGAGGGCTTCAGCTACTTGGTCATCTCAGAAGGTTGACCAGAGAGATGGAAGCTCTGGGTGGAGTGGTGAGGTGATCTACACTAGCAGGTGGGCAGTCATAGATCCATAGGTGAGAGTCATTCCTTAGGTGGGGTGTTTTGGGGTCCTGATATTCATGACACAATTAACGTGTATATTACTGAAAGTAAATTATAGAACATTACAAATAATAAATCTATATATTAACTGAATATATCAGCAATTACAATTTTTTTTTTTTTGAGATGAAGTCTCACTCTGTCACCCAGGCTAGAGTGCAGTGGTGGGATCACAGCTTACTGCAATCTCCACCTCCTGGGTTCAAGCAATTCTCCTGCCTTAGCCTCCAGAGTAACTGGGATTACAGGCGTGAACCACCATGCCTAGCTAATTTTTGTATTTTTAGTAGAGACAGGATTTCACCATGTTGGCCAGGCTGGTCTCAAAATCCTGACCTCAAATGATTCACCCGCCTCGGCCTCCCAAAGTGATGGGATTACAGGCATGAGCTGCTACACCTGGCCAGCATTACAATTATTGTTATACATAATTTTTCTAGGTGTGATCATTATTATTACCACAATTAAAAATAGTAGTTGTAGTTGCTGCTGCTGCTGCTGTTGCTATAAAGATGGTGATAAAAACATCAAGGAAGACTCTGCTGCCTCCTCCACCTGAGGCATCGGGGCTGCTGGCTTGCTAGTTTGCTGCATACTCTGGGCATCTTTCATGAAGCTGAAGCTGAAGAAGAGCCTTCAGGCTCCTCTATGACAGAAAGAGCCTAAGACAAGGCCAAGAGCAGTAATCCTGTGAATTTGAAGGAGGCAAGTAGGATGGTCTCAGGGTGCAGTTGATGGTGAGAGGCACACACCACTTAGTGAATGAGTGGAAGCCTTTGGTGAAAGGCAAAGTTTGTCCAGGATGCTGATGAGATTCTACTTTCACTGATTGTTTCTCCTGGGGGCCAATCAGTGAAATAGACACATTTGCACAGCTGGAAATGGAGGACAAAGATACAGTTGATGTGTTCCAGAAGCAGACAGGAGTGTCTACTGATAACACACCTGCTGCTTTACCCCAGAACTCTGTTCCTACAGACCAAGCAGACATTCTCATGTGGAAAACTGCAGTATGGTTCCACCACGTCTGGCTGGTCCAGTATCCCTTTCTCTATTCTTCACTTTCCCCTTCCTCGTTCCTTTCCTGTACAACATCAATCATAGAGTGTAGCTGCACAAGCATACTGATGATTTTGTTTGCTTGCTTGCTTGATTGTACTGAATGACCAGCGGTTTGTGTTGAGTGATTTCCAATGGACACCAGGCAAGGGAAAACACTGATTCTGGAAAAAAGACTCCCTTTCTCCACCAGGGGACGCTCACTTACCTCTTATCTCCGTATTTCAGGACTTTAACAACAAAATAATGATCCTTAAGGCTTGGTGCAGGGAGAAGAAAAAACCATAACAATCTTTGCATACATTGTTCGATTGGAGAATGTTATTTTTTTAAATAGTCTATTGCAAAACTAAGGACAATTTTATAACTTTTAAAATGTTGCTGTTACCCATAGGGCAAAGCTGTCCTTACACAGGACTAAGTGACACTTAAAAGAACAGAATGAATCCCAGATACGTTCCTCTTTAAATCCAGCATCTGGTTGTTTAAGCACATATCACATGTAAAGTAAATAAATATGTGTGTGTGTGTGTGTGTGTGTGTGTGTGTGTGTGTGTGTGTGTATATATATATATGTAAATAGAAATGGGAAGTGAAGATTCTCTAGCCACCAAGTGTGTTGGTTGGACTGAAAATGAGGAAGAAGGGGTTTCCGTCTGCAATAAAATTGAAGTCCTCAAGGAGCCTGGGGAATTGGCCACACGCTCTGAGACTAGCTCCCTCCTCTTTTGCCTGTGGCAGGGTACCCTGTGAGAATTTTATGTCCTGCTCCAGAAGGTACATGAAGGGTGGGAAGTTGTCTGTCTCACGCTCAACTTTGGCCCAGGGCCCTCTGGAAAGTATTACTGGATTCCCTGTAAGCTGCCAGAAAAGTCATATAGGTGAATTTTTCTTGGGGGTCAGTCCATGGGAGACACCCAGTCACAGTGCACCCTGGACAGAGGGCAACACATCTAATGCAACAATGAAGCTCTTAAGCTCTTTTTTCTTTTCTTTTCTTTCTTTCTTTTTTTTTTTCTTTTTTTTTTTTGAGACAGAGTCTCTCTCTCTCTGCCACCCAGGCTAGTGTACGGTGGCATGATCTTGGCTCACTGCAACATCCACCCCCCCAGGTTCAAGTGATTCTCCTGCCTCAGCCTCCCGAGTAGTGGGTACTACAGGCTCACACCACCATGCCCAGCTAATTTTTGTATTTTTAGTAGAGATGGGCTTTCAACATGTTGGCCAAGATAGTCTCTATCTCTTGACCTCATGGTCCATCCACCTCAGCCTCCCAAAGTGCTGGGATTACATGCATGAGTCATTGCATCTGATCTTTTAAAGACAATTCTGTATCATGAACCTGAATGGACAGGCCATGCTCTAGGACTAAGAGGCAGGCCTGGCAGACATTCTTCAATGCCCTGCAGGCTTGGCACACTTCAGTCTTCTTGAAATGCATGTGGATCCCAGGATACCAGCAAAACACTGTGAATGGCCTGGAATAGATTTTTCCATTTTTGTCTCGTACTTTTCTTTGGTCATTCAGATGTATGGGTTTTCTCCAAGACATGTCTGACATAGAACAGAGAAGTTTGCATCTTCCCAATTTTGCGTATTTTTATGTATTGGGACCAAGAAAAGTCACCATCTTGAGAGGGTCTAGAGGCAGCAGTAGCATTTGAAGTGGGAGCCAGGGCTGCCACACTTCCGTCAGCCCAGCTCTTCTTTGTGCTTCTATTCTTGGACCCTGGACAATTGCCCTTGACACTATGGTTCCTCTTTCTTGACTCAAAGTGAAACTCTCTTCCAAGGAATCCCCATTCTTGTAGGAAGGTCTGGATTTCCTGATGTCTCCAAGGACTGGCCTGGAAGGGACAGAGAAATGTGAGTGCACCTTGAAACTACTCACAGTGTATGTTTGAGTGGTTTTCAAAGATCCCCTTTATGCCTCCAAGCCCTAAGTATGCTCTTGTATCTGTTGGTGGGAGATGATGAAACCTTAAACAAGAAGGGTAAGAACTAGGATCTCTAGGAGAAGTAACACCTAATCCTTAAACTTGCGGACATGTTAGGAAGCACGTCTGGATATTTATCATGCTCAATAATGGGTACCTGAAAAGTGAATGAGTGAAAGGATCTTCGGGCTGAGTATTTCTTATTTCTGCCCTGGAAGGTTTCTTCCTTTGTTTCAGGCACAGCGATCTTCCTTGAGAAAAGACCTTGGGTCACCTGGCCATCAGGGATTTCTTGACAAAAGCTCCACATATAATGAGTCATATATCCATCATCTATAGATCTGTGTTTGTTCCCCAGAATAAAAACGCAGGGCTGCCAAGAGTGATTGAGGCTAGAACAGAAAGATTGTGGGTTGGTGCGAAAAGAGAGATAATTCAGAAAATTAAAGAAAAAAGTATTCTAACATGAGACCATCTCCTTGCCTACGAGTTGATTAAATATGGGAAATCATGGTAGTGAAAATAATTATCTAAAACGCCAACTACCAGGAAATGAACTACAATATTTGTGTCACTATAAAGTAATACAGAATTATCTCAAATTAATAATGAAGTCCATCAAACAAGTCCAAAATTAATAATGAAGAATTTCAAAATCAATTTAGAGCTTTGCTTTCTGTATACGTGGAATAACAAAGTCCAGACTCCCTCTGGCATCAAACAAGTAGAAATCCAAATCCACCACAAGACCCACATGTGCTCAGACCCTGGAAAGTATCTGATAGGAACACAGGACAGTGACCTGGAGGCTGAATCCAAGGGAGGCGATCCCTTGGATGCCCCACCTCAGAGCCTGTAGAGAGCGTCCAGGAGGCAGTGCAGGGAGGGAGGATCCAGGCAGAGCTCTGAGTTAAGGAAACAGGGTTGAAAATATTAGGAGAAAGGCGGCTGGGAGACACAGGGCTGAGTACCCGAGAGGAGGAGGGAGTGACTGAACTAGAGGTAAGACTGGAGAGTAGAAGACTGGGGGTCATTGAACCACTGGCAGATACAAGGGTAATTACCAATTAAACAAATTTGTCCCAGTGAAAACGGGAAAGGAACCCTGTCTTTTTCTTTCAGAGCATTTTTTTTTTAAGAAAAATTATCCCTATGAGTTTCTTCTCTGTCCCTTTGTGATGTATGGAAATCTCTTCAAAAGTTTAGTAGCCTCTTGCCAGCGTCCAAGCAGGACTATCTTTTCCAAAGGCTGGGAGCCATCTCTCTGAAATGGAATCATTAAGGGGGAGAGTTCCCATGAGAGCCCAACTTCCGCCAGTGCCCATCTCTAACTTACTAACCTACTCCTGCCATAAACTAGGAGACACTGATCTTGTCATAAATGCTATTAGCGAGCACAGTGGCTACCCTTGAGGGACATGTGAAAACAGTGCTGTCAAGTCGCTTCCTTGAGGACTGGTGACTGTTTATCTCGGGAACATGCATGCACTGATTGTAACTGCCTGGCTATGCACAAGTGTGGGATTTCCTTCTTTCTTGCAAAGCGCTTATTGCCTCTTTTGTGCATCAAAATATGGTTTAATGGTTCTTCAGTGAAACTGTTTTCTTTCTCTTCTGTCACTCTAGAGGGATTTCCTGGGTTTGCAGGAGATTTTGTTGTAGACATATTCTCCACCACAGACAGGGCACATCACTGTGCTAGAGGAAAGCTCAAGACCTGAGTGGCAGCATCTCTCCCTGCTACTGCAGCCAAGACCCCAGTGCCGAGGAAGAGATGCCACCACCTGGAGTAGAGTCTCACATGGCAACTTACATCAGTAATTTGGTATGTCTGCTTGGCAAGCTAGAGATAGCTCAGTTTAATTCATTCACAACTAGACATTTCTGCTCTGGGGAAGACAAGACTAGACATACCAGTCTCTATTCTTCCCAGTAAGTACAACTTAAAATCCCTGAACATTATACATAAAACAAAATGGAAAAAGCTCTAAACGGTACATTCTTGGTCATTCCAGGTGAAGAAAAAGAGGTCCTATGACTCTGGGCCTAAGGGTATGCTGCAGGACATTTGCGAAATTCAGGATGGTATGTCATGGCCCTAAAGAAGTATTCAGTTTTTCAAATATTTGAGCCATATTTTGGATGGCAGCACATATGGCCAGAGTCACCTTATTCAGTTCCTGATAATCAGCTTTCATTCTCCAGTTGCTTTCATGTTTTGGCACCAATGACACCGGGCTGTATTGTGTGTTCTGTGCAGACACCCAAATCCCACCCTCTCTCGTTTCTGAATAGTAGCTATCCTCTTGTGTGCCCTGGGAGGAATTATTGTTTGATACATACCAACTTTCTTGGGTGGAGTAACATCGCCTGCTTCCATATGGATTCCCCTCAAAGCATCCTCACCTGGAGACAGAACTTGGCTAAGCCTGCTTCAAGGGCAGCTCCCAGGAGCGTTTCAATACCCAACAGGTGCTGTGGGACTGGGGCTCACCAGAGCCAAACTCTTTGCTATGTTCCAAACAGACAAATGAATCATTCTTTCCACATGGGCCTCTGATCTCCCTCAGTGGCCCTACATTGAGGGGTACCTTGGACTTTATGTCACATTTGGGACTGTGGTACTCTTTTAACTCTCTGATTCTTTGCTTCCAACAGTTGGGACCCAGAGCCCCTGCTGCCCAAAGCGCCCCTAGTGCCAGGACTGGAGGCCATGGGCTCCCCAAATGCCTCTTCACAGAACCCCCCTTTTTTCATCTTATCCTCCACATGGGCAGCTAACAGACTGGCCCACGGTGGCAAAGTACAGATCTCTCTGTAGTTGCAATTCCTTCTGTAACTTGAGACCTTGCTCTCAGCCACCAGCTAAAAAAGAAAGAAGCACTAAACCTCAGGGTGATAAGTTCAAAGTATGTATTACAAGAATCAACACACAGAGGGGGCTACAGCGAACCTTCCCAAGGGACAGTGAGCTGGAGATATTCTTCCTAGGTATGTCCACAATGAGGAGTCTGGCTTTGGAGTTTATATGAGGGCTTAAGAAATGTGGAATATTATGCAGCAATCAGAAATGATGAGTTTGTGTCGTTTGTAGGGACATGGATGAATCTGGAGAACATCATCCTCAGCAAACTGACACAAGAACAGAAAATGAAACACCGCATATTCTCACTCATAGGCGGGTGATGAAAAATGAGAACACATGGACACAGGGAGGGGAGTACTAAACACTGGGGTCTATTGGGGGGAAAAGGGGAGGGCTAGTGGGAGGGGGAGGTGGGGAGGGATAACCTGGGGAGAAATGCCAAATGTGGGTGAAGGGGAGAAAGGAAGCAAAACACACTGCCATGTGTGTACCTACGAAACTGTCTTGCATGCTCTGCTCATGTACCCCAAAACCTAAAATGCAATAAAAAAAAAAAAAGACCATCAGATGGCATAGAAGCCCATTTTATTTTATTTTTTTTTGGGGGGGGTAGGAAGGCAGGAAGGGAGGGAAGAAGGACGGTAGGGAGGAAGGAAGGAAGGGAGGAAGTGCGGAGGGAGGGAGGGAGGGAGGGAAGGGAAGGAAAGAAATCAAGCAATGAGAGAGACATTGCCGACCTGGATCTAGAGGTTTACAAGTTGATTTCTTTTTTTTTTTTTTTTTGAGAGAAGGAAAGAAAAAAAAAATAAGTAAAGGAGAGGAAGAAAGAGGAAGAGAAAGAGGGAGAGTAAATGGAAATATTGCTTTATTTTGAAAAAATTGGTATTAATAACGGCCAATCAATGTTTCATTTAAACTTATGGGTAGGTGTGATGTGGTATTAACAAGAATGTATATTTTGTGTATTTGAAGTGGAGAACTCTGTAAATATTTATTGTTTAAAAAAAAAAAAAAAAGAAATGTGGCTTAGGACCAGGGCTAGTATCTTTCAGGGTTTTGAGCAACAACCTAAACACCTTTATCAGTGCCTGAGAATGTTCAAGACCCCAGTTTGGGTTTAAACCATCAGAAGGAAATATGCAGCTGGCCACCTCACAGAGTGGTCAAGTTACTCTGCAATTCTCAATCAGGACAGAGAAAAAATTAGGGAAAACGGGGGAATCAATGTTATCCTTGGTAGCAAGAATTAATCTTGGGAAGTGTGAGTCATTCCATTTCACTTTTCTTTTTTAAGATTGCTTTATGTATTTGGTTGCACGTGCATATTCATATTGTTTTGTTTTATTTTGTTTTTTGAGAGTGAACTTGTGAATTTTTACAAAAAAAAACCCGGGAATTGGAAGATATTACATTGAATCTGTAGATTAATCTGTAAAGTATTTTTATCCTTGAAAATTTGATAGCTTACAATTACTTCAGATCTTCTGAGACTTATTTTAGCATTTTAAAAAGTGAGTGTAAAATTCTTGCACTTCTATTATTAAATTTGTTCTAAATATTTATTTCTTTTGATGCTATTATAAACGAAATTGTATTCTTCATTTTATTATCTTTTTATTGTTGGTTGCATTTATTTGAAGTACAATTAAATTTTGTATGTGGATCTTGTATCTTGTGACTTTGATCAATTTGTTTATTAATTCTAGTGGTATTTTAGTGAATACCTTACACATTTATATAAAGAAGATTCTGTCACCTGTAATAAAGACAGTTCTGATTTTCATTCTCCAATCTGGAAGATGTTACTTATTTTCATTGTATAATTTCTCTGGCTACTACCTCTAGTACAATGCTGAATAGAGGGGTACAAGTGGAATTCTTGTCTTGTTCCCAACCTTATAGGTAAAGCATCCAGTCTCTCACTATTAAGTGTGATGTTAGCTGCAGGTTTTTCATAGATGCCTTTCAGCAAGTCTCACAAGTTCTCTTCTATGAGAAGTTTGCCGGAGGTTTTGCCATAAATGGTGTTTGATTTTTCCATTTTCTTTGTGTATGTAAACTGCCACTTTTCGTCCTTTACTTTAGTAATAGTGGACATTAACCTGTTTGGCTTTTGGATATTAAGTTGCAGTTTGATTTGTAAACAAACACTTCTACTTGGTCTTGGTGTATATATTGGTTGACTTGCATATACCTTCAACTAATTTCACAATGGGACAGTAACACACTCATCACTACATGGTGGGAAAACTACAAGTCCACCAGAAAAAAAAAAGACATAAAATTGGACCCATCTCTTTCATTACACACAAAATTCAACTTAAAGTGGCTTAAAGTGTTGCCAGGGAAGCCAAGATGGCCAGCTAGACACAGCGAGAAAGAGCTGTTTTATGTTGTTGGTTTTCATTTTCTAGTGTTTTCTGAGGATTTATGAGTCTATATATATATGGCATGTTGGTCCATAGTCTTCTTTCCCTGTCATGATTGAGTCTGGCTCTGGTATCATGGTATACTGGCTTCATGGAACAAGTAGAAAAACATTTCTCCCTCTTCAATTGTTGAAACATTTTGTGAAGGATTGGTATTAATTATTCATTAAATACAGATAGAAGTTTTCATTTTTTTACCTTGGAAAATTTTTGCAATCTGCCCATCTGACAAAGGGCTAATATCCAGAATCTACAAAGAACTTAAACAAATTTACAAGAAAAAAACCAAATAACTCCATCAAAAAGTGGGCAAAGGATATGAACAGACGCTGCTCAAAAGAAGACATTTATGCAGCCAACAAACGTATGAAAAAATGCTCATCATCACTGGTCATTAGAGAAATGCAAATCAAAACCACAC
Organism: Callithrix jacchus; assembly: GCF_049354715.1. Lineage (NCBI taxonomy): Eukaryota > Metazoa > Chordata > Mammalia > Primates > Cebidae > Callithrix > Callithrix jacchus. Next base: position 31,112,780 of record NC_133513.1, on the reverse strand, counting down.
TGAGATACCATCTCACACCAGTTAGAATGGTGACCATTAAAGTATCTGGAGACAACAGATGCTGGAGAGGATGTGGAGAAACAGGATCACTTTTACACTGTTGGTGGGAGTGTAAATTAGTTCAACCATTGTGGAAGAAGGTGTGGCAAGTCCTCAAGGATTTGAGGAATTATAGAAATAGAAAGAGAGGGAAACGATCCAAGATGGCCGATCGCTAACATCCCGGGATTGCAGCTCTCAGGGAAGGCGCGGAGAACTAGAGGACGACACACTTTCAGACTAATTCTGGTCGCTCACGGAGCAGGAGATCCCCCAGTGGAGGAAACACACGGGTGGCCAGCGCGACCCTCGTGGCCGGTGCAGCGGTTCCTTGGCGCGGCAGCTCTCGGAGCAAAGTAAACAGGTTCGGAGGACCAGCCCGGGTCCCCAGCAGGACACCAGAGCCCGGCAGCAGCTGCGAGGGCACCTCGGCGCGGGAGCGCTCGGCGCAGAGTAAACAGGACCGGTTTCCCTTCTGACCGAGGTTTGGAGCCCCAGGAAGGCAGAGTCGCCTACTAGGACACAAGAAGGAAGCCCGACAGGAAAATCTGGGGCAGAAAAGCACCATCAGTTTTAACGCCTGCTCTGGCCCTGGGAACTAACAACCTGGACGTCCACTCAAGAGACCTAATCTGAAAGTTGGTAATTTCAAAGAGACAGGAGGATAAATTTACAATGACGGGAAGAAACCAGCGTAAAAAAGCTGAGAATACTCAAAATCAGAACGCCTCTCCCTCTAAAGATGATCACAGTTCCACATCAACAATGGAACAAGGCTTGATGGAGAACGAGCGCATCCCAATGACAGAATCACTCTTCAAGGAATGGATAATAAGAAACTTCGGTGAGTTAAAAGACCATGTTGTAGCCCAACGTAAAGAAACTAGGAACTTTGAAAAAAGGTTTGATGAAATCCTATTGAGAATAGACAACTTAGAGCGGAGTATGAGTGAATTAATGGAACTAAAGAATACAATACAGGAACTCCGAGAAGTATGCACAGGTTTAAACACTAGAATTGTTCAAGCAGAAGAAGGGATATCAGAGGTCAAAGTCCAACTTAATGAAATAAAACGTGAAGAAAAGATTAGAGAAAAAAGGATAAAAAGGAATGAGCAAAGTCTCCAAGAAATGTGGGACTATGTGAAAAGACCAAATTTACGTTTGATAGGTGTACCTGAATGCAACGGAGAGAATGAATCCAAGCTGGAAAATACCCTTCAGGATATTATTCAGGAAAATTTTCCTAAACTAGCAAAGCAAGTCAAAATTCAACCCCAGGTAATACAGAGAACACCACAAAGATATTCCTCAAGAAGAGCAACCCCAAGGCACATAATCGTTAGATTCACCAGGGTTGAAACGAAGGAGAAAATACTAAGGGCAGCCAGAGAGAAAGGTCATGTTACCCACAAAGGCAAGCTTATCAGACTTACAGCAGATCTCTCAGCAGAAACTCTACAAGCCAGAAGAGAGTGGGGGCCAATATTCAACATTCTCAAAGAACAGAACCTTCAGCCCAGAATTTCATATCCAGCCAAACTAAGCTTCACAACTGAAGGAAAAATAAAATCTTTTATGAGCAAGCAAGAACTCGGAGATTTTATTACCACCAGGCCTGCTTTACAAGAGCTTCTGAAAGAAGCATTACACACAGAAAGAAACAACCAGTATTAGCCTTTCTAAAAATACACCAAAAAGTAAAGAGCACCAACATAAAGAAGAATTTACACCAACAAATGGATAAAACAGCCAGTCAACATCAAATGGCAGTAACCCTAAATTTAAATTGACTAAATCCCCCAATCAAAAGACACAGCCAAAACCCAATGGCATTTTACATCCAGACCTGTTTCACATGCAAGGATACACAAAGACTCAAAACAAAGGGATGGAGAAAGATTTACCAACCAAATGGAGAGCAAAAATAAATAATAAATAAATAAAAAGCAGGAGTTGCAATTCTCGTATCAGATAAAATAGATTTTAAAGCAACAAAGATATAGTGGTAAAAGGATCACTGCAACAACAAGAGCTAACGATCCTAACACCCAGATACGAGACTTAGATTCAATGAGACAGAAAATTAATAAGGATATCAAGGACTCGAACTCAGATTAGGAACAAGTAAACTTAATAAATATTCATAGAGCTCTCCACTTCAAATACACAAAATATACATTCTTGTCAATACCACATCACACCTACCCATAAGTTTAAATGAAACATTGATTGGCCGTTATTAATACTCAATTTTTTTCAAAATAAAGCAATATTTCCATTTACTCTCCCTCTTTCTCTTCCTCTTTCTTCCTCTCCTTTACTTATTTTTTTTTTCTTTCCTTCTCTCAAAAAAAAAGAAATCAACTTGTAAACCTCTAGATCCAGGTCGGCAATGTCTCTCTCATTGCTTGATTTCCTTCCTTCCCTTCCCTCCCTCCCTCCCTCCCTCCCCACTTCCTCCCTTCCTTCCTTCCTTCCTTCATCCCTTCCTTCCTCCCTACCGTCCTTCTTCCCTCCCTCCCCGCTTCCTCCCTTCCTTCCTTCCTTCCTTCATCCCTTCCTTCCTCCCTACCGTCCTTCTTCCCTCCCTTCCTGCCTTTTCCCCCTCCAAAAAAAAAAAAAAGAAATAGAAAGAGAAATACCATTTGACCCAGCAATCCCATTACTGGGTATATACCTAAAGGACTATAAATCATTCTATTGTAAAGACATATGCACACATATGTTCATTGTAGCACTGTTTACAATAGCAAAGACTTGGAACCAACCCAAAGGCCCATCAATGACAGACTAGAAAAAGAAAATGTGGCACATATACACTGTGGAATACTATGCAGCCATCAAAAAGTATGCGTTTATATCCTTTGCATTGACATGGATGAAGCTGGAAACCATCATTCTCAGCAAAGAACAGAAAACCAAACACCACATGTTCTCACTCATACATGAGTGTTAAACAATGAGAACACATGGGCACAGAGAGGGAAACATCACACACCTGGGTCTGTTGGGGGGTGGGGGGCCTAGGGGAGGGATAGAAGGGGGTGGGGGTATTGGGGACAGATAACACTAGGAGAATACCTAATGTTGGTGGCAGGGGGATGGATGCAGCAAACCACCGTGGCATGTGTATACCTATGTAACAATCCTGCACAATCTGCACATATACTCCAGAACTTAAAGTTTAATAAAAAAGGATTTTAACTAATTTTTTACTTATTATTTGACTACTCGTATATATATTCATATATTTATTTATGTCTGCTTTTATAATTTTTATCTACTAAAATATTAATTTTCAATTTACACTCTTCCATATGTAATGGATTTGCTATTTAGTTAATATGAGATGATAATATAGAATGAGGCCTTAAACGAATGAACAAATGACCCAAATATTCTTCTGCTGTAGGATAGAGACTATGAATATAACTGTTAACCTTAATAATAATATTTATGGTGGAGCTCTGAAGATGGCCTAAAGGAAGCTTCTCTGGAGTGCAGCTACCACCACGTGAGACAGAACCAGAGCAATATCCGCATCTCTGAATGAGGTACCGGTTTTGTTTTAAAGGGACTGGTAAAACATCAGGATTAAACCCCAAAAAAGGCAATGAAAGCAGCCCAAAGGCATCCAGCTGAGGCAAGGTGGGGCGCTGCCCCACCTGGAAAGTGTATCAGGCACGGAGGATGGGGGGGTGGGGGACATCACCTCCTTGGTTCTCTGAATCAAATACAGCAATTCACTCCAAGACTTTGGCAGCACACAGACCAGGAAAGCACTGACTTGCTAAGAACCACTCGGAGTTGCAGACGGGGGCGACAGCCCAGGCCGGCAGCCCCAGCCAGACTGGTGCCTTCTTAGCACAGACCAGGGCAGAGATTTGGACTAACACCGAGAAAGTTTATGAAAAGGAACTGTCCGTCACACAGAAGGGAGAGTTGAAAGCAGGGAAGGGGATATGACCAGACAGTCCCCTCCTCCACAGGATCCAGCAACCAGAGTCCCTCTGCTGGGAGAGTTTCGCAGTTAACACATCCTCCACCCGGGAAGAGCGCGCGCTGCAGAGGGAAAGAGCCCACCATTGGGAATGCGGGGCTAACCCCACCAGTATGGAAACCAGGCGAAGAATAAACAGCCTGGCTGAGAACGAGGCAACCCAGCAGCGCCTCCACTGGCAGACAATGGACACACTGTCTTAAGCGGTACAGTGACACCTGCATTCAAACAAAAAAAAGCCTCATACAAGAGAAATAACCCCAACTTTAACAGAAAGAATGCACACTCAGAGAAGTTGGGAAGAAACCAGTGCAAAAAGGATAAAATCATCAAAGTCCAGAACGCCTCTCCTCCCCAGAGAGATCACAATGACTCACCAGCATGACAACAAAACAGGTCAGAAAACTATTTTGTCGAGCTTACAGAAGCAGGCTTCCGAAGGTGGGTAATAACAAACTTCTCTGAGCTAAAAGAACATGTTTTAACTCAATGCAAAGAAACTAAGAACCTTGAAAAAAGATTAGATGAAATGCTAACTAGAATAACCAGTCTAGAGAAGAATATACACAACTTGATGGAGCTGAAAAACACAGCATGAGAACTTGGTGAACCATACACAAGTTTCAATAGCCAAATCGATCAAGCGGAAGAAAGGATATCAGAGATCGAAGATCAACTCAATGAAATAAAATGAGAAGACAAAAAAAAAAGAGAAAAAAGAGTGAAAAGAAATGAACAAAGCCTCCCAGAAATATGGGATTATGTGAAAAGACCTAATCTACACTTGATCGGTGTACCTGAAGAGGACGGGGTAAAATGAATCCAAGCTGGAAAACACTCTTCAAAATATTATCCAGGAGAACTTCTCAACCTCGCAAAGCAGGCCAACATCCAAATACAGGAAATACAAAGAACACTACAGAGATATCCTCAAGAAGAGCAACCCCAAGGCACATAATCGTCAGATTCACCAGGGTTGAAATGAAGGAAAAATGCTAAGGACAGTCAGAGAGAAAGTTCGGGTTACCCACAAAGGAAAGCCCATCAGACTCACAGTGAATTTCTCAGCAGAAACCCTACAAGCCAGAAGAGAGTGGGGACCAATATTCAACATCCTTAAAGAAAGGAACTTTCAGCCAAAATCTCATATTCAGCCCATACTAAGCTTCATAAGTGAAGGAGAAATAAAATCCTTTACAAACAAGAAATTACTGAGAGATTTGTCGCAAATAGACCTGCCCTACAAGAGCTCCTCAAGGAAGCACTAAACACAGAAAAAAAATCCGGTACCAGCCACTGCAAAAACAAATCAAACAGTAAAGACCAATGACACAATGAGGAACCTGCGTTGACCAACGGGCAAAACAAACAACCAGTAATAAAATGGCAGGATCGAATTCACACATAACAATATTAACATTAAATGTAAATGGCTTAAATGCCCCAATCAAAAGACACAGACTGGCAAACTGGGTAAAAAGTCTAAACCCATTGGTGTGCTATATTCAGGAGACCCATCTCACATGCAAAGACACACATAGACTCAAAATAAAGATATGGAAGGAGATCTACCAAGCAAATGGAGAGAAAAAAAAGCAGGAGCTGTAACTTTAGTCTCTGATAAAATTGTGTTGAGCCACTTTCAAAGCCATCCTTGGTCCGATGAGGCCCATGGGCTTCAGGTTGGACAAGCTTGCTGTAGCCAATTGGGACTATGTACTCAGACCAGGTTTCATCCAATCACTGCATGAAAGCACACATATGCCATCCACAGCATAATTACAGCTTGGCTATAGATTTTTTCTTCTGAAAATAAAGCAAGTTTTCAGGTTTCTTTGTTCTTTCAGCTTTGTCCGCTGTGAGGAAGATGTTCCATTTCCATGAGTGGAACTTCCATTTGACTTTCCACATTTTGTTTACAGTCTTCCCCGTCACACCCCTCCAGCTTGTCATGCAGCACAGTTTTCTTTCCTGAGCTCATGCACTTCTCAGCTCAACCTGACAATGGCAGTTGTGAACACATGCACCAACCACTTCCAGCCTGTTCACTTTTCCTTCAAACCAAAAAGAGGTCATCACATTTCCTGGCTCTCAGATTTTGTCAGTAGATAGAGCTTTACTGTAGTTTGGGTCGGGTGTGGTGGCTCAGGCCTGTAATCCCAGCACTTTGGGAGGCTGAGGTAGGAAGACCACCTGAGGTCAGGAATTCAAGACCAGCCTGGCCAACCTGGCGAAACTCTGTCTCTGTTAAAAATATAAAAATTAGCTGAGCGTCATGGTGGGTACCTGTAACCCCAGCTACTTGGGAAGCTGAGGCAGGAGACTCACTTGAACCCAGGAGGTGGAGGTTGCAGTAAGCTGAGATCATGCCACTGCACACCAGCCTGGGCAGCAGAGTGAGACTCTGTCTCAAAAAAAAAAAAAAAAAAAAAAGAGCTTTACTGTAGTTTGCAGTTGCATTAGATGTGCTGCTCTCTGACCAGGGTGCAATGTGGCTTGGTATCAACCATGGACTGACCCCCAAGAACAATTCACCTATATGACGTTTCTGGCAGCTTGCAAGAACTCTGGGAATACCTTTCAGAGGGCCCTGGACCAGGAATATCTGCCTGGGTGTGAGAGACAACCTTCCACCCTCCACATAGCTTCTGGGCCATGACATGGAAATCTCACAGGGCACCCTGACCCAGGCAGAAGAGGAGAGGGTTAGCCTCACAGGGTGTGGACAGCTCCCAGGCTTCTGGAAGACTTCAAACTTATTGCAGACAGAACCCTCTTCCTCATTTCAGTCCACCAACACACTTGGTGGCTAGAGAAACTTCACTTCCCATTTCTATTTATATATTTTTATAAATATATATGTTTTTTGTTTTACACGAGATGTGTGTTTAAACAACCAGATCCTGGATTTGAAGAGGAACATATCTGGGATTCATTCTGTTCTTTTAAGTGTCACTTAGTCCTGTGTAAGGACAGCTTTGCCCTATGGGTAACAGCAACATTTTAGAAGTTATAAAATTGTCCTTAGTTTTGCAATAAAATATTTAAAAAATAAAATTCTCCAATCTAACAATGTATGCAAAGATTGTTATGGCTTTTTCTTCTCCCTGCACCAAGCCTTAAGGATCATTATTTTGTTGTTAAAGTCCTGAAATACGGAGATAAGAGGTAAGTGAGCGTCCCCTGGTGGAGAAAGGGAGTCTTTTTTCCAGAATCAGTGTTTTCCCTTGCCTGGTGTCCATTGGAAATCACTCAACACAAACCGCTGGTCATTCAGTACAATCAAGCAAGCAAGCAAACAAAATCATCAGTATGCTTGTGCTCTACACTCTATGATTGATGTACAGGAAAGGAACGAGGAAGGGGAAAGTGAAGAATAGAGAAAGGGATACTGGACCAGCCAGACGTGGTGGAACCATACTGCAGTTTTCCACATGAGAATGTCTGCTTGGTCTGTAGGAACAGAGTTCTGGGATAAAGCAGCAGGTATGTTCTCAGTAGACACTCCTGTCTGCTTCTGGAACACATCAACTGTATCTTTGTCCTCCATTTCCAGCTGTGCAAATGGTTCCCAGGAGAACCAATCAGTGAAAGTAGAAGCTCATCAGCATCGTGGACAAACTCTGCCTTTTACCAAAGGCTTCCACTCATTCACTAAGTGGTGTGTGCCTCTCACCATCAACTGCACCCCAGGACCATCCTGCCTGCCATCTTTAAATTCACAGGATTACTGCTCTGGGCCTTGACTCGGGCTCTTTCTGTCATAGTGGAGCCTGAAAGCTCTTCTTCAGCTGCAGCTTGAAGAAAGAGGTTCAGAGTGTGCAGCAAACTAGCAAGCTAGCAGCCCCCAATGCCACAGGTGGAGGAGGCAGCAGAGCCTAACTTGACGTTTTTATCACCATCTCTACAGCAACAGCAGCAGCAGCAGCAATCACAACTACTATTTCTAATTGTGGTGGTAATAATAATGATCACACTTAGAATAATGACGAATAACAATAATTGTAATTGCTAGCCGGGTGCAGTGGCTCACACCTGTAATCCCAACACCTTCAGAGGCCAAGGCGGGTGGATTATTTGAGGTTAGGTTGCATGTTGACATGCTTGGTGCTTAAACTCACACAGTCCCCACACCACAGGAGGATACAGCCAGCCACAGCCTAACCAGCAAGGTGAAGGGCAAATCGCAAAATTTGAGACCAGTCTGGTCAACATGGTGAAACCCCATCTCTACTAAAAATACAAAAATTAGCCAGGCATCGTGGTACACACCTCTTATCCCAGCTACTTGGGAGGCTAAGGCAGGAGAATTGCTTGAACCCAGGAGGTGGAGGTTGCAGTGAGTCGAGATCATGCCACTGTACTCCAGCCTGGCTGACAGAGCAAGACTCTGCCTCAAAAACAAACAAAGAAAAAAAAATGTAATTGCTGACATGTTCAGTTTATATGTAAATTTATTGTTTGTAATGTTCTATAATTTACTTTTAGTAAATATACACGTTAATTGTGTCATAAATATCAGGACCCCAAAACACCCCACCTAATGAATGACTCACACCTATGGACCTATGGCTGCTCACCTGCTACTGCAGATCGTCTCACCGCCCCACCCAGAGCTTCCATCTCTCTGGTCAACCTTCTGGGACAGTGAAGTAGCTGAAGTACTCCTATGATCTGATCGGGGTCTTGGCAAACAGCTTGACTTGTTAGAAATCAAAGGCTGACTTTAAGATATACTCAGATGTTGGGCTAAATTGAGGCAGGAGCAAATGTCTTCTCAGCAGATCTACCTTTGTGTCTCTTGTTTTCAGAGTAAAAGGTTGTTTCAGGAACAGTGGTTTGATTTAGTCTGTGTTAAAAATCAAAAGCAACCTACAAATACTGAACAGGGATGAAAGTAATTTGCACACATGTTCAGCGCATTATATGTGGTTTCAAATCTCTCCAATGATAAGAAATGAAAAGTTATGCCTTGATTTTTTAAACTCAGTCGTCAGCCATTCTGCCAAAATATTCCATATGTTTCCAAGACATTTCACAAGCATTCTCTGGTGGAGATTATTCCCAATTGTGAAGAATACTAGAAGGATGAGCATCTCAAAAGAACCTTTATTCTACTGCAGAAGAGTCACTTTTCAGGATCTCAAAGGCCTAGGGAAGCTGCTTGAATTGTCAGGTCTATGGAGGTGCCTGGGCTTTGGAGTCAGGCAAAGTTGATCCTGAGTCCCAGTCCAGCCACTCAGTAGCTGTAGCACTTTGGACGAATTCCTTGACTTGGAACAGTTCTATAAACCTTGTTGTAAGAAAAGGCAGAATGATACAGATTGCAAAGATGGCAGCAAGTCTGCATCCCCTCTGGTATCCATGCCCTTTGGAATATGCTTTTACAGCTGCTCCAACAGAGGGGCAGAATCTGTTTCCTGACACTTGGATCTGGACTGGCCTTATTTGTTCTAAGCAATAGGAAGCTATGAATATGGCAGTGTGACAGTTTGGGGTCTAGGGATGAAAGGCCTTGAATGCTTCTGCTTTTTCTTTTAGAACTTGCCATCTCCATGGGAACAAGCACATGTTAGGCTGCTGGAGGATGAGCTCCCATGGGGAGGAAAACCAAGGTGCCCTAGTTGACAGCCAGCTCACCCCCAGAAGCAGAGTCACTTAGTCAACCAGCAGCTGACCACACATGCCTGAAGGAGCCAAGCTGAGACCAGAAGAATGGCCCAGTAGAGTCCTGCCTAAATGACTGACCATCCCAATCATGAGCTAATAAGGTTTAGGGTAGTTTTTTATGCAGCAGTAGCTAACTGATACATACACCTGTGCAGTCAGGATCCTAGGATTCAAATGACAGGTTGGTTACTACTGGTTACCTGCCAAACAGAAGGCACTATGTAGGTATTGATTTCCTTTTCTCTTTGTTTAAGTGAGCCTCTTGATAGATGGGGATAAGTTACACCGAAATGCATGTTGACATGCTTGGTGCTTAAACTCACGGAGTCCCCACACCACAGGAGAAAACAGCCAGCTCTAGCCTAACCAGCAGGGTGAAGGGCAAATCACAAAATAAAAAGTTTGCCTTTATTCCCTCCGCATTCAAACTTTGGAGATCAAGGCTGTGGACAGATCTGAAGGCAGGTTTCTCTTCCTGAAGCCCTACACTCTTCGTTCACTGTCTGGCCTTTAGAAGGGTGAAGGACCCCTGCCCAGCAGCAGGTGGGCAGCAGTGGTCGACCTATGGACACCTCCTGACTGCAGCAGCAGCTCTCTCACTGGGCCCTCTCCCGCCCTTGGGCATGAGGAGCGAGATGGGCCGGATGAGGGTGTTCCCTCACCTCTGACTGGAAAGCGGGTGCAGGACCTCTACTTCCTGAGGTTAGACTCGCCAGGGCCCTGAGAGCTGCCCTTCCTTGTGGCAGCCACTGCCCACGTGGGGCTGCTGAGCTCTTTGGATGGGGCTGGTTGGAACTGAGATGTGCTAGAGGCTTAAATACAGAGTGACTTTAGAAGATTTAGTACCCAAACACCTTCACTGATAATTTTATATTACTCATATATTTAAATGATAATACTTTGGATCTATTGGGTTAAAGTATTACCATCAAGTTCACCTGTTTTCCTTTCATGATGCCACTAGACTACTGTAAATCTCACATGAGGCTCACTTTTTATTCCTATGGGACATTTCTGACTTAGAGGACTCCCTCTCTTATCAAATCTCATGCTGCCGCCTCAAGGAACCAGAGGCCATGAAGGTTATGAAATCCGAAATTTTAGAAGAACCGTTATTATATAATTTCCAATTTTAAATATTACGTATATTACTCATAAATTGATATAAACTTATGTGTAAGGTTAAATGCCAATGTTCCTGGACGCTCCAGGGCCCAGCACAGGAAGTCAGCCCCGCCTGGAAGGGGCAGCAGACAACAATCATTCATTCAGGCCTCATTCAGCCACAGCTGGAATCGTATTCCTGTCACTCAGGGCGCGAGGGGGCGGAGCCTGGAGCCCTATCCAGTCAGCGGCTCCGTGGTCGAGCCTGTCCAATCAGGCGCGCAACCGGCAAAGGGGAAGCACTTCCTGAATTATGGGCTGGACTTTTCCTCTTACAGGTCCGCGTACCTGCTTGATCCGTCTTAGCTGCTCTTTCTCCTTCATTCGGCAGCCTCTTTTGCCCTGTGTCCTGCAGGTACTGGGAGGATATCGGGGCGCTCCTGAAGCCTAGAGATGGTGAGTCTGCGGGGCCGAGCTTCCCAAGACTAGGGGGTCGGCGGGAACCGGCGGCGACCTGGGCCTCCCCCGGGCAGCTCTGGAGTCTGGACCCGGAGTCTCCTGGGTCGCACGGTGCGGCTGGGCCAGCAGCTGGGACCCGGGCGTCCCGTCCCCTCCCATCTCTGCGTGGCAACCTCGTCCCTGCCCGGAGCCCTCTCTGGGCAGCTCCGTGCCTGCAGCCCCGCGTCTCCCCACTTTGTGCGGTGATGACCGGAGGGTCCTTAAGAGAGAAACCCGGCTTGTGGTGCAGGGTTCGGGCTTGGGAGGAGCTGTGGTCCGTGGGGTCCCTGGTCCTTCCTTTCTTTTTTTTTTTTTTTTTTGAGACGGAGTTTCGCTCTTGTTACCCAGGCTGGAGTGCAATGGCGCGATCTCGGCTCACCGCATCCTGGGTTCAGGCAATTCTCCTGCCTCAGCCTCCCGAGCAGCTAGGATTACAGGCACGCACCACCGTGCCCAGCTAATTTTTTGTAATTTTAGTAGAGACGGGGTTTCACTATGTTGACCAAGATGGTCTCGATCTGTTGACCTCGTGATCCACCCGCCTCGGCCTCCCAAAGTGCTGGGATTACAGGCTTGAGCCACCGCGCCCGGCCGGTCCTTCCTTTCTTTTGTAAAAGTTAAACTGAGGTTTGGTTAAAACGTTAAAGACTGTGAGCAAATAACGATTCGTGATTCAGGAAGTCACAGCCATGGACTGTGGTTTGGGTCCACCGGAGGGGCTTGAAGGAAAGGGTTTTATAAGGTGCATGAGGAAGCAAACCCAATTCAGTAATTGATTGGCTGAAGTTATATAGCCCCCTTATGGGAACTGCCCCGGTGGAAATTTCCTGGTTATGTAATCAAAGGTTAATTGGTGGTTTGTGGTTAATTAAGAAGTTTTTGTTTTCCTTAGTTATTTATAAGAAATGCATGAGTTGTGTTTTGGTTTTCTTAGGTAGAAACCCAGGGCACTACAGCCATTTCAGTGTAAGTGCCTCCCATTTAATTAACACTCCACAAGGGGACTGACTTTTCCCTGCATTTGTATGGCAAGCAGGGTCTCAAATCCACTATCCTGTTCCCCCAGCCTAATTCTTCTAAGGCTCGCAGTAAAATTCTAAATTTTCACTTCTTTCCCCTGATTCTCAACTTCCGGCTTCCACTCTGTAATTCATAACATTGTCAACTATTTGTTCTTTATTGTGGATTTCAAGCAGATGCAGCCTGACCATTAGAGCCAAGGCCAAATTGCAAAATAAAAAGTTTGCTTTTACTCTGCTCCATTCACATCTAAACTTTGGAGGTCAAGGCTGTGGACAGATCAGAAGGGTAGTTCCCTCCTCCTGGGGCTCCACTGATCTCTGGGAAGGAGGATGGGTGGCAGGTAGACAGCAATAGTTCACCTGTAGCCACTTTCACCTAGGCCCTAAAGGCCGAGTGTTTGCCTGACAGAATGGGATGTCAGGGGCAGCATGGAAAAGCACAACGGTGAGAAGGCAAGTGTCAGGTATTCTCAAATCTCAGGCTTCTGTGATCTGGGGAATGTAGACCTCAGTGGAGGAGCTGCAGGAGCTGGGGTTGCCTTTAGGCTGGTGCCTGAGAGCACTGGCTTTAGAAGCTTGATTTTGGCCAGGCATGGTGGCTGACTCTTGTAATCTCAGCACTTTGGGAGGCAGATCATCTGAGGTCAAGAGTTCAAGACCAGCTTGGCCAACATGGTGAAACCCCGTCTCTACGAAAAATATAAAAACTAAACAAGCATGGTGGCTGCGCGTGCCTATCCCAGCTACTTGGGAGCTGAGACAGGAGAATTGCTTGAACCCAGGAGGTGGAGGTTGCAGTGAGTCTAAATCATGGCGCTACACTCCAGCCTGGGTGACAGAGCAAGACTCAGTCTCAAAAAATAAAAAAGGCAGCTTGATTTTGTGAGCAGTGCACTTCTTAAAAGGGTTCCAGGTAGCACTTGTGAAATATGAGATGGGAGATTGAAGGTGGGTGACTTCATAAGGAGTGGGGGGGGCCTTTGCAGAGCAGAGACAAGTTTGTGAAGAAAGATGAATTTCATCCCTGCAGGATGAGTCTTTGATGATACTGAAGAGAGAGTCACATGTTGATGCCCAGGAGGCAGCTGTCTCCGTGGTCTGAAAAGCCCGATTGAGGCCAGGCTTGGCTATGAGAGCTGGGAAATGGGAGGACCTTTGAAGCCGTGGGAGAGGGTGAGGTGAGAATGAGAGGTTGGGGCCCAATACCCCCAGCTCAGGACTGATGGAAGAGGATGGAGCTGGAGAGGGAGGGATGAGGGTGTGGCATTGGTCAGGGAGGAGGAGGAGGCAATGAGCCATGGCCTGGGGTGCTGCTAAGTGGACTGATGCCACTGAGCTGGAGAAGCCCTTGAGGCCTGGTGATCTGGGGAGAGTGGTTCGGGCATGAGCTTAGGTGGAAGCCAGACTGTGGTGGGTCCAGGAACAGTGAAGGAGAGAGGCACGGGATGTGGAAGGGAGAAGGTGGTGACCTGCAGGTGCACCAAGCTGGGACTCTGCGGCTGAGGCTCAGGAGGGCACGAGTCATAGGCACGGGAACGCTGTTCCATACAACTCATACCCACCCAGGAGGGGTGAGGCAGACAGCCCTCCCTCAGCAGCGAGGCACATCTGACTCAGTGCCTTTCTTGTCACCCCCAGAGCCACCATCACTCATGTTCTTGAATGGGAACTGCCTGGAGAGCATGAAGAAGGAGCAGGAGCCTGAAGGAGGAAGGAGGAGGCTGAGCCACTTCGGGAACATGGACTGGATGAGGCCAAGCCAGGAGATGACACCATGAAATAGGAAGTCACCATTCAGGATTCAGGCTTTTCTGTGGAGCTCCTGGCCCCAGGATCGAGCCCTTCTCCCTGTGGGTACAATGGAGGAGGGGAGCTGGGGACCAGGGCCTGAGCCTGCTGGGGAGGATGAGGGTGGAAAGCCCAGCCTTGCCCTGGCTCCTCCTGGCCCCATGCTGTAGGCAGGAAATGGAGGACTCTGGGCTCTGCCTGGGTCACTCTGCTAGCGTGGTGGGCCTGGGAATGGAGTCCGGGTTCAGGTCACTGCCTTATTGCTAGAGGACAGCTAGCAGCTGGGCCTACCAGCCCTGTTCAGGGAGAGAAGTGAGGAGTGTCAGGTCCCAGGACGCCCCAGTCTTGCTATGTGTCCTCAGGCAAGTCACCTCTCTCTGGGCCATGACCTTACCATCTGTCACATGGGGGTGGTGGTGATATTGGGTGTTCTCCAGGGACAGAGCCAACCCAGAGGACTTGCAAGCTGGTAACTTAGTGGGGAGCCGGGCAAGGCCCTCTCATGTTCTCTCCGCTCACAGGCTTGGGCCCTGGAGCACCCCTTCAGGAAGGAAAAGGCCATCTGCCCTGGGCTGCTCAGCCCTTGGCACTAGGCAAGGGCAAAAGCAAGGCTGCCGTTCTCCCTCCCCCCTTTCTTCCATCTCCCTCTCCTCTGCTCCGGGGTTGCTCTTAGGCTGTGGGATGAATCAGTGGGGCCAGGCTCTGTCCTGCACTTAAGCACACAGGTGACAGGGCCCTGAGATGGGTGGGTGGCCCCATCTCCCTTTCCCCTGCTTGCCATCGGGTTCAGCACCACCCATTACAAAGGGGGTCACCCCATTCCAGGCATGCAGCTGGATGGCCCCTGTGACAGAGCACACTATGGACTGCATGTGTGGAGAAGCACCTGCACCTCGAGGCTGGGCTGTGAGGAGCACAGTCCTGCATAGGGGCCTGCGGCCTGACCCTACCCTCACTGGGAACCCCCTTCCTTCCTGGGTGCCAGGTGGAGTTCTTTGCACTTCTCTGAGGCTCCATGCGGGTCTGCTCATTTGGGAATCTGGGGCTGTAGGTAAGAAGAGAGGAGAAGGGACTTCCAGAGTAGGATGCAGTTCACAGGCTGAGCCCTTGTCTCCCTCCCTGGTCCCTCTGCAGCCCCAGAACTGGAACGAGGAGCTGCAGGCAGTGAGGGACCTGCCAACAGGAACCGACCTGAGCAGCTGCTGCAAGGAAGAGCCATGTTCAAGGGGCCCGAAGCCCCTGGTGAGTGAGTGACAGCGTCACAGCCTCAGGCCCACCTGCCTCCTGCTGGAAGGTTTTCTTGTGCACAGGAGGGAAGCGAGGGAAGCTGGTATAGTCCCAGCCCTGTCAGGTGCCCTGAAGACCTTCTAGCCTTCTGTTTCCTGGCAGACCATCCCAGCACCTTTCTCTGGCCTCTGTGAGACTTTGGGTCCCTGGAAGAAGAAGGCGCTGCCTGCTATCTGGGCTGAGCAGCCAGAGCCAACCAGCTTCCCACCCTCCACTGAGTGCCATGGGACCCTTCCCTGAGCACACGGTGCCCATCATGGCCGTTCTAGGGCAGGGGCTCATTGACATAGCACTTTCAGCTCGCTGGGGTTTAAACGTCATTAATGCTGTTTCTGAGAGAAATGAGGACAAAATAATTGTTTAAAAAAAGTCTCTCCTAAACTTCCTGCCTAGAGGTGATCATGGAAGAAGTAATTTCTTGGGTACTAACTTTACCGGGATGATTCCAAGTGCTTTACAAGCATCATTTCCTATAATCTTCTGGTCCCCTTGTAAATATCAGTACTTTTTGTCATCGTTGTATAGATGAGAAACTGGGTCTGAAGTTACCTGCCCAGGTTTGCTGGGCACATGACTGGGGGATCCCAAACCTGCCCCAGCCCTCATACTCCTTGTTAGCCACTAAGCTCTGCACCTCCTTAAGTGTTTGGTTTTTTCAAAAAATGGTTTTCTTGCCCTTCTCTAAATATAAGGAAACTGAGGCAAGAGTCCCTGACTCCCAAGGCAGGCCTGGCTGCCTCCCCCATCATGGTGAGCTGGGCCAGGTGGATGTAGCCTGAGGCTTTTGTGGGCATGGTCTCTCCCCCTCCCAGTCTCAGCCCCTCCCAGGCACACAGCAGGTTCAGGGTGGCAGCCACATGGGGCACCATGGTAGTCAGGGGGGCATCGTCATGGCCATCAGCCCCACTGAGGAGACCAAGCTGCAGATGTTCATCTGGAGCCACATCGTCTTCAGCCTGGGCTTTGTTGTTAGTGGCCACTACAAGGACTTGGCTGGGGACGTGGTGGCCTCTATAGCATTCACCATGACCTGAATGGTGAGCAGTTGCGCAAGTGCAGCGGACCTGGAGGGTCTGTACACGCTGGACACAGTGGAGGTGGATGACTGCGACTTTTGGGTCAGGTTCCAGTCCTCATCCCTGGCATCCTGGAATGGGACCAGGAGCAGAGTGTCATCTGTAGCTTCACTGACCTTGCAAGACGGTGGTGTGGCCCCCGTGGTGCCTGGAGCTGCTGGAGCAAGAGTTAACTGCTCAAGACTTTGTGACACTGTGTGCTCAAGCACTGTGATGAGGAGGCGGAGCTCTTCTCGGTGAGGGCAAGGGCGTCTTTGGCAATGACAGCTGCCACTGCATTCTCTACCTGCTAATCCCCCTCTCCCTGACCTCGGCCCCACAAGGGGCTGCGAGAGGAGTGCTCCCATGGCAGCTTCCCCTGCACCCATAGGCACAAATGCCTTTGTGGAGCACACGTGAGGAGCAGCCCTGTGAGGCTGGAGCTGCAGCCAGCTGCACCCAGCTGGGGGCACGGGTGCCCTGGGTTGTTCTGGGGCTGAATTGTTGAGGAGAGAAGCTCTGCTCAGTGAAGCAGGGCTTGTTCTGACCACATTCACTAGAACCCCCTTCCATCAGGCTCCCAGATTCAGGATCAGGAGCTTTGTGTTGGTTCCAAGCTAGGGAGCAGTCAAACCAGTGGCCCAGCTGAGCTGTGCTTTTCTCCTTAGGAGCATTTGGAAGTTGCTGGGTGGTTGTGAAGGTCACAGTCCCCGAGTGCTGCTGCTGGTGTTTTGTGCTTAGGAGTTGACCATGTTAAATGTCCTACACACAAGTAACTCTTTTTCAGAAGCCAGTGGCATTCCTGTCTCTCTTGAGAGTCCTGGCCTGATGGGGACCCCCTATTCCTCACCTCCATAATCTGGCTGTCTTCTTCCTTTCTGGGGAGATCTGGTAGTTACCACCTTGTTGCTTGGGTGTGTGAGAGCAAAGCTGAGTTCTGGTCGGCCTTGCAGCAGGAGAAGGAAGGCAACATCATCTACACCATGTATTAGGCCCAGGTGGGCTATGCCAGGACTGGCGGGCTGAACTGCACCTGTGGGCAGCTGATCCTTTCCTGCCTCTGCTCTCTCCCCTGTTTTTGGGTGAGGACCACAAGAAGGAAAGCTCAGAGAACATCAAAGTCCTGGCCCAGGAGGCCATGGCCCAGCAGGGCACCGTGAACAGGATCTACCCATCAGCTGCAGTGCCGGCATCCTGCCCCTCCAGGTGTGTCCATGGGTGGAGCCCGGCCCCCACCCAGCCCAAGTAGGCTTATTCACAGCTCATCCCCACAGCCCCTCGGTTCACAGCTCCCAGCATGGCCAGCATCTTACAGCAGCTCCAGGTCATCAGTGACATCCTCCTCATTCCTCTTCGCTGGGGCCCCTCCAAGCTTGCTACTTAGAAGTTGGCCTTTAGTTTTTTAAGATATGTAATATGCTGACATGGCCCAAAATTGAAAAGTGCAACCAGTGATGAGAAGTTCCTTGTGAATGCTTCCAGAAATACCCCATGTGATCTCTTTCCCTCTCTTTTTTTCCTTTGAAAGTGTGGCAGGCCTCACATGAAGGTTATTATTGTTTACTTCATTTAACAATATTTCTTGGTGATCTTCCATTTCAGTTCCTAAGGAGTGGCTTTATTCCTTCCCAGCTGCCTCTCACTCCAGTGCAAAGTGTGCCTTAGGAGCAGGCCCTGAGGACTCCTACAGTGCTGACACAAGCAGTGCTGCCTTTGGGAGCCCCTAACTTCCCGCCTTGTCTCCCCTCATGGTGGGAAAGGGGTTTGGTCAGCCAGCGGTGTCAGCATCCCTGCCCCACACCCATTGTCTACACCCAGTCTGGTAGCAAGGAGGCCACAGAGTGCAGCGATTAGAACTGGGTGTGAGAGTGAGAGGCAGCTGGGCCCTATGCTGAGTCATGTGCATGGAATCCTGACTGTCAGCAATTAGGGATCTTTTTGCTTTTGGGAGGGAAGCACTTGTTTGACAGGTCTCAATAAGGCACAGAGCCTGATCTGTCCAGAGTGGGAGTTTAACCAAGGTAGAGCGGGAGTCAAGGGCCCTGGCCCAGTCTGACACCCACCTGCCCTCCCACCTTCTCAGCCAGAAGACTAGGAGAATCTGATAGCAGAGGTGGTGCAGCACCACCAGCTCCAGGAGTCCAGTAAAACAGGGATAGGGCATTCTGGGAGGTCGAGGCAGACGGATCACTTGAGCTCAAGAGTTGGAGACCAGCCCAGGCAACATGACAAAACCCCATCTACAAAAAAGTGCAAATACTAGCCTGGTATGGTGGTGTGACCTGTAGTTGCAGCTACTCAGCAGGCTGAGGTGGGAGGATCGCTTGAGCCTGCGAGGTCCAGGCTGCAGTGAGCCATGATTGTGCCACTGCACTCCAGCATGAGTGATAGAGTGCAACCCTGTCTCAAAAAAACAAAAAAAAACAGAGCTAGGGCTGAGGAGCCTATGGCCACTGAGCCTGAGCCAGTGAAACTGAGCCAGTGAAACTGAGCTCTCTGCCCTGTGGCTGCCAAGGAACCTTATTCCTTGAGCTTGCAGGGGTCAAGAGGTGGGAGAGACAGACGGATAGTCAGCGGCCGTTATCAGTGATTCGGACTCCAGGAGAAGGGGTAGGCCTCTCTCCCATGTGCCACCCCTACCTTCCTCCTGGGACTCCAGCCTGAATGCCCCACTAAAAGATGCTTTTGCACTGATTCAGTTAATATGTCATTCAAAGGCCCAATTGAAGTCCCATGAATGGTTAAGGGGCCCCTCCAGCTCCCCATTTTTCCCTCAGGCTCCCCGTATTACACTCCAGCAGGGGTGTGGAGTACATCCATGGCCAAGAGTATTGGTCTGTCCTTCCCAGCCTGTACATCATGCCAAGACAGTGGTGAGTGGATGATGTGCAGATGGGATTTCTCAGCTCATCTGTATGGTTGACATTATGGCTGCTGCTTTTACTGCCACAACTCCCAGGCCCAACCTGGCTCAATGTCTAAGTTGTAAGCCAAAAAAGATGGGCAGCCAGGGCTCTGTGGCAGGGTTGGGGGTTGGGGTGCACTTTAGTTTTGTGGCAGGTTGAAGTCTGCAGTGGTTTTATTTATCATGATTGGCCTGGTGGTAGCTCCAGGCTGAGGGGGACTGGTTTGTCAGTGGTGGTCCCCTAGATGTCCCTGTGCCCAGCCTGGCCTGTTTGCCCTCAAGCCCAGCAGGAGGTGCTGCCACAGGCTGTGACTGGCCTCCCTGCTCCCTGTACCCCAGATGGACATAACGTTGGGGTCTACAGTCTGAATATATCATTCTCCCCATTTTAACCTGAGCTGCCTGACACAGGGAGGGTAGGGGGGGTAAGGGGACCTGGGGAACCAGGGCCGAATCATGGATCTTGGGGAACAGTTACAGACACAGGTGGGGTTGTCACCTCTCTGTGGAGCCTTGCTCCATGCCACACAGCACCTTCTTAAGAGACTAGCTCTGGGGGTGGCAGGCAACCCCACAGGCCATGGTTGCACCCTCTCTTCACCTGTCTGTGCCTGCTGTCAAAGCCCAGACTGAGGGAAGAGATTCTACCCTGTGAGCCCTAGAGAGTCACATTCAGCTGTGACCTCGGCCTGGGGCTTTACAGAGAGCTTCTTATGGGTATAGTGTCACCAGACACCTTGTTTCAGAGGGGGTGGGCATTGCTGGCAAGTGGAGCACCCCCACAGCTGATGAGGAACTTTTTCTCATTTTTGAACCATCATGTCTTCATTTCACATTGGAATAAAGTGAGGTTTTGGAACCTGCTGCCCCAGTCTTACTGGATTGTGAGGGCTGTGGTCAGGTTACTAAGAGAGGAATCTGTATAAATTAGGTCAAATTCAAGGTTATGCTTGTTATGTCACCTGAGTGGGAGGTAAAAGGGTGGAGTCATAGGCACTCAGTTGGGGTTTACTTGGCCCAGTCACTAGACTCGGGATTGTGGCACAGGTGAACATCCCGTCATTGGTGACAGAAGAAAAAAGGCTGGAGTGAAGGCCGGGTTGGGGAGGGGTGCCAGGTTGTGCAGCCAGGCCCGAGGCATGCTGGACCTATTAGGTCACTGAACATTTGGGCACGTGCCCCTGTCCCTTCACTTGAGGTGGGATTGGCAGCACTCCCTAAATGGCATGAGTGCCGGGAGAGTGGAGGAGGACCTGACATTTGCCATCCTGGGGTAGGTTTTAGAGATCACTAGATGCTTGTGGAGAGCTAATGAGATGGGAAGAAGGCAGCCCACCTCAATGGACCTGAGGAACAGCGCCTGCGAAGTAAGAAGCGGGTGTGTGGAGGTGGCCTGTCTACAAGTGGGCAAGTTTAAGGCTCATTGCAGTGGCACTGTTGTTGGAAAAGGGTTTATAAAGTCGGGAAGAATCCACACTGAGACAGTGGATCACTCAGCAAGCCTAGTTTTACGTCCTGCAGGAACGGTGCAACTTGCTGGCAGTCTTGCCATGAGAGCACATCTGAACAAGGGAGACAGGGACATTTATAACTTTCATAACGTGACACAATCGCCCTACTGCTATGTCCAATTTCCATTGGCCAGAACGGGACCTCACATTCTATGCTTGATTCAATTGGCTAAAATCTTGGAAATTTTCTAAAGAGGTAAAGGCAGAGGAGAACAAAGGAAACGAGGAAGTAACAAGGAATGCTTAGAGAAGCGATAACATTTTCAAATAAGGAAGGGGAATAAGCTATAACCTAAGACGTGCCTGGGCTTGTCCAGGCATATCAGGGCAAATATTTAGGTTAAAGTGTAAGAACTAGGAACACAGGATGCACTTGCTTCTTTATTATGACTAACAGCTACTTTATTAGCAAAAGCTTTAAAGTAAATTAACCTTTGAAGAAACGTATATATTTGTAATGAACTAAGGGGAAAGCTTTGAAGAGGAACCTTTCATTTATTCTTACTTCCTACAACTCTCAGCTCACTGCAGCTGGTGGCTGCTGCCAGGCCATCCCTCTCCAGAGCAGGGAGGACCTCAGCCTCACATATAATTGAATGCCTTTTGGGATGTTTGGATAGTCCTTTCTTACTGGGAAATTCAGAAAAGAAAAAAAAAATTCCAATCCTCATGTCTGTTAGTTTCCCTGAGCCAACTGATAAAAGATGTTCCTGACCACGAGATTTTGAGTGACACCCAAGGGAAGCCACCAGTGCCTTGGCCACTGCATGCTCCTCAAACCCCCAGCAGTTCCCTCTGCAGTCTCACAGTTGTCTTGAGCAGTGGAGTAAGGTGTGGTGAGAGAGGTGCTAAGGGATGGGATGAGGGCCTTTCCTGTGTTATTAAAACGGTTAAAGAGTTGTTTTAGACCAGGCCCAGTGGCACATACCTGTAATCCCAGCACTTTGGGAGGCCAAGGCAGGTGGATCTCGAGATCAGGAGATGGAGACCATCCTGACTTACACAGTGAAACCCCGTCCCTACTAAAAATACAAAATATTAGCCCGGCGTGGTCGCACGCGTGTAGTCCTAGCCACTCGGGAGGTTGAGGCAGGGAATCCCTTGAACCAGAGAGGCGGAGGTTGCAGTGAGCCAGTATCTCGCCAATGCACTCCAGCCTGGGTGACAGATGGAGACTCCCTCTCAAAAAAAAACCGTTGTTTTAAAGGTGTCCAAATGCCGTCCTTCTTAAACTTAATTAGCTAATAAGATGCCTTATACAAGCAGAACCAGGTAAGGGAAAGCAAGTGCATTTCAAGTCGCGGCTTACCCCAAGATTAGCTATAATGCCCTCCGCAGGTGGCCCCACCTCAATGAGCCGGTCTGCCATTCAATACAAATGAAATGAAATGATGAGGGGCAGGGAGGGCCTGGAGCTTTACCCAATCAGGGGCGCTGGAGTGGAAATCGTCCAATCGGGAGCAGCCTGAGAGCAGGAACGGCTTCCTGATTTGGCGGGGGCGTTTGTCCACTACGGTCAGAGCTCGGGTCTCCTCCCCGCAGCAGCTAGTCCTTCGATCTGAGAGGCCCAGGTGGCTTCGTGTTCTGAGAATAAACGGAGCCTCTGTTGCTCTCTGTGACCTGCAGGCGCTGGGAGATCTGTAGCTAAGACGCCAGGACATCCCGGAAGCTGGGAAATGGTGAATGTGCCAGGTCGGGGGTCCCCACAGGAGGGAGCGGGGTGGTCGGAAGCGGCGGGAGCCCACTGTGGGGGCATCGGGCCTTCCCGCAGTCAACTCCGGGGTCGGGGCTCTGAGTCCCCTTGCGGGCTCAGTTCGGCCCTCCGTCCCCTCCGCCTCAAGATGGCGGCTGGGCGGGCAGCCGGGACACCTCGCCTCCCGTCCCGACCCCGCGGGGCGACCTTGGCCCTGGCCGGAGCCGCCTCTGGGCAGCTCCGCGCCACAGCCCCGAGTCTCCTCATATTGTGCAGTGAAGACTGGGAGGTTCTTAGGGGAGACCCCAGCTGGGCGTGAGTGGGGTGTGGCAAGAAACTGCCCCGTAGGGTCCCTAGTCGCTCCTTTTTCCTAGTACAAATTAAGAGAGTGGTCGGGCACAATGGCTCTCGCCTGCAATCCCAGCACTTTGGGAAGATCAGACGGGCGGATCAGGAGGTCAGGAATTCGAGACCTCCTGGCTAACACGGTGAAACTCCATGTCTACTAAAAATACAAAAAATTAGCCGGGCTTGGTGGCGCGCACCTGCAGTCCAAGCTACTTGGGAGGCTGAGACAGGAAAATCCCTTCAACCCGGGAGGCAGAGGTTGCAGTGAGCCGAGATAGCACCACTGTAGTCTAGCCTGGGCTACAGAGCGAGACTCCGTTAAAAAAAAAAATTAAAAGGAGTCACCCTTAAAGTGTTAAAGAGTTTATTTGAGCAAACAGCGATTGGTGAAATAGTAAGCCTGCCACCGTGGTTTGTAATTCTGGGCTTAGCTTTTGAATGTTGCCAGGGAAAAGAAATAGGGACAATCTCTCTTCCACTATGGCTGTAGAAAACGAATGCATTTTCACAGTAAGTGTGCTGGATTAATTGGTCAGTTACAAACATTCATTAAAACATCAGGTCCTCTCTTGCAGAGTGGAGGAATTGTGACAGTGGACACCTGTGTTCCATATTCTACAGCTATCTGGATGTGCGAATTTAATGCCAAATTTTGTGAGACAGGACTTGGCACCCCCTAGAAGTGTTCACGTATACTAAATGATCTGCTGTTGTGGAAGTAATTAAATTCCATGTTTATTGTCTGAAAGAGGTATTTCGGCTTTTCCTGTTGAGGCATAAAGTGTAAGTGCCGTACAGTTTCCTTCCTTTCTATAGAAACTGTGTTTGAGTGATTTTGCTCTTTTCCTGAAACCTGTTAGGTCACTGAACATCTGACTGCTGGGCACCTGCCCTGTCCCTTCAGTTGAGGTGGGATTGGCAGCACTCCCCAGAAGGTGTGCAGTGCCCAGAAAGCGTAGGAGGGCCTGACGTTTGCTATCCTGGGATAGGTATTAGAGTTCACTAGATGCTTGAGGAGAGCTAATGAGACGGGAAAAAGGCAGCCCACCTCGAGGGACCCGAGGGACAGAGCCTGTGAAGGGAGAAGCGCGTGTGTGGAATAACCCTGACCGGGAAGAAGACCTCAGTCTTCTTTGAGCCTGCAAAAAGAGGTCACTGAAGGCCCAGTTAGTTCCTCCTGGGGAGCGTCCCCTTCAGGTGTCCCCGAGGTTCACAGCAGCCATGGAGGGAGCCCTTTGTACTGGGAGAAGCTGCAGAGTTCTGGAAAGCGGGGGATTTGCAGGTGTATGTGGTTGAGGTTGGGAGGCTCTTTCTGAGGGTGGAATTGTTAGTGTCCTGGGGCTGTTTCTTGACTTTGTCCAATAAAGCATCTGGATTTAGGTAAGAAGTTCCTTAATTCTAAAGGAGTGTTGCATGAGGAGGAAAGCACCAACTGTAAGATTTCTGTGGATCTCACAGTGTAGGCAGAAAAGGCCTTTCTTTCATAGGGAGGAGCAAACATGATTAAAGTTGGGAGGGGAATGGCACAACTCTGGGGCAAAATCAGATCCCAGATCAGAGAATGTTTCACCCTAAGTCAGCCTGTTCTTAGGAGGGGCATAAGGAGGGGTTGACTGTTGGCTCAGTCTGTGCGTGGGACAAAGTTCAGGGACCTGGAGGAGAGAAACTTAAGCAAGTTTGGTTAACACATATTTTATTCTGACCACCAAAGACAAAACTCTTTAATTGCTTATGGGCCCCGGGGGGGGGTGGTGGGGGGAGGAAATAGGAGATTCTGTGGCTTTGTGATACCTAAAACAGGGAGCATCATCTAAGTCATAATGGGAAGGGTGATTCTTTGCAGTAAGCTGCTCTTGGAGAACACAAAGGAAGGGGAATTTCTTTTATCACAGCTGCTTACCAGGGTTAACTGTCCACCCCATCTTTCCCCACCACTTTCTCTTGCCCATACATCTCTTCCATTTGGCTGAGTTGTATCTTTTATAATAAACTGGCCAATGAGTCTTTGCTGAGTTCTGTGAGTCCTTGTATAAAATGAATGAACTTGAGTAGGGGATTATGGGAGGCCCCAGTTTATAGTTAGTAGCTCTGAAGTCTAGATGGACCCTGGAGATTGTGACTGTCATCTGTAGTGGGGACGATGTCGTGGCACTGAACTCTGACCTTGTGGGGTCTGTGCTGCCTCAGAATTGAGTTATTGGACAACCAGTTGGTATTGGAGAATTGGCTGTTGTTCAGCAAACTCCACACATTTAGTGTCAGAAAAAAGACAGCACAGGGACCCTGGCTGGAGAGAGACTCTAGAAGGGAGGCTCTATTCCCCTGCACACAGGCTGTTACCCTACACAGAGTCCTATGATTCCACTGATTCCACATCTCCTCCCAGGTAGAGGCAACTGAGGACAGAAAGGGAAGAAGTTCTGAGAACAGAGCCCTGCCCCCACTGTGTTGCCACCACATAATTCTACCCACTCCTGAACACACCCACTAGGCACTGACTGGCCACGTCCCTTCCAGGACAAAACATGACCCTCAGGAAATTGTGCCCATAGCGCCTCTTCTCCTAGAGTTTCCTGTCAAAATTCCCATACAAGTGCCTAAAAGACTCCTGGCTTATCCTTGCCCCCAACTGTGAACTGCAGCAGCAACCCACACCCAGTCCTTCCATCACCTGAGGCTTGTGGACCACCCAGTCGTCATTTCGTCTGTCAGCATGGACACAAGGATAAGTCAGAGCATAGCCCCTCCTGGGCCAGTACCTGCAGCACAAACCAGTCCTTCCACCAATTCTGCCCTGCCCCCTATGCCTGAGTTCTTAGTTGCACCTTCCCTTCTTCTGCCTTTTACTTCCCCACAAACCCTGTCAGGGTCTAACTCTGTCACCCAGGCTGGAGTGCAGTAGTAGCATGATCATGCAGCCTCGACCTCCCTGGGTTCAGGTGATCCTCCCACCTGAGCCTCCTGAATCACTGGGACTACAAGTGTGTGCCCCTACACCGGACCAATTTTGTAGAGACAGTCTCACTATGTTGCCCAGGCTCATCAGGAACTCCTGGGCTGAAGTGATCCACCTGCCTCTGGTGAGCCACCATATCTGGTCTACAAACCCCATTTTAGGCACACACAGTGTGTCCAAGGCCAACCCTCAGGTGCCTGAATCCAGCGCCTGCTGGAATTCACATGTCCATGAATTCAAGATTATGGTCCTAAATCTCACAGTTGTGAGAACAAATACAAATTAGAAATACAAGATTAACCCTTCTTGAAAAATAAGGGAAGACATGTTTCTCTCCTTCCTTTTTTCTGAAGCATTTACTTTAGAAAATTTTATATGTAAATTTTTTTCTGCATTTTAGAAATATGTCTAAATCATTCTAACAGCTAAACAGGCCTTTTGTCTTTTGTCAGTCTTTTCTTTTGAGTCTCACTGTTGCTCAGCCTAGAGTGCAGTGTTGCCATCTTGGCTCATTGCAATCTCCACTCCCAGGTCCAAGTGATTCTCCTGTCTCAGCCTCCCAAGTAGTTAGGATTATAGGTGCTGGCCACCATGCCTGGCTAATTTTTCTATTTTTAGTAGAAACGGGGTTTCACCATGTTGTCCAGGCTGGTCTCAAACTCCTGACCTCAGTTGATCTGCCTGCCTCAGCATCCCAAAGTGCTGGGATTACAGGCCTGAGCCTCTGCACCTGGCCATCAGTCTTTTTGATTCAGGACATTTTTTCTCTAGGAACTGGGAATCACTGATTTGAAATGTAAGTATCAAAGAAGACAGCCATATCTCACAATGTCTCTGGGAGAGCAGGCATCTACCTTCAGGCACCTGGCTCCAAGTTGCAAATCTATCTGTCATGAAGACATGGGATTTTTTTGCCTTTGACTATAGCCAATTAAAAAACACAGATAGCCTCCCAATTGCCCGGTGAATTTAAGATGAACTGTATCTGACAGATAGTGCTGTCAGGCCTTCTACTTGAGGACTAATTATGGTGACTTTTTGACCAGTGAGTGTTTTTCCACTCTCTTAGCAGATTGCCTGTAATGTCTTTCACATTCTGCTCTGATTGTATCATAAAACAGTTTTCTTTCTTTTCTACCATTGTGGATAGTTTTTCTAGTGATTTTGTTTTTAATTATATTTCCCAAACATTGCAAAATGTAAGGTGCCCACCCACCAGGCCTCAGGCTAGAGGGGCCTTTCCCTCTAAGACATCCAGTCACAACCCACAGTTGTGCAGCAAACGGCCCGTTGCCCCAAAAATCTGCAGGCAAAATTGTCTCTCTTCTTACTTGGAATCTTTAATCCCTTCTAGAACAGTTTGGCCAGATTTCTACAAAAATAAGTTCACAGGGCATCATTTAGCCATTCTGGCTCTGTCTTTCCATGCCCCTGGCATCTTCAAACCTGAAACTGATTCAGAGACCATGGGGCCTGGAAACCAACCAGGCACACACACGTGCATTGAGTAGGCCTGAGAATCTCAACATTCCCCTCATCCTCCTGCCCAAATGCCCATGAATGTGCAGAGGGTGCATGCCACTTCCCTTCCCCTCCAACACCTAGATCTGCAGCTCCAAATGTTAGACCCAGGTCCTGGGGTTCTCCAGGATGTGGAGGCCTTCCTGAGGGTTTCCTCTCTTCACAGCAATACCCAAGAATAGAGAGCCAGGTTGATTCCACCTGGAGTTTGCACATAAAGTCTGGTCTGCACCTGGGATCCTCAAGACAAGGCCAGACTGAGGATGTATAGAAAATCCAGGGACATTTTCTGCATTGTGAGAGATTGCCATAGACCTTATAAAGTCCTACATTTTGTGTGGGGTCCTTCAAGTTTTCCAGATCTTGTCCAGTAAGCTGCTGCAGTTCTGTGAGGGCCTTCTGGTCTAAGCAGAATGTGGTGGCAGAATCTGTGAGTGTAAAGCACCACCTAAGCAGAGGGAGGGCAGGGCCACAACTGTCTAGAGCCCTGAGTGAAGCTACACCTTCCTGTGAGCTGTGTTGCTGGAGTAGGGTCATCTTGTCCTCTCTTGTACCCAAGAGTTAGCTGATCAGGTATAGGTAATATTGCACCTGGATCCAGGGTATGTGGCTTCACTGGGGCAGTTCTGCTTTCTATCCTGGCCCCACAGTCAGCTGAGTCTCTCCTGCCCAAATCACTATTGGGGCATCAGCACGGGATCACCAGGGACTCTCTCACCAGCACCTGGGAATCCTTGAGACACATATGGTGATGTCCTGTGCAGGCTGAGGTCAGGCTGACCACAAGATCTAATCTTTCCATCTCAGAGGGAAAGGAAAGTGTCATCCAGGATTTGTCACCCCACTCACAGAAGGAATCTCTTTATTTGGTATCCAAATGGGATTTGCTCCAGTTTTCTAATATGTGGATGAAGAGCAAAGAGGAGGTCTGGAGACTCAGACTGACAGGTAAACCAGTTGCTTCCATTTCATGTGTCCATTGGAAAAACAGATGCAGCAGCCATAGTTCCTACCATCCAGGAACTTTCAGTCTAGAGCAGAAGGATAGTGGCCAAATTCAGCATCATGTGGTCCGGAGCAAGAACAGACGTGTACAGGGAACTTAGGCTTGATTTGGGACATTTCCCTTATGTTCACTTTGTGAGTTCTGATATCACCACCTGAAGGGCCACCCATGGACAGAAGAGTTATGATTATTTCTACTGATTTTCTCTTGATTTGGTTTTTAATATAATATTCCCAGAAAGCCCTATGCGTTTTGATTAAATTGCTTGTTAACAGATTTACAAAGTAGTTAAGAATGAAGCAATTAAAATCAGAAAAACTCGGGGAGTCAAGTTCTTGTGGTCAGGCTTAGGAAAGACAGGACTGAAAATAAACCAGCAACATAGAGATAGGAAGCCTAGGGCCTGCCCCCTGCCCCTAGCCTTGCTGTGTCCCAGCCCTGCCCAAATCCACCCTCTTCTGAGCTTGGTTCAGATCTGGTCTCACCTCGGAGCCTATGCTGACAGAACTGTTTGTTGGAGATCAGACTTCTGAGTAGTTGCTCTTGCTGGTTCTCCAGAGCTGGTGCTCACACTTTCCCCAAACCACAAAGCAGATAAATGGGAACAAAGGACAATATGGAGTCTGAATTTTTTTCTTCATTGAAATCAGTGCCTCTAGAGACATCCCACCTGGCAACATTTTTTCCATTCCTGCAGATCCAGTAGTTGCTCCACAAGTTGTAACAAAGTCAACGTAAAGACTTTGTTTTTACGTAAAAACTGCACTGAGAAATCCTCATGAACTAAACTTCACCCTTCCTTTCTGTATCCCTCCAGTCCATCTATAGTTAGCTTTTGTAGTGACAGGAAACAGAGAAGAAATGGAAAGGCTGGGGCCATGATCTACATCCTGCTGGGAATTATGGGATACTCAGGATCCACATCCCAGGGGTTTATGTGGCTTAACTCACACCATGTGATGTTCCTAGCACAGTACATACTGTGAGCACATAGTCCAAGCTCAGTAAACACTGCTTTAATGCAGGTATCCATGCTGTTTTCCAAATGCTGACTTACATGTTACTGTCTTCTCCAGCCTTCTGTAGACTTTAAATGGCTGGCAAGGGATGTGACTTTTCAGGACAGTAGTTGGTGGTCCTCGCTGTGAATGAAAAGTATGTGTTGTGATTAAGAGTATTGCTTGTAAGGGACTCTGTGCTGTGCCCACTTCCTTTAGCTGAGTGCTACTAATAATGGGTCTTAAAGAAGCCAATTCATGGAAGCTTTCCAAACCTGCAGAATCATATTTGGCCCCAGAATACCAAATGATGTGTATGCATATGGAGCTTGAGAGACAATGCTTAGCTAAGTGGGTCTCAGCCCAGGCTTCTAAGCAGGGTCACATGGCCAGTTTGAAGAAATATGGCCACCTGCATCTTCCCCCCAGGTCCTGTTTATCATTATGTTCTGATTATGATTTACTTTTTCCCCCACTAGTATCACGGCAATGATTATGGGTCCATCTGTGAGTTGGCACTGATACCAATTAATTTGTCTCATTACAACCAATGCTAACCTCATTCACCTGGTTCAGGTGCTCTCGGCCAGATTCCTTCACTATTTAGTTCTTTTCCTCTTTGTCATTAATGAGTATCTAGGAGGGAAGATTTACTGAGTGATGCAAATAAACCATCATGTCTAATCCAGAGACTCATTACTTTTTAGTTTTCCTTTGCTTGTAGGTTGCTTTAGAAAGTGAAGGCTCTCATATTTGTTGACTGTAGATACCGGTTTTTGAAACTAGAAGTTCTGAAACAAGCCTGAGTTCTGTAGGTTTCCTTTTATTTTACTCATGTCACAGCATACTCTCCTTATTCTCTGTATTTTCAGAGAACGATAACAATGAACATGTAATTAATATGTCTATTGTCTTAAAATTCTAAAATATAACACAGCACATAGAAGAAATAAAACAAAAACTTGAGGGGAAAAAACAGACTCAGAAAAACAAGCTCTTATTTTAGTTCATATCATTGTGTGTACTGGTCTTCATAGTTTGCTTAAAAAACATAAAAAGGGATCATTCACAAGAGCTTTATAGTTTTAACACAATTTAAAATATTTCCTAATTTTATTTAGAAATGTCCTGTCACGGGCCGGGCGCGGTGGCTCACGCCTGTAATCCCAGCACTTTGGAAGGCCGAGGTGGGTGGATCACGAGGTCAAGAGATCGAGACCATCCTGGTCAACATGGTGAAACCCCGTCTCTATTAAAAATACAAAAAATTAGCTGGGCATGGTGGCGCCTGCCTGTAATCCCAGCTTCTCACGAGGCTGAGGCAGGAGAATTGCCTGAACCCAGGAGGCAGAGGTTGCAGTGAGCTGAGATCGCGCCATTGCACTCCAGCCCGGGTAACAAGAGCGAAACTCCATCTCAAAAAAAAAAAAAAAAAATGTCCTATCACTTACCATGTATGTATAGTTACTGTTTTTATGTACGTGTGTGCGTATGATGTCAGCAGCATTTGATCAGTTTTGTGTTGCTGCCTTCCTGTTTTCATCATTCTTCTCAGTTATGACACCTGCTCTGAACATCCTTTTATAGTTGTCTCTGCATATTGGCCTGCATGTCCCTTTAAAATGAATTCTAAGTTACATACTGGGGTAAAATATGAGCTCTACTATGTACTAGATATTTGGCAAAAAGAAATTTTCAGGCTTCAGAGGGGGGGCTGGTTGGCAAAATGTTTTATAAAAGAGGAAGAATACTATTGCTTCTAACAGGGTTTATTTTTATGGTTTTATCAATACATGAAGAACTGGTAGGATGACATCTAGTACATAGTAAATGTTCAAAAAGGATTCTACTGTTCTTGCTATTAGGTTATAACCTGTCAATTTCATAAAACTCGCAATTCCACATCATCCCTGAATTCTCTCCTCAGTGTTCTACCTCTCTACTATTCAAGAGGGGTGGCCTCTGGACCTGAGGCATTGGCATCACTGATGAGCTTGTTAAAAATGCAGAAACTCAGCCCAAACCCCAAGCCTCCTGAATTAGAATCTGCATTTGAACAATTCTCCAGTTTATTGTTGAATACAATAAAATTTGCAAAGTATGCCTCTAAGTCACCATGACTTTTCCACCTGACAATTATATACAACTGATTGTGGATCATGTAAATATAACTCTCAAAAATATATATTCCTATGTTGATGCCTTAGTTTTTTATTTTTGGGGTTTTTTGTTTGTTTGTTTGTTTTTCAGATGAAGTTTCTCTCTTGTTGCCCAAGCTAGAGGCACAATGGCATGATCGCGGCTCACTGTAACCTCCATGTCCCAGTTCAAACGATTTTCCTGCCTCAGGCTCCTGAGTAGCTTGGATTACAGGGGCCCACTACCAGGCCTGGCTAATATTTTGCATTTATTAGAGATGGGGTTTCATCATGTTGAGCAGGCTGGTCTTGAACTCCCGATGTCGGGTAATCCACCCACCTCGGCATCCCAAAGTGCTGGGATTACAGGCATGAACCACTGTGCCTGGCCTTGATGCCTTAGTTTTATATTTTATATTCTATAAAGGTATAGTATCTACACTGGTTCTGTAGATCTTATGTCATTCTCTTTCCACAGTTAGAGAATATGCTAGAAAATATTACTGTGTTTAAAAGTATCTTACCGAATATTTCAGGTCGCTCATAATTCAGTCAGTTCTCTTAACTCTCTTATTTCATCTTGGGTCAAGTGATGAAGTCTGCCCATGGCCACATGGTCAATGTGTTAATTATTTTTATTTCAGCGACTGCTGACATTCAGGGATGTGGCCATAGAATTCTCTCTGGAGGAGTGGGAACACCTGGACTCAGATCAGAAGAATTTATATGGGGATGTGATGTTAGAGAACTACAGAAACCTGGTTTGTCTGGGTGAGGATAACTTGGCTTTGGAATGTCTAATATCTAATAACTAAGCGTTTGATTTCTTTCCTTTGTAGAATGTCTCTTGGGAGCTTATGCTTTATATGAATGAACTCAGATTCCTACTTCCAGGAAAAAAAAATTGTGGGTTTGTTGTAGGAAAAAAACTTCCTAATGTTTGATCTTAATATTTGCCTTCTTTCTGGATGATGTACAAGCTTCACTCTAGTTTAGTGGTGATTCTAGAAATTGAGTGATAAAAACTATCATTGCCCACAGTTTAAAATCCAGTTCCTTCTCCTTATTTTTGTTTCAGTCATACTTGGAAGTGAATCTCAGGATTCCCAGATTTAAAATACTTTCTAAATATTTTAAAGAAGCTGACAGGAAGCAATATTTGGGGAAGTAATTTTCTAGAATCCTCTATAATGTTCCCTCTTTACTTAGGACCCTACTGAGTTGGCATTTAAAGAACTCCTAACAAGAGTCATGTGACTTTTTCTAATAAAACAGGTCTTGCTGTTTCTAAGCCGGACCTGATCACCTTTTTGGAGCAAAGGAAAGAGCCCTGGAATGTGAAGAGTGCCGAGACAGTAGCCATCCAGCCAGGTAGGTGGGAGTGAATGAATAGATGAATGGGTGAGAGGTCCAGAGGTCAGGAAAGAACCAGACCTTGAAGTGTGGATTGGGAAGTTCTCCAGTGGAAATGATTTTTGAAATGCCTGAATTTATTTCTCTTGCTGTCGCAGAGGGATATGTTCTGTCTCATACTCTGAAATTATCTTTTTTTTGAGACAGTCTCGCTATGTTGCCAGGCTGGAGTGCAGTGGCGTAATCTCGGCTCACTGCAACTTCCACCTCCCAGGTTTGTTCAAGCAATTCTCCTGCCTCAGCTTCCCGTGTAGCTGGGACTATAGGCGTGCGCCACCGTGCCCAGCTAATTTTTATATTTTTTAGTAGAGATGAGGTTTCGCCTTGCTGGCCAGGACAGTCTCAATGTCTTGACCTCGTGATCCACCCTGCTTGGCTTCCGAAAGGGCTGGGATTACAGGCGTGAGCCACCGCACCCAGCCACTCTGAAATTATCTAAGGATTCTCCTTCACCTTCTGTGATCCACCATCACATTCACAGTGACAGCCAAAGTGCTCCCCTTGGCCTGTGAGGGCCTGCCTTATCTGGCTGATCTTGCATTGATTTGGGGGCTCTGGGGAAGTCTGTGCATGTTTCTACCTCTACATGAAACCATTTTTAAAGTTCTGTTTTTGCCTCATGTCAGAAGTATGTGAGGGCAGTGATGGAAAGTGGGATTTCTTTTAGAAGTTCCAGGAAATCTGTGAACAGATGTCACACATTTTCTGGTATTTTAATTTATAATACTATGGTGGTTTCCATGATGATCCTACAAAAATTGTTACTCAGTAACTTCATCAGGGTACAAAGCATCTTCCTAAATATAAAAAAAAATCTGATCCTGTATTTCACTTCAACTTTTCATCTTTCCTAGCCTAAACTAAGATTAGAAATATAAGCTCTACATATACAAATTCCACATATATAAAATCATTTAGTATATTACTATGTAGAATTCTTAACTGAATGAATGTCTATGGGGAGCTTAGTACATTGCCCAGTATATAGTAACCTCTCAACTCATATTTAATAACATTTTATAATTTTATCTAGTTAAGTGTGAAGCTTAATGAGTCTGTGTTATGTTCATTTTCTTCCTTTTACTTTTCTTTTCCTTCCTTCCTTTCATGTGGATTTTTTCCCCACACTTGTAAATTATATATATTTAAGGGATACATCCTGATAATTTGATTTTATATATGTGTACATTGTATAATAATACAATAAAAATAATTAACATTAATTATCTCATATAGTTGCTAGGTTTTTTGTGGAGAGAACATTTAAGATCTGTGTTAGAAAATCTCAAGTATACAAGAGTATTGTAAACTACATTCACAGACATGTAGTTTACAAGTCTATACATCAGATCCCCACAATTCATTTATCCTTTAAATGGAAGTTGGTACCCTTTGACCAGAATCTCCCTGTTTTTACCACCTCTCAGCTGCTGGGATCTGTTGTCCTGTACTTTACTTCTATTAGCTCAACTTTTTTAGGTTCTACAAATAACTGGTATTATACAGTATTTGTATTTCTCTATCTTCTTCAGTTACCATAATATCTACTTGGTCTATTCATCCATATGTTGTCAAAAATGGCAGGATTACCCTCCTCATTACACTGAATAATATTCCACTATATATTGTGAGTAATCAGCTGTGAACATAGGGGTGCAGATACCTCTTTAACACACTGATTTTATTTATTTATTTATTTTTGAGATGGAGTTTCACTTTGTTTCCCAGGCTGGAGTGCAGTGGCGCCATCTCAGCTCACTACAACCTCCGCTTCCCAGGTTCAAGTGATTCTGTCATTTCAGCCTCCTGAGTAGTTCCTTACATGCATGTGCCATCTCAGTCTCCTTACATGCATGTGCCAACCTGCCTGGCTAATTTTTTTGTATTTTTATTAGAGACAGGGTTTGCTATGTTGGCCATGCTGGTCTTGAACTCCTGGCCTCAAGTGATCTGCCCACTTCAGCCTCCCAAAATGCTGGGATTACAGATGTGAGCCACTGAGCCTGCCAGATTGTATTTCTTTTAGGTATATACTTAGAAGTGGGATTGCAGGTTCATATGGTACTTCTGTTTTTAATTTTTTGAGGAGCTTCCATTCTTTTTCCCATAATGGCTGGATGAATTTACATTTCCACCAACAGTGTACAAGGTTTCCTTTTCTCCACAGTCACCGACATTTGTGATCTCTTGTGTCTTTGATGATAGCCATTCTAACACTGTGAGGTGATATCTCATGATTTGATATCTCATTGTGGTATCTCTGTAAATGTGAGGTGATGTCTCATTGAGGTTTGATGTGCATTTCCCTGATGATTAATTATGTTGAGCACCTTTCTTAAACCTGTTTGCCACTTTTATGTCATCCTTGGAGAAGTTTCTAATCAGGTTTTTTGCATCTTTTTAAGTCAGGTTTACTTTTTTTGGTAGTTGAGTTGTGTGAAATTCTTATATATTTTAGATGTGAAACTCTTATGAGATAGATTTTCTCCCAGTCCTTAGGCCAGTCCTTACGTTGCTTTTGCATGTTGTTCTTTGTTTCCTTTGCTGTGCAGACACTTTTAGTTTGACATAGTCACACTTGTTTTTTGATTTTGTTAATTGTGCTTTCTTGGTGTGAAATCTAAAAAGTCAGTACCAAGGCAAATGTCTAAGAACTTGTTTCTTGTGTTTCTTCTAAAAGTTACACAGTTTCTGGTTTTACACTTAAGTGTTAATTCTTTTTCAGTTCATTTTTATATATGGTATAAATGTTCAATTACATCTTTTTGCTCATGAATATCCACCTTTTCCAGCATCATTTATTGAAGAGACTGTACTTTTCCCTTTGTGTATCTTGGTGCCCTTGTCAAAGATTGCTAACTGTATACACGTGGGTTTATTTTTGGTTTCCTTATTCTGTCCCATTGGTCTATGTGTCTTTTTAGGTCAGTATAATACTCATGATTAGTATAGCTTTGTAATAGTTAGGAATGAAGAAGTGTGATGCCTTCAGCTTTATTCTTCTTTCTTATGATTGTGTTGGCTATTTGGGGTCATTTGTGGTTTTATAGAACTTTGAAGGCCAGATGCAGTGGCTCACACCTGTAATCCCAGCACTTTGGGAGACTGAGACAGATGAACTGAGGAGTTCAAGACCAGCCTGGCCAACATGGTGAAACCCCATCTCTACTAAAAATATAAAAAGTAACCAGGTGTATTGGCACATACCTGTAATCCCAGCTACTGGGGAGGCTGAGACAAGAGAATTGCTTGAACCCAGGAGACAGAGGTTGCAGTAAGCCAAGATCACACCACTGCACTCCAGCCTAGGCAACAGTGAGACTCTGTCTCAAAACATATATATATAATTAAATAAATTTTAGAATTTATTTCTATTTCTGTGAAAACTGACATTGGAATTTTAATAGGGATTGCATTGTATCTGTAGATCACTTTGTGTAGTGTGGACATTTTATCAGAATTAATTTTTCCCATCCATGAACAAGGGATATCTTTCCATTTATTTGTGTCTTTTTAAATTACATTCATCAATATCTTACAGATTTTACTGTAGCAGATCTTTCACCTCCTTTGTTAAATGGAGTCATGTGAATTTTATACTTTTTGATGCTATTATAAATTGGATTTTTGCTTTCACTTTTCTTCTCAGATCATTTATTGTTAGTATATAGAAATGCAACTAATCTTTGCATGCTAATTTTGTGACCTCAGCTTTACTGAATGGGTGTATTAGCTCTATCTCTTTTTGTATACTCTTGAGGGTTTTCTATATGTAAAATCACCTAGTCTGCAAGCAGAGAGAATTTTTATTCTTCATTGCTGATGTGAGTGCCTTTTATTTCTTTTTCTTACCTAACTGCTCTTGTTGCAGGGCAAGTGAGCCCCCACTTGGGACTTATCCTGGCAAGGTTAAGCCTTTTTCTTTTGATTAAGAAATCAAAAGAAAAATCAAAATATACCCTGAGACAAGTGAAATCAGAAACACAAGAAGCCAAAACTTCTGGGATGCAACAAAAACGGTTCTAATATAGAAGTTTATAATAATAAGTGAAGCCTTCCATTCTTCACTCAGGAAGAATGGAAGCACAAGCTAGTGGTAGAAGAAAAGAGCTTTATTGAGCTGGCAGTGCTGCAGCTCTGTGACTGCTCCTGTGGAACAAGGCTCCCCTGCAGGCAGTGTGCTGAGAGGAGCAGTTCTGCAGCCATGTACTTACATGCCCACTTTTCCTTACATGCAAACTAAGGGATAATGGCAATGTTTTTTCCCTTCAATTATTTGGAAGAATTTGAGAAGGATTGACATTAATTCATCTTTAAATGTGTGATACAATTCACCCATGAAGTCATTTGGTAGTGGAGTTTTTCTCATTGGATTTTTTTTTTATTACTGCTTCAATCTCCTTTCTTATTACTGGTCAGTTCAGTATTTCTGTTTCTTCCTGATTTAATCTTGGTCAGTCATTCATTTCTAAGAATCTATTTCTTCTAAGTTATCCAATTGGTTATCCTGTAATTATTCATAGCAGTATCTTGTTATTCTTTGTGTGGTATCAGTTGCAATGACTCATCTTTTCATTGATTGATTGATTGATTGATTGATTGATGGCCAGGCCAAAGTACAGTAGCCTGATCATGACTCAGTGTAGCCTCAACCTCCCGGGCTCAGGTGATTCTCCCACTTCCCAGGTAGCTGGGACTACAGGTCCATACCACCATGCTCAGCTAATTTTTGTATTTTTTGGAGAGGGGTTTCACCATGTTACCCAAGCTGGTCTCCAACTCCTGAGCTCAAGTGATTTACCTGCCATGGTTTCCCAAAGCACTGGGATTACAGGCATGAGCAAGCACACCCAGCCCATTTGTAATGTTTTGAGTCATTTCTCTTTTTGTTCCTTTGCTTAATCTCACCAGAAGTTTCTTAGTTTTCTTTAAAAATCTCAACTCAGTTTCTTTGATATTTTCTATTGTCTGTCTAGTCTCTATTTAGTCTCTTTTTGTTCTAATTCTTATTTCTATAATTACACTAACATTGGGATTGTTTTGTTCTTGTTCAAGTTTCTTATGGCTTAGAGTGCTTATTCAACATCTTTTTCTTTTCTTAATGTAGGACTTCATTATTATAAACTTCTATATTAGAACCGTTTTTGTTGTATCCCAGAAGTTTTGGCTTCTTGTGTTTCTGATTTCACTTGTCTCAGGGTATGTTTTGATTTTTCTTTTGATTTCTTCTTCAACCCATTGATTTTTCAGGAGTGTGTTGTTTAATATTCACATATTTGTGAGTTTCCAGTTTTGCTCCTGCTATTGATTTTCAGTTTTATATCAGTGCAATCAGAAAAAAAAAACTTGATAGAATTTTAATCTTTTTAAATTTGAAAAGTCTTACTGTTTTTTATTTTTGGTTTCACATGTGATCTGTCCTGGAGAATATTTCATGTATTTTTAGAAGAATGTGTATTCTCATATTGTTGGATGGGATGTTATATGTATATTTAGTCTATAGTGTTACAGGAGCGCACTGTTTTCTTAATTTTGTGCTTGAATGATCTATCCATTTTAAGTAGGGTACTAACATTCTCTTTTGTTGTATTTCTATGTATTCTCCTTCTACTTCTGTTAATGTTTGGGTTATATATTTAGGTATTCCTCTTTTGGATGCATGTATCTATGTAATTGCTCTATCCTCTGGACAAACTAACCTCTCTATTATATAATTAACTCCTTGGTCTCTTGTGACAGATTTTGTCAGTCTGTTTTTTCTGATGTAAGTATAACACCCTTGGCTGCACTCTTTTGTTTATCATATGTATGGAATATCCTTTCCAGTTCTTTCACTTTTTGACTATTTATTTATTTATTTATTTTTATATTTTATTGCATTTTAGGTTTTGAGGTACATGTGCAGAACATGCAAGACAGTTGCATAGGTACACACATGGCAGTGTGTTTTGCTTCCTTTCTCCCCTTCACCCACATTTGGCATTTCTCCCCAGGCTATCCCTCCCCAGCTCCCCCTCCAGCTGGCCCTCCCCTTTTCCCCCTAATAGACCCCAGGGTTTAGTACTCCCCTCCCTGTGTCCATGTGTTCTCATTTTTCATCACCCGCCTATGAGTGAGAATATGCGGTATTTCATTTCTGTTCTTGTGTCAGTTTGCTGAGAATGATGTTCTCCAGATTCATCCATGTCCCTACAAATGACACGAACTCATCATTTCTGATTGCTGCATAATATTCCATGGTGTGTATGTGCCACATTTTCCCAGTCCAGTCTATCATCAATGGGCATTTGGGTTGGTTCCAGGTCTTTGCTATTGTAAACAGTGCTGCAATGAACATTCGTGTGCATGTGTCCTTATAGTAGAACGATTTATAGTCCTTTGGATATATACCCAGTAATGGGATTGCTGGGTCAAGTGGAATTTCTATTTCTAAGGCCTTGAGGAATCGCCACACTGTCTTCCACAATGGTTGAACTAATTTACACTCCCACCAACAGTGTAAAAGTGTTCCTTTTTCTCCGCATCCTCTCCAGCATCTGTTGTCTCCAGATTTTTTAATGATCACCATTCTAACTGACGTGAGATGGTATCTCAATGTGGTTTTGATTTGCATCTCTCTAATGACCAGTGATGATGAGCATTTTTTCATATGATTGTTGGCCTCACATATGTCTTCTTTTGTAAAGTGTCTGTTCATATCCTTTGCCCATTTTTGAATGGGCTTGTTTGTTTTTTTCCTGTAAATCTGTTTAAGTTCTTTGTAAATTCTGGATATCAGCCCCTTGTCAGATGGGTAAACTGCAAAAATGTTTTCCCATTCTGTTGGTTGCCGATTCACTCTAGTGACTGTTTCTTTTGCCGTGCAGAAGCTGTGGAGTTTGATTAGGTCCAATTTGTCTATTTTGGCTTTTGTTGCCAATGCTTTTGGTGTTTGTTCATGAAGTCCTTGCCTACTCCTATGTCCTGGATAGTTTTGCCTAGATTTCCTTCTAGGGTTTTTATGGTGCCAGGTCTTATGTTTATTGAGGGTTTTTAGCATAAAGGGCTGTTGAATTTTGTTGAATACCTTCTCTGCATCAATTGAGATAATCATGTGGTTTTTGTTTTTGGTTCTGTTTATGTGGTGAGTTACATTGATAGACTTGCGTATGTTGAACCAGCCTTGCATCCCAGGGATGAATCCTACTTGATCATGATGGATAAGTTTCTTGATTTGCTGTTGCAATCGGCTTGCCAATATTTTATTGAGGATTTTTGCATCTATGTTCATCATGGATATTGGCCTGAAGTTTTCTGTTCTTGTTGGGTCTCTGCCAGGTTTTGGTATCAGGATGATGTTGGTCTCATAAAATGATTTGGGAAGTATTCCCTCTTTTTGGATTATTTGGAATAGTTTCAGAAGGAATGGTATTAGCTCATCTTTGTGTGTCTGGTAGAATTTGGCTGTGAACCCATCTGGACCTGGGCTTTTTTTGTATAATAGGAATTGCTACCTCGACTTCAGACCTTGTTATTGGTCTATTCATAGTTTCAGCTTCCTCCTGGTTTAGGCTTGGGAGGACACAGGTGTCCAGGAATTTATCCATTTCTTCCAGGTTTACTAGTTTATGTGCATAGAGTTGTTTGTAATATTCTCTGATGATGGTTTGAATTTCTGTGGAATCTGTGGTGATTTCTTCTTTGTCATTTTTTATTGCATGTATTTGGTTGTTCTCTCTTTTCTTTTTAATCAGTCTGGCTAGTGGTCTATTTTGTTGATCTTTTCAAAAAACCAGCTCTTGGATTTATTGATTTTTTGAAGGGTTTTTCGTGTCTGTATCTCCTTCAGTCCAGCTCTGATCTTAGTTATTTCTTGTCTTCTGCTAGGTTTTTAGTTTTTTTGATCTTGCTCCTCTAGCTCTTTCAATTTTGACGATAGGGTGTCAATTTTGGATCTCTCCATTCTCCTCATATGGGCGCTTATTGCTATATATTTTCCTCTAGAGACTGCTTTAAATGTGTCCCAGAGATTCTGGCATGTTGTGTCTTCGTTCTCATTGGTTTTGAAGAACTTCTTTATTTCTGCCTTCATTTCATTGTTTATCAAGTCAACATTCAAGAGCCAGTTGTTCAGTTTCCATGAAGCTGTGCGGTTCTGGGTTGGTTTCTGTATTCTGAGTTCTAACTTGATTGCACTATGGTCTGAGAGACTGTTTGTTATGATTTCAGTTGTTTTGCATTTGCTGAGGAGTGCTTTACTTCCAATTATGTGGTCAATTTTAGAGTAGGTGTGATGTGGTGCTGAGAAGAATGTATATTCTGTGGATTTGGGGTGGAGAGTTCTGTAAATGTCTATCAGGTTTGCTTGCTCCAGGTCTGAGTTCAAGCCCTGGATATCCTTGTTGATTTTCTGTCTGGTTGATCTGTCTAATATTGACAGTGGAGTGTTAAAGTCTCCCACTATTATTGTGTGGGAGTCTAAGTCTCTTTGTAAGTCATTAAGAACTTGCCTTATGTATCTGAGTGCTCCTGTATTGGGTCCATATATGTTTAGGATCGTTAGCTTTTCTTGTTGTATCGATCCTTTTACCATTATGTAATGTCCTTCTTTGTCTCTTTTGATCTTTGTTGCTTTAAAGTCTATTTTATCAGAGATGAGAATTGCAACTCCTGCTTTTTTTTGCTCTCCATTTGCTTGGTAAATCTTCCTCCATCCCTTATTTTGAGCCATTGTGTATCCTTGCATGTGAGATGGGTTTCCTGGATGCAGCACACTGATGGGTTTTGGTTTTTTATCCAATTTTCCAGTCTGTGTCTTTTGATTGGTGCATTTAGCCCATTTACATTTAGGGTTAATATTGTTATGTGTGAATTTGATACTGCCATTTTGATGCTAGCTGGCTGTTTTGCCCGTTAGTTGTTGTAGATTCTTCATTATGTTGATGCTGTTTAGCATTTAGTGTGATTTTTGAATGGCTGGTACTGGTTGTTCCTTTCTATGTGTAGTGCCTCTTTCAGGAGCTCTTGTAAAGCAGGCCTGGTGATGACAAAATCTCTGAGTACTTGCTTGTTTGCAAAGGATTTTATTTTTCCTTCAGTTATGAAGCTCAGTTTGGCTGGATATGAAATTCTTGGTTGAGAGTTTTCTTTTTTTTGAGACGGAGTTTCACTCTTGTTACCCAGGCTGGAGTGCAATGGCGTGATCTTGGCTCACCGCAACCTCCGCCTCCTGGGATCAGGCAATTCTCCTGCCTCAGCCTCCCGAGTAGCTGGGATTACAGGCACGAGCCACCATGCCCAGCTAAGTTTTTGTATCTTTAGTAGAGACGGGGTTTCACCATGTTGACCAGGATGTTCTCGATCTCTTGACCTCGTGATCCACCCACCTTGGCCTCCCAAAGTGCTGGGATTACAGGCATGAGCCACCGCACCGGCCAAAAGTTCTTTTCTCTAAGGATGTTGAATATCGGCCCCCACTCTCTTCTGGCTTGTAGAGTTCCTGCTGAGAGATCTGTTGTCAATCTGATGGGCTTCCCTTTGTGGGTGACCCGACCTTTCTCTCTGGCTGCACTTAGTATTTTCTCCTTTATTTCAACCCTGGTGAATCTGACGATTATGTGCCTTGCTCTTCTTGCGGAATATCTTTGTGGTATTCTCTGTATTTCCTGCATTTGAGTGTTGGCCTGCCTTGCTAGGTGGGGGAAATTTTTCTGGATAATATCCTGAAGAGTATTTTCCAGCTTGGATTCATTCTCTTCGTCACTTTCTGGTACACCTATCAAATGTAGGTTAGGTCTCTTCACATAGTCCCACATTTCTTGGAGACTTTGTTCATTCCTTATTGCACTTTTTTCTCTAATCTTGGTTTCTCATTTTATTTCATTGAGTTGATCTTCGACTTCTGATATTCTTTCTTCTGCTTGGTCAGTTCAGCTGTTGAAACTTGTGCATGCTTCGCAAAGTTCTCATATTGTGTTTTTCAGCTCCTTCAATTCATTCATATTCCTCTCTAAGTTATCCATTCTTGTTATCATTTCCTCGAATCTTTTTTCAAATCTTTTTTCAAGGTTCTTAGTTTCTTTGCATTGATTTAAAACATGTTCTTTTAGCTCACAAAAGTTTCTCATTATTTACCTTCTGAAGTCTAATTCCGTCATTTTGTCACAGTCATTCTCCGTCCAGCTTTGTTCCCTTGCTGGTGAGGAGTTTTGGTCCTTTGTAGGAGGCGAAGTGTTCTGGTTTCGGGTGTTTTCCTCCTTTTTGCGCTGGTTTCTTCCCATCTTTGTGGATTTATCTACCTGTCATCTGAGTAGTTGCTGACTTTTCGATTGGGTCTCTGAGTGGACGCCCAGATTGTTGATGATGAAGTATTTCTGTTAATTGGTTTTCCTTCTACCAGTCTAGCCCCTCCACTGTAGGACTACTGAGGTCCACTCCAGGCCCTGCTTGTCTGGGGTGCACCTATAGCAGCTGCAGAACAGTGAGGGATGCTACCAGTTTCTTTTTCTGCTATCTTTGTCCCAGAATGATGCCTGCCAAATGTCAGTCTTCTGGATATAGAGGGTTCAGGGAGCTTCTTGAGGAGACAGTCTGTACTTTATAGGAGCTCAAGTGCTGAGCTGTGAGCTCTGTTGTTCATTCAAGGCTGTTAGGCTGCTACGTTTAATTCTGCTGCAGCAGAACTCATTAAAAAAAAAAACCCTTTTTTTCTCAGATGCTCTGTCTCGGGGGGTTGGGACTTTCTTTATGAGTTTCTGTTGTGCTGTCCTGCCCAGCTAGGAGGCAGTCTAGTCACTATTTGCCTGCCGAGGCTCCGCCCTGCTGGTGTGAGGTCCACCCTGTTGCTGCAGGCTCTGCCCTGCTGCTGCGGTCTCCACCCTGCTGCCACGGGCTACGCCCTGCGGCAGAGTCTCTCTGTTATGGCGGGTTGCCTCGGCAACAGCAGGCTGCATCAGCAATGGGAGTGTAACCTCAGTAGGGGCAGGTTGCCTCGGTAATGGCGGACGCCCCTCCCCCACGGAGCTGCACCATCCTGGGTTCAGCTGTGCCCACAGTGAAACTCTCCACCCGGAGTGTTTGGAATCGCCGTTTTGTTTGTCCCACTGTGCTGGCCCAAACACCATTTCCCTGGAATCTCCTGGCCTGGCTCACTGTCCAAGTCCCATTCAATCAGATGGATATGCTAATCTGCCCTCTCAAGTCTCAGATTGCCGGTTCAACAGGGCACCTGAACCAGTGCGCTTTGTGCGGAGCACTGTGGAGCACCGGCTGCACCAGTCAAAACCGCTGCACTGGCGTCCCGTGTCTCTTTTATGCCTGGAAATTTCCCTGTTCTGTGGGCAACAAAGATCTGTCCA
Organism: Callithrix jacchus; assembly: GCF_049354715.1. NCBI lineage: Eukaryota > Metazoa > Chordata > Mammalia > Primates > Cebidae > Callithrix > Callithrix jacchus. The sequence continues at coordinate 31,068,489 of NC_133513.1, read as the reverse complement.
GAAATTCAGCCCTGACTCACCCTCCGCGCGTTCACCAAGAGCTTCAATCCTGGGTTGTTCTCATGGCGCCATCTTGCGTCGATCCATCCCTGTGTGGCCCACTTTTAGCCTATTTAAATGAAAAGTGAGTCTCTTGTAAGCAACCTATCACTGGATTTTTAAAATTTCATTCATCCACTCTCTGTTTTAAATCTGTTTTGTGCTGCTATATCAGAATATCACAGGGTATTTTATAAGAAATGAGTGATTTAAAAGGAATACAAGTTAATTTAGCTTATGATTCTGGAGGCAGGGAAGGCAAAGTGCATGACACTGACATTTAGTGAATACCTTTTTGTTGCATAATAACAAAGCCAAAGGCATGAGGGGAAGAGAGCTCCCTTTTATAACAAACACACGCTTGTGATAATTAACCCATTGCTTTGATAAGAACATTATTACATTCATTCAGGCAGAGCTCTCATGGCCTGATCGCTCTTAAAAGTCGCACTTCTTAATTCTATCACAATGGCTATTAAATTTTAACCTAAATTTTGGAAGTGATATTCAGTCTATATTGGTATCTGTTTATTGGATAATTTGATCTCTTTATAGGTAATTATTGCTAGGTAATTATTTTTTCTTTCAATTTTGTACTTCATTTGTTTCTTTTTTTTTTTTTTTAACTTGGGTTTTAATTATGTACGTAAATAGCAACATGAGAACGAGGAGATCTAGGGCTGGTACATTATCTCTAGGTGAAAGGGTTTCAGATTAGTTTGCTTGTAGGATGGTATCACCCAACATAACAGAAGTCTGGTCTAGTTTTTCCTGAAGAAGAAAGCCAATTTAATACATTCAATACTGACTTCTCTGCCATTTTTTTGTAGAAATACTGATTATTCTATGGAGTTTCCAATGTTTACCTATAACTGATTAAGATGGGCAGAGCATGGAGTTTTCTACTTAGTTCCAAGTGAATTCTTCACATTTCCTGACTTTTGAAAGTTCTCCTTCCACAAATCTTCTATGATGATATATCCTCGTAAACCCCAGTCATATAATCTCTCCCCACTGACCTGGGCAAGCACAATGGCTTGTTGTGGATAATAGAGGGAGGCAGCTAATCCCATGAAACCAGGCGGATACACTAGCTTCTTTATTTTTGAACCTCTAGCCAAAAGGAGTCCAATAAAGCCAGCAAAACCAATAACACCAAGTCTTTGAAAAAAATCCAGGAGGTACATTTTGGAGATAGTCATAGCTGTCTAACCCCCATTGAACCAAACTTTGCATCTTGGGCTTACTTTGGAAGTAGGTTTTCTGACACCAGCTTGTGTATAGCTTGCTGTAGTGTCAGAGCTGTGAGATGCTTTCTTCAAGCGGGCTCCTTGACTCTTTTATGTACTTCGATTGACCCTCAGGAACTGGGTAGAATGAAGGCTCATCAACCTCCATGGAATTTTTGGGAGGTGAGTCCTTTTTTGGTGCAGCATAGACTTTGAAGGTGAGCAAGGTCAAGCTGGCTGGCCCCATGGACCTCTGAATTACCCTGAACATGTCACTGGCAGCAGTGGCTCCAGCAGGGTCCTCCTTTGTTTCTTTTTTCCTCTTATGCTGTCTTCCCTTTGGTTTTGTTAAGTTTTTTGTTTATGTTATTTTTATATACATTGATTACTTTCTCTTTTCCTTGTATGTATCTACTACAGTTTTTTTTCAGTGATTATAAGACTTACATAAAATATCATATAACAGTCTGGTTTAAGATGATAATAATTCAACTTTTATTCATAGAAAAACTCTACAATTTTCCTCCCCATCACACATTTTATACTATATATGTCACAGTTTAAAACTTTTTATATTGTGTATTCATTAACAAATTGTCATAGCTATACTTTTAAAAATATTTTTGTTTTACAGTTATTATACTAAAATTAAAGGTAATTTAATGCAGCACTATTCGAGTATTCCGAATTTTAATGTGTATTTACCATTTCCAATGATGTTTGTAGTTTTAATATTTTCGTATTTAGTTAGCATTTCATCATTTCATCTTGAGTAATTCCCTTTAGTCCTTTAGCATTTCTAGACAGGTCTAGTGGTGATGAATTCCCCTTAACTTTTTTGGGGTGCATGGTCTTGAAATGTCTTCATCTCTCTTTTATTTCTAAGAGATGCTTTTCTTGTGTATATAGCCTTCTTAGTTGCCTTTTTCCCCCCTTTTTCAGCACTTTGAATATATGGTGTCACTCCCATTTGGTCTGTAAGGTTTCTGCTAAAAAATCTACTAATAACATTATAAAGTTTCCCTTGTATGTGAAGAATCTTTTATCTTGTGTGGCTTTCATGATTCTTGCTTTGTCTTTGAATTTGACAATTAATTATAATATGTCCCAGGGAAATCTTCATTAGGTTCTTCTTGCCATAGGTATTTTGAGCTTTATGATACTGGTTGTTCATATACTTTTTCAGATTTGGGGAGTTTTAAGACATTATATTTTTAAATAATCTTTTTTACTTCTTTCTTTCTTCTTCTGCAAAAACCTAAAATGTGTATATTTGTTCACTTTATGATATGCTATACAGCCTATATGCCTTCTTCATGCTTTCATTTTTTTTTTCTAGTTAATTACTTTCAAATGACCTCTCTTTGAGTTTGGTGATTTTTTTTTTTTATGATTGAGATAACGATTGTTATCCTACTGTATAATAGAACACTAGAACTTATGTCTCCTATGTGATTGTTACTTTAAACCTGTTAGCCAATGTCTTTCTATTCCTCCCCCTTTAGCCTCTGGTAACCACTGTTACACTCTCTGCTTATATCAACGTTTTTTTTTTTTAAGACAGAGTCTAGCTCTGTCACCCAGGCTGGAGTGCAGTGGGGTGATCTCACCTTACTGTAACCTCAGCCTCCTGGGTTCAAGCTCTTCTCCTGCCTCAGCCTCCTGAGTAGCTGGGATTACAGGCACACACCACTGTGCCCATCTAATTTCTTGTATTTTTAGTAGAGACGGGGTTTCACCATGTTAGCCAGGTTGGTCTTGAATTCCTGACCTAAAGTGATCTGCATGCCTCGGCCTCCCAAAGTGCTGGGATTCCCCCCACCCCCTTTTTTTCTTTCTTTTTTTTAGGTTACTCATTTGAGTAAGATCACGAAGGGTTAATCTTTCTGCATATGGCCTCTTCACTTAATGTGATATCTCACAGTTCATCCATTTTATTACAAAGGACAGGACTTTATTCTTTTTTAATGGCTGAAGAGTGTTTCATTGTGCATGTACACATTTTCTTTATCCATTTATCTCTTGCCATACATTTGGATTGATTTCATATCTTGGCTATTATAAAGAGTGCTGCAGTAAACATGGGAATTCAACTATGTTTTGACACATTGATTTCCTTTCTTTTGGATATATACCCGATAGTGGAATTGCTAAATCATATGGCAGCCATATTTTTAATCTTTCATATGACAGCTGTATTTTAATTTTTCAGGAACCATATTCTTCTATAGTGGCCATACTACTTTACAATCCCATCAACAGTATACATGTGTTCCTTTTTCTTCACATCCTCACCAGTACTTGTTCTAGTTCTATTTTTGTCCTTTTGTTTATAATCATTTTAACTAGAGTGTGGTGGATCTCATTGTGGTTTAGATTTGCATTCCCTTGATGATTAGTGATGTTAAGCATCTTTGTTAGCCATTTTAATATTGGATTATATGTTTGTTTTATTTTGAGATTTCAAATTTCTTATATACTCAATATTAACCTCTTGTCATATGTATAGTTTGCAAATATTTTCTCCCATTGTCTACTTTGTCTCTTCACTGTTATTTCATTTCATATGCAAAAGTATTTTAGTCCGATGTAATCTCAGTTGCCTATTTTTACTTAGGTTGCCTTTGCTTTGAGGTCTTTCCAAGTCCAGTGTTATAAAGTATTTGCCCTGTTTCATAGTTTAGGGCATTACGTTTAAGTCTTTAATCCATTTTAAATTGGGTTTTGTGTATGATGAGGGTTAGGGTTAGGTTAGTCTTATTCTTCTGCATATGGATATTCAGTTTTCCCTGTACCATTTATTAAAAAGACTGTCTTTTCCCCAAAGGGTGTTCTCAGCATCTTTGTTGAAAATCAGTCAGCTTTAGGTGCATGAATTTATTTATGGACTCTTCGGGCATATTGGTCTATGTGTTTGTTTGAATGTCAGTACAATGCTATTTGGGATACTGTAGCTTTGTAATCAATTTTGAAGTCAGGTAGTGTGATGCCTTCAGCCTTGTTCCTTTTGCTCAGGATTGCTTTGGTAGTTCAGGGTATTCTGTGGTTCTATGTACATTTAGGTTTTTCGTTTTGTTTTGTTTTGTTTTTTTCTCTCTATTTCTGTGAATAATGCCATTGGTATTTTGATAGAACTTGCATTAAATCTATAGGCCACTTTGGCCAACATGCCCATTTTAATAATACTTTTCCAATATATAAACACAATATATTTTTATTTATTCATGTGTATTTTATTTTCTCATCCATGTTTTATGATTTTCAGTGTTGAGATAATTCACCTTTTTAAGTTTGTTGCTGAGTGTCTTAATTTTTGTAGTTATTTGTATACACAGAAAACATTTGAAAAATTCAACATTCTTAATAGTGAAAACTGTAAGCTAATTATATATAGAAAGTATGTATCTCAACACATATATGACATACATGACAAACCAGTGTTAATATACAAAACAGGGAAGAGTTGAAAGCTTTTTCTATGAGATCTGGAACATGACAAGGATACTCACTTTCACCACTCCTATTCAACATAGTTCTGGAAGTCCTAGCCAGAGCAATTAGTAAAGAGAAAAAAATAAAAGGCATCCAAATTGGAATGGAAAAAGTTAAATCGTCCTTGTTTACAGGCAAAATGACCTTGTATATTAAAAAGAAAAAAAACATAAGCATGACATTAAAAAAACTGTTAGAATAAACAAATTCTGTAAAGTTGCAGGATGCAAAATCCACATACAAATATCAGTAGCATCTCTATGTGCTGATAGAAAACAATCTGGAAAAGAAAATAAAAGATGTAAGTTGCAGTGGCTACAAAAAAATAATTCAGTCCATTTAGAGTCATGTTTGTAAATGTGCAAGGTAAGGTCCAACTTCATTTTTTCTCTTGTCGGTTTCCAATATTCCCAACCCTATTTGTTGAAGAGACTGTCCTTTCCTCGTTGTGGATTCTTGGAACCCTTATTGAAAATAAGTTTACTATATACATGAGGATTTATTTCACGATTCTCCAATATGTTTTATCTTTTATTTATCTTTCTGTCAGTAGCACACTGTTTTGAGTATAATAGCTTTGTAGTATGTTTTAAAATCAGAAAGTATGATGTCTCTGTGTTACTCTTTCCCAAGATTGTTTATCCATCTGTGGTCTCTTGAGATTCTATAGACATTTTAGACTATTTTAATACATGTGCAAAAAGTTCCATTAACATTTTGATGGAGAGTACATTTAATCTGTAGATCATTTGGAATAGTATTGGCATCTTAACAATATTGTCTTTAAACTCTTGAACAAGAGTTTGTTCGAGAGTTTATTTAATTTCCACATATTTGTGGACATGCCATTTTTCGTTCTGTTCTTAACTTCTAGTTTTATTCTATTGTAGTAAGCAGTGATGCTTTGTGTGATTTTCATCTGCTTAAATTTGTAAGACTTTTTTTGTGGCTTAACAGGTTGTCTATATGTGATAATGTGTCATATATGGTGAAGGATGTCATGTATTCTGCTGTTGAATGGTCAGTTCCATATATGACTATTAGGTCTAATTGTCTATAGTGTTGTTCAAGTCCTTTGTTTCCTTGTTGATCTTCTGTCTCTTTTATTCTTTCCATTAGTGAAAATGGAGGGTGGAGGTCTCCTACTACTGTTGTACTGCTGGCTACTTATAGCTTCAATTCTGTAAAAGTTTGCTGGTTGCTGCATGTATGTGGGAGCTGTGATGTTAGGTGCATATTGTTAATATTTATTACAGCTTCCTGGACAATGAACCCTCTTATAATTGTATAATGCTCTTTCTTGTGTCTTGTGACATGTTTTGATATAACATGTATTTTAACTAATATGACAGTATTTTACTTTGCACACTATTTATTTTCCATTCTTAATTCCATTTGAATTTTAGAATCATTTTTTTCTAATTCTGTGAAAAATGACATTGGTAGTTTGATAGGAATCATATTGGATCTCTAGATTGCTTTGGGCAGGATGGTCATTTTAATGATGTTGATTTTTCTATGACCATGAATGTTTTTCCAATTGTTTGTGTTATCTATTATTTTTTTCAACAGTGTTTGTAGTTCCCCTTGTAGAGATCTTTAACCTCATTGGTTATATCTGTTTCTAGGTATTTGGTTTCTTCATTATGTATATGGCTATTGTAAATAGAATTATGTTCTTGATTTGGCTCTGAGCTTGAATGTTATTGGTGTCTAGAAATGCTACTAATTTTTGTACTTTGATTTTGTATCTTGAAATTTTACTGGAGTTCCTTATAAGTTTTAGGATACTTTTGGCACAGTCTCTCGAGGTACAGAATCGTATCAGCAGAAATGATGTTACTTTCTTCTTTTCCTCTTTGGATGCCTTTTATTTCATTCTCTTGACTGATTTGTCTGGCTAGTACTTCCATTACTATGTTGAGTAGAAGTCGTGAGAGTGGGCGTTCTTGTCTTCTTGTTTTTAAGGGGAATGCCTCCAGCATTTGCCTGGTCAGTAATGTTGGCTGTGGGTTTCTTATAGATGGCTCTCATTATTTTGAGGTGTGTTTCTTCAATTCTTAGTTTGTGGAGGGGCTGTTTTTTAATCATTAAAGGATGTTAACTTTTATCAAAAGCTTATCTCATATCTATTGAAATAGTGATTTTTTTGTTTGTTTGTTTGTTTGTTTTTTGAGATACAGTCTCCCTCTATCCCCCAGGCTGGAATGCTCACTGCAACCTCTGCCTCCTGGGCTCAAGGGATTATCATGCCTCAGCCTTCTGAGTGCCTGTGAGAGCCTCCTGAGTGCCTGCATGCGTCACCACACCCAGCTAATTTTTGTGTTTTTAGTAGAGACAGGGTTTCACCATGTTGGCCAAGCTGACCTCAGGTGATCTACCCTCCTTGGCCTTCCAAAGTGCTGGGATTATAGGAGTCAGCCACTGCACCCAGCTTTTAAATTTTAATTCTGTGTGCTGAATCACATTTAGTGATTTTCACATGTTATACCAACCCTGCATTCCAGGAATAAAGCGTAGTTAATTGTGGTGAATTACCTTTGGGTGTGCTCCTGGATTTGGTTTGCTAGTATTTTGTTGAGGACTTTTCTATCTATGTTAATCAAAGATATTGTCCTGTAGATTTCTTTGTTCCTTGTGTCTTTGCCAGATTTTGGTAACAGACTGATGTTGGCCTCATAGAATGAGAGGGGAGGAGTTCCTCCTCATTTTTTGGAATAATTTCAATAGAATTGATACCAGCTCTTCCTTATATTTCTGGTGTAATTCAGCTGTGAATCCATCTGGTCTAGGGTTTTTCTTTTTTTTTTTTTTTTTTTATGGTTGGTAGGTTTTTTATTACTGATTCAATATCAGAACTTGATACTGGCTTGTTCAGGGTTTCAGTTTCTTCCCTGTTTAATCCTTGGAGATTTTGTGTTTCTAGGAATTTCTCTGTTTCCTCTAGATTTTCTACTTTATGTGCACAGAAGTGTTTATAAGTCTCTGGGAATCTTCTGTATAACTGTGGGATCAATTGTAATGTCCCCTTTGTTGTTTCTGATTGTGTTTATTTGGATCTTCTCTTTTTCTTTAGTAACCTAGCTAGAGGTCTATCGATCTTGTTTATCCTTTCAAAGAACCAACTTTTGGTCTTGCTGATGCTTGCTGATGTATGGAATTTGGGGTCTCAATTTAATTCAGTTATCTGATTTTAGTTATTTCTTTTCTTCTGCTAGCTTTGTGCTCAACTTATTTTTCTTTTTCTAGTTTCTTTACATGTGATCTTACATCATTAATTTGAGATCTAATTTCTAATTGAAATCTAATTTCTTGAAGCAGGCATTTCGTGTTATAAACTTCTTTTAATGTGACTTTAGCTGTGTCCCAAAGATTTTGGCATGTGTTTTCTCTGTTTTCACTTATTTCAAAGAATTTTTTGATTTGTGCCTTGATTTCATTGTTACTCAAAAGTTGTTGAGTCAGTTGTTCAATTTCTATGCATTTCTGTGGTTTTGAGAGATCATCTTGGTATTGTTTTCTGTTTTTATTCTATTTTAAAGAATATGGTTGGTAGTGAAAAAAAGAAAGAAACAAAAAAATTACTTATACCATTACTGGAGATAGTAAAAAAGAAAAAAAAAGAAAGAAAAAAAAAGAAACAAGAGTATGGTTGGTATGATTTTGATTTTTTTTTTTAATTTATTGAGACTTGCTTTCTGGCTGAGCACATAGGGTCAATCTTCAAGTGTGTCCTGTGTGCATATGAAAGATATGTGTGTTCTGTGGTTGATAGGTGAAGTATTCTGTAGAGGTCTATTGATTCCAATTGGTCTATTCTGTAGATGCCTATTAGGTCCAGTTGGTCATGTGGAATTGCTGTCCAAAATTTCTTTGTTAATTTTCTGCCTCAATGTCCATGGGTTATTGAAGTATCCCACTGTTACTATGTCGCTATTTTTTTTTCCTCAGGTCTAGAAGTACTTTTTTTTATGAATCTTGGTGCTCCACAGTTTGGTGGATAGGTGTTTAGCATATTTAAATATTCTTATTGAATTGAACTCTTTATCTGTATGTAATATATCCTTTTCCTTTTGTGCAGTTGTGGGCTTAATGTCCTCATTTCTTAAAGAAAACAAATAATGCCAAGTGTAGTTGCTGATGTTATCCCAGGACTTTGACAGTCTGAGGCTATAGGATTCCTTGAGGCCAGGAATTCTTAAACATCCTAGATGACCTAGCAAGACCCTATCTGTACAAAGAATTTTAAAAAGTATTCAGATGTGATGGTGCACTCCTATAGTCATAGCCACTTGGGAAAGTGAGGTAGGGTGACTGCTTTAAGCCGGGAATTCAAGGTTCCAGTGAGCTATGATTGCAATCTGGCCTGGTGACAGTGTAAGACCTTGTCTATAAGAAAAAGATATTTTAAATTATTTTAAAATTAATTAACAGATTACTACTTCTCTAGCTTCACTTGGATATTAATATGTTAGTTAATAGATTTCTACTTCTTTAGATTTACTTTCATTTTGGTCCTTTGATTGGACCGTGTTTTTAAATTACTTTTTCTTGTGATTTTGTTAATATTTTGATCAATTAAGAAACAGCTACCTATTCATCTTTTATGGAATGAATTTGTACCGGGGAAAACAGATACCTATCAGGCTATAGTCATTCTGGGTAATTCTTCAAACTGTCAGGATGTGTCTTCTCTGGACTACTGTGTGTATTTTCCTATGTAAAAGATTTGCTTTTTTCTCTCTTAGGAGCCTTTAATCTCTCCCTTTGATGACTGTCATAGGCACTAATGTCTCTCTGTTGTTGTAACAAGCATTCATCTTTGTTCTCAGTTGACCTGACATGTCATTTCAAATATATCACCATTTTCTTCAGCATCACATATTAAAGGAGGCAATGACCAGTCCTTAGATAGCCCCAGAGTAACCCAGAAGTTTGGACATATGTTTCACTCCTTTTTTTTTTTCTTTCCTGAGGGTGAAACACAATGTGAAAAGTTTTTGTGTAACTACACTGTGCTGTGGTGCACGAATACAACAAACTGTCTTCCTTCTGGATGCAACCATTCTTGGCTTTGTGTTCACCTAGGCACTGCAAACTCAACTGGCTTTAGTCACCCTATTATATATAAGTACATATATCAATTGAGAAAACAAAGGGGCCTCAAGTTTTTGACTCAGCTATCATGGTGTTCTCAACTTGTTGTAATTTTATGTATTAGATTTATAAATTATTTTCACCTGAATGTAGTAATTGGAATTTTCAAGACTTTTGTTATCTTTCAGATATATTTTCTCATGATACTCAAGCCCTCTTGAGAAAGAAGCAGATAGAAGCCTCATTCCAAAAAGTTATATTGGATGGATATGGGAGCTGTGGACTTCAGAATTTACACTTAAGGAAAGAGTGTGAAAGTGACGGTAAGTGTAAAGTTCACAACGGCTGTTATAATGGACATACAAAATGTAGGACAACTACCTATAACAAAAGCATCAGTGTACAAGAGGTGAAAAACATGAAAAAACTCAAGCTGTGTCAGTTGCCTTCTCTAAACCATGTATTTCTGTAACTAAATGTCAACATCAATTTTTGAAACATAACTTTGAAAGGAAATATGGAAAATCCGAATAGTGACTTAGTTCATGTTTCAAATAATCATGTAAATCAATTAAAATATAGAACTGGAGTAAATATTCAGTCAAATATTTCTGAAAAGGAGAGATTTCAAACTGAAGAGGTGATTTCTAAATATGATCAATTTGATGGGTCCTTTGTTAAAAGTTTGTTTCAACAAATTGCAAATAACACCTTGTTCTGCCTGTGATCAATATAGAAAGGTCTTCATTTATTCATGATTGCTTAGTCAATAGCAGGGCATAGATAATTTGGGAAAATTTCACACATATGATAAACCTTTGACAGCCTTTAAACAGGACTGTACCCTAAATAATTACCAGGATATTTGTCTTGCAGAGAAAAATCAGTACAATAAGTCTGATACAACATTAAGCCAAGGCATAAGCCCTAGAAGACATCAAAAAACTCATTTTCTACAGAACCATTACAAATGTAAAAAATGTGAGAAAGTCTTTCATGAATGTACCAACCATATCCATCAGAGTATCCATATTCAAGAGAAGTCTGCCAAATGTAAAAAATGTGTAGAAACTTTTATCCAGTCATCAAATACTCAGCCCCAGAGAACTCATATTGGAGAAAAGTCACACAGACGTAATAATGGTGAGAAAAACCTTAGTAAATTGTCAAGTCTAAGAAAACATAAGATAATCCATAATGAAGAGAAACCTTACAGATGTAGAGAATGTAACAAGGTTTTTAACTATATTTCACACCTTACTCAACATCAAAGAATTCATACTGGAGAGAAACCCTACAAATGTAAAGAATGTGGCAAAGCCTTCAATTCTAGTTCATATTTTAATAGCCATCAGCGAATCCACACTGGAGAAAAACTTTACAAATGCAAAGCATGTAGCAAATGTTTTACTCATTCTTCAAATCTTCTTGTGCATCAGAGAATTCATACTGGAGAGAAACCTTACAAATGTAAAGAATGTGGTAAATCATTTAGACTGTCTTCAGTCCTTACTCAACATGAGAGAATTCATACTGGAGAGAAACCCTACAAATGTAAAGAATGCAGCAAAGCCTTTAACTGTAGGTCGTACCTAACTAAACATCAGAGAATTCATACCGGAGAAAAACTTTACACATGTAAATCATGTAGCAAATCTTTTTCCCGTTCCTCAAGTCTTATTGTCCACCAGAGAATTCATACTGGAGAAAAACCATATAAATGCAAAGAATGTGGCAAAGCCTTTAGTTGCAGTTCACGCCTTACTCGACATCAAGAAATTCATACTGGAGAGAAACCCTACATATGTAAAGAATGTGGCAAAGCCTTTAACTGTAGTTCATACCTAACTAAACATCATAGAATTCATACTGGAGTAAAATTTTACAAATGCAAAGCATGTAACAGATCTTTCTCTCACTCCTCAACCCTTACTCGACATGAAAAAATTCATACTAGGCAATCTCTATAGTTGTAGTAAATGTGGAAAGAGTTTTATCCAAAATTAGAACTTAAAAATTGCCATAGAGTTTATAGGAAAACAGACCTTATAGATTGATTAAATGGGAGGAAGTATTTAATCAACACTCAAGTCTGAATGTGTCAAGACTTACCCAAAAAAGGACTAAAGCACAGATCCTCAGACTTTAAATTAAATAACAAGAGTATTTATTATGGAGAATTACTCTAAAGCCAAAGCAGTTATTTATTTTGTTTCTTAAATTAGTTGTTATACCTTAATGCCTAGTTTATATAAAAACATATAGTCTATTTTTTCTGCATCAGAGCTGTGAGAGGTCGTTGTAGGGTAGATGAGTATCATTAATATCAATTTATTTTCATGGAAGTTTAATGCAAATATAAAATGCATGAAGAAAATCTCAAAGATGCTCTTTGTGTTTAAATTATGAAACAGTAATGCATGTAAGCATATACTACGTATTTAGGGCATTATTATTCTATGCTAAAGTAAAAAAGGAATAGTCTGAATTTATTAATTACATCAGTTGCCCCTTAAATAGAAAAAAGTGATCAGTTATTTAAAATACTGGCATACCATTATAATACAATGAAGTAGTAATCTTGAATATTATTTGATGTGTTAAAAATAAAAATGTCTTCACAGATATGAGAGAAAAGTGAAAACTTGTATCTGAAAGATTGTAAATATACTTTATATCAATTTTCAAGAGGACTTTAATGTTGATAATATTCTCATAGTTACTATATTGTATTCTTTCCTGCTTTTTGTAGCTACTAGTGTACTAAAGCAGTTACAATAAAGATTATATGGGAGTATACTTAAAAGCCATACAGTTAAAATCTTGAATCACTATTTTTAAAATTATATTCAATAGTTTTCTTTATACATGCCCTTTTTCAATCCAATTGAACACTTACAGATTTTTCTTGGCTTTAATGTACATTAAATGGAATATACAGATATATCAAGATAGAAAGAAAAAGGTGTAAGAGAACTATACCAGCAGAAATGCATGTGTGTGTACCTATCTTCAAATGGAAAAGAAAATCACGGATCACAACAGGAAATTTGAGAACTATTGATTTACTACCAAACTAGAAACTTTACACATTCTCAAAGCAAAATAATTTCTCTATAGTACACTGAATTTTTCTCTCATAAATCTGATATCTTCTGGGTTCAAAGTCTATCCCATACAGATCCTTTTTTCTTGCCTATGATTCATGTAAGAATAATTATATGATTTTCTTATTTCAAAGCTTATAAAATGTTGCTTATATGTACTCTTGGATTTTTAAGAATGTTTTCATAAAATTTAATGGTGCTGGCCACACATGGCAGCTCATGCCAGTAATCCCAGCATTTTGGGAGGCTGAGATTGGTGAATCACCTGAGGTTGGGAGTTTGAGACCTAGCCAACATGGTGAAACCCCGTCTCTACTAAAAATATAAAAATTAGCCAGGTGTGGTGGCACCTGTCTGTAATCCCAGCTACCTGGGAGTCTGAGGCAGTAGAATCGCTTGAATTTGGGAGGCAGAAGTTGCAATGAGCTGAGATCATGCCATCTCAAAAAAAAAATAAAAAAGTTTTAATGGTGCTTAGAAATTAATCTGAGAACATAAGTAACTCTACAGTGATCTCTTTAATTACAATACAAAATTCTTACCATTTAGTTGAAGTAAAAGTAGTGTCAAAGCTATAAAATCTTGAAAACAGCCAGTTCAAAGCAAGAAATTACATAAAAGGAAAAACAAAGTAAGTGTAGTATAATAAGTCATAAAAAGTAATGGTTGCAAATGACAATGGAATCACGTTTTTTAAGTTCAGATAGGAAAACCTAGTATCAACACAAGATTCTGTACTCAGCAGAATTCTTTAAAAAATGAAACCAAGCCACAGTAGGATATCACACACCTATGAGAATGGTAAAAATAATTTTTTAAAATGTGAATACCAAGCACTGGTTAGGATTTGGAGCAAGTCAAATTCAGAACGCAAAATGACATAGTAACTTTGGAAAGTAGTTTAACCATTTTTTGTAAAGTTACTCATATATTATTTGAACCAGATGTCCCAACCCTAGGCATTTATTATACAAAACTGAAAACTAGTGATTAAAACCTGGTTGTGGATACTCGTTGCCACTATATTCATATTTGCAAAAAGCTAGAAATAAATCTTATGTCCCTTAGTAGGTAAATGGATAATAAACTGTGATATGTCTATACAAAAGATTGTGTTATTAACAAAAAGAAACAAACTGTCTATCTCCACTACTGCATGTATGAATCTTAAATACATTTCTCTAAATTGGGGCTATTGGATTAACAAGGCTATATATTGTATGATTCTATTTTATGACATTGCATAAAAGATTAAAGGAGTGGAAAAATGATTAGTGGTTGCCAAAGAATGGGAGGAGGACAGGCATTGATTACAAAGGGGCGGCAAGAAAAAATTTGGAGGATGATTCAACAGTTTAGTGTGGTCCTGTGGAAGTAGGGATGTGGCTACAAATTGTCAAAACCCAGTGAACTGTACACCACAGAGTAAATTTTACTCAATGCAAATTTTAAAAAATTAACCAGGATGCTGGGGAAATACATATGTAATGCACACAGTAACAAATGAATCTCATTGTATTACAGATTATCTGTCATTTGGCCGGGCATGGTGGCTCACACCTGTAATCCCAGCACTTTGGAAGCTGAGGTGGGAGGATCATTTGAGGTCAGGAGTTTGAGACCAATCTGGCCAACATAGTGATAAGTTATCTCTACTAAAAATACAAAAATTTAACTGGGTGTGGTGGTATACACCTGTAATCCCAGGTATTTGGGAGACTTAGGCAGGAGAGTTGCTTGAACCCAGGAGATGAAGGTTGTAGTGTGCCAAGTTTATACCACTGTACTCCAGCCTGGGCGACAGAGTAAGACTCTGTCTAAAAACAAATTATCTGTCATCTACCGATTCACATAGACCTACTGAAGAGGATGGGGATTAAAAAGTCTGGATCTCGGTGGCTCAAGCTTGTAATCCCAGCACTTTGGGAGGCCGAGGCGGGTAGATCACGAGGTCAACAGATGGAGACCATCCTGGTCAACATGGTGAAACCCCGTCTCTACTAAAAATTACAAAAAATTAGCTGGGCATGGTGGTGCGTGACTGTAATCCCAGCTACTCAGGAGGCTGAGGCAGGAGAATTGCCTGAACCCAGGGGGCGGAGGTTGCGGTGAGCTGAGATCGCGCCATTGCACTCCAGCCTGGGTAACAAGAGTGAAACTCCGTCTCAAAAAAAAAAAAAAAAGTCTGGATCTAAGTCACTTTGAAAAATGCTATTTTGATTGAACGCTGTAAGACTACACAAACATTGTATTCTGAGTAATATTTTATTTTCCCACAAGGATATGAATTAGCAATTCTGAAACTATTTTATATGTTATTATGTAATATATGTAGGCTGTTTCTCAGTGTAATTCACAAAAGTTAAAGGGTGAATGCTAGAATGAATCTTGTGATTCTAGCCTAAAGTTAGAAATATCAATATGAACCCATGTCTAATATATCTGGATGGATGGATGGATAGACAGACAGACAAACAGATAGACAGGCAGATGATTCAGAGATAGAGTTCCAAACTCTTGAGGGCCAAGAAGCAGTGACATCTAGTATCAATGAATACACCTAGGCCTACAGTCTTGGTTTCTAAACACCATTCATTAAAAGGAACCAAGGCTACATGTAAAAATGGATAATTCTAGGCTCAAGTTGGAAAATACAATTTGAGCTAGAGTATCTTGTAAAGCCACAAATCAAAAAGTGCTTAATGCAATTGATGGGGACTTGTCAAAGGGTACCAACCTGAAAGACCTCCCAGTGGTCCAAGCTGCAACAGTATGGGCAATAAATAATGATAACTTTGGATTATAGCCCAGAGAATAAAGTAATATTCACACATCTCTACTGACATAAAAGCAATTAAATTAATAAGGAAAGAAGGAAGGATATCTTGCAATATTCAAAATACAAATCAATGTAATTGGATAATGCGAAATAACACCAAAACATACCAGTAATAATTACTGTAGGCAGCATTCCCTGAGGGATTCAAACATTTCAGGAAACACTTAAACACTAAAGAGTATATTTGGGCCAGGCACGATGGTGCATGCCTGTAATCCCAGCACTGCAGGAGGCCGAGGTGGGTGAATCACCTGAGGTCAAGGAGTTCGAGACTAGCCCGGCCAACATGGTAAAACCCCATCTCTACTGAAAATGCAAAAATTAGGTAGGCGTGGTGGCAGGCACCTGTAATTCCAGCTACTTGGGAGACTGAGGAAGAAGAATCGCTTGAACCTGGGAGGTGGAGGTTACCATGAGCCGAGATTGTGCCATTGCACTCCAGCCTGGGCGACAAGAGTGGAACTCTGTATCAAAAAAACAAGAAGTATATTTTCATATTCTAAGTGTCTATTGTCCAATATTTACTAGTACCTTTTTTCTTAATTTCTTAGACTTATGACTATTTGAAACAAATTATAACACTGTATTTGTATTGCTTTGAAAAGGGGTGAAGTTTATACGGGTCTATTTATTTGTCTAAAAGTTCCAGTTAAGGTTTATGCCTTGTAAAGTATGTACATCTTCACAAAAAATATCTTTAAAAAGTTAAGTGGGTGGGGGTAGGGAAAGGGCTGACATACAGATGAAGCAGAAGTGATACATGATTAGTAGTTGAATCTGGGTGACAGGTCTATATACTATTTTGTTTTTATGTGTTTCATAGCACTTGTACATGTGCAGTATTCATTTACAGTGTTTTCTCAGGATCTTGTTTACCTTTGGACAGGGAGGAAGGGAGAAAGTTACTTTCTGGGCAAGAGTAAAGCTAGTTCCACTCCTCAGTTATGTAAAGTCCTCTGTTATAATCTATAAAACTTCACATGAATGTTTCTGTATGCATGTTGTATAGCAATACAAAGTTAAATATTACATATTTGCACAACAATCCTAACTCTCTCAGAATATTGTTAGTGTTTTCTTTTGTCATAAAGTGGAATAGGATCTCTCGTGGCATTATCAGATGGGTTTGAATATTCTAAAGTATCAACGTCCTGATCTTTTGGACACCTCTTGGGTCTTTCCATTTTTGCCTTAATTTGGTAAGTGGCATGGTTTTGATTTTTTGAGATGAAACTTTTCGCAGCAAAGTCTTTTCCCCACAGTGACGCTCTGAAGGCCAGGACACCTAGCACAGGACCCTGGGCACAGTCTGCACTCGGTACATGTGGAGCATGTTGATCAGCAACAAAAGGAGTAGCAAAGGTCAGTTCCTGTGAAAGATGAGTAGATTTAATACAGGTATGACTGAAAGGCTGCAACTCAGGGGTAAACATTTTATATTCATTCAAGAGACCATTTGCAACTAGTACACCAAAAACATTTGGCTTAAAGCAGTAGTTTGGGGGCTTGGCTACACTGTGTAATCCCCTGGAGAACTTTAAATAATACGGATGTCTGGGCCCTACACCAGGGATTTTGATTTTATTGGTCTGTTGCAATTTGGGTTTTGGGAATTGTAAAACCCCTACATGTGACTCGATAATGTGGAGTTAGGGGTGAGACCCACTGTTTCAGGGTGAGGGATGCATTAGTTGTGTGTGATTTCCATGTGTGCTGCAGATATTTGCCCTATGACCACTCCTGTGTTTGGAGTCTTGGAAATGGCAGCAGGAAGAAATATTTGTCTACCCAACTGTTTTATATCACTTGCTTTTAGAGTAAGAAGTTATTTCAGGCACAGTAATTTGGTTTAATCTTTGTTGAAAGCATAAATAATCTGAAAATACCAAAATGAAAAGAATTTGCAAATGTGAGAATTTGCAAAGATGTGGAGTGTGTTCTTGTGTGTTTTCCAATTTCTCTGATGATGAAAAATGAATACTGTTGGGCCTTGATGTCCTAAGCTCAGTTCTCAGACACTTTCTCAGATTATTTGAAGACTTTCCAAGTTGCTTCAGAAGCATTGTTCAAAGGAGATTATTATCAGTAGTGAAGAGCAATAGATGGATGAGAATGTGTAAGGAATCCTGCTTCTGTCACAGAAGTGGCACTCTCCAGAACCTCAAGGGCCCACGGAGTTCATAGGTTTGGAGTCAGGCAGAGTTGACCCTGAGTCCCATCCAAGCCTCTTAATAGACTGGTTACTTGACTTGGAACAGTTATACAAGAAGAGACATAATGATACTGATTGCAGGAATGGGAACAATTCATTCCTCTCTCTATCCATGACCTTTGAAATGTGTGCTTTTAGCTACTCCCAATGAGGGAAAGATTCTGTTTACCCAATACGTGGCTCTGACTGGCCTTACTTGCTGTGGCCATTGTTCTAGTGCAACAATTAGGCATGTTTTACTCCTCATTCTAGTCTTTATTCAATTAATATTAACATGATATTTTATGAAATTTTATTTCTTCTGTATTTGGCTGTATTTATTCTGCTCGGTATTCTAGTTCACTAGTCCTCTTATCATCCCTGTTGAGTTTAGTGGTGAACCTGTACATTGTCTAATAACTTCATTTTGTATTATTCACATTCTATTGGGCTGTTGTACAAATGTGGCTTTTAAACTTTAGTTTCTTGTTCTTTCCACAAAAATAAATGTTGATTTTCTACTTTTCGTTGTATTCATTTAAACATTTTAAATATAATTCCAGTGTGCAAAGCTGTTGCATATTTTTTCTTCCGACATTTCTTCCTTTTTATGTCACTCAGTTTTTCCTTTGGTTCTCACTTTTGGAAGATACCATATTTGGGGTGTATATAGTCATTATTTCCAGTGTTTCTTCCATTTTCCCCGGGAGCAAGATGAACACACATAGATTTGATGTCCTTGTGCTCAGCCAGTATCTGAAGGGAGCATTTTTTTCTTAGTTTGACTCTGGGTCATTCTGTTTATTTATTTCTGCTCCTGTCGAGTTCTTACACTTCCCTTTAACTCCATTCGGCAACTTAAAGGTTCTTGTAACTTCTCGAGGATTTTTTAGTTATTTATCTTAAAATATTTAATAATATATAGCATTTTTATGTTAAAAAAAAATTTTATTTTTATTTATAAAAGCACAAATATCCACAGTGTACATGAGTAAAATATTTCAATAGACATTGTGCCGCATACAGCGGCATCTTATGAGATACCCTGTTTCTTCATTCAGAACATTCCTCTCAAATACGCCATGTGGTAATAGGAATTTATAAACAGTAGTTTTTTTGATAACTTAAACATTTTTTTGCACACTTCTGAAAATACATACTTCACACCAATGAACAGAACTGATACAGATACAGCTACAATTACTGTTTTCTATAACATTAATATTGATTAAATTGTTTACCTGAATTTAAGTCTTTTGGCTTTAATCACTGCTTCCTTTTTAGCATGTTCCTGAATTTACAAAAAAATCTGGATTTTCTGCTTATTCTATAAATTAATTAAAAGAGACAAGGGAAATGTGTGCGGCTAGATAGTACTTGGTTGCAATTTATAATTTCTAGTGTCATTTTAGTTGCCTAGAAAATGGGGACCTATTGAATTTCTGCTCTAATAAAATTCATGACATTGTTAGGCCTACACTTCACCATTTATTTTTTTCACCTCTGGTACTGGAATATAATGTGTGTCTTCTCTTTACTGGTGAAAAATGCTACCCATTTGTCTCTATCTAATTAGTCCAACTTTAACCAAGGTGTTTAGAATGTGTATGTTCATTTAGTTACTGTATACCAAAACATTTTATTTCTGTGATGGTTTTAATGTTACCTAACAATTGTAAATAAGTCGGTTTGTCATTTTTCATGAACTTCTGTATTATACATTTCAGGAATTAAGTCCACATGTAAATGCCTTAGAATAATCCCTAACACATGGTAGGGGCTACTAAGTAGCAACTTTCCCAACGTGCAACTGATAAACCCCAGGCATGTTTGAATTGTCCCACCACATGTAATTTTTCCATCTCTGTGTTTATACATTAGCTACATGTGATTCCAACTCATGACCCCTTGCATTAACTCACATACCCCTGATGAGTTCCCTTAGAATTAGGTAACTCCTGATGAGTTCTTGTAGAACTGGGTAACTATCATGATCTCCATTGCACAGGTAGGGAGAGTGTGGATCCTCTGAGAAGCACAATGACATATCTAGGATGACGTAACTGGTAAATTTATTAAAAGGAGGTTCTGACCTAGCTCTCCTCAACCTATAGTCCAGGCTTCACTGAGTCTTCTCAGAGGCTGGGGGAGAGGAGTCTGTGTTTGCATAATGGTGTACAGGTAATAAAATAACATGGGGAAGCAAGATGAGCAGTCAGCATCCCAGAGAAGCCTTTGGGTAGGTCTTAGTAAGAGAATGATGAAAACTTGAAGAAGTGGCCTCACTTCCTTGGTGAAAGACCCCAACATAACTTAGAACTTTGATAACCAGGCACTCAGATTTCTGAAGACAGTCTCCTATCAAGCTTAGTTAGCCAGAGACTGTCAAGAGAGCAAGATGTTCTGCTGTATCCCAACTTTTCAAAGCTCTTGCTACAGTGAGAGCCTTTTCTAAAGATGCAGAATTTGGCTCAGCTCTCAATCTCTCAAGTCCATGCTTCAGGCCATTTGGCAAGAGGTACCCCAAAGTAACCACAGGGTAGCCCTTTCCATGCCAGTCCTTCAGATCCCATCTGGACAACCTCATCCCCTCTCCTCATCACCATATATGTGTGTAGGGGTGAGGAGCAGAAGGTGAGGTGAGGCTCTTCCTGGGAAGGAGCAGGTTGTTAGGTGCTGGAACTACTGCATTCATACCCCAGGTCATGACTGGCAGGATAGGAAGATGAGTGTTGGGGATTAAGCTTGTTTACTCAGATTTGATTCTGAAACCTCAAGCTGTCATGTGGTTTTTGCCCTGGCTGGAAGTTCATGGAGATGCTCCTCTGTTTCTGATCTAGAATGTAGAACTTTAATCAGAGTATTTCCTTGTGGGAACAGCCAAGCAGGCCACTAAAACCTCTCAATGAATTTGCTGAATACTCTATTTGCAAAATTCCATGCAGGAGATCAGTGAAGAGCTGTTTGATAGGTCTAACTCTTATCTCCTTGGACAAAAGACAGTAGCAACACATTATCAACCATGGGTCACTGCTGGGCAAGCATGAGAGTGAGCACAGAAGGGTCAACACAGACAAGGACCTGAGATGACCATGGTGGGCCCAGGGCCCAAACCTGAGTACAGAGACTCCCCTGGGCT
This sequence comes from Callithrix jacchus, assembly GCF_049354715.1. Classification (NCBI taxonomy): domain Eukaryota; kingdom Metazoa; phylum Chordata; class Mammalia; order Primates; family Cebidae; genus Callithrix; species Callithrix jacchus. The sequence goes on along the minus strand of NC_133513.1, from coordinate 31,047,356 downwards.
CTGTCCTATATTTTTGCCAATTTAGTGGCCGATAATCCCATTCCCAAAGGAATCTGGCCTCCATTAGTCCCCAGTGCACCTAACTTGGCTAGGTGCAAAGTCCCTGTCCACATACTTATAAAAATATCAGAGAAAACACTTTTTCATTGTTTTTACTTTACAATAGGCCATGAGTATCTTTGCATGTTTTCACTGTTTATTGTTTTAACTTGCCCCAAGTATTCTATGTAGCAGTCAGTTCCACTGCTCTTCCAGACCTCCCACCATTACTCTAAACTGGGTGATTTCTAGAGGAAAAGGAGGGGTTTAGGCTCTTCTGTCATTTGTTTGTAACTTTTAGTCTTATAAAACATATCATCATAACCCTGCCAGGTCAGAAACAGCCCTCACTTGCCTTCGTAATATTCCATAAGCAAGGCTGTTTCCCACAGTGGTGCATCCTTTCTGTGCTGATGCAGATTGTTGTGATTCAGTTCTGTGGTCATCCCAGCCACACTATAGGGGAATCCTATGTTTTTTCTAAAAGACTATCAAGTTTGCTGGGGCTGCCATACCACATTACCAGATTAACACATGCTGCTGGGTGGCTTTAGAAACAAAAATGAACTCAATTCTGGAGACGAAAAGTCCCATATCGAAGTGTTAGCAATGATGATTTCTCTCATTCAGTGACTTCCATTTTTATATTTTCATGGTGTTTGAAAAAAAAAACATTTTAAATTTGGTAAACTCTAGTTTTCTCTTTTTGATTATCCTTTGGTGTAAAATCTAAAATATCATTGTCTAATGCAAGTTTATAAAAATTTAATATTCCTCCTAAGAATACACTTCCAGTGTAAAGTTCTTGCACTTCTTTTGTTAAATTTATCCCTGGGAGGTAGGGGCCAAGATAGGCGGCTAAAAACAGCTGCAGTTGAAGGCTCCCAATGAGAAGGATAAAAACAGCTAGTGAATCCTGCACCAGCAACTGAGGTATCCAGGTTCTCTCAATGGTACTGACTGGGCAGGGGCATTTCCCATGGGGAGTGAGGAATAGTAGGGTGATGCGATGGCCCACCTGGGAACCACACAGGGCAAGGGGAGCAGCCAACCGCATCCAAGGGAGGCGGTGAGTTATTCTGCTACCCTGCCTGGGAAACCATTGCTTTTTCCATGGATCTGTGAAACCTATAGATCAAAAGGTCCTCCTCATGAGCCCACACCACCAGGGCTTGGAGTCCCAAGCACAGAGCTATACCGACTTTTAGCAGCCACTTGGCTGAAGACTGCCTAAGACTACCAAGTTCCCAGGAAGAGGGGTGGCCATGATCACTGCAGCTGCCTCATGCCTAAGATAACAGCTCCCAGGGGGAGGGGCGACAGCCATCACTGCAGTTCTGGCCTGCCATTTTTCTTCTGCCAGTGCCAAGGAGACTGGAACGTTTGGACCCAGAAGGAATTCCCCACAGTGCAGCACAGCAGCTGTGGCAGATTGTGGCTGGACTGCCTCTTCAGACTGGACCCTGACCCAACGCTCCTCAGGGGGTGGCATGGGGGGCCTCCCTAAAGGAATTTTAGCAACTCCAGCCAGGGGTTTAGGGAGAGACCTCCAATCCCCCTGGGATTGAACTTCTTAGGGAAGGGGCAGCCACAGTCTCTGTGGATCAGCAGTTTTTCCCCTGCTTGTTGTGAGGAATTCGGGCACTCCAGATGAGTAGGATTCCCCCAGTGCAGCTCATCCCCTCTGCAAATGGGCAGCCAGAATGCTTTGTTAAGTGAGTCCCGGATTCCATGCCTCCTGACTGAGTGAGATCCCCCAAAGGGATCACCAGACACCTTATACAGGAGAGTTCCTGCTGGCACCAGTTCAGTGCTCCTCTGGGGCAGAAATTTCAGAGGAAGGAGCAGGAAGCTATCTTTGCTATTCTGCACCCTCCACTAGTGACACCTCTGGGTGGGGAGGAATTCAGGCAAATAGTGTCTGGAATGGAACCCCAGCAAACCACAGCAGCCCTATGGAAGAAGGCCCTGACTGTTAAAAGAAAAACAGACAGAAAGCAACAACAACAATAGCATCAACAAAAATATCACCACAAAAACCCTATCCAAAGGTCAGCCCCCTCAAAGATCAAAGGTAGATAAACTCATGAAGATGAGAAAGAATCACCAAAAAAGCTCTAAAACCTCAAATAGCCAGAGGACCTCTTCTCCAAATGATTACAACACCTCTCCAGCAAGAGGAGGGAGGCTGAGATGGATGAACGGACAGAAGTAGGCTTCAGAAGGTGGGTAATAGTGAACGCTGAGATAAAGAAGCATTCTAACCCAATGCAAACAAGCTGAGAACCATGATAAAGCATAAGGGACTGTTAACTAGAGCAATCAGTTTAGAGGAACATAAAAGATCTGATGGAACTGGAAAACACAGCATGAGAATGTCACAATGCAACCACAAGTATCATTAACCAAATAGACCAGGCAGAGGGAAGAATTTCAGAGCTTGAAAACTATCTTGTTGAAATAAGATAAGGTAAGAGAAAAAAGAATGAAAAGGAATGAACAAAACCTCCCAAGAACAATAGGATTATGTAAAAACACCAAACCTACGACTGATTGGGGTACTTGAAGAGACGGAGAGAATGGAACCAAGTTGGAAAACATAATTTAGGATATCATCCAGGAGAACTTCCCCAACTCAACAAGACAGACAATATTTAAATTCAGGAAATCCAGAGAACCCCAGTAAGATACTCCATTGGAAGATCAGTCCCAAGACACATACTCATCAGATTCTCCAAGGTTAAATGAAGGAAAAACGTTAAGGGCAGCTAGAGAAAAAGGCCAGGTCACCTACAAAGGGAAGCCCACTGGACTAACAGCAGACATCTCAGCAGAACACCACAAACGGTAAGAGATTGGGGGCCAATATTCAACATTCTTAAAGAAAAGAATTTCCAATTGAGAATTTGTATCCAGTCAAACCAAGCTTCATAAGCAAAAGAGAAATCAAATCTTTCTCAGACAAGCAAATGCTGAGGTAATTTGTCACCACGAGGCCTGTCTTGCAAGAGCTCCTGAAGGAAGCACTAAATATAGAAAGGAAAAACTGTTACTAGCCACTGCAAAAACACACTGAAGTACATCAACCAATGACACTAAGAAGCAACTATATCAATAAGTCTGCTAAATAACCAGCTGACATCATTTGACAGGATCAAATTCACACTAACAATATTAACCTTAAGTGTAAATGGGCTAAATGCCCCCATTAAAAGACACACAAAGGCAAGCTGGATAGAGGCAATCAAGATCCATCGATGTGCAGTATTCAAGAGACCCATCTCACCTGCAAAGACACATATAGGGTTAAAATAAAGGGATATAGGAAAATTTACCAAGCAAATAGAAAGCAGAAAAAAGCAGGGGTTATGATCCTAGTTTCTGACTAAAAAGACCATAAACCAACAAAGACCAAAGAAGACTAGAAGGACATTACATGATCGTAAAGGAATCAATTCAACAAGAAGAGCTAACTATCCCAAATATATATGCCCTCAATACAGGAGCACCCAGATTTGTAAAACAAGTTCTTAGAGACTTACAAAGAGTTGTGGACTCCCACACAATAATAGTTGGAGACTTTAACATCCCACTGTCAATACTAGATCAAGACAAAATTAACAAGAATATTCAGGACTTAGCTTTGGATCAATTGGACCTGATAGACAACTACAGAACTTTCCACCCCAATAGAATATACATTCTTCTCAGTGGCACATGGTACTTACTCTGAAATCGATTACATAATTGGAAATAAAACACTCCTTATCAAATGCAAAATAACTGAAATCACAACAAATACTCTTTCAGACCACAGCACAATCAAATTAGAACTCAAGATAAGGAAACTCGCTCAAAACCACACGGCTACATGGAAATTGAACAACCTGCCCTTGAATTACTCCTGGTAAATAATAAAGTTAAGGCAGAAATAAACAAGTTATTTGAAACCAATGAGAACAACGAGACAATGTACCAAAATCTCTGGGACACAGCTAAAACAGTGTTCAGAGGGAAATTTATAGCACCAAATGCTTACATCAAGAAGCTAGAAAGATCTCAAGTCAACACCTTAATATCACAACAAAAACTAGAGAAACAAGAGCAAACAAACCCAAAGCTAGCAGAAGACAAGAAATAACCAAGATCAGAGAGTGGACCTGAAGGAGAAAGAGACATGAAAAACTAAAAAAAATCAATGAACCCAGGAGCTGTTTTTTGTAAATAAATAAATAAACCACTAGCTAGACTAATGAAGAAGAAAAGAGAGAAACATCAAATAGACACAATAAAAATGATAAAGAGGATATTACAAATAACCCACATAAATAAAAACAATCATCAGAGAATACTGTAAACACTTCTATACAAATAAACTAGAAAATTTAGAAGAAATAGATAAATTCCTGGACACATACACCCTCCCAAGACTAAACCAAGTAGCAGTTGAATTCCTGAATAGACCAATAACAAGTTCTGAAATTGAGATAGTAATAAACAGCTTCCCAACCCAATAAAGCCCAGAACAGATGGATTTACAGCTGAATTCTATCAGAGGTACAAAGAGGAGTTTGTACCATTTCTTCTGGAACTAACCCAAAGAATTGAAAAGAATGAACTCCTTCCTAACTTATTTTATGAGGCCAGCATCATCTGCCTACCAAAACTGGCAAAGATGTAATTAAAAAAAATATTTCATACCAATATCCCTGATGAACATTGATGCAAAAATCCTCAATAAAATATGGCAAACCAAATCTAGTTGCACATCAAAAAACTTACTCACCACAATCAGCCACAAATGCCAGTTTCTTACATGCATACATTGCATGGTGGTGATGTCTGGGCTTTTAGCAAAGCTATCACCCAAATAGTGAAATTTTGGCCCAGTCATTTTTTTACCCCTCACCCTCCAACCTTTCTTTCGTGGACTCGTTTTTTTGTGGACTCCAGTGATTGCTGTTTCACTCTGTAAGTCAATAAGTACCCACTGTTTAGCTCCTACTTATAAGATCAAACAGTATTGAATGTATTGAACTTCCTGAGTTATTTCACTAAGGAAAATGACTTCCAGTTTCATCCATGTTGCTGCAAAAGACATGGTTTCTTTTTTTTAATGGCTAAGTACTTTGTGGTATATGTGTACCACCTTTTAATTTTTTATTTTTACATAGTAAAATTTTTGGGGTAACATAGTAGGTGTTATATGTCTATTAGGTATATGCAATATTTTGTTACAGACATACAATGTGTAATAATCACATAGGGATAAATGGGGATTCATCACCTCAAACATTCTTCCCTGTGTTATAAACAATTCAATTATACTCTTTTAGTCATTTTTAAATGTACAATTACATTATTTTTACCATAATCACCCTGTTGTACTAGCAAATACTCTATCTTATCCTTCCTATTTTTTTGTATACATCAATTATCCCCACTCTTCCACCCACTGGTAACCATCAGTGGATTATGGGCTGAAGGTGCATATCATCCTCAGCCTCTGGTAAACACCATTATACTCTCTACCTCCATGAGTTCAATTGTTTTGATTTTAAGCTGCCACAAATAAATGAGAACCTGCAAAGTTTGTCTTTTTGTGCCCAGCTTATTTTACATAAGGTGATGACTTCTGGTTCCATCCATCTTGTTGCAAATGACAGAATCTTTTTTTAACAGCTGAATAGTAGCCCGTTGTGTACATATACCACATTATTTATACATTCATCTGTTGGTGAACACTTAGGTTGCTTTCGTATCTTGACTATTGTGAATAGTCCTGCAATAAATGTAAGAATGCAGACATCTTTTTAATATAATGATTTATTTCCCTTTGGAAAAGGGAAATAAATACTATATACCTAGTAGTGGGATTGCTGCAGCTAATGGTAGTTTTATGTTTAGTTCTTTGAGAACTCTCCATAATGTTTTCCATAAAGGTACTAATTTACATTCCCACCAGCAGTGTATAAGCGTTCCCTTCTCTCTGTAGCCTCACCAACATCTGTTGCTTTTAGACATTTTAGTAATAGCCATTCTGACTCATGTAAGATGGTATCTCGTTGTGGTTTTCATTTGTATTTCTCTGATGATTAATGATGTTTAGGATCTTTTCATATGTTTATTGGCCACTGGCACATGTTGTGAGGTAGAGGGAAAGTTTCCCTCTTCAGCTGAACTTTTTCCTGCCTGAAGAATTCAGTTGCTTGGGTTAACTTTACATGTGATCTAATCAGTCAAATGCAGCCAAGTTTGATCTAATCATCTCCCCCACATTCCAGGCAGGAAAGGATATTTTATTTGGTGTTTACTTTTTCTCTGCGTTTTTATCTTACCACATGTGTCTATATCTAATATAATGGACTATAATTTGATATTTGAAGTTTCCAAGTGTTTGAGAAATTGTAACATCTATGTGTACAATTTTAACACTATATATAATTTTCTTCATGTGCAAAATATGTATACTCATGTCAATATGCAGTCTGTCTAATTCTGCATCTTGAAATCTGGGCAGGGTCTTAAATACTTCTAGGTGGGAATTGGGGCACAAATCAGATAGGGATAAGTTCCTTATGGTCCTGTTCCTGTGCCCCCAGCTTTGATTTCTTGCTTATTAACACAATGATAGGGCTTTGCAATTCTCCCCTTACCTGTGTCTAGGTCTCTAGGACATTCATGATGGAAAAATTTCTTATTGAGGCTGGAGGAGGGAGGAAATCTCCTCAGCTAATAGGAGTGAGTCATGTCCAGCTTAAGGGCTTTGAAAAGTACGTTTACAAGAACAACATGCACCTGATTCTGGACATGTGAGAGGGAGAAAGAGAGAGCACCTTTTACTGGAGCTTCACCATGCGATGGGGAACTGAAGACCAGACTCCCACTGCCCCTCCATCCAATGCCCCATTGACCCACCTTCTTTCCACCATAGCTTCTTTACAGAAAGGGGCTTGAATAAGGAGGAGAGACCATTAGAAGAAAAGACGCTCTCTTCTCATTCAAGTAAGAGCCACGCCCAGGCAAGGTAAGGTCTTTGGCTGTTCCTGTGGAGGCTGGTAGGAGGGATAGAATTAGGGATACTGACCTGTGTGTTTGGTAGGGTTTCACTTTGAGATTAGAAATGGAAAATGATTTACAGTCATCAGAGGGATTTCAGAAATATGGCAGTGATCCCCTGGAACTCTGCTTCCCATTCACACTCCAAACTGGCTGAACAGCCTCGATTGAGAGAATGACCCACAAATATGGGTCAGGTATAGACTTTGGGGCTCAGTGCCCAGGAAGAGATGAGTCACCTAAACTTTCTTTTGCACTGAGATCAGAGCCCAATACAAATGAGGAAGAGAATACCAAGGAAACTAAGCTCAAAGTCAGAAACAGCACTGCTAAATTAGGTAAGATATGATTCTTCCATGGTGAGAAGAGATTGTGGATGGAAAAACACAGTCTCCTCTGGGAAGGGAATCGGGAGCTCTTTGGTATCCAGGGTCTTATAAATTTTGGACTCTGGAGAACAGAGAAGAGCCGAGTTTTGATGGCAGCCTCAGCTCTGGTGAGTCCAGGATGGACTAGAGCCCCAAAGGTGTTCAGTTGGAGGCAGTCACTCAGACTTTCATTTTATCCACGGAATCAGAGTCTAGCTCAGATGCGGGAATTCTAGGAAGAGAGAAATCCATTCCATGGACAGCTGCCAAGATAGAGCAGGTAGGATCTTGCTTTTTTGCAAAGGGAAAATGAGCAGGTAATTTATACAGAGCTTGAGCAGGAAAGGGTTTCTCAGTGGTTGTGAGGATTTTAGAGATTCTGACATCTGGAGAGCATTTGGGGACCCAGGAGGGGCCTAGCCTCACTTCCTTAGGGAGGCAGAGGGGGCCAGGAAGGAGGAGAGATTAATGGAGTTCACCTAAAGGTGCATGGGGACCTTCTGGGAATGAGCATCCATGAGAGCTGTTCTGGTAAATCTCTCACTCACATGCTTCTTCTTCAGGACACTGTCAAGGACATGAGCCAAAATTGCAAAAGGATTGCTTGACTAGAAAAGAAACCAGAGGCCTCTGACCCTGTACACATCAACAAAATGAGGAGACCAGTAATGCCTGTTGTGGGTGACCTTCACAGGCCCACGGTGGGCACAGCGAGCGGCCCAGATCTCAATCTCTAGGAGACCACCCACTGCCACTTCAGAAAAGCCTGGTGACCTCTCTGTACACTCTGTCTGAAGCCATTTATCACAAAACAGCAGATGTGGAACCAGCAGGTCTATTCTCTGCTGACCTGAGCTTACCTGGCTCCAGGAGCCTCTGTGCTGTGATACAAACCTGTGCTTTGGCCACCCAGGTGGCCTCTGTCTTCCCTGCTGAGGGCTGGCTCATCCCAGCCACACTGCCAGGTCCCTAGGATCCAGCCCTGGATGGAGAAGCTCAGAGCTCCTAGGAAGAAAATGGGCCCACCCTTTCCCTGGACAGAAGATATTAAGGAGCCTGTTGGTGGATCAAATGAGGATTAGGGTCGGGGGCACCCACACCCTGTTCAGCCTATTCAACAGAGAACACAGCTGTGAGAGTGAGAATAAAGACCTGCTACTTCTCAGGCAATTTTAGACACCCTGTGTTAATAAGTGACACAGCCGGGGTCAGTCTTGGGAAAGGAGTTTGAACAGTATCCTCAAAGTGGAAACTGTGTTTCATTTAGATCTAAAACTGCTCACAAATTTTCTATTTCATGTTAGACATTTGATGTTTTTGAATGTTTTGTGACAGTCATGCATTTCTTTGTAATCAGAAAATATTAGAGTATAATCATTCATATGTGTTTATGTATTGCAAGTACAGCAAAATGAATATATGTGGAATATTTAAGTCAGAAAAGCCTGTAGCTCTTTACTCTCCCACTCTCAGTCAATAAAGCACTGATATCTACTAAACTTTAGAGAAATGTTGGTATTTTTTCAGTTCGATGAAACGATAAAATTGCCATGCCATTTTCTTTGTTCTAAAACTGTCAGAATGTATTAAGTGATTGTTGATCATATTTCTTTCTTCCCCAGCCTGGATTATATTATTTGCCTAATTTTAATCTTCCATTTTATAGGTTTCATTTGAGCTTATTTTTTAAAACAACTTTATTAAAGTAGCATTAACTTTCAATAAGCTGCACATATTTAAAGTGTTCAATTTATTTAGTTTCGATGTATGTGTATACCTGGGGAATCATCAACACAGTCAAGACAATGAACATATTAATTTCCCCCAGACATTTTATCATGATTACCCCTCATTGCGATTCTTCCTTTGCACTCCTTCCAACCCATCTCTAAGCAACCACTGCTTCTAGTGTCAATAGATTGATTTTCACATTCCAGAATTCTATATAAACAGAATCACACAGCAGAAGATCCAGTCCCAGTGTAGCCAGTATCAACAGTTCATCGCCTTTGAATGCAAAATTGCATCTAGAGTTTGTTTATTCATTCACTAATTGAAGACCATGTGAATTGTTTCTAGTTTTTGTCTATTACACATAAAACTGGCATGAATATTCATGTGCTGAATAGACATATATTACAATTTTCTCTTAAGTGAATACTTCAGAGTTTAATGTTTAAAAAAGAAAACCACCACCAAAGTGTTTTGGAAAGGGGCGGCATCATTTTACATTCCCATGAAGAGTGTACAAGGGTTCCATTTCCCCTACATTCTCATCACATTTAATGTAGTCCCTCTTTTTAATTTTTTATTTTTCTCTTTTTTATCTTTTATTTTAGGTTTGGAAGTACATGCGAAGGTTTGTTATATAGGTTGAAGATTTGTTACACAGGTAGATGCAAGTCATGGGGGTTTGTTGTACAGATTATCTCACCACCCAGGTATTAACCCTAGTACCAAATAGTTATTTTTTCTGTTCCTCTCCCTCCTCCCAATCTCCACCCTCAACTAGACCCCTGTGTCTCTTGTTCCCTTTTTTTGTGTCCATGTGTTCTCACCATTTAGCTCCCTCTTATAAGTGAGAACACATGGTACTTGGTTTTCTATTCCTGTATTAGTTTGCTAAGGACAATAGCCTCCAGCTCCATTCATGTTTGTGTGAAAGACATGATCTTATTCTTTCTTATGGCTGCATAGCATTCCATGGTGTATATGTACCACATTTTCTTTATCCAATCTGTCATTGACGGACCTTTAAGTTGATTTTATGTGTTTGCCACTGTGAATAGTGCTGCAGTGAACATTTACATGCATGTATCTTTATGGTAGAATGATTTGTATTCCTCTGGGCATATATCCACCAATGGGATTACTAAGTCTAATGGTATTTCTGTTTTTCAGTCTTTGAGGAATCACCATACTACTTTCCCTAATCATTGAACTAACTTACACTCCCACCAACAGAAACCTTAGGTGACCCCCTCACCTCGGCCTCCCAAAGTCCTGGGATTACATGTTTTCTCTTAATGATCTCTTCCAGGGATATAGGACCTTTTCTGGATTCATCCATCACACATGAATAGACTGGAAGATGTAGACTGAAGCTTTGGTTCTCACTGTGAGCCCTGCCTTGTCCCACCAGCTTCTTTAGAGGTACAATGTTCTAATTGCTCCTGAGAGACCCCATCTCAGTTGTCTCTCTATGCCAACATTCCAAATGTTGACAAATGTAGATTCATCTCTAGGTGATAGAAAAGAGGAAGGAGTCCCAGCTCAAAAAGAAAGTAGAAAATGAATTCATGCGGGCCACAGCATCTCATGCCTGTAATCCTAACACTGGGAAGCCAAGGCGGGTGGATCACCTGAGGCCAGGAGTTTGAGACCAGCCTGGCCAACATGGTGAAATCCCATCTCTACTAAAATATAAAAATTGCCAGGCATGGTGGTGCATGCCTATAATCCCAACTACTTGGGAGGCTGAAGCAGGAGAGTTGCTTGAACCCAGGAGTGGGAGGTTGCAGTGAGCTGAGATCACACCACAGCACTCCAGCCTGGGCAACAGAGCCAGACTCCATCAAGAAAGAAAGAAAAAGAGAGAGAGAGAAAGAAGGAAGGAAGGAAAGAAAGAAAGAAAGAGAGAGAGAGAGAGAGAAAGAGAAAGAGAGAGAGAGAGAAAGAAAGAAAGAAAGAAAGAAAGAAAGAAAGAAAGAAAGAAAGAAAGAAAGAAGATTCAATGTACCATAGATCAAGCTTAATCTCAAACATAGGGTACTAAGTATTCTCAGGGGAAAAAAAAGGCAATTGTTCTCCATCACCTGAAACAACTGTGGCCTCAGACAGCTGGGTACTGAGAATGCACACTCCTGGTGGATTCCACGCCCACATCACAGAGGAATGGAATAGCTCATAGGGATTCTGAAGGATGATGTCAAGGACCAAAGAAAATGAACCCACAGCCCCTGCCCAAATGTCTGGTTTGACTAATCCTACCTCCACTCTGGGCTGTGCCAGGATGATTCAGAAAGACAAAAGGTTACTAGTGCCTTTCCACAGCTCCTGGGGCTAAGTTGTTCATGCCCCAGGTTTTAGGTTTCTGCTCTCCCCGTGTGTCCCATTTCAACACCTCTGATTTCACCTTTATTCTAGTCACCCCCTACCTTCTCATAGACATTTTGTCCAGCAGAGCCAGTTGAAAGAATATTGGTGTTTATCTAAAACTTTATATAAGGATGTTTACCCAGAAGTAAGCTGGAGTCCTATAATCGCACTTCCAGCTGGGCTGCCACTCAGACAGTGTACAAACCATGCTGGCCTGGGGTTGCACCATTAAATGCTTTGACAAACATTTGAGATTGTTCCACTTTTTTAATGAAGTAATTCTGCTTTCTAATGAAATAATTCTAAGTAATTCTGCTATAGTATACTTTGGACACTTCATTTGGCTGTTCCAAATGAAGAAACTTGGAATATTTCATGACTGCCTTTTTATGCTACAAAATATCTATGTGACTATTTTACCCATGGGTACACTGTGGATATTTGTACTTTTAGGAAAAAAACATACAGTTATAAGCCTTATAATGTGCACAACTGAAAATCTTCAAGAAGCTGCAAAAAAAAAATGCTGAATAGAGTTAAAGGAAAATATGAGCACTTCATAGGAGCAGAAGTAAAAGAAAGAGAAGGATGTAGAGAAGAAAAGCTAAGAAGCAAGTGCTCCTGGCAGATGCTGCAGGATCACGAGGCTGTTAAAGCTCTGTGGGCTGTTCACCTCACCCGGTGAAAATGTAATAAACAAAGAATTAACATGACCAGAGGCATCCCTGATGCGATGTTTCCCAAACTGAGAACCGAAATAAAAACTATGAAAGACAGGAGGAAATAAGGAGGAAGTATCTCAAGAAAGTATATGCAAAGCTTTGTATGCTGGAATTACGTTTAAAACATTTAAATAAATATAATTTTAAAAGAAAAGACATTCATTTTATGGAAAGAACAAGACACTATGAAGTTTAAAGGCGTATTTGAAAAAGAGTCAAATGGAATACAAACGAGAGAAAAAATATCAGGCTACTAGTGTATGGGTTAACCATTAAACAGATGGTGAGAGGACTAAGGAACTGGACTATTAAGAAGAACAAATACAGCCACATACAGTAGAGAGGCAAATTTCATAAAAGCTGAGTAATGGTTATACACAGATGAGGACCAGAAGGAGTGAAACACCCGTTTCAGCCAAGCGCGGTAGCGAGAGCCTGTAATGCCAGCACTTTGGGAGGTTGAGGCGGGCAGATCGCTCAGGAGTTCAAGACCAGATTGGGTAACGTGGTGAAACCCCATCTCTACTAAAAATAGAAAAATTAGCTTGGTGTGAGTGGTGGCAAGCGCCTGTAGTCCCAACTATTCAGGAGGCTGAGGCAGGATAATCCTTTGAATCCAGTGGGTGGAGGTTGCAGTGAGCCGAGATCGCCCCATTGCACTCTAGCCTGGGTGACAGAAGGAGACTCAGAAGGGAAGGGGAAGGCAGGGGAGGGAGAGAGGGGAGGGGAGGGGAGGGGAGGGGAGGGGAGGGGAGGGGAGGGGAGGGGAGGGGAGGGGAGGAAAGAAGGGGAGGAGAAGGGAGGGAGAAGGGAGGGAAGGAGGGAATGGGAGGGGAGAGATGAAGGAGGGTGGGAGCGGGAAGAGAGGGAGGGGAAGGGAGAGAGTAAGGAGGTGGGGGAAGGAGGGAAAGGAGGGGAGGAAGGGGGAAGGAAGAGGAGAGGGGGAGGGGAGGAGACAGGGGAAGGAGGGGAGGAGACAGGGGAAGGAGGGAGGAGGGAGGGTCAGGGGGGAACGTTGCTGCTGTTCTGACTTCTCAGCATAGGGAGGGAGGGATGGCTCAACTCCTAATATGGAAGAGTGAGTGCTACACATTTCTGGAGATGTGTCTGGGCATGGAGCAGAGAGAGTGCTGCTGCACCAAATTATCTGCCCAGGAAGGGAGGAGCAGCTCAGGCTCCTAACCCAGGCAAGTGGCAAAAACTGCAGCCAACCTAATAATTCTGTCACCTATTCTAATAAATGAACCACAATAACATACACTCATACAGATAAGTTTGCAAACATGTGGAATTCAAAATCTACATACAAAATAAGTCATGCTATATGATTCCATGTATATAAGCTAAAAAACAGTTGAAAATACAGGTGAGCTGTACTGTTAGGAGTCAGATCGTGGTTACTCCTGGGGTAGTGACTGGGAAGGGCACGAGGAGGTGGCTGGGGTCTGACGATGTTCTGTTTTGCAACCTTTAGTTGTGCGCTCATGGCCTGTGCAAGCATTACAACTTTTTACCATGAAAGCCGTGATAAGAGGGAGGTGTATAGAGATGAATGCCTACACTTAAAAAGAGAAAGATCTCAAAATGATACCATAACATTATACCCCAAAGAACTAAAAAAAAATTAGCAGAAAGAAGGAAATGATAAAGATCAAAACAGAAACAAAGCAAATAGAGAATGGGAAAACTATAGAAAAATTAACAAAACTGAGTTGGTGTTTACCAAACTAAAGTCAACAAACATCAAGACTAATACAGAAAAAAGGAGACAATATGCAAATAAATAAAATCAGAAATGAAAGTGGAGACATTGTCTCCACTAGTAAAGTATCAGATATAAAAAGAATCATAAGGGACATTATAAACATCTATATACCAACCAATTGGATAGCTTAGGGAAAATAGAAAAATTCCAATACACATTCAACATGGTACTGGAAGCCCTCGATAGAGCAATCAGACAAGAGAAAAAAATAAAAGGTGTTTAAATTGGAAAATAAGTCAAATTATCCCTGTTCATTGATTATGTGACCTTATATCTAGAAAAACTCTTAGATTTGATAAATGAATTCAGTAGTTTCAGAATACAAATTCAATATACAAATATCAGTAGCATTTCTATACACCAATCACGATTAAGCTCAGAACAAATTCAAGAAGGCAATCCCATTTCCAATAGGTACAAAAAAATAATAAAATACCTAGGAACATACATAACTGAGGAGGTGAAAGATCTCTAGAAGTAAAACTACAAAACACTGATGACAGCAATTGCAGATGATGTAAACAAATGGAAAAAATCCCATGCTTATGAATTACAAAAATTAATAGAGGCAAAAAGACCAAAGTGCTCAAAGCACCCTACAGACTGAATGCAAATTACCAACGTCATTTTTCACAGAATTAGAAAAAACCGCACTAAAACTCATCTGCAACCAAAAAAGAGTCCAAGTAATTGAAGCAATCCTAAGCAAATAGAACAAAGCTGGCCACATCACATTGCCTGACCTCAAATTACACCATAAGCCTATAGTAACCAAAACAGCATGGCACTGGTATGAAAATGGACACACGGATTAATGGAACAGAATAGAGAGCTCAGAAATAAGGCCACATGTTTATAACCAACTAATCTTTGACAAAGTTGACAAGAAAATACACTAAGGAAAGGACACCTTATTCAATAAGTGGTGCTGGGAAATTAGATTGCCACATGCACAAAAATGAAATTGGACCCCTACTTATCTATCACTGTATGAAAAATCAACTCAAAATGGATTAAAGACTTAATGTAAGAATTGAAACTATAAAAATACTGGAAATAAAACTAAGGAAAACTCTTCCAGACATTGATCTAAGCAAAAAATTCATGACTAAATGCCCAAAAGCACAGGCAATGCTGGGTGCGGTGGCTCAGGCCTGTAATCCCAGCAGTTTGGGAGGCCAATGCAGGAGGATCACCTGAAGTCAGGAGTTCAAGACCAGCCTGACCAACATGGTGAAACCCCAGCTCTACTAAAAATACGAAAAACAGCCAGGGGTGGTGGTGTATGCCTGTAATTCCAGCTACTTGGGAGAGAACCGCTTGAACCTGGGAGGTGGGCTTGCAGAGAGCCAAGATTGTGAAACTGCACTCCAGCCTGGGTGACAAAGCGCGACTCTGTCAAAAAAAAAAAAAGCACAGGTAACAAAAAGAAAAACAGACAAACTGAACTTAAACTAAAAAGCTTCTGCACTGTAAAATAATCAACAAAGAGAACAGACAACTTGAATAATGGGAGGAAATATTAGAAATACTTATGTTTCAGGGGACTAATATCCACAATTTATAAGAAATTCAAACAATTCAACAAAGGAAAATAAATAATTCCGTTTAAAACTGTTAAAAGGACATGAATAGAAGACATACAGATAGCCAGCAGGCATATGAAAAAATGTTCAATATTACTGATCATCAGAGAACTCCAAGCTAAAACCACAATGAGAAATCATCTTACATGAAGTCAGAACAGCTATTATTAAAAAGACAAAAAATAACAGATATTGGTGAGGATACAGAGAAAGGAGAATCCTTATACGCTGTTGGTAAGAATGTAAATTAGTGCAACCTTACTGAAAACAGTGTGGAGATTTCTCAAAGAACTGAAAATAGAACTACCATTCAATCCAGCAATCCCACTATCTGGTATCTACACAAAAGAAAGGAAATCATCATATCAAAAAAATACCTGCCCTTGTATGTTTATTGCAGCACTGTTCACAGTAGCAAAGATATGGAATCAATCAAAGCATCCATCAATGGATTACTGGATAAAGAAAATGTCACACACACACACACACACACACACAGATTACTACTCAGTCATAAAAAAGAAGGGAATTCTGTCTTTTGCAGGAATGTGGATGGAACTGTAGACCATCATCTTAAGTGAAATATGTAAGACATGGAAAGATAAGTATTGTATGTTCTAACATATAAGTAGGGGCTAAATAATGTGTACACATGGATGTAGGGTATGGGAAGATAGACAGTGGAGACTTGTGACGGCAGAGGGGTGGGAGGGGGTGGGTGATGAAAAAGTATTTCCTGTGTACAGTGTGTGCTATTTGGATAATGGATATCCTAAAAGTCCTGACTTCACCACTATGCAATTTATGCATATAACACAATTATACCTATACCCCTAAATTTATACAAATAAAAACTTTTTTACCTGCCAAGATATAATTAAGAAGAAAAAGGAAGCATGAGCAGACCAGTAGCAAATAAAGAAATTGAAGTAGCAATTAAAACCTTCCAAGAGGCTGGGTGCAGTGGCTCACATCTGTAATCTCAGCACTTTGGGAGGCTGAGGCAGGAGGATTATCTGAGGGCAGGAGTTTGAGACCAGCCTGGCCAACATGGTGAAACCCCGTCTCTACTAAAAATACAAAAATTATCTGGGCCTGGTGGTGGCTGCCTGTGATCCTAGTTACTTGGATCCCTGAGGCACACACCACCGCCCAGTTTTACTTCTTGTAGATTTACAACCGCTTTGGTGACAGTAATGAGAGAACAGGAAGTGCAGGTACAGATTTTTCTGTCCTAAAAATATTTTTTGCAGCTTCTCAATTGCACAAGCTTATGGAATGGTCGGAATGGAGTTTCAATGTTGAACTTCCCAGTAAGAATCTTTTCTACCTTGTACCTGTAATTGGTCATTTTTCCTCCAGCATCTGAGAAGTGGTTCCTCATCATGAATTGAGCCAAAATGGCTTCTGACATTCTTTTCAGCTAAGCTGAAAGATAAACACAGTGGTCCCTCCGTATCTGTGAGTTGTGCATCTGCGGATTCAACCCACCACAGATAAAAAATATTTGGGGGGAAAAATGGATGGTGCCTCTGTACGGAACATGTACAGACTTCTTTTCTTGTCGCTATTCCCTAAATAATACAGTGTAACAACTATTTACGTAGCACTGACGTTATGGTCGGTGTTATAATTAATCTAGCGATGATGTGAAGTCCACGAGAGGATGTGTGTGGGTTACATGCAGTCACTTCGCCGTTCCGCATAAGGCACTGGAGCGATGAGCTGTGACTCTCCTAACGTTCCCCAGTCACTGTCCTCCACCCACGCACACCTGGCCAGGTCTTTCCTGCAAAGGTGAGGCTGCCTACTACTGTCCTGCCTGAACAGGCCGTGGTCCCATTCAGAGACTGAGATCTCCTGAGAAGGAGGACGAAGGAGAAGGCCCCAGCCTCTGCCTGGACCACCGATCTTACCCCAGAGGTGCTCCCCGCCTGCTTCCCCGGGAGGTGCCACTCTCCCAGGCTGGGTCTGGGGCCGACCACACCCCAGGTTTGGAAGCACCGCTGGGGGCACTGAGCTAGTTCCCTTTTCACCCTGATCCAGGCTGCAGAGACCCACAAAACAACAGTCGGTTCTCAGGTCCGAGAGGTTGGAACCAGCAACAATCCCTCTGAGCCCAAACTTTTCCCGCGTTAGAGAGAACACGGAACAGGCCCAAGGGGGCGCCCTCCAGGTTCCCGCGCGCGCCCCCACCTCGCTCACCCACACCGCGGGCAGCCCCGCTCCCCCGGGCACCCCGATCCGCCCCAGCACCAGCTCCGCGTGCCCCGGCCCCGCTCATCCACACCCTGGGTGCCCCCGCCCCCCAGGCATCTCTGATCTCCGCCCACTCTCGCCCCGCACCCGCACCCTCCCTGCGCAACCTCCTGCCCAGCTCCACGCACCCACACCCCGGGCACACCCGCCCCCCGCGCGCCGCCGCCCCGCTCACTCTTCCCTAGGGGCCTCCCCTCTGCGCCTGGAGGCCTTTTCTGGAGACTGCGCCGCGGGTCTAACACCTTTCGTTTTTAAAAAGCTCGGGAGCCTGGCCTGGCCCTGGTTCTGCCCAGAACCCTAAAATAAAGAGGCTTCGAGTCTAGAGGTCTGGGAGAAAGGGCCCCTAGGCCGGGAATTGACCGGAGAAATTTGGGGCAGGGGGAAGGCGGGCTCCTCTGCTTCCCAATCCTGGTATCTGCGCCCAGGGATGTTGGACCCAAAGGGAAGGGGCTCACCCGCCTGAAACATAAGGGGCGCGCTGAAGGGTTCCCAAGATCCCTTCCAGCTCTAACTTCCTGCAATGCTCGGGGCTCCGAGGAAGTATTCTTTGGTAGTCAGAGTCCGAAGATCCCAGAATGTTGTTTGAACTGGGGCTACGAACAGGGGATTGAAAAGCTGAGGCGGGGGACCTGGCGCAGGATGAACAAGACCGGGAGACTTCCAACAGCTTCCTCCTTGACAAGCAGGTCCACGGACCATGTCTGGGGGGCTTCTATCCCCCTTTCCTGT
The DNA here is from genome assembly GCF_049354715.1 of Callithrix jacchus. Taxonomy (NCBI): domain Eukaryota; kingdom Metazoa; phylum Chordata; class Mammalia; order Primates; family Cebidae; genus Callithrix; species Callithrix jacchus. Next base: position 31,028,731 of record NC_133513.1, on the reverse strand, counting down.
TTCTGCCACCCCCTTCCCCGCGCAGGCGACCGCCTCTCTAGTCCCCGCCTTCCTGGCCCTCGTTCAGCCTGTTTTAGTTTAGAATCGATGCCCAGTGGTCACTCAAGGCTGCTAACCTCCAATCTAAGGCATTAAGCCTCCAAAAGCATATCTAAGAGGGAGGGCGGGAGGAAAGGGACCGACCGCCTCCGCAAGTCAGGACAGACCATGGAAGAAAAGCCAGGAAGTCCAACAAAACCAGCACTGCTCTTTATTGAGGTGTCGGGGTAGAGCAAGAGCATAGCCTGAGGACAGGAAGGTCTGAGAGTTTCTCCGAGAGGAGGGTCTGGGTCCCTGGGCTAGGAGGAGGGCGGTGGGTGACTCGGGAGCTCACGAGACTTCAAGAAGTCCCTGTACTTGGCCAGGAAAGGGTTGATCAGAGTGTTCAGCTCTTGCCGAAGCTCCTGCAGAGCCTTGTCTCGCTCTTGGGGGTCCCCGGTCACCTGCTGCCGGTAATAGTTGATGTAGAAGTTCATCCAGTCCTCCACCACGATCACCATGTCTTCTTCAGAGATAAGAGGGTCATTGAAGACCTGGGGGGTTGCGGAGAGGTAATTGGCAAGGGAGAATGTGGTCAGCAATGGAATTCAGAAAACTCAGAAGAGTCTGGCAACACCAGCTCTCACATCCTCTTTCCTCTGCGTTGTATCCCGCGTCTCTTGCTGTTTCCATCAACTCCACCATTACTTCATCCGCTCCAATTACCCTCTGTTTTCTGCCCTCATCCTCCATCCCCCAGTCTCCAGGCCAGTCCTTTGAAAGGGAAAGCCTGGACTCACCTGCTGATTCAGCAGAACATTGAACTCCTTCAGTCCTGCAGAAATGAGATCCTTATTGGCCTTAAGAAGAGCCATCTGTCTGGGTAGAGAAAAGGGTAGAATTTACATATTCGTTTCCCTCTTCACTGGGTGTTTCTCCCAATCCACCACCTCCCCTTAAAAATCCCTCCTGCCCTGCAAGGCCACCTCCTTTCCAAAACCTCTCACATCCTGCTCTGCTATGAGGTCATGATTTCCCAGGTTAGCATCACCTTCAGCTCTAACAGGCTGTGTATGTCTCACCCACGCTCTTGAGGGTGTGTGAATCTCTTTGTGCCAAGCTATAGATGTAGGCAAGGAGTCGAATGTCAGCCTAAAACAGAAACGCCCTGCAACTAGGTCCTGAAGGAGGGTGATAGGTCATTCTGGGGAGGAGAAGAAGGGAGAGGCTTCCCTGAAGTTAGAAAGATAACAAGGCAAAAAGAAAAGAAAAAAAATACAGATAAATGAGGAAACCAGAAAATGCAAGAGCCAAACCGGGGACATGTCCTTGCCCTTTGCCCCATGTCTCAGTATCCAGGCTCGAAATGCTATGGAAATTGACATTTACTGAGACCCTGTTACATGACAGAGGCTTTGTGTAATCACAATGATATGATGGCAATTACTCTCCTAATTCAGAGATGATGTATTAATAACAGCTTGCATTACATTTATTCATTTGTGCCAGTTTCAAACATGTATAAAAATTTATCCTATAAAATTTCTTTTTAGACACATTTTGCAGATAAGCCATCTGTAAGCATGTAGATCAAACTCCACCAGGCTGCGCTCCACAAGAATGGAAATGAATAGCAGGGCATGGTGGTGTGTGCCTGTAGTCCCAGCTACTGGGAAGGCTGAGGCAGGAGAATTGCTTGAACCCAGGAGACAGAGGTGGCAGCGAGCTGAGATCATGCCCCAGCACTCCAGCCTGGGTGACAGGGCGAGACTCCATCTCAAAGAAAAAATAATAATACAAAATAAAGAATGGAGATGCATTTGTGTTGTTCATTACCATGTCGACAGGTACCCAATAAAGCAGAAATACTTCTTTTTAAATATTTTTCCTAGTATTTTCCATTTTCAGTAGATGTTTCTCAGATTTCAAAGTCACTACATACTAATTGAAATAATTAAAACAATACAAAAATGTACACTGAAAAGTTGTATCATTTTTGCCCCCTTTCAAAGTAAAAAAAAATCTTCCAGCCACGTGGTGTAGAGCCAAAGCTAAAGAGGCCACCCTAATAGTAGACAGGGGCAGCTCCTAACAGACAGGCTCAGACTCACAGGATCTCAGAATGCAAATCTCCACAGTAGAAAGGACGCCTGCCCTAATAGAAGACTGCACTTCTTTAAGCAAATACAGGTATATCCCAGTAGATAAACTGGGGTCATCTGGCCCATTATTTAAAAGTACATCTGTATGTTCAAATTATGTTAGTGGAATAAAAGTCATGACATGAACATTTTCCTTGGAAAGAAACATCCTCTAAATGTCCCCTGCAGCCTAAAACATCCTCTGGAACTTCCTTGAGGCCATGCACATCATGACTGCTACAACTATGATGAGAACCAAGTCTCATTTTCCTACAAGTAAATGGAACAATTGGAGACAAAGGCCTGGGCAGCCCCATTGCAGGTTTCAGGAGGAAAAGTAACATCAGCTAGGGGATTATACTTTCTTCCAGATATTCTTTCCTTTAAACTAATTGTCTTCAAATTCTTTGTCCCTTCTCCCTAGAGAATCTTTGTGTATACCCCCACACAGGTTTTGTAGACACTTATTTTTGCATCATATGTTTAAATTATAGCAAAGGATTTTAATTGTGGCGGGATCCAGACACATTAAAACAAACCGCACCTCACTCTTTTTCGGATGTGTCCAACACAGTGTTACTGGGGTGATGATTTGGCCCTGACCACTATATAACTTTTGAAAAACCAGACAAGTCCTTCGTTAGCAGCTGCGAGTTTTACATCCTGCCTTTTACTTCTTGAACTTGTATATCTGATCCACTGCCCCCACTTAACTTCATCCTAAGGCAACTGACACACTCATGCTTCTCAGTGTTTTGTTCGGTCCCCTTCTACTTACTTGAAGCTTCTCTCATTTTCCATCTTTCTCTCTGTTGGTGTCTCTGTCTCTCTCTCCATATATGTATATGTCAGAGCTATCTATCCATATAGATAACTGGATAGATAGCTCTGACATATACATATATATTCAAGAGGAAATTTATGTATGTATAACATATATATACATATTTAGTAAAACTCAGTTCACCAGAGTGAATGTTTCCAATTGTAATAAATATTTGTGAAACAGAAATTCCAATTGTATTGGAAATAAACCTCTAATCAGATGGATGGCATAGAATTGTGGGAATTGCTGAAGGATCCCTATTCTGAAGGTCTGAGACAATACCCCTTGTAAATTTCAGGCAGGTGAGATTGGCAAGTGGGAGAAGGAAGGAGGCGTGAGAAGGGCCCGGGGGCAGGGACTCCTCTGGACAGTTTCTGGGTCTAGTTGATTTTGAGGAGTGAGAATGGACTTCAAAGGTCTGGAATTGGATTCTCTAAACCTTCCCAGGTCCACATACCCACTGAAAGAGGTTTCCTGCTTATCTTGAGACCATGGTGCTCTGATATCTGGGGCTTTTGAAATACTTGGATTAATAGGAGACAGCTGAATTCTCACCACTGCTTCTGCTCTGGGGAACTCCACCCCACACTGCTGAGCAGAGAAGAATGAAAAGGTTAAATAACATGGAGTGTCAATTCAGACATGGTTTGGCCTCATAGATGCCATTCTGTGACTGTCAGGAGTCCCCGCCACACTGAAAACCCCTAATCCTGATCAAGGAAACCAAGCTTCAAGGGACAGGGGAAGCTGGAGATAGGCGAGATGCAGGGGGTTGTTACTAAAGGCATGATCGGGCACCCACGTCTCTTGGCCTGGACCTGGTTGAGAGTAGACAGCAGTGGTGTAACTGACCGCAGAGCAGACAGATTGTCCAAGGTGATCAGCCACTGCAGAATGAGCTTGGCTTGGCTCCTTCTGCGCTCTGGCAAGGTGAGTCTCAGTGGGAACTCCCACAAGGGTGGACCCTGGAGGCAGCATCCAGGCTGGAGGATTTGGGGTCAGCTTGGGGAAAACTGAGCTAAGGTTCCCACAGGGGCCATTTAAAGTGTGGGCTGGTGGCATGAGCCACCGCCCCTGGTCTTCTCCGGCCTTAAAAATATTTCTTTTCATGAAACAAAACTTTTTAAATTGACATGATAAAAATTGTGTGATGAAGAAAGATGTAGATTAGCATTTAGAAGACTGCTCTGTGCACCTGAACCCTCCTCACTGGACATGGCTGGCTACTGTGAACACTGTGAGAATGAGGGACAGAAGCCACGAACTTGGCTCTTGGCTCTTTGTAGAAATATAAAAAATGGGAGGGAAATACCTCCTGCTTGTGTTTTGAGAACTCTTTCTCTTCTCTCAAGTTTGATAGGGGTAATAACCTTGTCCAGGTATAGCAGGCACAGTTACCAACAGCACCCTCATCAGCCTCTCACGCAGGTCCCTCTCTGGCCCTCAAACCCCGTTCTGGCCTCGACTCACCCTCCCAAAAACATCACCAACCATGTTCCTTCCACCTAAGGTATTCCAAGCTCTTGTTCACCTTGGTCATGTTAAAAAAAAAAAAAAAAAAAAAAAGGGGCTGGGCGCGGTGGCTCAAGCCTGTAATCCCAGCACTTTGGGAGGCTGAGGCGGGTGGATCACGAGGTCAAGAGATCAAGACCATTCTGGTCAACATGGTGAAACCCCGTCTCTACTAAAAATACAAAAAATTAGCTGGGCATGGTGGCGCGTGCCTGTAATCCCAGCTGCTCAGGAGGTTGAGGCAGGAGAATTGCCTGAACCCAGGAGGCGGAGGTTGCGGTGAGCCAAGATCATGCCATTGCACTCCAGCCTGGGTAACAAGAGAGAAACTCTGTCTCAAAAAAAAAAAAAAAAAAAAAATACTTTAGGCAAATTAAGTTGAACAGGATTTAATTGAGCAAAGAATGACTTGCAAACCAGGCAGCTCCCTTAACCAGAATGGTTCAGAGAGGCTCCGTGCTGCTGTGTGGTCAGAGAGGACAGAATAAAGAAAGTGACATACAGAAAAAGGTACAGAAGTGGGGTACAGAACAGCTGCATTGGTTACAATCAGCATTTATCTTATTTGAACATAGTTTGAACAGTTAGCCAAAGCTCAACAATGGGTAGAAGTCTTCACATACATCGTCTGTTCATAGACTGTCCGGCATTCCCCAAGCAGTTTCTCTCTCCCTGGACTGTTCACAGACTGTTATCACCTGTGGGCTTGGATAGGCGGGGTCCCAGGATGGTCTCACACCAGGCAAGTCACCAACCAAAGAAATTACTGAAACAGTATGTGACTTTTTAGTGGCTCAGATGCAGGTGATAAAGTGTTACCGAAGGCAGTCACATCTCAGCTCACCAGAAAACAAGCTGTGGGCTCTTAGAACAGGTTACAATATGTATTGTGCCAGAAAAAAATGTTATCCATCAGACAATAGCCAAAGCTGCTCTTTCAAATGTTGAATATCCTCACACTTGTGGAAACACCATCTCTGTGGCAACAAAACACATCAGAAGACAAAGGCTCAGCTACACATTTATGGGCTGTGGTCTCCAATGAGACCCCCCAAGTCCACAATTCTACTTTTGTCACTGCTGTCTTACTGTAAAGAACATTTTCACATACTTTATTCTATTTTAAAATTTGTATTCCACTCATCTGTATTTATATTCACGAATCACCATTTTAATTCCTACGCTTTATTTATTTTTTTTTTTCCTACAGAGTCTTGCTTTGTCACCCAGGCTGGAGTGCAATGGCATGATCTTGGCTCACTACAACCTCTGCCTCCCAAGTTCAAGCAATTCTCCTGCCTTAGCCTCCCAAGTAGCTGGGATTACAGGCATGAGCCACCACGCAGGGTCCCCATGTTTTAATAATATATAACAGGGGAAGTCATTCTTTTTTTATTTAAAATTGTTCATGGATTTTTTTTGTTCACTTTTCATAGCAATACATTTTTTAAATCTTCAGAATTCAAGTGTATAGTATTATATTTAGGTCAAACTCAACATATAAATTTCTTCGAAGATTATTTGACTTCTCAATATTGTTGAATTTTCCTACCCAAACATTTGGAGTCGTTATTTTTCATTTGTATAAGTCTATTCTCATGTTTTTCAGAAATCTTTCCACCAATTTCTTACTAAATGTATTAAACAATTTTCTGCCCATTTCTTTTTGCATTGATGAACATAGTCACATGACATTCTCATTCATTCTACTAATGTGATTAATTTCATCAATGAATTTCTAAATATTGAATCATACCTCCCTTTGTAAGATAAAGGATAATTGATTAGGCATTAGTATACTGATGCCATATTTTCTAATATTTAATATTTTTATTCTTAAACGTATATGCCCCAATTGTCTATAGCATTCTACATGGCTAAATCTAGGCGAGGTTCTGTTATTACCTTTATATAACCTTCCTAAAAACTATTTCAGGAAAGACGGACCTCTCTATAACTCTTGAATAGTTTAACTAGCGTTGGTTTATTGATTATTATAGAATTTCCCTCTCACCTACATGAACTTGGTGCTCATGTGTGTGTGAGGAAATTCCTTATTAAATGTCTTCATTTCTTCTATGAATATTGCTCAGTTTAGAGTCTATCTCTATTGAGTTACATTTTGATAAAACATATATTCCAAACATATGTATATATGCAATCTACATGTGCATATCAACGTGCACTGAATTACACAGGTGTCTCTATTTTCTTTGTCAATGTTGAACCTCACGTTCTTCCTGGCACTGTAATCTGTTGACAAATCCTCAAGTTGCTTGTGTGATCTCATTTCTCTATTTATAATTGAATGATATAGTTCATCTAAAGAATTTGGGGAGTAACAGAAAATTAGTTTCAGCAAAAACACATCCCAGGAGGCAGAGAATCCAACACCCACAGTGCTTTGCTGTCTTCCCCTTCTATCTCAGACTCTGAATTTTCTGCTCCCTCCCAGAGAGCCTGTCTGCCTCAAAGGATCATGGAAAAGCAGAGCCTCTTGAGGCACAGTCATCTCTCTGGAGGTGCTGCAGGGAAGTTGTCATGGTTTTTGGTAATTGTAACTAGGACAAAGTTTTCCAAAAATATTTTCAATTCCTCAGGTGTATACTGTCAATGCTGGCCCAGGTGAAAGTGTAATTGTAGTTCTGTGGGGAGGTGAGGTCACAGGATCTTGAGCCCAAATCTCCGACCTGGCCATCTCCCTCCACACACTCGCTGGCTGTCCTGACAGCCTGGCAACAGGGAGGCGCCTGGTGGGTGTGTTACATTTTGGTCTATGAGGGAGCATCTCTAAGGGGAGCAAGTATGTCAGGAGGTGGGGTAAATGCTCTGGTGTGGAAAGCAGATCCCACTGGGCCAGAACCTGACCAGTGCCAAGGCCATGTGGGGAAAGGAAATAACTGCTGGGCCATGGACTAAGTGGTGGAGAAAGAGCAAAGTTCCAAGAACCTGGCCAGTCCCCAGCTGTGGCTCATTTAACTTAATGAAATCCTTGTGCTTGTCATTGTTGGTTTTTGATGCAAGAGGCCAAAAATTTGTTGTTTTTTTTTTCTTTATTTGAGATTAGGTCAGGCCCGGTTGCCCAGGCTGGAGTACAGTGGCATGATTTCAGCTCACTGCAACCTCCGCCTCCCAGGTTCAAGCAATTCTCCTGCCTCAGCCTATTGATCAGCTGGGACTACAGGCGCTTACCATCATGTGAGACTAATTTTTTTTTTGTATTACTTGTAGAGAAAAGGTTTGACCACGTTGGCCAGGATGGTCCCAATCTCCTAACCTCATGATCCACCCACCTCAGCCTCCCAAAGTGTGGGGATTACAGGCGTGAGCCAGGGCACCAGGCCAATATTTGTATTTTTAGTAGAGACGGAGTTTCATTATGCTGGTCAGGCTGGTCTCCAACTCCTGACCTCAGGTGATCCACCTCAACCTCCCAAAATGCTGGGATTACAGACATGAGCCACTGCGCCCAGTCTCCCCATCACTTTCAAAAAATAAAAATTCATTATTTCCACAAATTGGCATTTAGCACCTACCTTGTGCCAGGCACGGATACAAGGCCCTGGAAAGAGATAAGTGCTCCTGGATCTTATATGATCAGTAGGGGAAGCAACAGGATGAGTGGCAGGGGTGAGGTCTGAGAGATCAGGCAGGGCCGGAGCTGCAGAGTTTGTTTGCTCTGACAAAAAGTTTGGGTTTTATTTTCAAGTATGGAGGAAAGTCACTGAAGGCTTTGGAGGAGAATGTCGCAATCTCCTTCCATAAAAGTAATGAGAAGCCACTGTGAGGTGTTTTTGTTGTTGCTGTTTTTCAGACAGAGTCTCGTTCTGTCGCCCAGGCTAGAGTGCAATGGGACAACCTTGGCTCACTGCAACCTCTGCCTCCCAGGTTCAGGCGATTCTCCTGCCTCAGCTTCCCAAGTAGCTGGGATTCAGGTGCACGCCACCACACCCAGCTAATTTTTGTATTTTGTAGAGACGGGGTTTCACCATGTTGGCTAGGCTGTTCTCAAACTCCTGACCTCAAGCTATTCACCCATCTCAGCCTCCCAAAGTGCTGGGATCACAGGCATCAGCCACCATGTAAACCAGGGAGTTGGAAGCTGTGTGGAGAGTGGCTATAGGAGGCAGGATTGGAAGTGGAGAAATCAACTAGGAGAAAGTCAAGGGTCTGAGAGCCTGGAGTATTCTGCCTGGTGCTTGATATACAGGTAATCTTTGAACAATACAGGTTTGAACTGGGCAGGTACACTTATAATGCAATTTCTTTCAACCAAGTACAAATAAAAAATACAGTAATGGCTACATGTGGTAGCATGCACCTGTAATTCCAGCTATTCAGGGGGCAAGGTGGTAGGATCACTTGAGCCCATGAGGATGAGGCTGCAGTGAGCCATGATCACAGCCCTGCATCCCAGCCTGGGTGATAGAGTGAAACTCCATCTCCAAAAAGAGGAAAGGAAGAAGGAAGAAAGGAGGAGAAGGGAAGGGAGGGGAAAGGAGGGGAGGAGAGATACCAAGATTTTTTTTTAATGCAGTTAAAAAATAAAAGGAAAAGGAAAGAAAATACAGTAGGCCAGGCACAGTGGCTCATGCCTGTAATCCCAGCATTTGGGGAGGCTGAGGCGAGTGGATCCTGTGAGGTCAGGAGTTCGAGTCCAGCCTGGCCAACATGGTGAAACTCTGTCTCTACTAAAAATACAAAAATTAGCTGGGCATGGTGGCACATGCCTGTAATCTCAGCTACTTGGGAGGTTCAGGTAGGAGAATTGCTTGAACTTAGGAGGTGGAGGTTGCAGTGACCGAGATTGTGCCATTGCACTCCAGCCTGGGCAACAAGAGTGAAATTCCATTTCAATAAAATAGCAAATACAGTAATGGAGGGATGCAAAATCCACATATATGCAGAGTCAACTGCAAGATGAGTGTGTGCAGGTTTTGGTATACTCCAGAGTTCTAGAACCAATTCCCCAAGTGTAACAAGAGCCAACTGCAGTGTCAGATGATAGGATTTAGGCACAGGCTCTCAAGAGACCTCCAGAGAAAGAGGAACTGTCACTCATCTCTTCATCAAGACACCTATCTGCACACTCAGGGCACAGGGACCTGTATGATGGGTCCTTGCCCTCAGGCGCTTACAGTCCTCTTGGGAAGACAGGACGTCAGTACCTAACAAGCAAATACAGACTGGCCCCAGACAGCATACACTAAAGGCTAAGTAAATGCTACAACAAACAGGGGCTGTCATGGTCTCTGACTGGGGGGAGGTCAAGGTGGACAGTGGTGATCAGCAGAGCTGCAGTGGTTTCATAAATAATGTGACCGCCTATTCCCATATGCCCAAGACAGCTCTACCTCAGACCTGTTTTCCCAACACAATTCTGACCAGTGCTTCCTTTAATGACACTCTGAAAAGTCCTAGTTTGGACAATAAATTATACAGTGACGCTAGTCATGAGGGCCACCTGCCATGAAGCCAAGGGCCTCGCATTTGAACACTTGACATTATCTCTGAATAACAACCAACACTTAAACAGTATGCATTATGTACTAAATACTTTAAGAGTTTTGCATATATGGCATGACTCTTTTTTTGTTTTGTTTTGAGATGGAGTCTCACTCTGTCACCAAGCTGGAGTGCCGTAGCATGATCTCAGCTCACTGCAACCGCCGCCTCCCTGGTTCAGGCGATTCTCCTACTTCAGCCTCCCCAGTAGCTGGGACTACAGGCATGTGCCACCACACCCAGCTAATTTTTGTATTTTTAGTAGAGACGGGGTTTCACTATGTTAGCCAGGATGGTCTCGATCCCTTGACTTCATGATCCACCCACCTTGGCCTCCCAAAGTGCTGGAATTACAGGCGTGAGCCACCTCCCCTGGCCATGACATGACTCTTGATTCTAGTTCCAACTCTGTGTGGTAAGTACTAGTATTATTTCCATTTTACCACTTCCATTTTGTTTTTCAGAAGAAGAAACTGAAAGATAGAGACATGTAACTTGCCTAGGATTTCACAGCTACAATCCTGGACAGAACCTGCATTCACACTAAGGCCCTCTGATGGAATTCATTCATAGACGTTTGCCCCAGAGTCCTGTCCACTAGTGGAAGCAAACCTTTCAAATATAACACAATGCTTGTAGCCCTTCTACCTTTCACTGTAATAGGAAACTGAAAATTTTTTTGAAAAGAAGATAATTTATTGACAGTGTTATATACCAATTGGAAAATAAGAATGAAAAATTAAATTTCTGCCAGGCACAGTGGGTCATGCCTATAAGCCCTGCACTTTGGAAAGGTGAGGTTAGTGGATCACTTGAGCCCATGAATTCAAGACCAGCCTAGGCAGCATGGCAAAACCCTGTCTCCACAAAAATTAAGTACAAAAATTAGCCAGCCATGGTGGCTGTGGTCCTAGCTACTTGGGAGGCTGAGGTGGATCACTTGAGCCCTGGAAGTTGAGGCTGTAGTGTGATCTCACCACTGCACTCTCTGGGTGACGGAGAACAGAGAACCTGACTCTTCAAAAGAAATTAAATTTATTCAACTTCCTCTCTAAAGTGCCACTCCAATATATATCAGTATATACTTTAATCTCAGAGTTTTTGGAGGCCAAGGAGGGAGGATCGCTTTAGGCCAGGAGTTCGAGACCAGCCTGGGCAACACAATAAGATCCTATCTCTACCAAAAATGTTAGCAGTTAGCCAGGCATGGTGGTGTGTGCCTGTGGTCCCAGCTACTTGGGATGCTGAGGCAAGAGGATTGAGCCCAGGATTTTGAGGCTGCAGTGAGCTATGATTGCACCACTGCACTCCAGCCTGGGTGACAGAGCAAGACCCTAGCTCATTCATTCATTCATATATAAATAGATAGAATGAAAAATTAATCTTAATCCTAATCATGAAGAAGAGTTTGGCCTACAGTGTCCTGAAGTTTGGCCCCTAACTCCCAAGCAGCCCTTTCCCCACGCCCCTCATGTTCTAGACTTCTACAGCACTGGCCTTTTTTGGGTATTAGGTACCCTGCTCCCTCCCCACTCAGGACATGTGGCTCCTTTCCAGAAAACTCTTTCCCAGAAAACTTGATTGTAATCAAGTTAATTCTTACACTAGAGCTCAGCTAAATACACACTTCCTCAAAAAAAGGAAAAAAAGTTTCCCAGCTGGCCTCAGTGGCTCATGCCTATAACTCTAGCATTTTGGGAGACTGAGGCAGGAGGCCTGGGTAATACATAGAGAGAGATCTCATCTTAATTTTTTGTTAAAAAGTTTCCCTTGGCCAAGCACAGTGGCTCACACCTGTAATCCCAGCACTTTGGAAGGCGAGGTGGGCAGATCCGTTAAGGCTAGGAGTTGGAGACCAGCCTGGCCAACATGGTGAAACTCATCTCTACTAAAAATATAAAAATTAGCTTGTGTACAAAAATACAAAAGAATACAAAACTGCTTGTAATTCCAGCTACTCGAGAGGCTGAGGCAGGTGAATCACTTGAACCCGGGAAGTGGAGGCTGCAGTGAGCCGAGACTGCGCTGCTGCACTCCAGCCTGGATGCAAGAAGGAGACTCCGTCTCAAAAAAAAAAAAAAACGTTTCCCTTGATTCCATTGATTAGCTCAATTCTCCTTCTAAAATCCCTCATATTAAGTAGCATGTACCCCCCTACAGCAATTGAAATAGTTCCAACTTTGCATTTATTTGTATGATCAATATCCTTCCCTAATGTAAGTTCCAGAAGACCCAGACCCATGTCTGTTTTTGCTCACTATCTCAATGAGCACATAATAGGTAGCGACAGATATTTGTGGAAGAAACTGGCAAGCCATTGGCAAAAAAAAGAAATAACAAACACGGAGTTAATGACAACTATACCGTTCAAGCAAGTCTTCTGCCTCAGCCTCTCCAGTAGCTGGGATTATGGGCATGCACCACCATGCCCAGCTAATTTTTGTATTTTTAGTAGAGATGGGGTTTCACCATGTTGGCCAGGCTAGTCTTGAACTCCTGACCTTAAGTGATCCACCTGCCTCAGCCTCCCAAAGTGCTGGAATTACAGGCATGAGCTACCACACCCAGCCCGAGGATCACTTTTGAGGCCAGGAGTTTGAGACCAGCCTGGGTAACATAGGGAGGCCCTGTCTCTATTTAAATAAATGCTTTTTAAGTACTTAAGTCTTCAAACCTTGTTTTATTTTTATCCTCTAGTCAAACCAGTACCTGAATATAGAAAACATTACAGAAATGTTGTGACTATGCTATTTGTATTTTGAAATCCGAAATTTAAAAGAAAAGAAGTGTTCAAGTTTATCTCAGCCTGGGAGAGACTGTGTTTGTGTCAGATAAGACGAGGTGGGGTAGGACCGCCTTCCAGGGTTACCACGAGGAAGGTGATTCTGGGAGAATCTGAAATTTCAAGTAAACAGTTGTCGGTTGGGATCAAACTGTGCAGGTCCAAGAATGCCAGGCTAAGAAGCCAGGATATTTTATTTTCTGATAAAAAGAGGATGCTGTTTTGGCAAATTTCTACTCTGGAGTGAATATGGTGCACTAGATGGGAAGGAGAAGAAGAGAAACGGAAAGAGGAAAAGGTGAGTTGGAAGGACAGAGACGCCCCTTCTTTGGACTCCCCCCTCCCCCCACCGTTTCATGGACTCTCTCCCCTCAAAAACACAAGAACTTCTTGCCTCGTTCTCTTGTTTTCTGACATCACTGCAACCCTTGATTTTCTCATCCCTGGGATTCCTTAGCATCCTTTCAAAAGTAATGTTCCTGCAGGCTGAAGAATTTCTTTTTTTTTTTTTTTTTTTTTGAGACGTAGTTTCGCTCTTGTTACCCAGGCTGGAGTGTAATGGCGCGATCTCGGCTCACCGCAACCTCCGCCTCCTGGGTTCAGGCAATTCTCCTGCCTCAGCCTCCCGAGTAGCTGGGATTACAGGCACGCGCCACCATGCCCAGCTAATTTTTTGTATTTTTAGTAGAGACGGGGTTTCACCATGTTGACCAGGATGGTGTCGATCTCTTGACCTCGTGATCCACCCGCCTCGGCCTCCCAAAGTGCTGGGATTACAGGCATGAGCCACCACGCCCGGCCAGGATGGAGAATTTCTAGTCCAGGCCAGGGAAACTCAGAACAGAAAACAGAAAAAAAAAAAAAGGCAGCTTCACAGGGCCTCATCTGGTCCAATTTCTTATCATCATGCATTTATTCACTCATAAATATCTTTTGAGCACCTACTATGTGTTGGATAAAATCAGGGTTAAAAATACAGTCGCTAGCGTCACAGCAAAAAAAGAACCCGAGGCCCAGAGAGGGACACTGACTTGCCCAAAGTCACACAGCTAAAACTCTGTGGCTGAACCGGGTCTCGAGCACAACTGGCGGACCAAAAGGAGCCCGTGGTCCAGCTGCAAAATGCTACAAAGCGACAGGGCCCGGCCGGTGCCGGGGCGTCCGAGGCGGCGCGGAGGCGGAGAGAGCGACTGCCGACTTTCCAACTGCTCGGGGAAGGCAGGGGCCAGTGCCCGTTGGCAGAGGGTATCCCTCCGCAGCCGCCGTAGCCCAGCCGGAAGCGCCGCCTGCCACGTCCACTGTGCAGCAGGGGCGGGGCTGGGACCCAGAAGCTCGGCATGGCTGACGACGCGGGTTTGCCGGCCCTTCTGTGCTCCGAGCAGTTCGGCTCCGGGGAGGCACGGGGCTGCCGTGCAGCCGCGGACGGGAGCCTGCAGTGGGAGGTCCGGGGCTGGCGCTGGTGGGGGCTCTCCAGGGCCTTCACGGTCAAACCCGAAGGACGAGATGCGGGTGAAGTGGGGGCTCCCGGTGCCGCCTCACCACCCCTCTCCGGGCTCCAAGCCGTGTTCCTGCCGCAGGGCTTCCCTGATAGCGTCAGCCCGGACTATCTGCCCTACCAGCTGTGGGATTCCGTCCAGGTCAGCCCGGCCGTCTGGGGCAGGGGACAGTGCAGGCCACCCTTCCCGCCCCAGTTACATACGGGTGACCGAGGCCCGGAGCCGGGGGCTCTGACAGGCCCCAAACACTGAGAACCAGAAAAGATGACGCCACGTGCACCGCCACGCTCCTGCGCCCGCTTCTCACCGTGCTCGTTATCTTCTCCAGGCCTTTGCTTCCAGCCTCTCCGGCTCCCTGGCCACCCATGCAGTCTTGCTGGGCATAGGGGTGGGGAACGCAAAAGCCACCGTCTCAGCTGCCACGGCCACCTGGCTCGTGAAAGGTGAGCTGGACCTCTGGAGCCTCACGTATTGCTGCTCTCAGCCCTGCCTTCGCTGGGCTCTGATGTGTGTGTATGTATGGTCTCATGCCCCATTAGGTAGAATTCAGGCAGGTCCCCCCCAGTGCTTACATAGGTGCTTTGTAACCCAATCTTACCGCCCACATCTGGAAGACCCTCATCCCACTCACCAGCCCAGCAGCCACACTCCATTCTCCACACAGACTTTTGAGTCTAAATCATCTGGATCCTAAATCCTGTCCCCTCCCCTTTATTCCTATTCTCTGTGGAGGATTGCATGAGAATGCGATTGATTGAATAAACTGCCAGCTGCCCAGGATAGGGAAAATTGGTGAGCTCCAGGAAAAAAAAAAAAAACATATCCTTGGTCCTGAGTAGGAGAGGAGAGACTGGAAAGAATGGAAGGTATTCTGTAATGCCCTGTGATATCAGATGATGCTGTAAATAATAGAGGGACTAGCTGCTGAGTGCATACAGCTTTTTAAAAAATTGTTTAAGAAAAAAAAAAGATACAGTTTGGTACCATGCCACCCAGACAGGGAAATAGAACAGAAAAGAGAAGTTGTTTCACGTTGTACAGGAGGGGGCCCCATGGCTTTTGCCACTATCCTTTGTCTTTCACTATTGCTCCCAGGGGATATTTATTAGGCTAGTGCAAAAGTAATTGCAGTGTTTCTTTGTTGTTGCTGCCATTAAAGGTAATGGAAAACCCACAATGACATTTGCACCAACCTAATAAATGAGACCCAAGGGAAAGCTCATTCCACTGGTAGCATCAGTCTGGCCACTTCTCTGGTAAGCCTCTCTGGATTTTTTGGAGAAACAGGAACCTCCTTTACCATTAAGACTGAGCACACTGGCACAGTGGCTCACCCTTTTAAGCCCAGCACTTTGGGAGGCTGAGGCAGCCTGGGCAACAGGGAGACCCCTCCTTGACTTTTTTTTTTTTTTCTTTTTTGACTGGGAGTCTCGCTCTGTCACCCAGGCTGGAATGCAGGAGTGCACTGGCACAATCCCCGCCCACTGAAGCCTCCACCTCCTGGGTTCAAGTGATTCTTCTGCCCCAGCCTCTCAAATAGCTGGGATTACAAGTATGCACCACCATGCCCCGCTAACTTTTTTGTATTTTTAGTAGAGACAGGGTTTCACCATGTTGGCCATGCTGGTCTCGAACTCCTGACCCCAGGTGATCCGCCTGCCTCAGCTTCCCAAAGTGACTGGCATGAGCCACCGCACCCAGCCTGTTGGCTGTATTTTTGGAATGCATTTGGAGCTTGGGTCAGTAATTGGTGTTTTCATGTGATATCACCAACATGTTGCCTATACAGGTTGAATATCCCTTATGGGAAATGCTTGTAATCAGAAGTGTTTTGGATTTCGGAATTTTGTTTGGATTTGGGAATATTTTCATATATAGTGAGATTTGTTGGGGATGGGACTGAAGTCTAGATATGAAATTCGTTTATGTTTCATATATGCCTTACACACATGGCTTAAAGGCAGTTTTATGCAATGTTTTCAGTAGTGTGCATGAAACAAAATTTGTGTGCATTGATCCATCAGAAAGCAAAGATGTCACTATCTCAGCCACACATGTGGACAATCTGGTTGTTTGGTGTCCCTGTCATTCCTGACTCTGAATGTAGATGCTATCAAGAAGCAGTCCTTTTCTTATACCTTCACGAATAAGTACTTAACGGTATAAAACATGACATACCACTTGACAATGAGAAATTGTATGTTCAGGGTAATTAAGCAACACAGCAGGTCACCAGAACACCTGTATCAGCTTCTAAACCACAGCAGCAGCAACAAACAGTAGCAGGCTCTCAGCCTTCAGCTACAGTGCTGTTTTGATGAAAAGGTTACTGGACACCATATTTATTTTTTTAAGGTGAGAAGAAATACCTTCTCACCTTAAAAAAGCAGTTGAAGGACAGGAAACATCCTCTAGGGATGAGGAAGCATTCTGCTGTGTGCCTTTTTAAAATGTTTCCTCCAGAGTCATCTGCCTCATAACCATGGTTTCTGTCTTAGAAGTCTTTCTTGGATTCTGTAAACTGCCTGATTTCTTGTTCTGTTATGAATGTAGGCTGCTCTAGGGCCTCAATAATCCCCTCAATATCCTCACCATGTTGTCTGTAGGCACTTTTTCTGCAGTGTTAACGACGTCATCTTCATTGTCACTGTTACCACGATTGCCTTGATTCAGAACAATTTGTGCTATTTCACCATCAGCTGTTTCTACTGGTGGCATCATGTCTGCTGTCCAAAAGCTGCAGGTTTTGGAGCATTTCAGATTTTAGGTGTTTGGATTAGGAATGCTCAACCTTGTACTGGGCGAAGTGGGTCATGCCTGTAATCCCAGCACTTTGGGGGGCAAAGGTGGGGGTACCAGTTGAGGTCAGCAGTTCAAGACCAGCCTGCCCAACATGGTAAAACCCCATCTCTACTAAAAATACAAAAATGAGCCAGGCATGGTGGTGTGTGCCTGTAATCCCAGCTTCTAGGGAAGTTGAGGCAGGAAAATCACTTGAACCCAGGAGGTGGAGGTTGTAGTGAACCGAGATAGCACCACTGCACTCCAGCCTGGGCCACAGAACAATACCCTGTGTGGAAAAAAAGAGGAATGCTCAACCTCTAGCTCAGGCAGGTTACTGAGAAAAATTAAGATCACTTAAAGATACAGGTGCGGTAGCTCACATCTATAATCTCAGCACTTTGAGAGGCTGAGGCAGGTGGATCACTTGAGATGCGGAGTTGTACACCAGCCTGGCCAACATGGTTTAACCCTGTCTCTAACAAAAAATACAAAAATTGGCCAGCTGTGGTAGTAGGTGCCTATAGTCCAGCCTGGATGACAGAATGAGATCCTGTCTCAAAAAAAAGAAAGGATTTTTTAAAATCTACTTTAAAGACTTCTTATTGATATTAAAAGAAGCTCTCGATTAGGATTTTACAAGTTCGTTTTCATCAAATTTTTATTCAGAGCTTCATCAAACAAATTTTTATGCAGAGCTTCATATGAGAAACTCAGTTGGAATTTTTTTGATGTGATCATTTTCAGTTACAAAACTCTCAGTGGAACATGGAGCTAATTGTCATGAGTAGCAATAGTAATAAAACTTGTTGCTAATATTTTGGCGACCTACCTTAAGCCACACATTTTGTACAGTTACATGTAATATGTGGCTTGATCTCTTCAGCAGCCATATTAGTTAGTTGCCATTATTCATTTTTTCAGATGGAAAAACAGAGGCCAAAGTGGTTAAGTAATTGTCCAAGGTCACTTAGGGCCAGGGTTTTGACCCAGGCAGACTTACTCCTGTGTCCCATTCTTAACTACCACACTCTTACCAGCTAGGATTTTCAAGTGGAGCCAAGTACAATTTGTGGACAGCTGATTCCTTACTAGGACTCTAGTGGACAGTATTGACTTTCAGATTATAGGGAGTATATATATCATTAGTCCTGTAAATGCCTCTGATGATCCATAGAAAGGTAGAACAGGCTGTCTTTCTGCCTGGTGGCCCAAGGAGGACATACACCTGAGTGGATACAAGTGTGTAGCCAAAGGGAAGAAAAGTAGAATCTGGGCTGGGTATAGTGGCTGATGCCTATAATCCTAACACTTTGGGAGGTTGAGGCAGGCGGATCACCTGAGGTCAGGAGTTCAAAAATATAAAAATTAGCCCCATTTCTACTAAAAATACAAAAATTAGCTCTGTCTCTACTAAAAATACAAAATTAGGTGTGGCATGCACCTGTAATCCCAGGTACTCGGGAGGCAGAGTCAGGAGAATCGCTTGGACCCAGGAGTTGGAGGTTACAGTGAACCAAGATCATGCCACCACACTCCAGCCTGGGCCACCGAGTGAGACTCTGTCTCAAAAAAAAAGAGTCTGGCCCAGTGGATTCCTTCTCAACAGGTAAAAGTAATCTTGCCATGTTCACAGTCACTAAGTTGATCCAATGCCAGAATCTTGAATGGTACAATGATCATTTTACCTAGAATATAATGTACTTGAAGAGAAGAGGTTAAGGTGAGTGATGGGAGGCCTGTCAAACCACCCTATTGGGTGTTATTTACAGGGCCAGATAGGACAGAAATGGAGAAATGAAGCAGGCCGGATAGGAGTAGTTTGGACCCATGGTCTCCTTCAGTGAGGTGGCCCCAGCTGATGCTGGCCGTGAGAAAAGGCGGGCCAGTGTGGCCATCCTTCAGGTTCTTCCAAAGAAGGTGGAAATCCATATTTTCTTATAAAATGTCCCAATTTTGTTCACCAATCTAATCGGAGCCTCAGTGAAGGGGAACGATCCTACAAAGGTCGCAGGATCACTGTGAAGGTGAAAAGGCACAGGTTCTTCACGTGTGCACTGGAGCACTTAGTGGTCTCAAGTCCAGGGTGGGGTTCGAAGGCCTCAGTGTCCAAGAAGGCTCTGGAAAGGGGAGAGTGCATCTGCTCTCAGTGGTGAATGGGAGGGCTGGTCCGTGTCATTGCATTTATATTTTGTGGGAAGCTCCCAGCCCTCATTCCCATAACATAGTGTCCTTTCTCCTTAATCCCCACGTCAGGGTTAGTGCCCTCAAGGTCAGACAAGTCCAAGTCCTCTGCTCGCAGCTATCCTTGCCTGTGCCCACTGTGTGAGTCCCTCCCAGGTGTCTGATTCTAAAACATTACTGCCAGGCTTAATGGGTGCTACTCTGTATAACGAATGGTCCAGATTCCCAAACTTGTTCTGTAAAGGGCCAGATCTTATGCTTTGCAGGCCTTATGATCTTAGTTGCAGCAACTCAGTTCTGCCGTAGTCTTACAAAAACAGCCATAGACAATTTGTAAACAAATGGGCATGGCTGCATTTCAGTAAAACTTGATTTCCAAAACCGGGGAACGGAAACAGTTTGCCAATCCCTGGTCTAAATCAGTGGGGTTTTTTGCTTTGTTTGTTTTTCTGAGATGGAGTTTCACTGAGTATTGCCCAGGCTGGAGTACAATGGGGTGATCTCGGCTTACCACAATCTCCACCTCCTGGGTTCAAGCAGTTCTCCTGCCTCAGCCTCCCAAGTAGCTGGGATTACAGACATGCGCCACCACACCTGGCTAATTTTGTATTTTTAGTAGAGACAGGGTTTCTCCATGTTGGTCAGGCTGGTCTCAAACTCCCAACCTCAGGTGATCCACCTGGCCTAAGTCAGTATATGTTATGATGATTGCTGTCTGCTCTTCAGCTGGATTTTGAGCCTGGAATCATCTCAGTCACTGCGGTCATGAAGTTCCTGGCAGAGAGAGTTAGGTAGCCAGAAAGCTTTTGTTGTGCAAATGAAGGTCCAAGGTCCCACTGATTCCAGAGACTTCTCTTACTCTGCCCAGCCTAAGGAGGCCTGTCCCTCTGCCCTGCAACCCCAGCTGTAGTTCAAACTTTTTTTTTTTTTTCTTAGAGTGTCTTGCTCTGAGACTGTCTTACTCCAGGCTGTCTTGCTCCAGTGCAGTGGCGTGATCATAGCTTACTGCAGCGTTGATATACTGAGTTCAAACCATTCTTCCGCCCCAGCCTCCCAAGTAGCTGGGACTACAGGCATGCTACCATGCCTGGCTGATTTCTTTCCTACTTTTTGTCTTGCTGTGTTGCCCAGGCTGGTCTTGAGTGCCCAAAGACCACTTGAACTCCTGGCCTCAAGTGGTCCTTGGGCCTAAATCCCCTGTAATCCCAAAGTGCTGGGATTATAGGCCTGAGCCACCATACCTGGTCCAAATCCTTTCATTTATTTATCTCATAAGGACCACCTGTGAGCCAGCTGCCCAGGCTAAGAGCTAGGATAGGTTAGCAATAACCTTTGAATTTCCACTTAAGATTTTCTGTCTTTTGAATAGTTTTATCAAATAGGTAAATGTTCCTAAGTGCTATGTCATTTAGTTTTAGTTTTAGAGCTTTATCAACTGTGCTGTGTGTGGTCTTCATGAGTTATTTTCATGTAAGAGTTTATTATGAGTATTCATCTATGAATGAGTGTCTCTAGGTAGATATATTAGAATTTCTTTATTCTGTAACATTTGCATTATTCCCACTTTTTTTGCCTTTATGAACAATTCTGCAAAGAACGTTTCTTGTCCATGTCTACTTGAGGAACTGCTATGTCTAGGCACTTCAGACTCCATCATGCAGCTGTGACTATCCACAGCTTCTAGTACCAGACTGAGTTCCTAAGGGCAGTGACTCAGGGTAAATTGGCCAATTCAGTGCCAGGGTCTGCCAGGCTCCACTGCTCCTATGCCTCTTCCTTGCTCCTTACCTTTGCCTTCTTTCCCCCAGATTCAACTGGCATGCTAGGCCGCATCATCTTTGCCTGGTGGAAAGGGTGAGTGTCTTCCCGGCCAGCAGACTTCTGGCACCTCTCCCCAGTGGTGGTAGTAATGATAGCAATATTATTGGCATTAATTGTAGTTGTAAGGGTTCCATGAGGTGATCTATGCAAAGTGCTTAATGCATGTAGCATTATGCATAGTAAGGGCTCAGTAAATACCAGCCACCATTAAGAGCTGTAACTGTGCCCCCGAGCCTCTGTATGTTGTCTGTAATCCTTACAGCAACTCTGTAGGATGGGATTGGACATGTACATTCCATAAATGTGAAATATACCTAGATGAGAGAAGCTACCTGCCCAGGCCATACACCTTGTAACTAGTGAGATGGGATTTGAGCCTAAGGCCTATGCTTTCCATGGTATCCAGCGGTTCAGGATCTCCTCCTGTGTGTCACATGCCCTCCCCCAAGAATGTTCCCATTCCCTCCAGGAGATCTCAAACTGAGACTCGGGCCTAATGCTACAAATCCTGAGCTGAGCTGGGGCTGCAGTATCTCCTGCCAATGGGACCCTAGAGAAGTGGTTCCCAAGTGTTTGTGCACAGGCCAGAGAGTCACTGTCCGATGAAAAGGTCAGGGGAGGCAGCCATCCACGGTGTTGTGTAGCAGAAATACCCTAAGCCTGGATGTCAAAGCCCAGCTCTCTCTCTTGGATTTTTCCCCCCACTTTGTGTAATCCAGGGAAATCATTTCCCCTGTGAGGGCTAGTTGTCTGTAACATGCAGGGTTACACACTAAACGCAGTGTTTACTAGTCCAAAATATGCTCACTGTGTACCCTCACTCTAAAGCAAGAAGAAGAACGGGGACAGGCAGAGGAACCCAGGAAGAGCCTCCCTCCAAGGATAGCCAGAGGTTGGGGAGCAGCCACAAGTCAGGATTTTTCCTTGGTAAATCATGGGTTCATAAGAGGGAGACAATAGCTGATCAATGAGTCACTGAAGGTCCTCCCAGCTATTGATGGCATTTTAGGTAGCAGTGACAGGGTGTGGGGACAGATGTCTATCTGGGGGGTGTGGGTTTTTCTGAGCCCTTCAGACCTTACTGTGGTCCAGGACTCCCCACACTGCCCATAGGATGTTTCTCCTTAAATCCAAATTGCGACAACCTCTCCTTCCCAACAGGAGCAAACTGGACTGCAATGCCAAGCAGTGGAGGTGAGGAGGGACAGGCACGGGGGAGGAGAGTCTTCTATTATGAAAGTGTCCTACCTCTGACCTCTAACCTTTAACCTCTGATCCCTCCCCAGGCTCTTTGCAGACATCCTCAATGACGTGGCCATGTTCCTTGAGATTATGGCTCCCGTATACCCAATCTGTTTCACCATGACTGTCTCCACCAGCAACCTGGCCAAGGTAGCCACCTCTGGGGCATCCGTCTGCCCAAGACACCTGCCTTGGTAGTGTGTGGGTTCACCTGGGCTCTGTGTTCAAGCCACTTGTAGAAGAGTGACAAAGTTCAGATGTTTCTACTTGAACCCAACCATCTTTTCTGATCCTCCTCCAGCCAGACAGCGTCCAGGGCCCCAGACAGTGTAAAGCAATGTCTAGAGCCAGAGGACTGGGGCAGGAGCTCCAAGCTGAGAAGTGGAAGGGATGGTCCAGTGTTGACATTTTGGGACCAGCTTTCTCAACTTCCCTTTGGTTCTTTCAGTACAGTATTTATTGAGTGCCTACTGCTTGTTTGGCACAGAATGTGGGCCCCCCCTGGCTTGGAAAGGAAACCACACATAATTGCACCAGTGTTTGTGAAGTTATAGGTACAGCTATTACAAATGATAAATATAGAGGCCTGCAAGAGGGGGAAGCGGGGATTCCAGCTTGGTCAGAGAGGGTAGGAAGAGCTCCCGCGAGCCTGGGTCCTGAAGAGGGAGTGTAAGGTGTAGGGGGGTGTTCCAGGCAAAAGAAACAGCACAGCTCCAGGTCCAGAGGTGGGACAGAGACAGACCACCGACCACACAGTGAGCTGGGGGCACATGGGGCGCAGGCACACGCTTCCTCCACGCCAGGCTGCTGTCTGCACAACCCTTGCAGGTTGTTCTCATCCAGATGAGGACACTCAGGCCTGGCGTGGTTCAGTAAAGAGCATATCCTGTCAAAGTACCTGGCCCAGAAGAGAGACTCAAGAAGATGAAGACCCGTTCCAAGTCCCATCTGTTGACTTAAAAATCACATTAGGGGTGTGTTTCTTTGCAAGGCACTGGCATTTGGGGTGCAGTGGTTCCTTGTGGCGGAGGATATTTAGCTTCCATGGTACAGGCCTAAATGCTGTGAGCACCCCCAAACAGGGTAGGAAACCCCAGAGAAAAGCATAGCTGTAGCTGTGGCTGTGGACCAAGGGTTGTGCCCTCTGGCTTTTGCTTCAAATTCTGCCTTTTGGGCCTCAGTCTCTTCATCTGTCCAGTAAGGGAATGGAACAGGCCAGGAAATTCTCTCTTAAGATCTCTCTGTAGAGTTACCCTTTCTGTAGAGTTAGCCTCCGTTCCCAGCTGCACCAAGAGAAGCCAACCTAGCTGTCATCCATGCTGCCGCCACCATCACTGCCACCTCCTCTTCCCCTTTCCCCTTACCTGTCACCTTCAGCTGAACCTTCAGTTCTGTTATTTTTCCCCCCTCAAAATCTCTGGTCCATTCTCTGTGTCCCTATCACCACCCCTCGCTGCTGAGAGAGCACCATTACTTCCCAGGTAGCCTCCCTGCCCTTACCCTCTCAGAGTAGCCCAGGGATCCTTTCAAAGACGAAAGTCATCAGGTCACTCTGCTGCCCCGCTGCTCTTAGGAAAAGACCTTCACCCGGCTTGCCAGGTTCTGCGTGGTCAGGCCCCTGCCAGCCACAAAGTGCCAGCCTCACTTTGTCCCTTGTTCCTCTGGCCTTTGAACAGACTGTTTCCTCTCCCTGTATATTAACTTGTTTATTTGTGTATTGCCTACTGATCTTTACCTTCCATGAGGGTAGGGCCTGGGTCTGACTTGTATCACAGCACCTAAGTCTATGTCTAGCATCTAAAAGAGCCTTCAGCCAGGGGTGGTGGCTCACGCCTGTAATCCCAGCACTTTGGGAAGCTGGTGTGGGAAGATCTCTTGAGCTCAGGAGTTCTAGGCCAGCCTGGGTAACACAGGGAGACTCTGTCTCTATTCAAAAACTAAGGATAAATGAAAGTAATAGTAATAAGTAAAAGAGCTTTGATGAACTCGGGATGAATGCCAGTGACCAGTGACCCTCCTTGATGAGCTATATCCTGCGATCTAAGAGGGAGAGATCTGGGCGCCCTGGGAGGTCAGGGCCACCAGCGCAGGATTTGACAGCTTTAACTGGGGCAAGAGGAGAGTGGAGGAATTAAAGGAGGCAGATGGAAGCAGGAAGTCGGAAACCAGCCTGGGCCTCCCGCCAGCAGTGGGGAAGGTGTAGCCAAAGCAGGAGTTGGAGGGCCAGGAGTTCTGGGCTGAGAGTGATCTTTGGGCCTCCACCCTAGGGAAGGAAATTGAGATGCTGTCGGGCTAGTCCCCAGAGTGGTAGTGGCAGGTAAGACTCATTTCCTAGAACAGGACAGGGGAGGTGAGCCTAGGGGGAGTCCAGGTAAGAACTAGATACCAAGGATGGCATTCGGGGTTTGGCCAGGGCCTGGTTTTCTCCAGCTGGTCTAAGTGCCTGTGTTGCCAGGGCACGTGTCTGTGCCGACCTTCTCTCATCCCTTCCCCACCCAGTGCATTGTGAGTGTCGCTGGCGGGGCCACTCGAGCTGCCCTGACTGTGCACCAGGCCCGGAGGAACAACATGGCTGACGTGTCAGCAAAGGACAGCAGCCAGGTGAGCAGCAGGGCTGGAGAGAGGTCGTGGGGTAGGGAGGGGCGTGCCCCGGAGGGCCCAGGAACACACAGGAAGACATGCAGGTGCTCCCTGCTGACTCTCAAGACACACAGCCAGGAGTAGGGGTTTGGGCTATGGTGGCAGCAAGTCTGAGCTGATCTCAGTCTCTGCCCACCACCTGTGTAGTTGAGAGCAAGCCCTTGGCCTTGCCCTCTCTAGACCCCACCTTGCAAGCTGGATATTCTTATCACATGAAGCCCCACATGTCAAGGCAATTGGAAAGTCAGAGGCACCCAGCACGTGGGGTTGCTGGGTCACTGGCTGGGTCCTCCACTCAGCAGGTTAGCATGCCTGCTGGCCCAGCCCCTCCACCCGCCCCAGGGAGCCTGGAGTCAGGGTAGAGACACCCCTAAGGCTGAACCCTGCATGGATTAGACCTCTGCAAACCCTGTGCTGAGCACTTAAATGCACTGCATCACCTAACTCTCATGCCTGTCATCCTAGCACTTTGGGAGGCCAAGGTGGGAGAATCACTTGAGGCCAGGAGTTTGAAACCAGTCTGAGCAACCCATCAAGACCCCATCTCTACAAAATATATGAAAGAAACATTAGCCAGGTGTGGGGGTGCACACCTGTAGTCCCAGCCTCAAGCCCAGGAGGTGGAGGCTGCATGAGCCTTGATCATGCCACTGCACACCAGCTCAGGTGACAGAACAAGACCCTGTCTCAAAAACAAACTCTCACACCAACCCCGTGAGGTAGGTACCACTTTATCCTGGGTTTACAGATGAGGAAATGAAGGCCCAGGGAAGTCCCAGCAGTGTGAGATGGTTTTCTTTGACACTGAAGCAACTTAGAAACTGCTGTTTTATGCATTCTTACTTTCTGGTCTTCTCTTCCACTGTTTGGCTTATAATAATCTTAACCCAAGCTAATATTTATTAAGTACTAACCATGTGCCAAGTGTTTTATTTCTGGGAACTCATTAATTCTCACAGTGAGTGTGAGCAGTAAATGCTCACGGTTGCCTTAGAACAGAAAAGGAAATAAAGTGTGGAGAGGTCCCGTCACCCTGGGAACCGCTGGGCAAGTCCCTTCTCTCAGGAGACGCTCAGGCTCATTCTGCCCACTGTCCCTTCCAGACCTAAGTCCACAGGCTGTTAAAGAGCAGGAAGGAAGCACAGCCCAGGCCCCTCAACACAGGACTCCCAGCTCCATGCCTGCTGTCCCTCACCTGCTCTCTCGCTGGCCCCCAGCCCTCTCCCTAACCCCAAGCCATTTTTCCCAAGGCCACGGGGCTTCCTCAGTCCACAGAGCCAGTGACGTATCCAGGACTAACCTGGGAACATGTCAGTCCTGTAGCAGCCCCCAGCTTTCTGCTGATTCAGCTTTGCTGTCACTGGATATGGCCACTGGAAATGATTCTTCCCACCTGGGAGAGAGGTCACTCTGCTCCTGAGCTCCTAAGGTCCCTGATCTCCAGTTTCCTGCCACACCCATAGCTTTTATTTCCACAGCACACGCCCTTGCCAGTAGGGCTGGGTGAGAAGAGCTCTCCAGCCTCAGTCCTCTCTGTGCCAGGACCAGCTCTCCCTAGGAGCCCAGTCAGGGATACCAGTCCAGACTCCTCCCTCATGATGAGTTGCGGGCAGGTAGCCTGGGGTCTCTTCCCCTAGGGTGACCTCAATCCAGCCATCAGAGTGTTCTCATCACATTGATACGCAAGGGAAGAGGTGTGGGTCTTGTTCCTTCCCGGGTGATTTCTTGACCCCTTTGCAAATTTATCTGCCCCTTATTGTGTACCAAGGGAGCTTCAAGGGAGGGGAGCAGTCAGCTTTTTAAATATTAAATAAAAGTTCTTCTGGCTCATGCCTTTCATCCCAGCACTTCGGGAAGCTGAGCGGAGGAACGCTTGAGCCCAGGAGTTTCAAGATCAGCCTGAGCCATATAGCAAGACCCATCTGAACCAAAAATTGTAGTAATAATTAGTGGAGGTGTGATGGCAGGATCACTTGAGCTCGGGAGTTTGAGGTGGCCATGAGCTGTGATTGTACCACTGTACTCCAGCCTGGGTGACAGAGTGAGACCCTATCTCTTTAAAAAAAAAAAAAAAAGTACTCAACGTTAGTGAGTGCCTGAGTGTGGAACTATTATGGTGACTTACAAAACAAAGAAGACATGTTCAAGGGTATTCCAAGGACACTGTACTTACCAGGGCAAAGAAGCAACTGACACACAGAGATATTTAGACAGGGTCTCACTGTGTCTCTCAGCCTGGAGCACAGGGTTGCAATCATGGCTTACTACAGCCTTGACCTCTTGGGCTAAAACAATCCTCCTGGCTCACCCTCCTGAGTAGCTGGGAATACAGGCACATGCCATCACAACCAGCTAGATTTTTTGTATTTTGAAGAGTTGGAGTCTTACTATGTCACCCAGGCTGGCCTTGACCTCCCGAGCTCAAGCAGTTTTCCTGCCTCAGCCTCTTGAGTAGGTGGGACTACAGGTGCACACCACTATACCTGGCTAATTTTTAAATTTTTTTTTTCTTCTTTGGAGATGAGTCTTGCTCTGTTGTCCCGCCTGGAGTGAAGTGGTGTGATCTCTGCTCACTGCAACTTCTACCTCCTGGGTTCAAGCAATTCTCCTACCTCAGCCTCCTGCGTAGCTGGGAATACAGGAGTGTGCCACCCACCATACCTGGCTATTTTTTTGTGTTTTAATAGAGACAGGGTCTCACCATGTTCAGCCTAGGCTGGTCTTGAACTCCTGAGCTCAGGCAATCTGCCCACCTCAGCCTCCAAAATTGCTAGTATTACAGGCGTGCGCCACTGCACCCCATCAAATTTTCAAATTTTTTTGTAGAGAGAAAAATTTTTAAATTTTTTCCCACTACGTTGTTCAGGCTGGTCTTACTCCTGGACTCAAGTGATCTGCCTGCCTCAGCCTCCCAAAGTGCTGGTACTACAGCTATGAGTCACCTCAAGCTGGCAAATGACAGTTCACTCCAAAAACTAAAAATTTACCCCCAATTCACTAGGGAGCCCTGGGAGGTTGTGGAGCAGGGAGGATGGGGTAAAAGGCACTTAGGGGTACTCAGTCTGGCCTGGAGGGCACCCTCCAACTCCTAGCCCCTCTGCCATTTTCCAGGAGACGCTGGTGAACCTGGCGGGGCTCCTGGTCAGCCTCCTGATGCTCCCTCTCGTGTCAGGTTTCCCTGGGTAAGCTGGGAGCAGGGTGGGCAGGAGAGCCCCAGCTGGGCCTCTGCCCGCCTCGGCTACCTCACTCTCTTGCCCCAGCTTCAGCTTCGGATGTTTCTTCTTCCTCACTGCCCTCCACATCTACGCGAACTATCGTGCAGTCCGAGCCCTGGTCATGGAGACCTTGAACGAAGGCCGGCTCCGGCTGGTCCTAAAGCACTACCTTCAGAGGGGAGAGGTGCTCGACCCCACCACAGCCAACCGCATGGAGCCATTGTGGACAGGTGACCCCACCCCTGGTCTCGAGTCCTGTGTCTCAGCCTCTCCCACTGCCTAGGCGTCCTGACCCCAGCTTCCCACAGGTTTTTGGCCAACTCCGTCTCTATCCCTGGGGGTCCCCCTACACCGCTTGGTCTCCAGGTGAGTGGCCTGGCATCTCCCACTCATCACCACCGCCACCCACACTCCCAAACATGCCCCTCACTCCGGATACACACTGGCCTCCCTGGCAAGGCCCTGCCTCTCTGCTGGGTGGTTCATTGCTGCTGAACAGACGTGGGGTCATTGCGGGTGTGTGAGGGAGGAAAGGGTATAAAACATGAAGCAGATGTAAGGGATGTGTTTGGCAGGTGAGGGAAGGATGGGCAGATGGGGAGGATGGACATGACTGCATACAGGAAGAAAGGATGGATTTGGGGGTATGGGTAAGGCTGAGGGAGAGAGGAAGTGATGGGACCTGGGTGAAGCATAGATCATTTTGGTTCACCATGGGTGGCCATTCAGTGGCTTGATGGGCACGCGTGCCTTTGCTGTCCTCCGCCCCCACTGCACTCTCCTCTCCCCTCAGTGTCTTTGAGCTGCAGCAGCTGGTTGAGGGGCACCAAGAACCCTACCTCCTCTGCTGGGACCAGTCACGAAGTGAGTGTGCCTTGTTCTCCCAGCCTAAGACGCACCCTCCTGGATCAGCCTCTCCTCCAACCCAGGGCCCCAAGTGCTGTGCAGTTTGGAGACTGCCTGTTCTGGGGCTGCTCTAGATCATTCATATTACAGCCACAATGCCCCAGTGAGATTCACTTCACCCCCTCTGTAAAATGGAGCTAACAGTACCTGCCTTATTCCCTGCATTGTTTTTATGAGGGTCAAATAATGTGACTGTCAAGTGCCTTATACATTGCAGCACTCTTAATAAGACTGTGATCTTTGCTGTCCGTGGGAAACCACCCTTCTCTCCCATCCTGGGTTGCCTCTTGGGTAAACATGTCCTTGAGTGTACTGGTCTGCTGGTTGAGTGTGAAAAGGCGTTTATTCTCACTAGCCATTAAAGAAATGCAAAATAGATCCAGCTCAGTGAGCTGCTGTGAAGTTGTATTTGGAAATTGGTCAGTTTGGCCTGAGCACTGGGGAGCAACAGGAAATGAATTGGAAAGGAAAGGTGAGGGGCTGGCCTTCCATGCCAGGCCAGGGTCTCTGGGAAGAGACCGGGGAAGCAGGATGATGGGATCAAGGGGATTTGGGAGGTGGCCCTTCCCTGACACCAGTCCATCCCTGGTCTCCAGACCAGGTACAGGTAGTTCTGAACCAGAAGGCAGACCCCAAGACCGTCCTAAGGGCCGCCACACATGGGCTGATGCTTGGGGCCCTGCAGGGAGATGGACCCCTTCCAGCAGAACTGGAGGAGCTGAGGAACCATGTGCAGGCGGGTAAGTGCCTCACGATCCAGACTGCTGATGCCTTAGGGTGGGGAGGAGAGAGGACAGGCTCTGTCATGCTGGAGGACACAGAGCTTCTGGTTCTGCACCCCCATTCCCAGGTCCTAAGAAAGAGACCTGGGTCATCGTCAAGGAGACGCACCAAGTGTTGGACATGCTGTTCCCAAAGTTCTTGAAAGGTAACATTCCTGAGCTCATGGCTGCTTGGCCCCTGAAGCCTTGTCCCTGGGGGCTCTGCCTTTCCCCACCCTTCCACCTGAAAGGTAAAAGACTTGGGTTCTTGGGCCCATTGCAGAGGTTAACAACTATAATTCTAGTCCCTTGGGAGGCCTAAGTGGGCAGACTGCTTGAGAGAGACCCTGCCTGGGCAACATGGTGAAACCTTGTTTCTACAAAAAATAAAAAACTTAGGCAGGTGTGCTTCTGCGCCTGTGGTTACAGCTACTCAGGAGGCTAAGCTGGGAGGATCACCTGACTGGGGGAGGTGGAGGCTGCAGTAAGCCATGATTGTACCAGCCTGGGTGACAGGGTGAGACCCTCTCTCAAAAAAAAAAAAAAAAAGACTGTGCTGGCACAGTGGCTCACACCTGTAATCTCAGCACTTTGAGAGGCTGAGATGGCCAGATCACTTGAGCTCAGGAGTTGAAGGCCAGCCAGGCAACATGGTAAAACCCTGTCTCTACGAAAAATACAAAACAATTAGCTGGGCGTGGTGGTACACACCTGTGGGACTAGCAGAAGGCTGAGATGGAAGGATCTCTTGAGCCTAGGAAGCAGAGGTTGCAGTGAGCCCAGATTGCACCACTGTACTCCAGCCTGGGTGACAGAGACCCCATCTCAAAAAAAAGATGGGTTCTCCCTACTATCTTGATTGAGTCCCTAAGTTTGGGACTCAATTTCCCTGTCTATAGGACAGAGAGCTTAGGATGGTCTCTGAAGTAGCGTCAGTGTGGACAGTCTGTGTAATCCTAGTTGGCATGTGGGAGATGGGAGGATGGAGCGGGGAGGCCCTCACATTGATGAGGACGTTTTATCTGGCGCCTGTTCCATCCCAGCGCTCTTCTATGTGCTGTCTCAGTGAATTCTTGCTGCAACCAGGTGTGGTTATAGCCTCATTTTATGCCAGACACCCAGCAGAGGCACTGGGAGCCCCAGTAGTGCACAAAGCCTGCACCCAGCCTGTACCTCTCCTTATCCTTGTCCCCAGCATTCCCGGCAGCACCCCATTCTCTCTCCCCAGGACTGCAGGATGCCGGCTGGAAGACCGAGAAGCACCAGCTAGAGGTGGACGAGTGGAGGGCCACGTGGCTTCTGTCTCCCGAAAAGAAGGTCCTGTGAGCGGCCCAAATGGAGGCCCAAGCCCAGGACAGGAGCCTGGAGCAAGGACACTTTGGCCACAGCAGAAGGGAGGGAAAGGCAGCTTTATTTTTCCTTAGGGCAACTGCAGTGGCAGGTGGGCCAGGCCCGCATGGGAAGTGACTGCCAATCAGATGCAGTGGGCCCCAGGCAGAGGAAGGCTGGGAGAAGGGGAGCCAGGACCTTCTTACCCCACTGCCCCTTTAGCTTTTCTGGGGAGCAGAGCAGGCTTCTCACCTCCACTTCCTGTGAGGCTGTGGCTTATGGTGTCTAACACAGTTGGCTTTAGGCATAGAAACCCCAGAGGAATACAGCCACTGCCATCATGAGCAGGGCATTGAGGTTGACCACACGGGCCCAGTTCGGGTCCTCGCTGATGTCCTCCAGCTGCCTGGCTGCTGCCACTACCTCCTCCTGGGTAGGGGGCGGAGGACTGCCCGCTCTGCCCCTGCTCATTCCACAAAACCAGAGCAGGCACTGGCGGAAGAGGCTAGGTGCCAAGGCCTGGGGCTCTGGGGAAAATTAAGGCCCTGCAATTAGTTCGAGGGAACTCAGCTCCCCCAGCCCCACCTCCCAGCATGGTGCCCTACCGTCCATCTCCATGGCACTCTCTGGGCACCCATTCTGTACAGGGAGTGAGGAGCTTTCCTGCTCATCAGCATCAAGGTCCTCCCGTTCCTCCTTGCTGTGCCGGAGACTGAAGACCAGGCGGTGGAGCTAGGGAGGGTGGGAGCCCAGATGAGGTGGGAGTTCTGTCCCTCTACACCTGCACACCAGGTTGTCACTGCCTGCCCTACCCACCTCTGTCCAGTCTGCACACCCAGCCCAGGTTCAGCTCTTGCCAACTCCACCCTACGTGGCTGCCCTGTGCCCTCGGTACAAACCCTGAGCCCCTGAGCTTGTGTTTAAAGTTGTTGGCTCTGCTCCCCCAGCTTCATCAGCTCAGGTCTCCTGTCTACACCCAGATGGTATCACTTGCGACCCTGGCCTGGCATTCCTGCTCACAGTGTTCTGTGTCTGTGTGCTCCCACCCTTTCCTCCTGCTACTGGGAATCCCAGCCATCCTTCCAAGCCAGGATCTCTTGACCTGCCCCCACCCCACCCTGCCACCATCAGCCCTGCCTAGAGCCACTGCCTTGTGGCAGCAAAACCAAACCTTTTTGTGGGCTTTCAAGATGGCATTGTGCCCCACCAGTCAGATCCTGTGTTTTGAGTCCCAAAGGCCATGCCAAGGATTGGCTTTGGGAGGCTGTAATCACCAACCCATCACATCTTCAAGTCGCCTCCCCCAGGCCAGTTCGAATAAATGAATTTAAATAAAAATGTGCTTGCTCTGCAATTGCAGCTGCAGCTGGACCCCCAGCCGGCTCCCAACCTTTAGTCTAGAAATTCAGGTCCTCCCCACTGGGCACTCCAGAAAGCCGAGGGCGGGTACGGGTGCAAGTGGTTGCTGTGGCCCACTTGTTTGGGACACCTGGCCGTCCAGAGGCAGACACTCACGTGCTTGCGGGGTATGGGTGCGGTGCATAGCGAGACCATGATGGTGAGGAGGCCGGAGCAGAGGAACAGAACGATGGCGAAGTAGAGGTAATGCACGCCGCAGAGGAAAGCCGGGCAGGCAGAGGGCTGCACGCAGCTTCCTGAGCCGAAGGAGAACTCGGGAATCATGCGTGCCAGGCCCATCAACAGGCCCCCGATGAGTCCCCAGAAGGCGCCCTAGGAGAGAGGTCAGCCAGCTCAGGATGTGCAAGCCCAGCCCCGCTGTCGCCACTCTCGCATGCCGCTCACCTGCTCATTAACGCGCGGCACGAAGAGCGCCATGACGAAGACGGCAGACACGGGCGGTGCCAGGTAGCTGGAGACGGCCTGGATGTAATCGAAGAGCTGCCCGCCCTGCGCCGCCTGCACCACGGGAAGCCAGGCCACCGACACTACCACGATGAACACCACCCAGAGCCTGCGGCGGGGACCGTCGGATGGAACCCTGGACCCTGGGCTCCCCTGAACCCTGCGCGTGCGAGCGCCCCCGCCCCGGACTGATGTGTAGGAGAGGAGGGAAGCCCAGGCCGCACCGTCCCACCAGCAGCAGCTCGCGGTTGCTGGCGCGGGGCCGCAGGCGAGTGTAGATGTCCATGGTGAAGAGCGTGCTGCTGCTGTTAAAGATGGAGGCCAGCGAGGACATGAGCGCGGCCAGCATGACCGCCAGCATGAGTCCGCGCAGACCTGCGGGCCGACGGTAGCTATCTTGTTGGAGCCACTAGGGGCCAGGACGGCTGCAGCTGCGCGAGGGACGACCCCTCCCAGCAGTGGGCTCCGCAGCGAGCTTGCGCCTGTGGACTGGGGACGCCCTCACCTCTGGGCATGAGCTGCACGACGAGCCGCGGGTAGGCGATGTTGGAGCAGCCCACCTCCGTGCCACACACGCGCCTGCACACCTCGGGTACCACGCACGCCACCTCATCTGCCGGAGAGAGGCCACCGCGCTGCTAGGACGGAGCCTGGTCTGGGAATCCCAGGAGGTGGGGGCTGGGAATCCTAGCAGAGCAGACGTGCGACCCCCGGAGGGAGGCGGGACTCCACTCCCAGACTCCCGAGTCGTAGAAGAGTGACGGAACTGGGAGACCGGCGCCCTGACGCTGGCACAGGACGGGCTGGACGGGGCCCAGGCCTCTCGGGTGGGGCGGGGCGGGGACGCGGATGTTACCCGGGTATAGAACGCGGCTGATCATTCCTGGCATGACCATGAGGAACATGGGCGTCAGCTTCAGGTACCCGCACAGAATGCAGCCCGCCTTGATGTGGGTCAGGCTCTTTCCGGCCAGACAGCGCTGCACGATGACCTGCAGGAAGGGCATTCAGCTGCCCGCGTACGGGCCTCTCCTCGGCCCGGCGCCGCGCCCGGTTTCGCTCTAATGTGTGCCCCGCCTCTGGCTCGGGAGTGCCCCAAGTTCAGCTGCGCATTTGGAGGAAGTTCCATCTGGCTTAGCGGCACTCTGGAGGGGTTCCCGCCCCTCAGACCGTGCCTTCGACCGGGGCAAAGGCGGGGAGGGGCTCAGGCTTCGCCCATCTCGGCTTAGCCCGGACCTCGCTGCAGGCGCAGCCCTGTCCCCCGCACCTGGTCGCTGCACCAGTACCAGCCCGAGACGATCGTGAGCCCCAGGAGCAGCGCGGGCCACGGCAGGTCCCCCGTCACAGGGTGCCGGAGCAGGTGGTAGGAGTCGGGCCGGGGTCGATAGCAAGAGCTGGAGATGTTTCCCACGGCCGGATCCTCGGACACCGTCAGCGAAGTCGCTGCTCCCAGGTATTTGTCGAAGAGACCCGAATACCCGCCCACCTCGTGGAAGGCTGCGGGGCAAGGCCGTCAGGGGACCCTCCTTAGGATCTTCAGGCCGGTGACGCGCGACTGCTCGGCGCGCGGGCTAAGAGCTCTGCCGCCGCCACCGCGCCCTCTGCGCCCTCCGCGCCCCTCCCGGGTGGGCGAGCCCCTACCGTAACCCATGAGGATGCAGGCGCCCCCTAGGATGACGAAGGTCTGCACCGTGTCCGTGTACATCAGCGCAGCCAGCCCTCCTGCAACAGTCCGGGGTCAGGGGACAGCCCAGCTGTTTATGTTACAGACAGGCTGGCCCTAGCAGGAAGGTGTCTTTGTGGGAATTTGAGAGAGTTCCCCTTTCTGGAAAATAAATTTCAAAATGATGGTCCATTCTCGGGACTCATGCACTCGGGGACCAGTAAGCAGGCCTTGTAAGCAGAGTGTGGCTGAGTTTTAGAGCCAGGCACCCACTTGCAGGACCCCCACCAGCAGGCCTCTCTAGGCCCTAGTTTTTTCTGCCTCATCATAGGAGAGAGTGATTCTTTAAGGTTCTATACTCAGTTCCGTATCTTATACTCAGTTCCATATCCTATACTCAGTTCCAAGGCCGGCACCTCAAGCCAGCCTTGGCATCAGGCCTCCCCTACTCTGGTCCGCATCTGACCTCAGGTGGGGTCCCTCTGAACCATGCTGGGTTTGGCCAGAGATCTCAGAGACTGGTCAGGTGTGCTCTCCAAGTGTTTAAGGCAGGCAAGAGCTGCTAAATCTTGCTTTTCTCCCAGTCCTCACTCAAGCCCAACACAGCTTCCTCTTTCTGAACTTCCAGCCAAAGTCCAAGAGACAGTGGAGAGGAAGGAAGCCTTTGCTTTCCAAAGATTTAGTTCCTTCTGCCTGGACCATGCCACATTTCCAAACCTCTCCAGCCCGCTTTCCTCTGGTGAATCCCTAAACCCCAGCCACAGCCGGCAGCCTTGTCCCAGGCCCACTCCCTTCCCTAAGCCCCTGCTGGCACCTGTCACCGTGTAAATCATGGTGATGCCCAGAAGTGCGATGACGGAGGCATAGATGTTCCAGCCCAGAGCCTGCTGGATGAATACAGCTCCAGAGAACATGTCCACCTTGGGGGAGGAGCAAGTTGCAGGTCAGGACCCAGGGCAGTGTCCTGGGCCACCTCCTGCCCAGGCCACCCCCTACTAGCCTCAAAGCTTCCCTCCATTTTTCCAGGTCCCAGCACTGTGGCTGGTGCCCTGGAGACATTCCTTGCAGGCTCTGCCTCCATCATCATGACCCTTGCAGCAGTTTCTCCTTCATCCCATGACCTCCAGGATTCTCTAGAGACCCCACTCGAGGCCCCGCCCTTCTAGGGCCCCATCCCGTCAGCCACGTGTACTCGCCGAGATCTTGGTGAAGATGTACAGGAAAAGGGAAAGCACAGACAGGTAGAGGCGGATGCGGCGGCCACCGAAGCGCTTGCGCAGGTACTGTGGCATCGTGATGACCCCTGCCGTCAAGTAAACAGGCGCAAAGAGCCAGCCCAGTAGCAGCACCACGAAGAGCGCCTGCGGGGGCAGCACAGCCGCTGAGAGTGGCTCTGCTCTCACCCCCGAGGATCTGACCTTCTCTTCGTGAAGGCGCTACTCCAATCAAGTGGCCCTGGAAAGGGCCACACCTGGGGCCCAAAAGACAAATGCAGGTGATGGCCCCGGGGCCTGGGCACTAAGGAACAGAGCTGACACTCTCCTGGTCTTAACTGGAGCTCTCCTTGTCTCTCCAGGCCATCACTCCTGGCCTGTTTCTCCTAATGTTGTCCCATCTAGATATGAACCCCAGTATAGACCCTTCAGACTGACCCCAGCCAAAGCTACCCAAACCTTGTGCTCCCCAAGGCTCAGCTCAGAGGCCACCTCCTCCAGGAAGCCCTGAGCTCAAAGCCGTCTCTCCAAGGGGAGCCGCAGTCCCAGAGCTTTATCTGTGCTCCTCGCTTCTGCAAAGTGCTTTAACTTGGCCCAGAATTCCTCGAAGGCCACAGCTTCAGAGTGCATCCCAACAGGTGCTTCTCTGGCTTTGATGCTGCCCACTCCACTCAGAGAGGAGTAGATGGAGGGTCCCAGAAGCAGTGGCTGGTGCAGGCTGGCTCAGATGGGTCAGGAGCAGGACCTAGCCCTGCCCCGACAGTGGTCACCCCTGCACCCCTCTGCCTCCCGGCTGGATGTGTGACCTCCACTCCCAGCCCGACCACACCCCTCTGTTCAGAAGTCCCACTGCCAGTCTCATTTCCCATTTCCTGGAGCTTCCCCAAGGTGTGACCCTTCCAGGGATTCTTGCTGGAGGTGGGATTATTGGGAAAAAGGGGCCTCACATTCCACTCGAATCCAGCCACAGCCAAGCCACTTGCAGCGCCAGTCCCTGCCAGGCCCACAAAGTGGCCACTGCCAATGTTGCTGGCGAAGAGAGAGGCCCCAACCTGGGTGGCCAGAGGAGAGGGTGAGCGGGGCTGCTTCTCCAGGCCCCCTCCCATTCCCAGCCCAGCCAGTCTCACCGGCCACCA
This sequence comes from Callithrix jacchus, assembly GCF_049354715.1. Classification (NCBI taxonomy): domain Eukaryota; kingdom Metazoa; phylum Chordata; class Mammalia; order Primates; family Cebidae; genus Callithrix; species Callithrix jacchus. The sequence continues at coordinate 30,991,696 of NC_133513.1, read as the reverse complement.
CACCATGCTGCGTCCAGCCAGGAAGTAGCCACTCACGGTGCCTCTGTTGGTTCTGCACATGGACTGGGAGACAGAGGCGGGGGGAGACCTGGGTTTGGGGCACAGCCTCAGACCTCATTAGCCACCTCATCACATTCCTCAGCCTTGTTTCAGGCTGAAGATTAACCTGCCAAGCTTCCCTGATCATTTGTACACCCCCAACTTCTTCCAGACACTCGGGCAACCCAGGTTCTAATCCCAGTGTCTCATTCCCCAAATCTTTTCACATATTTTTCCTTTTTCTTTTTATTTATTTTCATTTTTTGAGACAGAGCCTTGTTCTGTTGCTCAGGCTGGAGTGCAGTGGTGTGATTTCGGCTCACTGCAACCTCCATCTCCCAGGTTCAAGCACTTCTCATGCCTTAGCCTCCCAAGAAGCTGGGATTATAGGCATGCATCACCATAACCAGCTATTTTTTTTTTCTTTAATATATTTTAGTAGAGACACAGGGTTTTACCATGTTGGCCAGGCTGGTCTCAAACGTCTGGCCTCAAGCAATTCACCCACCTCGGCCTCCCAAAGTACTGGGATTACAGGAATGAACCATCATGCCCCGCCAACATCTTTTTTTTCTTTTTAGAGACAACGTCTCGCTCTGTCTCCCAGGCTGGAGTGCAGTGGTATGATCATAGCTCACTGCAGCCTTGAACTCTTGGGCTCTAGCAGTCTTCCCACCTTGGCCTCTGAGTAGCTGTGACTACAGGAATACACGCCACCATGGCTGGCTAATTTTTCTCTTCTCTCTCTTTCTCTTTCTTTCTTTCTTTCCTCCCTTCCTTCCCTACCTCCGTCCCTCCTTCCTTTCTTTCCTTTTCTTTTCTTTCCTTCCTTCCTTCCTTCCTTCCTTCCTTTCTCTTTCTTTCTTTCTTTCTCTTTCTCTTTCTTTCTTTCCTCCCTTCCTTCCCTCCCTCCGTCCCTCCTTCCTTTCTTTCCTTCTTTTCTTTTCCTTCCTTCCTTCCTTCCTTCCTTCCTTCCTTCCTTCCTTCCTTCCCTTCCTTCCTTCCTTCCTTCCTTCCTTCCTTCCTTCCTTCCTTCCTTTCTTTTCTTTTCTTTCTTTGAAACAGGGTCTCATCCAGGCACAGTAGCTCACACCTGTAATCCTAGCACCTTGGGAGGCAAAGGCAGGAGAATTGCTTGAGCCTAGGAGTTCGAGACCAGCCTGGGCAACACAGTGAGACCACCTACCCACTTAAAAATCAATACATTTTTTAAAATAAAAAAGAGATGTGGTTCACCATGTTGGCCAGACTTGTCTCAAACTCCTGGCCTCAGTGATCCCCCTGCCTTGGCCTCCCAAAGTTCTGGGATTACAGGTGTGAGCCACTAGTCCCATCCCAACTACTCAGGATTTATCGTGTGTGGATTTGGTCTGATCTTGCTGGGGGCCTTGCATATTTTGTGCTGGTCAGCCATAAGTGGCCAGGGGAATGAGACCCCATTTAGAATATTGACCCTGAAAAAAATCCATGGACCCCTTCAGCTAGCACAGTCCCAAGGTAGGCAGACAAGGAAGGAATGTTGGCTGGGCCTCCCTGAGGCCCTCCAAAGACCTACTTGTCCCCAGGCCTGGGTTTGTCCTTCAAAGATACAAGCATCCTTCCCCCACCTAGGGTCCCCTTGAGACTTTTCTCCTAGGCCCCAGAAGCCAGCAGCCCCCAGCAGCACCCCCTCAACTTCTCACCCACAAGCCAACACCGATGACCAGCAGGAAATATGCAGCGATGACTAGGATGTCAGCAGGATTGTTGATCAGAGCCCTCTGGGCTCCCAGCTCTGGTGCCGAGCCTGCCTGTGTGTGCTCCTCCATGCTCCCCAGGATCTGCCCCATCCAGGGACAAGCCCCTGGATTCCCCCAGGGGAAGGATTAATGGTTACCTCAGGGGCACTGAGCCGACAAGTCCCCCAGGTCTTGTCCCTGCTCCCCAGCTTTGTTTAGCTGAATCAGGTCATATCAAGGCCAAAGGCTGGTCCTGGGGAGCTGGGCCCTTCCAGGTTCAAGAGCACTCCTTCCCAGGCCTTAGCCTCCACCCTCTCCCTGTGCCCCAGGCTCAAAATCACCTCTTTTACTCCCTAAAAATGCATCACTTCCTTCTTGTGTAAGCCAGCACCCCTGGATTTACCTAATCCAGAGGAATCATTTTCAAATCCAAGTCTGACAGGGTCACTCCACCCTCCTCAGGAACCCTCCATAGCTCCCTATCATACTCAGGAGGAAGTACAAGCCCTTCAGCCTGATTTCCAGCATCTGCCATGCCCCAGTTCTTCCTCATCTTTCCCCTGCTTCTCCAAACCAAATCTACAGGAAATCAGAAATCCCTTCCCACTCCCTTAACCTACCCAGCCCAGATTTTTGCTTTTTGCTTTTTTTGCCTGGATATTTTCATCCCACCAAATCCTTGCATAAGCTGTATCTTTTGTTTCGAGTGCTTCCCTGCCTCCCAAATGACAAACTCCTACTCAGCTTTCAGTACCCAGCCTTTGTCACCTCTTCAAGAAAGACTTCTCTGACATTTTTTTTTTTGAGACAGAATCTCATTCTGCTGTCAGTCTGGAGTGCAATGGCGTGATCTCGGCTCACTGCAATCTTTGCCTCCCAGGTTCAAGCAATTCTCCTGCCTCAGCCTCCCAAGTAGCTGAGACTACCGCCACTGTGCCTGGCTAATTTTTGTATTTTTAGTAGAGACGGGGTTTCACCATGTTGGCCAGGATGGTCTCAATCTCCTGACCTCATGATCCGCCTGCCTCAGCCTCCCAAAGTGCTGGGATTACAGGCGTGAGCCACTGTGCCTGGCCTTCTCTGACATTTTTGATGCAGTTCTGTGCACACTTCATGGTCCTTGCCTGGGTCCAGGTCTGCCTCCTCAGCAAACTAGAGAGTCCTCAAGAGCAGGATTGGCTAGGTGTGGGGGCTCATGCCTGTAATCCTAGTGCTTTGAGAGGCTGAGGCAGGGGGATCACTTGAGCTCAGAAACCAGCCTGGGCAGCAGAGTGAGACCTCATCTCTTAAAAAATAAATAAAAATTTAAACGAGCAAGACTTATCTGATTCATCTCTGGAGTCTCATTGCCCAGCGCAGGACTGGATTCAAGAAGGGAGAGGCTGGTTAATATCTGTCTGTACGTCTCCCTTTCTAGAAGAATTGACCAGACTTGGATGTCAGGAGACAGCCAAAGGGAAGTCCTGCCTGATTATGGTAGCTGTGGTCATCCGGAGCTGGGGAACAGAGAAAAAGACTTCTGGGTGGGAGTGTAGTTGAAGGAGTACTTAGATTGGGTTCCTCTAAAAGGAGACCCTGAGATGAGAATTTGTGTACAGTGACTTTCCAGAGGAGGTGATTCCAGTATGGACGTCGAAGGAGTAGAGAAAAGAAATAAACAAGGAGAAGAGCGGGCACAGTGGTGCACGCCTGTAATCTCAGCACTTCGGGAGGCCGAGGCAGGCAGATCAAGAGGTCAAGAGATAAGAGACCACCCTGGCCAACATGGTGAAACCTTGCCTCTACTAAAAATACAAAAACTAGCTGAGCAAGATGGTGCGTGCCTCAGGAGGCTGAGGCAAGAGAATTCCTTGAACCCAGGAGGCGGAGGTTGCAGTGAGCCGAGATTGTGCCACTGCACTCCAGCCTGGTGACAGAGCGAGACTCTGTCTCAAAAAAAAAAAAAAAAGGAGAAAAGCCAATAAAGCATGTGTTTTTTTCTTTTAAGACGGGATCCCACTCTGTCGCCAAGGCTGGAGTATAGTGATGTGATCACGACACACTGCAGCCTCGACCTCCTGGGCTCAAGGGATCCTTCCACCTTAGTTTTCCAAATAGCTGGAATTTACAGGCACACTGGGCTGATTTTTGTATTTTTTATAGAGATGGGGTTTCACTATGTTGCCCAGGCTGGTCTCAAAACTCCTGAACCAAACTGCCTCGGCCTCCCAAAGTGCTGGGATTACAGGCGTGAGCCACCGCGCCTGGCATGAGGGTGTGTCATTTAACAGGTTACCACCAAGAGCAGTTGGAGCCTGATCCCAAAACGGGGACTCTGAGACACTGTGCAGAACACACGATAGCAGTGATCCTTCAGGGGCCAGGTGGTTGGGGTATTTATTTCCCAATTTGTATCTGTCACTGGCTAAAAGCTGCAGAAACACCCACACACACTTCAGGCCTGATGGGAACACGGGGCACACTCCCTCCTCCTGAGAGGAGCCTCAGACAAGAAACCCCCGGAAGGAGCTGCAAGTTACGGTGTCTGGAAACTGTATATGATTCCAAGGTGGGCCATGCAGATATAAGGGTGACGCACCCGCAGTGTCTGCCTCAAGGGGTGATGAGTTTAAAGTGCCTGAAAGAAATCCAGCACCAAGTGTCAGAGGACACGTGTGTGCTGCAGACAGTTCAGATGAGGTCTCTTCACCACAGCCACCATGTGACATCTCCTTCCTCTTTGGCCTCACCCCCTCCTGCTCTCCCCATTTCTGGCTCCAATCCAGCCACAGTGGCCTTTTCTTTCTTCCAAGGCATCAGACTCTCCTCCCTGTCCTTTGCACCTGCTGCCTATCTGCTGGGAATGCTCTCCTTGGCGCTTTGCACGGCTCCTTCTCAACTTTCAGCTCTTAGCCAAGACCTTACATTTCACTACCTGGTGAAAGTAAACTCTTCCCACCTCCTCTACCTTAATTCTCTATTTCATCCTTTGTACTCTCTTTCCTTTCTTCCTGGTTCCTTTCTTCATTAACAAACACGTATGGAGACCAGCTATGTACTGGACCTTGTTCTAGAATCAGGGAGAAAATGGTCAGCAAAACACATGCACTGCCTGCTCTTGGGAGCTTCTGTTCCAGTTGCAAAGTCAGATGGAAGCCTGGGGCCAGGCACGGTGGCTCATGCCTGTAACCCCAGAAATTTGGGAGGCTGAGGCAGGGGAATCACCTGAAGTCAGGAGTTTGAGACCAGCCTGGCCAACATGCTGAAACGATGTCTTTCATAAAATTATAAAAATTAGCCAGATGTGGTGGTGCATGCCTGTAATCCCAGCTACTTAGGAGTCTGGGGCAGGAGAATTGCTTGAACCTGGAGGTTCAACCTCAGGAGGCAGAAGTTGCAGTGAGCCAGGACTGTACCACTGCGCTCCAACCTGGTGAGACTCTGTCTCGAAAAAACAAAAACAAAAACTTCTACTTGCAAGAGAGCTGTGTGCTAGGAAGGAACTAGGGAGCGGCCGTGGTACGGAAACCAGGGAAGGGTTGGCTTTAGCTAGGCAGTCAGGAAGGTCCCACTCCTTCATCATATGTGTCACTTTTGTATTTGCCTGTCATCTGTCTCCCCTACTAGACTTCAGCTCCCTGAGGGCAAGGGGCATAGCTGCTTGGTTCCCCATTGTCTCCCCAGAGGCTGGCACAGGAGTGCTCAATAAATATTTGGTGAATGAATGAATGCCAATTTGGGCATCCTCAAGATAGAGAAGTGGTTACATGCCAGAGGGACATTCTTTGGACAGTATGTGGAAGGGGAAGAGCAGGAGACCAGGGAAGACTACAGGAGAGGAGCCTCAGAGAGGAAGTGATTGGAGGGGGCCTGACAGAGGCTGGGGCCAAGGACACCTCACCTTTTCCTGGTGCCCATACATGGTCTCTGCAGCTGCCAGCTCTTCCTGATGAGCTGGAAAGGCCTCTGAGGACCCATCATTTCCAGCACCAGAGGTCCCTAGAGTCTGGACCCAGGGGGTCACCCTGGGACATGGGGACTTACATGGAACCTGAACTTCTCCACACCTGAAACCCCTGGCCCCATCCTCTACACCTGAAAACCCCTGGCCCCATCCTTCTCTGCTGGGACTTGGCTCAGGTCCCAGGTATCAACTCCTCCAGGAAGCATCCCTTAACTCCCAATCTGGGTTAGAAGCCACCTTCTGGCTTCTATAGCTCCCAGTGCTTCCCTCAGTCACACCCTGGCCACACCAAGTGTCATCTTCTGCCCAAGTATTTGCCTTTTCAGCCTGGGGCTCTCCAGAGCAGTGAGCCTGACTCATCTCTGGACTCAGCACCACCCAGCACAGGGCTAGGCCAGGAGAAGCCTCAGATGGTGGCAGATTGAGCAGTAGAGACAGTAAGTAATGGCTCTAGACACAATGATTGTTCTGCCTTGACTGGGACACCTGAGGGTGGGAGTGAGAAAGGGTTAATTTGGGGCCATGACTACAAAAAACATGCAGGTGATCCAAGATGTTGTGGGTCAACAGTAAGAGGGAAGTTGTACCTTAGTGCCCAGAACCAAAAGGTGGGCACAGCTGGCACTCTGCATACAGCTCCAGCCCTAAAGGCCCTTTAATAGGGGAAAAAATCTGGGAACCAAAGGCAGTGCAGGAAGGGGAAGAGATTAAGTGCTTCTTTCTTTCTCTCTCTCTCTCTTTCTCTCTCTCTCTCCTCTCTCTTTCTTTCTCTCTTTCCTTCCTTCCTTCCTTCTTTCTTTCTTTCTTGACAGAGTCTTGCTCTGTCGCCCAGGCTGGAGTGCAGTGATATGATCTTGGCTCACTGCAACTTCTGCCTCCCGAGTTCAAGCGATTCTCCTGCCCCAGCCTACTGAGTAGCTGGGATTACAGGCATGTGCCACCAAGACCAGCTAATTTTTGTATTTTTAGTAGGGATGGGGTTTCACCATGTTGGCCAGGCTGGTCTCAAACTCCCGACCTCATGATCCACCCACCTCGGCCTCCCAAAGTGCTGGAATTACAGAGGTGAGCCACCATAAGCGCTAATTTCAAGACTATAGGGAGGGACAGTCACCGTGGCTCACACCTGCACTCCCAGCACTTTGGGAGGCCAAGCGGCAGACCGCTTGAGCGCAAGGGTTCGAGGTTGCAGTGAGCTATGGCACCAATGCACTCTAGCCTGGGAGACAAAGTGAGACCTCATCTCTTAAAGCAAAACAAAACAAACAAAAGAATAGAGCTGAAGAAGGATGAGGGCGGGAAGATTCTGTGGGGTCCCAGTTGAAGCTCTTGTCCTGGTTCTGCCACTATCTGTACAGTCCTGCGTGGGTCGCTGCCCTTTCCAGCCTCAGGCTCATCTGATACTTGAAATAGGAAGTGCAGAAGCGGCCACCTGCAAGGGCTGAGGCTGCAGATCCCGCTGCGGCCACGGGGCAGTGGCCTAGAGACGGCCAGGGAGGGAGCCAGCGCGGGGGCGGGGCGTCAGGGCCAGGCTCCTGCGCGCATTCAGAGACAGCACCAGGGAGACGTGGAATGGGTGTGTTTATGTAGGTAGAAAAAGTGCACAGAACAGTGAGGGTGCAGGGAGCAAGGACGTCCTGGCCTGGCCTCGGATTCGCTGGAATTGCAAGGACTTTCCCCTAGTCAGGGGGCTCCCTCAAGGGTGGGAATAGAGTGGAGGCTCGCGCGGGAGCTCTCCGTGTGGGATCCACTTTGGGGGCTTGTGGGTTTAGGTCTGGGTGGGCCTTTTCTGAACTTGACCCCCCGAGGACTCAGAGTACCTTAGGGGCGGGGCTCTCCATTTGGTGGGGCCTCACGCTCGGAGATCAAGGCCTCAGGGTCTAGAGGACCCGGCTTCCGGGAGGGCGCGGCCTCCGGGGGAGGGGGCGAGCCCGGCGGGCTGTCAGCCGAAGAGCTTCAGGAAGCAGGGCTGGCAGTAGGGCTTGCCGGCGCGCTCCTGGAACGAGCCCTTCGTGAGCGGGCGCAGGCAGAAGGTGCATGTGAAGTGGTCCGGATGGAAGCGGCGGCCCAGAGCCGACACGCAGCGGCCGGTCACGGGGAGGCCACACGTGGCGCACAGCGAGCCGCGCCGTGCGTGGAAGTGGTTTTCGCACAATGGACGGCCCTCGTGCTCGAAAAAGCTGCCTCCCGAGAAGGGAGTGAAGCATTCCTGGGGAAGGGAGGCCGCGAAAGAGTACAGACAGGTCAGCGGCCGGAGCCCCAGCCAGACGACGGGTGTTACTATCGAATAAGTACGGGGAGCCCGCAGCCGGCCCTAAACGCGAAGCCACCTGACCCTGCCCGGAAAATTCGCCCCACCCGAGGCACCTGGCAGCGCCCCACCCGAGGCACCTGGCAGCGCCCCTCCAAGGCCCCGCCCCACAGCCCTGCACCCTTGACCCGCCCTTCTCAAGGCTCCGCCCCATAGCGCACACCTTTAACCCGTCCCTCCAAGGCTCCACCTCACAGCCCTGTACCCTTACCGCTCCTCCAAGGCCAGGCCTCACGGCCCTGTACCCTTGAGTCGCCCCCCAAGGCCCCGCCCCGCAGCCCTGCACCCTTGACACGAGCCCCGCCCCACAGCATGCACCTTTAACCCGCCCCTCCAAGGCCCTACCCCATAGCCCTGCTCCCTTGACCCTCCCCTCCAAGGCCCCGCCCTATAACCCTGCACCCTGGACCTCCCCTCCGAGGCCCCGTCCCCCCGGGCTCACCCGGCAGACGAAGCAGTCCGGGTGCCAGAGCGCGCTGAGCGCCGAAATGTAGTTATCCAGGATGGGGCCCTGGCAGCCCTGGCAGCGCGGGGCGAACAGCTGCAGGAAGTCCCGGCGGCAGTAGGGGCGGCCCTCGCGCTCGTGGAAACCTAGGAGCGGGAACCTAGTGGGCTGAGAGCAAAGGGTGCGAGCGGGACGGGGGACCCAGGAGACCTGAAATCTGGGGTCGAAGAAGGGGCAGTCCGAGGGAGCCGTGGGGAAGGAGGAGCCGGGTCTAGGCCAGGGTAGAGGGGGAGAGCTCGGGTTTGGAGCCTGTGAGAGAGAGGCAGGGCCAGAAGAGAGCAGGAGGAAAACCAATGCCCGGAGGACTCCGGAGGTCAGAGGGGCGGGGGCGAGACGTCGAGGGGACCCGCAGCTTTTAAGGTGGGAGTCGAGTCCACTCACCCTCATCTCCGAAAGGCTCCCCGCAACTGACGCAGCAGAAATGCTCTGGGTGCCAGTGGGTGCCCAAGGCGGTCACCATCTTCTGCAGGGAGGGAGAGAACACTCAGCGCGGCCTCCGTGCCTTCGCGCCGTCCTCTCCCGCGCAGAACCCGGGTGACTGGCCTAAGGCATGCGTGGAGGTTGGGGGGAAGGTCTAACTAGGAAGTGGGGATCAGAAAGGAATAATGGAGTCCAAGGGGCCGTAGACGTTGCCAAAGGGTAGGGGTAGGGTGGGGTAGTGCGAGTGGGGCGGGACCCATGCGGAGGAGTCCCGTCCCACAGCTTTCTGGGTGAGACCCGGCGGGCTCACTGTGGCGGGGCGGGGCTCACGTGTCGGATGGGTTGGTTGCAAAAGCCACATCGTGGGGAGAAGCGCTCGAAGTAGCACTCGGGGCAGAAGGGGGCTCCATCCTTCTCGAAGAAGCTGCTGCCTCCCAGGGCGGTGGAACAACCTCCGCAAACGAAGTGCTCGGGGTGCCAGGCGCGGCCCAGAGCCGTCACCACCTGTGAGTGGGAGATGAGGCGGGGTCAGAGCGGCTCTGACGGCCACATGCTCAGTGAGGCAAGGTTTACACGACGTTTTTCGAGTCTCTGAGCGATCAGAATGAAGGATTCAGTGTTCCAAGATCGCGCAGCCTGAAAGCGATGGAGATCCAACTCCGGTCTTCCAGCTGCGCTCCATTATTGACCTCTACATGAGGCACACTAGGGGCAGCACCTGGAGCCCATAATACGTTTAGGGGCCCATACAAACGTTTTAATTTTTTAAAATCAGAATAAGGCCAGACTGGGTGGCTCCCACTTCTAATCTTTGGGAGGCTGAGGTGAGAGTATTGCTTGAGCCCAGGAGTTTGAGACCAGCCCGGACAACATGGTGAAACCCCATCTCTACAATAAATAAATAAAATTAGCCAGGCGTGGTGGCTGGCACCTGTAGTCCCAGCTACTCAGGAGGCCAAAGTGGAAGGATTGCTTGAGCCCAGGAGAGAGATGCTGCAGTGAGACACAATTGCACCACTGCACTCCAGCCTGGGTTACAAAGTGAGACTTCGTCTCTAAATAAATAAATAAGAGGGTGGGAGTGAAAAAATCAGATTTTAAAAATTCGGAATAAAAAAATTAACTGGAAAAAAATGCTTTAATATATAATAATAACATATCTATTTTTATACCAACACAGGCATAAAAAACTATTTTAATGGACAAAGGGATCCATGAAGATGAAAGTGCCTATGATCCACAAGAGTTACAATGTCACCCTGCTTTGCTGAGATGGGCAATCCTACACTGGGAGTCAGGTACTTAATCTAGCAGGAGGAACTAGGTTAACTGCTATGCACAGCTGTTGTCAATCACATCTGCTCAGTCACTAAGCAAAGGACCAGCGACCCCAGTCCAGACTCTGATGGAGGAAAACAGAGTCTTTGTAGATGTGTGAGAGATTGTGGGTGAAGCCACTGAGTGTTTTGTGAAGATCAGAGGAGATGTGGGTTTGTAAAAGAGATGGCATAGTGCCTGGCACACAGTAGGACCACAATAAATGGTAAAATGGTTGGAATTTTCACCCTACCACTAACCTGCTGTTTGGTTCAGAGCTTCGGTTTTCTCATCCATAAAATATAAGCAACAATGATACCCACTTCCCAGAGTTACTTATTTAAAAGAACAGCATAAAGCCTGGCTCTCAGTAATATGGGTCTGTGACCGGTCTCTGCCTTGCTTCTCACAAGGCTGCACTTACTTGTCCAGCAATAGGTTTATTGCAGGAGCCGCAGAGGCCCTTGGCCTGGGTGGGAACGCCCCGGCGGCTGAGGTCAGACTGCAGCAGCCCCAGCATGGTGTCTAGGCTGCCCTTGCCAGTCGGCTCTGGTGGGGATGGGGAGCCCTCATTCATGGAGCTTGCAACTGGTGCCTGGGTTGGCCCAGAGGCTGGAAGCTGCAGCAGGGAGGACAAGAGAGTTGAGTTAGCAAGGCAGCAGATGTGGAAGAGTCTAGAAGGGGTTGGGGAGCTACAAATGGACACTGGCCCACTGTCCAACTCACGTGGTTTTGAACGCGGAAGTCAGAGAGTGAGGCCATCAGTCTATCCAACTCCAGAGTGGCTGAGGTGGCGGAAGGCTTTGGGAGGCCAGGAGATGGGCTGGAAGAGCTGTGAAGAACATGCTTGTGTTATCTCAGAGCCTCCCAGAGTAATGCTCCCTCTAGGGACTCAGACATCCAGGACCCATCTCTTCTCAGCCCTGACAATGACGTCAAACTCACAGGCTGGGTCTTTTCTTGTCTTCAGACTGGTCTTCCTTCTGCTCTCCTGAAGCCACCTTGCTAGATGGGAACTGGGACATGATTTCATCTGGAGAGAGGAGAGGAGGATGCTGCACATAAGGCCACGCTCAACCCACTCTCCCACTTGAGGCTTTAGGTCCCTTTAACTGCTGCTCTAGGAAGTGTATTCCCCTTAGTCCCTGCCCTGCTCTTCCCTCTCCTCCCCCCATCCAATCAAGTCCTCTCTCAGTCACCCTGGTACCTGTGATGTTGAACTGGGTGGCATTAAGTTCCTGAAGCAACCGATCTAGCTCACAGAGTCCAGTACCCAAGACACCACTGGAAGAGGAGAATGGAGGGGCCGCCGGGGCTGCAGGCTTTGGGGACCGAGGCTTGCATACCGTGCTGGGAAGCAGAGTGGGAGCCTGGGTTCAGGGGTGGGGATTCCAAGCCTCCTCACCTGAGTTTCAGTTGGCCCCCTATGCCCCAGTTGCCAGGCTCCTCACCTGTACAGGTGGTCCTTGTCCCCCGAGGCTCCTGAAGTCTCCCCAGACCCTGTCTACAGAGCAGAGACGAACAGGTGGGATGACAGGTCAGCACTCTGCCCCACTCAGGCTGAGATCCCCATAGCTTAGGCCAAGCTTGGCCCTAGTGGCTGCCCCAGTCCCCAGCATCCGATCTCACCTGTGGCTGGTGGCCATAGGGTGGGGGAGGGGTGAGAGGCTCTGTAGGGTGCTCTTTGGGAGCCCCTGACCTTGGCATGTGTGAGGTGGTGGTCTCCAGATCAGAGAGCAGGGCGTCTGCAGGGAGAAGCCATGGGAGAGAGGCAAGGGTCATGATTAGATCAGAAGGTAAGGTTCCCAGTGGGCAGTACCATAGAAGGACAGAAGCCAGTATTAAGACCAGAGGTCACAGGGCCAGACCCAGACAGAGCACTGATCGAAGGGTAGCAAGGAACATTTATGACCAGAACATCTCAGTTGCTCAGGCTGGGAGCCAAGCAAAAACCCAGTCTCCTGATTCTTTTTTTCCTCTCCATCTTCTCTGATACAGTCAAAATGGGCTCTTCACTCAAGTCAAACTTGGCTCCCCTCCAAATTGCTCCATTGGCCCCATGCCTGACCCCAGCTTTCTGACTGGACGCTCTCTTCCACGCTCTCTAACTCCTCCCACTACCTACACAGATCCCGCCCAGCCTGGCCACTCCCAGGCTCCTGAGTCCCGCCCGGCGCTCCTTACTAGCGCTTCGCTGGAACCTGCTTTCTGATTGGCTGCTTCTCCGCGGTACCGCGTCAGTTACCCCTACCCAGCAGCGCCCTCTACCGCCGGGGGCAGGAAGCCCCTCTCTCCCGTGGAGCGCACAGCCTTCCAGCCCCAGGCTCGGCAAACAGGAAGGACGAGATACCTATGTCCCCATTCCTGACAAGACACCCCCCTCCATCCCTGCATCCCCAGACGGGTCCTTTGAGCCCTTTCCCTTCCAGAACCCAGAAGTCCTGCCTTCAGTCTTCGTCCTGAGCACCCGCGTGAAACCCTGAAGCCCTCGCGGGCTCCTAGGCCCTCCTGGGCTACTATTCTCTTCCTTGCCTCAAGGACCTGACCCCACCGGTGCTCAGGAGCCCGTAACTCCTCTTCCAAAACCCTGGCGCAGGCAGGCCCGCTTTTTCTCCAAAACTTGATGCCAGACTTTCCCGTGCCGTCTACTTTCCGGGTCCCCGGGCCGAGGTCCCTTTTACCCCTCCCTCTCCAGAGCCCCGCGCCGGGGGCCCGCGGGCGCCGCACCTCCTTTTCATCCGCCGCAGCCTGGGATGGAGGAGCGGAGCGAGAAAAGAAGGGAGGGAGCGGCCGGCCCAGGAAAGGCAGGAAGGGAGAGGCAGGAAGGGGGACGTGGAGTTGGAAAGGAGGCGCGGGCAGAGGCGAAAAGCAGGAGCTAGAAGACAGGGATGGGAAGATGCGGGAGTGCGACGGCGGGGAGGCAGATCTGGGCAGCGGTGAGGGGCCGCGGACCCGGGGATCCGGCCCCACTCACCCAGGTCCTCCATGGCGGGGCGCGGGCGGGTGGCGCGGGGCGAGCAGGGCGGGGGCCGTGTCCGGTGGGGGCGGGGGGCGGGGGACGTCCGGGAGCTGGAAGCCCGGCCGTGACCATGTAAGGAAGCCGGGACCCGCTGGGATAGGGATTGGGGGGGTGATGAACGGGGGAACCCGGAGTGGGGGCGTGGAAGGGAGGGAGCGCCCCAGCCCACCCGAGCCCAGCCCGCCGGCCTGCCGCGGAGGCGGCCACACCCCAGCCTTGGCCTCAGCTGCAGGGAGCCCCAGGCGGCCAGAGCCAGAGAGAAGTGGCTCCTCCAGACCAAGCCCTAGAGCAGCTGCCTAGGGAGACTTACAGACACAGACTGAGGCCCCCAAGCAGACACACCGCAAAGCCAGCGCCTGAGTCCTAGACAGAGGCCCCCTCACACCCATGCCATTCCTGGGAGACTTGTCCCAGAAGGAATTTTTGGATTGGTAGCAGGAGTGATGTTCTAAGGCTCAGTTGGACTGCAGGTTCAGAGACCTTCCCATTGGAGGCACTGACAGATAAATAGAGGCCCCAAGAGGCATATAGACCAGACACAAAAAAATATCTCAGCGACGGGGACAGACATAGTGAACCCACCCACAGACTCTACAATAGGACCTTTCCTCCAAGACTTGGTCACAGACACAAACCCAGAAGCAAGCCTCTTGCAAATTCAGGGAAAACACTCCTAGACAAGGCTTCCACAGCCAGCCTGCAAGACAAAGCCCTTCCCCAACACTGAGGTAGCCCAGGCCTGCTCCGAACAGCCCTTTCCCAAGTTACTGATGAATTCAGGGCAGAAAGCAAGACACAGTCTCCAGCCACAAAGTAGGAAGGCCTTCCCTGGACTGAGACCCTGGGAAACAAGGTGGAAACTAGAGGCTCTAGAGGTGATTATGGACAGACAACTCTCCTGGACAGATCTGAGCACTGGACTGTGTGTCTCAACTCAGGAGCAAATCAGAACAACCTGAGATTTTTTAAATGCCAGACAGGCAAGGTGGCTCACACCTGTAATCCTAGCACCTCAGGAGGCTGAGTAGGGCAGGTCAGTTGAGGTCAGGAGTTCGAGACCAGCCTGGCCAACATGACAAAACTCCGTCTCTATTAAAAATACAAAAATTAGCCAGGTGTGGTGGCAGCCACCTGTAATGCCAGCTACTTGGGAGGCCGAAGCTTGAACCCTCAGCCTGTAGGCAGAGGCTGCAGTGAGCCAAGATTGCGCCACTGAACTGGGTGACAGAGGAGACCCTGTCTCAAGAATAAAAAAGAAAAAATAAAATGGGCAAATGACCAAATAAAATGGGCAAAATAGACAGTTCAAAGAAGTTATATAAATGGCCAATAATTACATGAAAAGATCCTCAACATCATTAGTCCCCAGAGAAATGCAAATCAAAACCACAATGAGATGCCACACCATACCTATTAGGATGACGATAATAAAAAACACAGATAAGTAGGCCAGGAGCAATGGCTCACACTTGTAATCCCAGCACTTTGGGAGGCTGAGGTGGGCAGATCACCTGAGGTCAGGAGTTTGAGACCAGCCTGGCCAACATGGTGAAACCCAGTCTCTACTAAAGACAAAAAAAAATTAGCTGGGAATGGTGGTGGGTGCCTGTAGTCCCAGCTGCTTGGGAGGCTGAGGCAGGAGATTCACTTGAACCTGGCAGGCAGAGGTTGCGGTGAGCTGAAATCACACCACTGCACTCCAGCCTGGGCAACAGATGGAGACTCCATTTCAAAAAAATAATAATAATATTTTAATGGCCGGGCTTGGTGGTTCATGCCTATAATCACAGCACTTTGGGAGGCCGAAGAGGGCAGATCACTTGAGATCAGGAGTGGTAAAGACCAGCCTGGTAAACTTTGTTGAAACCTGGTCTCTACTAAAAATACAAAAATTAGCTGGACATGGTGGCAGGAACCTGTAATCCCAGCTACTTGGGAGGCTGAGGTAGGAGAATCACTTGAACTCGGGAAGCAGAGGTTGCAGTGAACAGAGATTGCACCATTGCACTCCAGCCTGGGTGACAGAGTGAAACTCCAACTCAAAAAGAAAAAAAAAACCCCAGATAATTAATGAGTTTTTATGAGGATGTGGAGAGATTGGAACCCTCACACATGGCTGGTTGGAATGTAAACACAGTTATATGATCCAGCAATGTTGCTTCTAGATATGCAACCAAGAGAAATAAAAGCATATTCCACATAAAACTTGTGCATGAATATTCATAGCAGCATTATTCATAGTAGCCCCAGGGTCGACACAACCCAAATGTCCACCAACTGATGACTGAAGAAATAAAAGTGGCATATCCATGTCTTTGTTTTGTGCTGCACCATAGAATGCCTAAGACGAGTAATTTATAAAGAATAGAGCTTGCTTTCTTGCAGTTCTGGAGGCTGGGAAATCCAAGGTCAAGGGCCCTGCATCTGGTGAGGGCCTTCTTTCTGCCTCATCTCATGGCAGAAAGCAGAAGGGCAACACGGAGCAAGAGATGGGGTGGGGTGGGGGCAGAACCCATCCATTTATCAACTGTCCACTCCCTTGATAACTAACCTACTCACGCAATAATGCCGTTAATGCTTTCATGAGGGAAGGACCCACATAACCTAATAACTTCTTAAAGTTCCCACCTCTCAACAGTTGCATTGGGGGGTAAGTTTCCAATACAAGAACTTTAGGGGATCTGTTCAAGCCATAGCAATCTGTAAAGTGAAACTATTATTCCTAATAAAATGAAATAAAATGCCACAGTGTGGATGAACCTTGATAACATTATGCCATGTGAAAGAAGCCAGACACAAAGGATCACCCATTATGATTCCATTTATATGACATGTCCAGAATAGGTCATATGTAGATTAGTGGTTGTCTAAGGTTGGGGGAAAGGGAGTGTTATGGACTGAATGTTTGTGTCCTGTTCCCCTAAATTTATACACTGAGGTTTAACCCCCAGTGTGACTATATTTGAAGACAAGGCCTGACCGGGAGTGATGGCTCACACCTGTAACCCCAGCACTTTGGGAGGCCAAGGCGGGTGTTTGAGACCGGCCTGACCAACATGGTGAAAACCTGTCTCTACTAAAAATACAAAAAAATTAGCCAGACTTGGTGGGGGCACTTGTAATCCCACCTACTTGGGAGGCTGAGGCAAGAGAATTGCTTGAACCCAGGAGGTGGAGGCTGCAGTGAGTTGAGATTGTGCCACTTCATTCCAGCCTGGGCAACAGAGCAAGACTCCAAAAATAAAAATAAAAATATAATACCGATGCCCAGTCCAATGTGAGCAAAAAGGGCCCGGGCATCAATGGCTCTTTTTTTTTCCTTTCTTTCTTTTGTTGTTGAGATGGAGTCTCCTCTGTTGCCCAGGCTGGAGTGGTGCAATCTCAGCTCACTGCTACCCCCGCCTCCCAGGTTCAAGCAATTCTCCTTCCTCAGCCTCCCAGGTAGGTGGGACTACAGGCATGCACTTCCAGACCCAGCTAATTTTTGTATTTTTAGTAGAAATGGGGTTTCACCATGCTGGCCAGAATGGTCTCAATCTCTTGACCTCATGATCTGCCCGCCTTGACCACATGGATAGTTTTTCAAAGCTCTCTGTTTGGTTCTAATGCATAGCCTGAAAACCAGAGACCTGGACCAACACTCACAGAGGCTCAGACAGCAAGCACCAACCTCAGCTCTCCATCTGCAACCAATTATTAAAAAGTCAAAATACAACAGCTTGGCGTGAATGTGGAGAAAAGGGAATACTTACACGCTATTGGTGGGAATGTAAATTAGCTCAACCTTTACTGAAAACAGTATGGAAGTTTTTTCAAAGACCTAAAACTAGAGCTACCATTTGACCCAGAAATCCCACAACTGATACCTACCCACAGAAAAATAAATCATGTTAAAGACACCTGTACTTGTGTTCATTGCAGCACTATTCACAATAGCAAAGTCACAGAACCATCAATGGTTGGCTGAATAAAGAAAATGTTGGCTGGCACCGTGGCTCATGCCTGTAAATCCCAGCACTTTGGGAGGCTGAGGCAGGAGGACTTCTTGAACCTAGGAGTTTGAGACCAGCCTGGGCAACATAGCAAGACTGTCTCTTAAAAAAAAAAAAAAAGGAAAAGGAAAATGTATGTATATACGATGGAATACTACACAGCCTTAAAAAATCAAATCATGTCCTTTGCAGCAACATGGATGGAGCTGGAGGCCATTATCCTAACTAAACTAACTCAGAAACAGAAAACCAAATACCGCATGTTCTCCTTTTTAAGGGGGAGGTAAACAATGGGTACACATGGTTATGAAGATGGAAATAACAGACACTGGAGACACCAAAAGGGTGGCAGGTGGGTGCAGGGCAAGAGCTGGAAAATTACCTCCCAGGTACAGTGATAACTGTTTGGATAATGGGCACACTAGAAACCCAATCCCCACCAGTACACAATATACCCATGTAACAAACATGTACGTGCCCCCTAAATCTAAAGCAAAATGATAGTTAAAAAAAAAAAAAGATCTGGAAGCCAGGTGATGGAGACCCTGCCTTGGAGACCAAAGCAATGTGAGCCCTTCCTTCTCCTGAATGCCAGCACAGGGCTTTGGCTGTCTCTGGGCACAACTAAGACAGGGCTCAGAGATTCCAGAAGCACAGCAGGTCTTCCCCCAGGCAGACAGCAGAAGGACACATGGCCCAGATGAAAAGGGAGCCAGACAATGGGGGCCCAAGATGGGCAATGATCGGCCAGAAGAAAGTAATGCCAAGACCTTCAACACATCATCAGGCTAACAGCATTCCCTCAGCATGACCCTCTCAGCCCTGAGCAAGGTCTGTGTGTCCAGCTGGGTGGCTATGTCAGAGCAATGAGGCCCTGACAGAAAGAAGCAGGCTTCCCCTGGGGCCCAAAACCACATCCTAAGCCACAGCCTGGGAACTCTACCCTGTCCCAATACTTATTAAACATGCAAGGATGGTCTGTGTCCAGTCACAAAGACCTGAATAAGACCCTGCTTGGTGGGTGAAGGGAGGGGGATATTCCCAAGGAACGGAAGCAGACACACCATGCAACACAGGTATCCAACTCCAAAGTTTTTAATCTCAACTCCAGAGGGCCAGGCCAGGCCAGGCACCTGTGGCCCTGGGCTGTTCTGCTTCTGTGGGCCCCATGCCCAGACCTTGGCTTCCTCACTCCTGGGTCTTCAGACCATCATCCTGGGGTCCACTTCCATGTTCTCACCACTCTTCCATGACAACTCCTTCTGCTCAGCCTCCTCCCTTGCCAATCTCAGGGAGGCTCCTTCACAGCCAATTCATCCTGGGGTCCCCTTCCCAAGGGGATGTCAACAGTCTAGGCTGGGACCCTTGCCCCCAACTCAATCCCCATCACCACAGCCAGTAAAGCCTCTGTCAGGGGCCCTGACTCTTCACCTGCCGCCTCCACAAGCCCCACCAGGGCCAGGGCCCGCTTCCTTGGGCACTTCTCTGGCCCCAGTGTCCAGCGGGCACAGTGGGCAGCCAGCCGGGGCCGGCCCAGGCGGAATACCTCACCCACTGACTCTGGGCCACCCTGGGGTCCCAGGTGGATGCGGCCCACGGCCTCTTCCAGCTCCTCCTCCAGCCCAGGCAGCAGGAAACGCCCAGCGGCCTCCAGTGCCTCCTCGGCCTCTGAGCCAAGCAGGGGCTGGCCTGGAGGGGGCACGGGCCCCAGGGTGGCCCCGCAGCCCCGGCAACCGTGCAAATGATGCAGGACAGGCCAAGCTGCACCAGGCGACAGGCCTCGCAGGGGCACCAGGTCCATCTGGGCTTCGGCAAAGCTGCCTGACAGCAGGGCCCGAAAGAAAGGGGAGGCAGTGGCTGAGGCCGCTCGCTGGGCAGGGAGCTGGAGGCCTGAGTCCAGCAGGAAGTGCAGGTCGGGAGCTGGGACAGGAGCTGGGCCCAGCAGAGGTTCGTAGAGGCAAGGGGAGGGTGGGTCTAGGTCCATGGGGACTGCTGGTGGGAGCGCTGGGCTCAAAGTGGGAGACACCAGGCCTTGGAGGCAGGATAGGGAGTCCGCAGCAAAGAAGAGGAAGAGCGGGTGTGGGGCCGGCCGGGTCAGCGCTGCGAGGAGGAGGCGGAGGCCACCCTGCTCCAGGAGCAGCCGGCGCCACAGAGAGGGCTTCCTATGGGGAAGAGAGCACTTTTCAGGTGGGAAATGGCGGGCCTGGGAAACAGCACTGTTCCCCCAACCCCGAAAGGCACCCACTTCCCACTCACCGGCAGATGAAGGGCAGGGTCAGCGCACAGGCCACTCGGTCCTCAGGGCTCCCGGAGAGCAGCAGGTGCGTGAGGGCCCCAACCCCGAAAGGCGACTCGGCCTGAACCGTCAGGTTCTGCAGTAGCCTCTCCCCTGCGGGTGGAGAGCTTATCAGGCTGGAGCTGGGGTCTGAGGCGGGTGGGGTGGGTGAGACAGGACTCTGGGCCAGTGAGAGGAAGGAGGGTGAAAACTCGGGTGAGAAATCAGGGCACTGAAGAGCAAGGGCTCGAGTCGGGACATTGGGAACCTGAAGTCCAGGACAAGGACAGAAGGTGGGACGGTCAGGGTGCAAGTCCCGGCCCTGGAAGCAGCCTGTGGCCAGGCCACAGCAGACAGGGCAGTCCCTGGCAGTGCTGGGGGTGGTTATGGCGCTGGTGGGGAGCAGCCAGGACAGCGCTGAACCAAGGGCAGAGCCAGGAAAGAGGCACAGACAGGCGGGTCTGGCCCGGGGTTGCATCTGGAGTTAGGGGATCTGGGCCCCGAGGCTTGGGCAGGGGACACAGCAGAACTCTGCCTGTGGGCACGCGGATGGGAGCATCCTGCTTCCCACCCCCACCCCACTCTGGCGAAGGGCTGTGTGGAGGACAGGCTGGGGAGGACAGGTGAGTGGGAAGGTGAGGTTCTGGGCCCATGGAAGCCATGGGGGAGGATGGGAACTCACCCAGCTCTCGGTGCCGGCTGTGAAGAGCGGGCCGGGCACGCGGTGCTGGCCAGTCATCTGGCGCGACCCCAAGCACCAGCCAGGCCCGCAGCAGCGCGGCACCATAGCTGCGAACGAAGGCCTCGAGGCAGGCGGGGTTGCAGGTGAGGCGCGACAGGATGCGCAGTGCGCGTGGACTGGGCGGACCTGGTGCCCCGGTCACATAGGTCAGCAGGCCACACAGGGCCGGGCCGGTCACCAGTGCCCCGCTTGGGTCAGGCGCCTGGGAAAAGCGTGACAGCAGCAGCAGGGCTGGCCCCTCGCGTCCCCAAGGCTCCTCAATGGCAGTGGCTGGGCTTCGGCCTGGAGTGCGCTGAGTGCGAGGTGCCCGAAGGGAGGTCGGGCTGGGGGCGGGGCTGGCCGGCTCCGTGGGCTCCAGCGGACACTGCTCAGGAGACCAGTCGGGGGAGATGTCATCGGGGCCCGCAGCATAGCCCTCGGAGATCAGCCACGACCTGCAGAGGGCAGAAAGGGAAGGAGACTGAACGAGAGCCAAGGTGAAGGGGCAGAATCCAAGAGCCATGAGCCATCTTTTTTCACTGTTGTTGTTGTTTTTTTTTTTTTTTAAAGACAGGGTTTCAGAATATTGGTCAGGCTGGTCTCAAACTCCTAACCTCAGGTGATCCGCCCACCTCATCCTCCCAAAGTTCTGGGACTACAGGTGTGAGCCACCGCGCCCGGCCTCACTGTTTTTTTTAAAGAAACGTGGTCTGGCTCTGTAGCTGAGGATGGAATGCAGTTGCAGGATCCTGGCTCACTGCAGCCTTGAACTCTTGAGCTCAAGCAATCCTCCCACCTAAACCTCCCAAGTAGCTGGCACTACAGGTGTGTACTACCACACTCTGCTAATTTTTAAAATTTTTTTGTAGATATGGGTCTTGCTATGGTGCCCAGCCTGGTCTCTAACTTCTGTGCTCAAGCAATCCTTCTGCCTTGGCTTCCTGAGAATTACAGGCCTGAGCCACTACATTAGCTAAAAGCTGTTGTGGAGGGAGGCAAAGCCAGGGTGAGGAGGAGAGTGGAGAAAGGGAAGAAACAGAAGTGAGCGGGGATGGGACGAAAACCTCATTCAGCAATTACTGATGCCTATCATGTGCCAAGCCCTTCTTTGGGTGTTAGGTAGAAGCACTGAACAAAGTGCCTGTCCCCCTGGAGTTTATGTTCCAGTGAGAGGAAGCAGACAAGTAAGTGAACCATGAGTTATGTTAGTGTGGGATCAGTGTGGAGTACAGGGATCATGGAGAAAATAAAAAGGAAACAGGAAGCACTGGGGGCTGGGTGTGGTGGCTCACAGCCTGTACTTTGAGAGGCTGAGCCAGGAGGGTCACTAGAAGCCAAGAGTTCGAGACCGAGAACAATCCAAGATGGCTGATCGCTAACATCTCGGGATTGCAGCTCCCAGTGGAAAGCGCAGAGAACAAGAGGACGCCACACTTTCAGACAAATTTTTGTCGCTCACGGACCAGAAGATTCCCAGTGGAGGAGCCTCATGGGTCGCCAGCGCGACTCTTGTGGCCGGTGCAGCGGTTTTGCTGGCACCTCGGCACAGCAGCTCTTGGTGCAGAGTAAACGGGACTGGTTCCCCTTCTGACCGACGTTTGGAGCTCCAGGAAGGCAGAGTCACCTATCACGGACTCAAGAAGGAAGCCAGACTGGAGATTCCCGGGCAGAAAAGCACCATCAGTCTTAACAACGCTGTTTTGGCCCACGCAGTGGGTTGCTCATATTTCGGCCCTGGGAATTAACAACTTGGACATCCACTCAGAGACCTAATTTGAAAGCTGGTAATTACAAAGACGACAGGTGGATAAATTTACAATGATGGGAAGAAACCAGCATAAAAAGGCTGAGAATACTCAAAATCAGAATGCCTCTCCCTCTAAAGAGGATCACAGTTCCTCATCAACAAGGGAACAAGGCTTGATGGAGAATGAGCGCATCCCATTAACAGAATCATGCTTCAGAAGATGGATAATAAGAAACTTCTGTGAGTTGAAAGAACATGTTGTAGCCCAATGTAAAGAAACTAATAACTTTTTAAAAAGGTTTGATGAAATCCTAATGAGAATAGACAACTTAGAGAGGAATATAAGTGAATTAATGGAACTGAAGAATACAATATGGGAACTCCGAGAAGCAAGCACAGGTTTAAACACTCCAATTGATCAAGCAGAAGAAAGGATATCAGAGGTCGAAGACCAACTTAATGAAATAAAACGAGAAGACAAGAATAGAGAAAAAAGGATAAAAAGGAATGAGCAAAGTCTCCAAGAAATATGGGACTATGTGAAAAGACCTAATTTACGTTTGATAGGTGTACCTGAATGCGAGGGAAAGAATGAATCCAAGCTGGAAAATATTCTTCAGGATATTATTCAGGAAAACTTTCCCAACCTAGCAAAGCAGGACAATATTCAACCCCAGGTAATACAGAGAACACCACAAAGACATTCCTCAAGAAGAGCAACCCCAAGGCACATAATCGTTAGATTCACCAGGGTTGAAATGAAGGAGAAAATACTAAGGGCAGCCAGAGAGAAAGGTCAGGTTACCCACAAAGGGAAGCCTATCAGACTTACAGCAGATCTCTCAGCAAAAACCCTATAAGCCAGAAGAGAGTGGGGCCAATATTCAACATCCTTAAAGAAAAGAACTTTCAGCCCAGAATTTCATATCCAGCCAAACTAAGCTTCACAACTGAAGGAAAAATAAAATCTTTTATGAACAAGCAAGTACTCAGAGATTTTATTACCACCAGGCCTGCTTTACAAGAGCTTCTGAAAGAAGCATTACACATAGAAAGAAACAACCAGTATTAGCCTTTCTAAAAATATACCAAAAAGTAAAGAACATTAACATAATGAAGAATTTACATCAACGAATGGACAAAACAGCCAGTTAACATCAAATGGCAGTAATCCTAAATTTAAATCGACTAAATCCCCCAATCAAAAGATACAGCCAAAACCCAACGGTATGCTACATCCAGACCCATTTCACATGCAAGGATAAACAAAGACTCAAAACAAAGAGATGGAGAAAGATTTACCAACCAAATGGAGAGCAAAAATAAATAAATAGCAGGAGCTGCAATTCTCACATCTGATAAAATAGATTTTAAAGCAACAAAGATATAGTAGTAAAAGGATCAATGCAACAATAAGAGCTAACGATCCTAACACCCAGATACATAAGACCTATAAAGAGACTTAGACTCAATGAGACAAAAAATTAATAAGAATTTCCAGGACCCAAACTCAGATCCGGAACAAGTAAACTTAATAAATATTTATAGAGCTCTCCATTTTAAATATACAAAATATACATTCTTGTCAGTACCACATCACACCTACTCATAGGTTTAAATGAAATATTGATCAGCCATTATTAATACCCATTTCTGAGAATAAAGCAACATTTCCGTTCTCTCTCCCTCTTTTTCTTCCTCTTTCTTCCTCTCCTTCACTCCTTTTCTTTCCTTAAAAAAAAAAAAAAAAATCCTTCACCCTTTAGGCTGCCAAATCTTGTTGTGCTTGCCTTCAATACCTGGTTTTCAACTCATATTCTTCACAAACCTTTTCCAAACTAATCCTTCTAATTAAAAAAAAATATATATATATATATACTCTTGGCTTCCAAATTCATATTCCTTTCATGTGTATGTGATTCAATTATTAGTTTTCCAAGAAATAGCCTTTATTTTTTAGTTTAATTTTTTGTAGAAATTTTACTTAGAAAAACTCTTCTTGAAGGCATTATGGAAATTGTTTAACTTCTTTAACATAATATCTGATAATCACCTTCACTTTGTAGAAAGTTTACTGTTTTTTTACCATTAATTGATGTAAAGCCTCCTATTTGTTTTTCAGAAAATACATAGTCTCTGTGTCATGATTATTATCTTGAAAATAGTAAAAATAAATAATGTAATTTGCCCCAAATTATATAGTGAGTAAGTGGTAGATCTAGAATTTAAATGTATATCTGTTTTATGGCAAAGGACCTGGTCTTAACCAACATGAGATACTGTATTCCCAAAGAAACAGAGGTTTTACTTCTTGGGGAGAAAATGTATTATTGGGACTAAATCAAAGGCAAAAAAATACATATTCAAGAATTTTAACAAAAAAATTGAATAACGTGGAGGCAGAGGAATTAAGCAGGATCATACTTTAATGAATGTGAAGGTCAGAAGCCAGAAATTTGCTACTATGAAAAGTGCCTTGTATCCCACAGGAGTTTTTGACCTCCCATTTCAGTTTCTTGATCTTTACAATGAGATAGATGAATAGATGAACTTGAGAGAAAAAACAAGAGTTCAAGACCAGCCTGGTTAACAAAGTGAGACCCCCCCCCCCACCCCGCATCTCTAATGTTAAAAAAAAAAATAACCAGCCGGGCACAGTGGCTCACGCCTGTAATCCCAGCACTTTGGAGGCTGAGGCAGGCAGATCACAAGATCCGGGGTTTGAGACCAGTCTGACTAACATGGTGAAACCCGGTCTCTACTTCAAAATATAAAAATTAGCCGAGCGTGGTGGTGCACACCTGGAATCCCAACTACTTGGGAGGCTGAGGCAGGAGAATTGCTCAAACCCGGGAGGCGGAAGTTACAGTGAGCCGAGAGCATGCCATTGCACTCCAGCCTGGGAGCGAGACTCTGTATCAAAAAAATAAATAAAATAAAATAAAATAAAAAGCTGGGGGAGGGGAGAGTTGAAATTTTAAACATGGTGGCCTCTACTGAGAAGGTGAGATCTGAATAAGGACTTGAAGGAACTGAGAGAGGAGGGCAGATGGGAGGAAGAGTGTCTAGGCAGAGAGAACAGCAGCCCAGATGCAGTATACCCACCTATCAACTGCAAAAACTAGCTAGAAGGCCAGTGCGAAAGAGAGCTGCAGGCAGCAGGAGTGGTCGGAGATTAAGTCAGAGAGCTCATCAGAAGGCTGACGTCCAGTGAGCAATGCTTAGTTCCCGGCATGGGGCAAACGACCCTCAAATCTCTTCAACAACTCTATGGGGCGTGTATGTCACACACAGGGACTCAGACTCCCAGAATTCCTCAGCTTTCCAGGGATGCTTCAGCTCATGAGTGATGACGGTAACAGAGTAAGAATTTGAACTCCAGAGCCCACTGTCTTAACCAGCATACATCCCACCTCCCAGTGAACTTGTCTGGGTCCCAAAGTTCAAAAGTGCTGGGGTAGAACCAAGGTTAAAAGGTAGATCCAGCTGGGCATGGTGGTTCATGCCTATAATCCTAACACTTTGGGAGGCCGAGGCAGGAAGATCATAAGGTCAGGAGATCAAGACCAACCTGGCCAACACCGTGAAATCCCATTTCTACTAAAAATACAAAAATTAGCTGGGTGTGGTGGCGAGTGCCTGTAATCCCAGCTACTTGGGAGGCTGAGGCAGGAGAATTGCTCGAACCTGAGACAGAGGTTGCAATGAGTGCAGATGGCACCACTGCACTCCAGCCCGGGTGGCAAAATAAAACCCTGTCTCCAAAAAGAAAATAAAAGAAAAGGTAGGCCCAGGAGAGAGGAACGTGTTAACTGGGAACTGACAGGTGGTGGTGTCGTGGTAGGCAATCAGGAGTCTGGGTAATAAAAGTCTTATTCGAACAGAATGAGGCTGGAGGTAGTGAAGAGGGCCAGGACAGACACAAACCCTATGTCACCATATTGCTCACCCTCCCAATTCTTGGGGCAGGGACTCACCTGAGGCTCCGGAAGCTTCCACCCTGTGCCCGCTCAGGGGTCCGCTCCTCAGGGAAGTCCCAGGAAGCAGCTTCTCTTCCCTCTTCTTCCTCCTCGCCAGCCTCACCACACAGCTGCCCAGCCAGGAGAGGCACAAGTCCCAGAGCCTGAAGCCGGCCCAGGGCCCCAGTGTCATACAGAAAGCCCACAAGGGCAGCCACGATACGAGGGTGCCATGCGCTGGCACGAGGGTCCCGCAGCAGACCTATCAGCAGATCTAAGCCACCAGCATCCCGCAGCCGCGCCCGGTTGATGGCCTCGCGACACAGAAGGCACACGGCCCGCACCAGGGGCTGCTGGGAGGCTGGGCTGGCTCCATTGGGACCCCGGCGCTGCCGGAGCTCACGTACCAGCACCTCCACCCCACCAGCATTGCCCAGTGCAGGACGAATCAAACCCTGGGCACACAGGTTGGCGAGGGTCAGAATGGTTGCCTCACGTACTAACCGCTTGGGGTGGGAAGCCAGGCTGACGAGTGGGCCCAGTCCCCCACCCAGACTAAGCTGCTCAGCACAGGCCCGGGAGCAGCCTCGGCTGAGTTCCAGGAGGGCACGGACGAGGGCTGAGGTCAGTGCAGCATCTGGGGCAGTGGCCAGAAGCTCAGCCAGTGGGCGCACTGCTCCCTGCTGTGCCAGGGCCAGGCGGTGCTGGGGTGAGTCCGCGAGGTTGCGGAGGGCACGCACCACGTTCTGCAGACACAGCGAGTCCTGGCAGGCTGTCAGACTCTCCACAAGCAGGGGGACAGCACCTGAGGAGGGCAGGAAAGGGAGGCACAGAGGGTGAACAAGGACAGATACTCAAGTCTTTCTTCCACCCCAAGCCCTAGCTGACCCCACCCTCACAGTGTCTCACCAGCACAGTGGATGTCCCCACAGCTCTCAGGTTCCATGGCTAAGTTCCCCAGGGCACGGGCCGTTCGGTTCTGGATGCTGTCTGTCTTCATGCACTGAAGAATGGTCACTGCAAGGAGAGTTTGGGCTCATGAGGATTCCACCATAAGTGGTCTCTCCCATCAATCACCTGAAGAATGCAGCCTGAGAGGGTTGGGAAGGCTTGCAGAAGAGGCTAACGCTCAGTAGGGTGCAGGGGCCCACACCTGTAATCCCAGCACTTGGGAGGCCAAGGTGCGTGGGTCACCTAAGGTCAGGAGTTCAAGACCAGTCTGGCCAACAAGGCCAAATCCTGTCTCTACTAAAACTACAAAAATTATCTGGGCAGGTGGTGCATGCCTGTAATCCCAGTAACCCAGGAGGCTGAGGCAGGAGAACTACTTGAACCCGGGAAGCAGAGGTTGCAGTGAGCAGAGATCACGTCACTGCATTCCAGCGTAGGCGACAGAGCAAGACCCCATCTCAA
This sequence comes from Callithrix jacchus, assembly GCF_049354715.1. NCBI lineage: Eukaryota > Metazoa > Chordata > Mammalia > Primates > Cebidae > Callithrix > Callithrix jacchus. The sequence continues at coordinate 30,964,317 of NC_133513.1, read as the reverse complement.
AAACAAAAAGAAGAGGGTAACGCTTGAGCTGGGTCTGGAGGGGTACACAGGGAGGTATATGCTAGAAACACGGTGGATGGGGTGTGAGAAGGCATTTCAGGTTTGGAAGTAGCCTTTGCAAAGACCCGGGGTAAGATGCAGTGTCTGTGAAAGGCTTCAAATGCCAGGCCAAGGGCTTGAATGTAAAGGCACTGGGGGCCATGCAAGGGTTTCATGAAGGGGAGTGACATGGTTCAATCTGACATCCACAGGGAGAATGTATTACAGAGGAAAGGACAGGACAGGGGGAGGAGTCAAAGGCTCTCATAATAGTCCAAGCAAGAAAAGATAATAGCTTGAACTAACCCAGCTGCCAGCATCACACAGCACAAAGGTACCAGCCTGGGCACAAAGTGGAAGGAGGAAGACAGAAGCAGACGGATTCAGAATATATTTAAAATAGTCGGTGAATGATGGAGGTTACTTAATAATCAAGCTTCTTGTCAAACAAATTACAGTCCAGATACATTTTATGTAAATTTTAAATATATTGTTTCTCTTTATCCAAAAAGTTAAGATGTCATCAAAACTAGCATAATTTCGTGGAGGGCAGTTAGTGACATGTAAACTGCTTTCACGCATTGCCACTAGGAGGCACCAATCTAGCTGGGAAACAGAAAAGCTTATCTTTTGCTAAGATTTGTTCTTACGGTGCTGGTTTTTATTATTTTTATTTATTTTTTCCTGCTCCCTAAGTGACTACTAGTTTATTTGGTTTTCTAATAGATGAGGTCTTGTTACGTTGCCCAGGCTGGAGTACAGGCACAGTTATTGTTCCCTGCAGCCTCGATCTCCTGGGTTCAAGTGATCCTCCCGCCTCAGCCTCCCAAGGTAGCTGGAACAAGCGCTCACCACTGCGCCCGGCTTGTGCTAGTTTTTAATAACTTGAAGTAGCCATGCTTATAATATTTTTATATTCGTGCTATATTTGTCTTTTTTTTTAACCTGTACATGTCAAGGATTATTCGTGCTATATTTGTGCTTCGTTTTCTCGCCACTCCGATTTTTTGAGGTTGCTATTATCGCCCCATTTTACAAGGAATTCTAGCCTCGGAAGGGTTAGGTGACTTTTGCAGAACTCCCTTTGTGAACCACTACACCTTCCAGCTTATCAGTGGGGCTTCAGAGCCTTGCACAGGGCTAGACACATAGTGGGCATTGAACGTCTGCTATGAACATCATAACTGGAGGATATGAATCAACTGAAAAAGTCACCAAATAACCCTTCGGCCTCCGCTAGTCCAGCTCCGATAAAAGCCCTCAACAACCAATTCCTACATAATGGCTGTAATCATCTGATCTGGGAGGGGTCAGGAATAATCTATAGAGATAGCAGTGAGGTCATGGGACACAACAGCTTGAGAAACAGGAGCGCTGCGCCATCCTAAAGCACGTTATTCCAGGATATGACACAAAGAACTCCAGACTGCCCAGGAAGTCTAGAGCTAGGGAGCCGCAAACCAAATCTCTCTAGGAAACAAGGGCGGAGCACTTACCCAACGGGAGTATACCTCCGAGCCTGCGCACTTCGGCCCGGCACGCCCCTTCCGTACAGCAGTCGGCTAGGATGCTGAGCGCCAAGTCCAGCGTCTTGCGCAGGCGCACTGGCGGCGAAGGAGTCGACGACGACACAGCGGAGGGGGCGGGGCCCGATGCGGGGGTGGGGCTAGAAGCTGCTGACGCGACCGACGAGGGGGCGGAGCCGGGGCCTGCCTGGGACGGGGCGGGACCCGCTGCAGCCGCTCGCCGTAGCAGCGCGAGAAGGGGGCGGAGCCCGCCGCGTGCCCGGAAGCGCTCGATTCCGCCTGCTGCCTTGATGTGGCGAGTGCGGAGGGCTAGGAGCGCGCAGCCCAGGGGTGTCTCGTTGGTAGCTGGGTCCTTTTCCCCACCCAGACCCTCCCCGGTCGCCGCCGCGAGCTGCGCGAGGCAGAACGAGAGCGAGTCCGTAAGGGTTGGCTTCGCAGTCGCCATCTTGGCTCGGGCCTCAGACTCCGCCCCGCCTCTCGCCGCAGATCCCAGGGAACGGAACTAGAAGACAGGGGAGTCGCCGGGCAGCGCCTTGCTGACGCTGTTTAAATAACGTCGCCGCAGCTGTGCTAGTCGGAAGTTGTAGTTCTCGAACCCGGAAGTCTGTCCTTGCACAGGAGGCACGGCGGTAACCTAATCGCTGCGCGACCTGGGACGCGCGGGCGGTGCAGGTGTGTTCCGCGCCCAGCACGCCTACCTCGGGACGCGCTGGAGACTCTTCAGAGCCCTCCAGGTGGGCTGGGGCCTCCAGACAGCCCGGACGTCCGACCACGGAGCCTTCGTGTGCTCCGCCCTCGGCGTGCGCTTGGCGGTGACCGCCTTTCCTCCTCCAGGCTCGCTTCGCTGCCCCCCAGCGGTGGCGGGGCCCTGCCCTGGAACGGACTCCTATAACCCCGAGCCAGGCCGAAAGTGTTGGGTCCTGACCGCGCGGCAGATGGGAAGCCCTTGCTCGGTCAGAGGAAGGAGAGGGTTAAACCTACCGAGACCATTTGTTGCCGCTTCCTAGAGTGACAAAGGCTTGTGGAATTTTCCGTTTCCGGAGCTGGACACAGGGGTCCCGAGTGTCCCCCGCTCTGGGCGTGCTTGTGAGCTCAGTAGCGGGCGTCTAGGAAATGGGGCGCTCTTCACCCGCGGTGCAGTCGGCGGCGCCAGAAGTGGCGAGGCAGAATCCAGACGGGGCGGAGCGGCGGGGGAGCGGGACGTTCGCATCCCGGGGAGCCCGCAGGTCACCCCTGGATTGCGAGGTGTCTCCGCCTAAGCAGCCCTTCCGGGTGTGGCCGGGGCAGCTCTCCGCCCCGAAAATGGTCAAGCTCGGACCCTGGGGAGGAAGAAGCTTTTGCCAAGAGCAACCGTCTACAAGCCCCAAAACCTGCGAGTGCCGGGAAGTGTGGGCTGACCACAGCCTGCCTACCCGGCCTCATTCACGGCCAAGGCAGCCACTCGGGTGACAAGCCTTACCATTGTGCGGAGTATGGCAAAAGCTTCCGACGTGGCTGTGATCTGGTTAAGCACCAGCGGGTACACACCAGTGAAAAACCATACCGGTGCCTGGAGTATGGGTCGCTTCAGCCCTACACCTGTGCCGAGTGTGGGAAGACTTTCAGCGTCCGCTCCAACCTTATCCAGCAACTGCGCGCGCACACCAGCTAAAAGCCTTACTGCTGAGGGGACTGCGGCAAGAGCCTCAGCCTTAGCTCCAACCTGTTGCAGCACTAGCGCTCCACACGGGTGAAAAGGGCTCTAAGTGCCTTGTTTGTAGCAAGAGTTTTGTGCACAGTTGGAGTCCACTGCGGCACCAGCACAGTCACACAGACCGGATGCTTGTGTGGCCAGAGTTTAGGCCAGAGCTCCTACCTGCTCGTCCGCTAGGTGGCCCACAGCTGTGAGAAGCCCTGCGTCCGCCTGGAGTGTGGCAGAGTTAGCCCGAAGCTCCAACCTGGGCCAGGACTAGCGGACGCACAAGGGCGGCAGCCTCTGCAGATAACCCTGGCTTCAGTTTTAGCTGAAACTTCAGCTCTGACTTTGGTTCCAACCTCAAGGAAAGGGAAGGAACCAGGGTCTCTAAGCAGACCCCCTTCTGCTCTCCTATTGATTTTGTTGCGGGCTCCACATCTTTTTGCCCAACCCTCTGCTGAGTCAGGGAACCCCTGTGTGGGCTGGGCATGGTGGCTCATGCCTGTTTTCCCAGCAGTTTGGGAGGAAAGTCTGGCAGATCACTGGAGGCCAGGAATTCAAGACCGGCTTGGTCAACATAATGAAACCCCGTATCTACTAAAAATACAAAAACAGAAACAGGCGTGTTGGCTTACACCTGTAATCCCAGCTAGTTGGGAGGCTGAGGCAGGAGACTCACTTAACTTCGGAGGTAGAGGCTGCAGTGAGCAAAGATCTTGCCACTGCACTCCAGCCTGGGTGACAGAAAGAGATTATGTCTCAAGGAAATAATAAAATTTAAATTTTAAAAAAAGGAGCCCCAGTCTGGAAGAATCAGAACACTGGAGTTGTGATCACTGCCTTCAAAGAGCCCACCCAGCTAAGAGGGCTTATGTTTGTTCTTTGAAGCTACAAAATCAGAATGTCAACCAGCTGAAGGAAGAGTTTGGGAATGGCAGGAGCTGTCCAGCGTATACCCAGCTACCAGCAGATGTAGGAGACCTCTGGCAGTGGCTGACCCTCTCCTTCACAGGCCTAGGGAGTGATGGGATTAATCACACCTAGAGCAACAGCTACCTCTTCCCAGAGGAATGGGACCAGAAATCAGGCAAGCCCCTGTGAGAAGTGCCATGGCAGGGGGTGGGTGGGGCATTCCTAACCTCCAGAGGGAACCATGAGGGAGCCTGTGTTCTAGCAGATGAGTCAGAGAGTTTGAACTTGGGACCATTGCATGAGCCCTGGGTTGTGTGAACCCTTAGAAAGACCTCTCAACACGTGAGAACTGTCATTATGGGTGATGCTGGGTGGTGGGGGCCCCGGAAAAGGCCTGTATCTTGAGTTCAGGAGTTGCTTTGTTGCATCCCTGGACAGGGGCAAGAGGCCTAGGGTTTGTCATCTGCCCCTTCCCCTTCCCTCCCAAGTTACCCAGGCTCCTTTTCTGCTCCTCTGTCAATAGACGGAAGAGTGGTGAAGAGTAGCTTGGGCCTGGACATTGGGGACTGAACGTGGCCGTTTTGCCTGGGCATTGCCCAAGCATATTTCTACTGGTAAAACTTCATGTATGTGGGAGCCAAGGGGACTTTTCCCAAGCACCTAGGTAACTGCTCAGAGAAGAGGCCAAGCTCTGAGGCCCTTCCCTTCCCAGGTAGCAGAGGGAGTTGTCTGGTCCTAATGCCCACCCGTGTAGGACAGTCCTACCATCAGTCCAGGGATCAAGTCTGCTGCCCCCAAACTTTGCCTTCTTTTATCAGGCTTTCTGTGTCTAGGACACTATCCACTAGAGTAGGAGCTACTAAAGGGGAAGGGATGTGAAGCGTTATGTATGGGTAGAGAAGGATTGGTTTACAGAATCCCTTTCAGAGACCTGTAAGCTAATTTCTCACATTAGGGCAGGTATTCCAGGGATCCCTCTCCTCTCCAATTGCATAAAACAGGTTCTGACCAGAAGCAGAGGGACGGGCTTAATCCCACAGGATTTTATCCCATGCCCTGCATCCACTGTGCCCTGCTCTGGGTTTAAAAGCAGCCTCACTGTCCAAGCTACTTGTAACCTAGTGCCGAAGCTGGAGATGAGAAACACTTTTGGCTCCTACAGTATGCGTGTGTGTTTTCAAACAAGCCAACATCTTTACTCTTAAGGTTTCATTGTGTTGCCCAGGCTGCTCTCAAAACTTCTAGGCTCAAGTGGTCCTCCTGCCTCAGCCTCCCAAAGTGCTGCAATTACAGGTGTGAGCTACCATGCCTGTTTATTTTTATTTATTTTTGAGACAGAATCTCACTCTCATCCTTGCTGGAGTGCAGTGGTACAGTCCTGGCTCTGCAGCCTCAACCTTCTGGGCTAAAGTGATTCTCCCACCTTAGCTCCCAAGGAGCTGAGCCTACAGGCATACGTCACCACACCTGGCTAATTTTTTGATTTTTAAAAAATTATAGGCCGGGCGCGGTGGCTCAAGCCTGTAATCCCAGCACTTTGGGAGGCCAAGGCGGGTGGATCACAAGGTCAACAGATCGAGACCATCTTGGTCAACATGTTGAAACCCCGTCTCTACTAAAATTACAAAAAAATTAGCTGGGCACGGTGGTGCGTGCCTGTAATCCCAGCTGCTCGGGAGGCTGAGGCAGAATTGCCTGAACCCAGGAGGCGGAGATTGCGGTGAGCCGAGATCGCGCCATTGCACTCCAGCCTGGGTAACAAGAGCGAAACTCTGTCTCAAAAAAAGAAAAAAAAAATGTTTTATAGTGAAAATGTCTCACTGTGTTGCCCAAGTTGGTCTTATATTCCTGAGTTCAAGTGTTCTCTGGTCATGGCCTCCCAAAATGCTGGGATTACAGGCATGAGCCACCTCACCTGGCCTTTTTATTTTTATTTATTAATTTATTTATTTTTATTTTTTGAGATGGATTTTCACTCTTGTTGCCCAGGCTGGAGTGCAGTGGCTCGATCTCGGCTCACCACAACCCCCGCCTCCCGGGGTCAAGCAATACTCCTGCCTCAGCCTCCTGAGTAGCTGGGGTTACAGATGCGCACCACCACACCCAACTAATTTTTGTATTTTTAGTAGAGACAGGGTTTCACCGTGTTGGTCAGGCTGGACCGAACTCCTGACCTCATGATCTTCTGCCTCACCCTCCCAAAGTGCTGGGATTACAGGGGTGAGCCACTGCCCCAGCCGCCTTTTTAATTTTGTTAAAGAGCCAACATTTAAATAAGGAGATTGCACATCACGATCAGTTCCTGGGGTTTGGTTTGTTGTTTGCTTTTTTTTTTTTTTAAACTCGAGACAAGGTCTAACTAGGTTGCAGGCTGGTCTTGAACTCTGGGGCTCAAATGGTCCCCTGCCCCGGCCCTTTCCTCCCCTGCCAGACTCAACTTCCCAAAGTGGTAGAATTACAGGTATGAGTCACCACACCCCGCCTGCTTTATTATTTATGTCAGAAGATGCTGCAACATTAGATCGCTATGGCAGCAATTTGTCAAGTAGTAGCTGTCCTGGACATAGAAACAGGGACACTTCCTGTTGCATCCCTGACTCAGCACGTTTTATATGTGTTACTTGCCTGTCCCCTGCAGAAAAGCACTTGAGGTTGTAGTCTCCATCCCACCCCACTGTGGACAAGTACTCTTCCATGCACTTTTCCCCTTTCCTTCACCCCTTCCTGTTCCCTACCCTGCCATTTTCCTTCCCCTCCCCCACAACTCCTCTGTGACAGACCTGACTTCCTTCCTGAGCCTCCCTGTCTCTGCCACTGCACCTCCACTCCCCACTATGACATCACTCCCTAATTCAAAACTCCTTTCCCTGTCTGAAGGGAGGTAAAGACGGAGTGCATAGGCCCAGCTAGGCAAGGCAGACCCTTGGATCAGAGGTCAGGGTTCCTAGCAGACATTCCTCCAGAGTGACTGTAGGAAGCAGGCCAGTGTGGGGGTACTCTAAACGCTAGACAGGAGGGGATAGGAGTTGGTAACATTGTCTCTTCTGGGCTAGCCCTGCTCCTGCTTAGCTCTGGGCATGAGACTGACTCTAGTGCAATCATACTTATGTCAGCTAACCTAGTCCTAGGTCGCAGGTTCCCGGCTCTGAGCCTGGTGGGACACAGACAGTGATGCTGTGGGGTGGATGTGGCCACAGGAGCCCACTCACCTGGAAGCTCAGATGAGGCAGGCGGTTTTGGAGGGGTACTTGTGATGCTGGAGCAGTGTCCCCCATCCCAGGCCAGATTCCCTCCCTCCCTTTCTTCCCTGGATATCCCCATAGGCATTCTCCAGGAGGACAGAGACTGTTGGCACTGTCCCTGCTAAGTCCTCAGCATCCCACATGGGGCAGGTATAGAGAGCTGTGAGAAAGGTGTCGCATTGCCTAGGTGATTGGCAGCTTCTCTTCCCTGGGATCTGGGATCTGGGTCCTTTCCCAAAGGAGTGGAGGAAGGAGGGTAGGCCGGCTCTGGGCAGACCTGCCCACCCTCTACCCCAGCAGCTGCAGGGCTGACGGCCCCAGGGCTACTCAGGCGTGGGCGTAGGTGAATCCCTAGCCAGGGACAGAGACTAGGGGGTTGGGAACAGGATGGTGATGGGGAAGGGGATGGCTGGCAGATCCAAGACCTGCAAAAAGGTGGTCAGGGATTCAGTTCTGAGAAAGAGTCATATGTAAAGTGACCCCATGGTCTACCTGTGAAACGGAGGTCTCAGCACTGCAAGGTACCAGACCCAGGGCTTGTGTCATGGGAAAAAGTATGCATGCTCTGGAAGGAATGTCCAGGTGGTTGTGGGCATCACAGTGTCTGATTTTTGGAACAGCCCAAGGGTTGTTTTGGAGGAAACTTAGAGTGAAGAGATGTTTCTACATAAAGGGTAACACATCAGGGCCAGGCGTGGTGGCTCATGCCTGTAATCCCAGCACTTGGGGAGGCTGAGGCGGGCAGATCACCTGAGGTCAGGAGTTTGAGACCAGGTTGGCCAACAGGGTGAAACCCCGTCTCTACCAAAAATATACCAATTTAGCCAGGCATTGCGTCACGTACCTGTAAACCCAGTAAATGGGGAGGCTGAGACAGGAGAATCGCTTGAACCCAGGAGGCAGAGGTTTCAGTGAGCCCAGATCGTGCCACTGCACTCCAGCCTGGGTGAAAGAGTGACTCTGTCTCCAAAAATAGTAAAAAACAGATCAGCTTGACATTTTGGAGGCATTCCCAGACTCATGGTTAGTCAGCAGATTAGCATTTAAAAGAAAGCCAGTCTTGTCCCCACAGATTCCCTGACCTCAGCTACCCATGAAGGGTGGGACGGGGAGTCCTTACCAAGAAGTCCAGGAACTAAACAGCCTCCTCGGACCTGGTAGGACACTCCTCTCTCCACCCTACCTCCTGGCTTATTTGTTATCAGGGGTGTGAGGACCTCTGAGATAGGCCTCTGCTGCCTGTGAATGGGTCTCTCTGCTGCCTGTGAATGGGTCTCTCTGATTGCTGGGAATGGGTCTCTGCCCTGGGAATGGGGCTCTCTGCTGTTTGGGAATGGGTCTCTCTGATTCCTGGAAATGGGCGACCCTCTCCCAGGCTGGCCAGCCTCCCCCATTCAGAACCCAGCTGAACTCTGGGAGTGAATGAAATAAAGCGAGCCCTAGGAGTTCAAGAAGCAGAGATCTCCAAGTCCATGCGCCAAAGCTCCTGCCCTCAATTCTCAAAAAAGCCTTCACTTGGTTAAAAATTTTGTATCATGAGGCTGGGCTCAGTGGCTCAGACCTATAATCCCAGCACTTTGGGAGACTGAGGCGGGCAGATCACAAGGTCAAGGGTTTGAAACCAGCCTGGTCAACATGATAAAATCCCATCTCTAAAAAAATAAAATAAAAAGATTTCGTATATGAAAGGGTAAATGAATGGATTAGTGAATCTGGTTTCTAAGCCAATGGCTTACTAAAAATATTATAGTAAATTAGGAATGAAAAAAAAAAAAAAGGTGGTGGCTCACACATACAACGCCAGCACTTTGAGAGGCTGAGGTGTGAGGATGGTTTGAGCCCAGGAGTGCAAGACTAGCCTGGACAACATAGCAAGACCCCATCTCTACAAAAAATAAAATAAAATCCAGCCAGGTGTGGTGACATTTGCCTGTAGTCCTAGTTACTCAGAAGGCTAAGGCAGGAGGATCGCTTGAGCCCAGGAGTTTGAGACTGCATTGAGCTAGGATTGTGCCACTGCACCCCAGCCTGGGCAACAGAGTGAGACTCTGCCTCTAAAAAAAATTGTTTTTTAAATTTCTTTTAAAGAGAATTCTTCAAAGAAGATCTGCTCTTTCTTTCCTACACCCCTTCCCTTTCCTCCCTTTCCTGAGCGATGTGGTCTTACAGCCTCTAGGCCAGGCAGAGCCAAAGAGGCATCTGCTGGTTGTAGGGAATGAAACGCTGATCAGAGAAGTGGGGGGGAGTGGGAGGTGGGTGTCCACACGAGAGGGTGGTTTGTCTCCGCGTGGCAGAACCTGATAGGATTAGAAGGGAGTCAGCCATGGGAAGGAGATGGTGAGAGAGATAAGAAACTGCTTCCGCCTGCTATTAGGTCAAATAAGTACACATATGAAAGGTAACAACAGTCAGGTTTCTCAGTGTCAGAGAAAACAGACACGGATCGGGAAAGGCAGAAAACATGGGTGGCCCTCGTGGTGTCAAATTGGAACTGGAGGTGTAGGAGTGGACTCTGGATTTTCAGAAAGTGTTTAGATAGACATAGAAATTAGTATGGGTGTATTTATATGTGTGTGCACACAGATGTGTTTAAGTGTCCACGGATTCCCTATCTCTGGAAGGCATTGGAGCAGTGTTTTCCCAATTAACAGCCAGGCTGGTTTTGTTCTTGTTGCCTAGGCTGCAGTGCAATGGCACAATCTTGGCTTACTGCAACCTCCGCCTCCCGGGTTCAAGTGATTCTCCTGTCCCAGCCTCCAAAGAAGCTGGGATTACAGACATCCACAACCACACCTGGCTAATTTTTTGAGATTTTTAGTAGAGACGGGGTTTTACCATGTTAGCCAGGCTCGTCTTGAACTTAAGACCTCAGGTGATCTGCCTGCCTTTGCCTCCCAAAGAACTGGGATTACAGCACCTGGCCAGGCCCTGTCTTCAAATACATTCACATTGGGGGTTAAACTTCAATGTATAAATTTGTGGGGGATACAAACATTCAGTCCATATCACCCCCATCCCCAACCTTAGGCAACCACTAATCTACATCTTACCTCTACACATGACCTATTCTGTACACGTCATATAAATGGAATCATACAATGTGCAATCTTTTCTGTCTGGCTTCTTTCACATAGCATAATGTTACCAAGGTTCATTTGTGCTATGGCATTCTATTTCTTTTTATTAAGAATAATACAGTTTCGGGCCGGGCGCGGTGGCTCACGCCTGTAATCCCAGCACTTTGGGAGGCCGAGGCGGGTGGATCACAAGGTCAGGAGTTTGAGACCATCCTGGTCAACATGGTGAAACTCCGTCTCTATTAAAAATACAAAAATTAGCTGGGCATGGTGGCATGTGCCTGTAATCCTAGCTACTCAGGAGCCTGAGGCGGGAGAATTGCTTGAACCCAGGATGCAGAGGTTGTAGTGAGCCAAGATCCTGCCGCTGCACTCCAGCCTGGATGACAGAGAAAGACTCCATCTCAAAATATATATATATATGATTAGGTCATGTGGGCTCTTCCCTCATGAAATATTAATGGCATTATTGCGTGAGTAGGTTAGTTATCAAGGGAGTGGACAGTTGATAAATGGATGGGTTTTGCCCCACCCCACCCCATCTCTTGCTCCGTGTTGCCCTTCTGCTTTCTGCCATGAGATGAGGCAGAAAGAAGGCCCTCACCAGATGCAGGGCCCTTGACCTTGGACTTCCCAGCCCGCAGAACTAAAAGAAAGAAAGCTCTATTCTGTATAAATTACCCAGACTTAGGCATTCTATGATGCAGCACAAAACAAAGACATGGATATGCCACTTTTATTTCTTCAGTCAGTTGATAGACATTTGGGTTGTGTCCACTTAAGGGCTACTATGATTAATGCTGCTATGAATATTCATAAGTTTTTTTGTGGAATATGCTTTTATTTCTCTTGGTTGCATATCTAGAAGCAACATTGCTGGATCATATAACTGTGTTTCAACATCTGAGGAACTGCCAGACTATTTTCCAAAGTTAGTGTATGATTTTACGTTCTAACCAGCCATGTGTGAGGGTTCCAATCTCTCCACATCCTCACAAAAACTCGTTAATTACCTTTCTTCAGCTTTTACTTTTTTTTTTTTTTTTCTGAGTCAGAGTCTCACTCTGTCACTCAGGTTGGAGTGCAGTGGTGTCATCTCAGCTCACTGCAACCCCCACCTCCTGGGTTCAAGCGATTCTCCTGCATCAGCCTCCACAGTAGCTGGGATTACAGGCCCCTGACACCACGCCCAGCTCATTTTTGGATTTTTAGTAGAGATGGGGTTTCACCAAGTTGATCAGGCTGGTCTCGAACTCCTGATCTCAGGTGATTCCTCCCGGCCTCGCCCTCCCAAAGTGCTGTGATTACAAGTGTAAGCCACAACCTATAAATATTGTTTTAAAAATATTATTATTGTTATTATTATTTGAGATGGAGTCTCCATCTGTTGCCCAGGCTGGAGTGCAGTGGCATGAGCTCAGCTCCCTGCAGCCTCTGCCTGCCAAGTTCAAGCAATTCTCCTGCCTCAGCACCTGAGTAGCTGGGACTACAGGTGCCTGCCACCATGTCCAGCTAATTTTTTTTGTGTTTAATAGACTGGGTTTCACCATGTTGGCCAGGCTGGTCTTGAACTTCTGACCTCAGGTGATCCACCCACCTTGGCCTCCTGAAGTGCTGGGTTTACATGGGTGAGCCACTGTGTTCGGCCTAATTACCTGCCTTTTTTATTATCACCCTCCTAATAGGTATGATTTGATTTGCATTTCTCTTGGAACAAATGATGTTGAGGATCTTTTCATGTAATTGTGGGCCATTTGTATAACTTCTTTGAACTGTCTGTTCACATCATTTGCCCATTTTCTGTTTTTTTCTTTTTCTTGAGACAGTCTCCCCTGTCATCTAGAAGTGCTTGGCTCACTGCAGCCTCCGTGTCCTGGGTTCAAGCAATTCTGGTGCCTCAGCCTTCCAAGTAGCTGGGACTAGAGGCATATGCCACCACATGTGACTTATTTATTTTCTTTCTTTCTCTTTTTTGTTGAGACTGAGTCTTGCTGGAGTGTGGTGGCACGATCTCGGCTCACTGCAACCTCTGCCTCTTGGGTTCAAGTGATTCTCATGTCTCAGGCTCCTGAGTAGCTGGGATTACAGGCGCATGCCACCACGCATGGCTAATTTTTGTATTTTTAGTAGAGACAGTGTTTCACTATGTTGGCCTCAAACTTCTAACCTCAGGTGATTCACCTGCCCCAGCCTCCCAAAGTGCTGGGATTACAGGCATGAGCCACTGTGCCCAGTCTTATTCCATTTTTAAATTGGATTATTATTATTTTTTATCATTGAGTTGCAGTAGTTCTTTATGTATTCTAGGTACAAATTCCCTATTAGATATATGATTAGAAAAGATTTTCACCTGCTCTGTGGACTCTCTTTTCCTTTTCTTAATAATGTCCTATGAATCTCCTTGAAGTCTTGGTGTTTGGAAAGAAAAAAAATATAAATAATAATAATGTCCTATGAAGCACAAGAGGTTTTAATTTAGATAGTGCTCAGTTTCTGTATTTTTGTTGTTGTTGTTTGTGCTTTTGGTGTCATAGCTAAGAAAATATTGCTTAATTCAAAATTATAAAGATTCTAAGTGTTCTAACATGTAGGTCTATGATCCAATTTGAGTTTACTTTTTTTTTTTTTAAGATGGAGTTTCTCTCTGGCACCAGGCTGGTGTACAGTGGCATGATCTTGGCTCACTGCAACCTCTGCCTCTTGGGTTCAAGTGATTCTCCTGCCTCGGCCTCTCGAGTAGCTGGAATTACAGGCATGTGCCACCATGCTCAGCTAATTTTTGTATTTTTAATAGAAGCAGGGTTTTGCCATGTTGGCCAGGCTGGTCTTGAACTTTTGGCCTCAAGTGAACTGCCCCCCTTGGCCTCCCAAAGTGCGGGGTTTATAGAAATGAGCCACTGCGCCTGACCTATTGTATAATTTTTATTGAGAGTGCTATAGTTTGAACATCCCCTCCGAAACTCATGTTGAAATTTAATTGCCATTGTAACGATATTAAGAGAAGGGGCCTTTAAGAGGTGATTAGGTCATGAAAGTTCTGTCCTCATGAATGGATTAATGCCATTATCATGGGAATGAGTTAGTTATCACAGGGGTGGGCTCCTGACATAAGGATAAATTCAGCACCATTTCTTCCTCTGTTTCATGTCTCACATGATTGCATGCCTGATATGCTTTGGCTCTGTGTCCACACCCAAATCTTGCCTCGAATTGTAATTCCCACATGTTGGGGGAGTGGCCTGGTGGGAAGTGACTGAATCATGGCGGTGGACTTCCTCCTTGCTATTCCTGTGATAGATGCTCAGGAGATCTGGTTGTTAGATGAGTATGTGGCTCTTCCTCTTTGCTCTCTCTTTCTCTTCTGCCGCCATGTAAGGCATGCCTTGCTTACCCTTCGCCTTCTGCTAGGATTTGTAAGTTTCCTGAGGCTTCCCAAGTCATGTGAATTCATTATGCCCCTTTTTCTGTTTCTTTGGTTTTTGTTTCTTTTTGAGACTGAGTTTCACTCTGTCTCCTTCCTTTATAAATTACCCAATCTGTGGCATGGTTATAGCAGCAGAAAATAGACTACACCAGAATATAGAATATATTGCGTATAAACACACAACTGATTTCCATGTATTAATTTTGTTTGCTGCAAAAATGCAGAATTTATTAGCTCTGACAAGGTTTTTTTCATGGATTCTTTAGGATTTTCTATAAAATCATCTCATCCGTGAATGGAGATATTTTACTTCTTCCTTTCTGATTTGCCTGCTTTTTATTTCTTTTCCTTGCCTCATGGCAAGAGCTTCCAGGCAAGAACTGGTGAGAACTTCCAGTACAAGGTTGAATAGATGTGGCAAAAGTGGGCATCCCTTTCTTGTTCCTGATCTTAGAGGAAGAGCTTTTATTCTCTCACCATTGAGTATGATGTTGGCAGTGAGTTTTTCATAGATGCCCTTTATCACATTAATTGAGTTTCCTTCTATTCTTAGTTTGTTGAGTATTTTTAGGATGAAGGGTGCTGAATTTTGTCAGATGCTTTTTTTACGTTGATTGAAATCATAATATAATGTTTTCCCTTTATTTTATTGATGTATTATATTAATTGATTTTCATAGGTTAAACTAACCATGCATTCCTGGGATAAATCTCACTGGTTATCCTTTATATATATTTCTGAATGTGTGTGTGTATATATATATATATATTCAGGAAACTATACATACATAATTTTCTTATGATGTCTTTGTCTGATTTTGACAGTAGGGTAATACTGGCCTCAGAATAAGTTGGGATATTCTCACTGTCATGACTTTTATAACCTAATTTTAGAAATCATAAGTAATTCCTGCCAGGTACGATAGCTCACACCTGTAGTCCCAGCACTTTCAGAGGCCAAAGTGGGTGGATCACCTAAGGTCAGGAGTTCGAGACCAGTCTGGCTAACATGATGAAACCCCATCTCTACTAAAAGTACAAAATTAGCCAGGCTTGGTGGCCGTGTGTGTAATCCCAGCTACTTGGGAGACTGAGGCACGAGAATCGCTTGAACCCAGCAGGCGGAGGTTGCAGTGAGCCGAGTGATAGAGCAAGACTCTGTCTCAAAAAAGAAATTAGAAGTAACTCCTTCTATAGTATTCTACAGGTCACATAGACCAACCCTCCTGCACTGTGGGACGGGACTAACAAGGGTGTGAACACCAGAAGGATCACTGGGAACTATCTCAGCAGATGGCTGCCATAGCTACCAACTGACTGACATTCACTCAACACTTAACCATGTGCCAGACATGGTGCTAAGCTCTTCACATGGCTTATCTCCTTGAATCTTCCCGGCAACCTTATGAGGTGGATGCTGTTATTATTGCCATGTTACAGATAAATAAATTGAGGTACAAATATTAGATTCACCAAACTGCCCAAACTCCCATTGCTATTAACTGGCGGAACCAGGAATCAAACCCAGAGTGTGTGAGAATAATGTAATTTGGGGTTTTTTGTTTTGTTTTGTTGTTTGTTTGTTTTTGAGACAAGGTCTGTCTTTGTTTGTTTGTTTTTGAGACAGGGTCTCTGTGTCACCCAGGCTGGAGTGCAGTGGCCTGATCTTGCCTCACTGCAACCTCCACCTCCTGGGTTCTAGCAATTCTCCTGCCTCAGCCTCCCAAGTAGCTGGGATTACACACAGGCACCACCATGCCCAGCTAATTTTCGTATTTTTAGTAGAGATGGGGTTTTGCCACATTAGCCAGACTCATCTCAAATTCCTGACCTCAAGCAATCCACCTGCCTCAGCTTCCCAGAGTGCTGGGATTACTGGTATGAGTCACCACACCCGGTTGTATATAATGTACTTTGACCTAGTGATAGTAATTTTGACTTAGACTCACCCATGGAGCCCATGAAGGTTGGAGTCCTCATTTAAAACAATTTTTAAACTTCCCAGAATTCTGAGATTCCTTCCAGCCTAAAAATCTTATGACTTTGGGATGAAAAAAGTTCTTATGATTATGGTACAAATCTGCTTCTCCAAGAATCATAATCCTGGTTGATAAAATATCCTTGCTTCTTGATGAATTTGTTGACACCACAGGATCTGCTTTCTTGGAACTAAAGTGAGCAAACAGGTTCAGATTTGGTGCAGCAATGTACAGTGGGAAGCATGTACATAGGCCTATGGTCTGTATTCACATAAATCATGTAACCAAAATGAATACCTAAGTCACCCAGGGTAATTCCATTCCCCTTGCCAGGGATTGGTTTAAGAACAACATGTAATGCAGTTCTGGCCAATGATATGTGAGAGGAATAGCGGAGACTATGGGAAAGTCTTCCTTGTTCTTGAGAGAGGACACTAAGGAGACCTTTCTGCCTATCCTTGGGCATTGTTTTAAGAGGATGTGGTGCTTGGAGTTGCTGTAGCTGTCTGTGACCACAAGGGGACAAGACTGAGAAGATATTCCAATACACTGATGAAAGCAGAGCGTAAAGATGGATATAATTTTTTTTTTTTTTTGAGACAGAATTTTGCTCTTTCACCCAAGCTGGAGAGAAGTGGCGCGATCTCGGTTCACTGCAACAACCTCTCTGCCACTCAGGTTCAAGCGATTCTTCTGCTTCAGCCTCCTGAGTAGCTGGGATTATAGGAGCATACCACCATGCCCAGCTAATTTTTGTATTTTTAGTAGAGATGGGGGTTTCAAAATGCTGGCCAGGCCGGTCTCGAACTCCAGACCTCAGGTGATCCACCCATCTTGGCCTCCCAAAGTGCTAAGATTACAGGCATGAGCCACCATGCCCAACCAGAACCTGAGTCTTGATAATATTGTGGAGCCACTAAATTAATTAATTCTGAAACCACCCTGCCTCCCAGTTATGTGAACCAACAAATCGTCTTATTGTTCAAACCAATTGGAGGTATTTTCTAGGTTGTTGTGTTCAGTTTTGAGATAGGGTATGCTCTGTCACCCAGGCTGGAGTGCAGTACCACAACCACGGCTCACTGCAGCCTCCAACTCCTAGGCTCAAGTGATCCTCCCACCTCAGCCTCCCAAGTAGCTGGGACTGCAGGCATGCACCACCATGCCCAACTAATTTAAAAAAAAAATTTTTTTTTTTTAGAGATGGGGTCTCACTATGTTGCCCAGGCTGGTCTGGAACTCCTGAGCCCAAGTGATCTTCCTGCCTCAGCCTCTGAACCATCGCTCACAGGTCTGGGTCAGAAGCTTGGTGAAATTGAAGATTTCAGAATAGTGAAACTTCGCTAAGCATGAAGAAAAAGTACCCTCAAGTCCTTATGAGAGGTGTGTGAGGAGTGGTGTCCAGATGAGGTTCTGCCAAATGAGGAAGAGGACCATTATCGAACCTCTTCTCCTCTTAACCATATGACCCTGAAATTCCAGCCCAACTACTTTACATAGTTACAGAAACTGCCACGTCATCTAGATCTAACATCTGGGGTTTTGGGACAATTCCTTACTCCACCATCAGCTCCTTCGTCACCTTGTCCACACATTACATCATAATTCCCAGACACTCTTGTCTAGTTCTCTTGGGTTGAAGATTCATGGACCCACTAGGTTCTAGTATCCTCTTGTTCAGAAATACCTCCTGGTGGCCTCTTAGTTACACCAGGTCCTGAGGATGCACAAGGATCAGGCTTCTTTTTATTATTTTCAGAGACAAGGTCTTGCCATGTTGACCAAACTGGTCTTGAACTCCTCACTTCAAGCAGTTGTCCCACCTTGGCCTCCCAAAGTTCTGGGATTACAAGTGTGAGCCCCTGCACTCAGCCACTTAGCACCCATTTAGAAACCCAGCCCTGCTCCCTAAACTTTCCTTTAACCTGACTTAGAGACCTCATTCTAGGACACCCCTCAGCCAACTGAGGCTGGGGTGTGTGTGCATAGCCCAAAGTCTCTCAGCAGCTGGTGGCAGAACTCAGACCATAATCAGGGTCCTCTCCATTTTGTGGTCCCTTTCCTGGTGCCAGAGCAGAGATGTGGTTACCAGTGTGTTTCTTTGTTTTGCCTTTTGTAGTTTTTGCCAAGGGGATTCAGCTGAGGCAGGACTGGGTAAGATGAGTGAGGGACTAGTCCCTTGTACAGAATTTCAGAGAGCATAAAAATATTCAACAATCAAGATAAATAACATTCGAATACAACGTTTAAAAATCAGAAACTATGACCCATGCCAGCCATCTGCTTTTATAA
Organism: Callithrix jacchus; assembly: GCF_049354715.1. Lineage (NCBI taxonomy): Eukaryota > Metazoa > Chordata > Mammalia > Primates > Cebidae > Callithrix > Callithrix jacchus. The sequence continues at coordinate 30,946,152 of NC_133513.1, read as the reverse complement.
ATAACGTTTTATTGGAACCAGGGCCAGGATTAGAGTAAGGTAAGTGAGGCAGGGTGACAAAAGCAGAGGTAGCATCCTGTCTTTATTTAAAATGTGGATATTGTTCGTCATGGATATTTCTGCATTTGTTTCAATTTTTAAACGATTTCATTAAAATGTTCCTTATCTTTATTGTCTTTTTTTTTTTTTTTTTTTTTTTTTTTTTGAGACAAGGTCTTACTCTTTTGCCCAGGCAGGAGTGCAGTGGTGCAGTCTCAGCTCACTGCAACCTCCACCTCCTGGGTTCAAGCTATCCTCCACCCTCAGGCTCCCTAGTAGCTGGGACTGCAGGCACACGCCACCACGCCCGCCTAAGTTTTGTATTTTTAGCAGAGATGGGGTTTTACCATTTTGGCCAGGCTGGTCTCGAACTGACCTCATGTGATCCGTAGCCTTGCCCTCCCAAAGTGCTGGGCTTACAGGCGTGAGCTACTGCGCCTAGCCTGTTTATGTTGATTACTAAATTTTGGGGTGCTTACTTAAATTCCATGCTAGAGGCCCAGTGGCTCATTCGCCCTACCTTAATCCCAGTGCAGTGACCCAATGTCCCCCTTCAACCTGCACCATGGCGCTTCCCCGCACCAGCTCCTCGCGCCTCCTCCCGCCCCTAGGGGTCGCCGTCGCGCCGTCATTCCCTTCCCTCGGCTCGCCGGCGAGGCGCACGTCCGGCGCAGAGGGCGGGATAGGCGGGACCGGAGCGTGCGCATGTGCGTGGCGTAGACCCTCAGCCCGATCTGGACGTGGAAGAGTAGGTTTTTTTTTTGAGGAGTCGGTTCTTAGGCTACTGTGGTGTCTTCCCTGCCTCAGCCGTTTCGCCTAGTCTTGGTGAGGGCCAGGGAACAGGTAGGGGCAGTATTTGGGGGAAGCGAGAGACAAGCAGAGCGGGCCGGATACAGCGCACCCCATGACTGAAGCTAGAGAGGGGGCCTGGGACCCCCGGCATCTTAGTCCAGGGGCGTGAGTTCAGGACGCCGGGCCGGGGCGCCCTAGCCCCCAGGGTCCCTTGCGGGGACCACGTTTCCCGGCAGGCCCCGCGGCGGCCGGGCCCTCGCCGCATCCTCTTCCTGGAGCTGCACGCCTGGCGGCTTTCCGAGCCGTGGTGTCTTTCCGGGGTAGTTAGCTGGGCAGGGGCGCTACCGGCTCGGCCTCGTGCCCAAGTGTCATGCAAGAGGCACGCGGGCACGGGACCTCACCGGGTAAGAGCAAGCGAAGGGGCCGGGCGCAGTGGCTTATGCCTGTAATCCCAACACATTGGGAGGCCGAGGCGGGCGGATCACGAGGTCAGGAGTTCGAGACCAGCCTGTCCAACATAGTGAAACCCTATCTCTACTAAAAACACAAAATTTAGGTGGGCGTGGTGGACGACGCCTGTGGTTCTAGCTACTCAGGAGGCTGAGGCAAGAGAATTGCTTGAATCCGGGAGGCGGAGGTTGTAGTGAACAGAGATCTCACTCTGCCCTCCAATCTGGGCAACAGAGTGAGACTCCGTGTCAGAAAAAAAAAACGAGAAAAGGGCCGCAGCCGGGTCCCAGTGCCTCCGCCGAGTCCCTCGACCCCAGTCCCGGCGAGGCTTGGTGGGGCGCTCCGTGAACCCGGCGCGCAGGTCGGTATTATCGGGAGGGAAGGGTCGGGCCAGCACCGCCGCCGCCCTTGGGGCTCTCCATCCTCCAATCTCCTGCGGAGGGCGGCCGCGGCTGCCCCGCACATGCACCCCGGGAGTGGCGGTTTCCAGCCCTCAGTGCCTCTGGGAGGCCTGGAAGTTACCCAGGTGCCGCCAGCCACCCAGCCGGCAGCTCAGCAGGCGAAGGCGATGGGGCCCAGAAGCTGTGCGATTGCGGGACTGGACTCGCGGGTGGCGGTTCAGGCCCTAGGCTGCCCTGAGCCAGCTCGGGAGGCCTCGCAGCATAGAGCGGCCTCACCGCTCAGCAAGGCTGGGCCAGGCTTCGGCGACAGCGCCAAGCTCCTCTGCCGCCCTCGAGCCCACCCTGGAGAGGAGCCCTACCAGTGTCTCCAGTGTAGGAAGGCCTCCAGCCGTAGGTCCAACCTGGCCGGACACCCAAGAACCAGCGTGCTGCAGCACTGGGTGGAGAGTTGTAACTCCTGGGGGACTGGCTCCGAAATGCACTCCCTCCCCTCCACACAGACCGGCTCAGAACGGCTTTTCTGTACCGCAGATCTTGCTCAGAAGTGCTGCGGGCTATTTTGTTTTTTCCCCCTGAATTATTCTCGCTACATTAAGGCATTTAGGCAGGTGAGGCTGGGGGCAGTGACCCACTCCCGTAATCCCAGCACTTTAGGAGACCGAGGTGAGAGGATCCCTTGAGCCCAAAGAGACCAGCCTGGGCAGCAAGCGAGAAATAAAATAAAAATATGAATTTTTTTTCATGGAATATGAAATAAAAATAAAGCGAGCTGGTGTGGTGGTGCTGGCCTATAGTCCCAGCTACTCAGGAGGAAGCATCGCTTGAGCTGGAGAGTTCAAGGCTGCAGTAAGCTATAATCAGGCCATTGCACCCCAACCTAGGCCACAGAGTGAGACCCTGTCTCTTAAAAAAAACTAAAATAACAAAAGGATTTAGGTAGATAGTAGGCAAAGGTATGTTATCGAAGTAATAATTAACATACAAGGTATATTCCTGGTGTGGACAAGAATAATATTGTGCTGTCTTAATATTAGTGATTAATATTATTTCTCTCTTTTTTTTTTTTTTTTTTGGGAGACCGAGTCTTGCTCTGTCACCTAGGCTGCAGTGCAGTGGCATGATCTCTGCTCAGTGCAACCCCCGCCTCCCAGGTTCAAACGATTCTCCTACCTCAGCCTCCGGAGTAGCTGGAATTACAGGCGTGCACCACCCCTGTAATTTTTGTATTATTAGTAGAAACGAGGTTTGACTATGGTAGCCAGGCTGGTCTTGAACTCCTGACCTCAGGTGATCCTGCCTGTCTCAGCCTTCCAAAGTGCTGGGATTACAGGCATGAGCCACTGCACCCAGCCTCTCTTGTGCTTTTTAGTGTTTGTTGATTGTCTTAACAATGCGCTATTAGAGTGAGAAAAAAAGTTACCCTATGAGAATTTAAACTGCATGAAAGTCTGTTGGTAGCATTACCGGTTCAGTTTCCAAGCTTGTTACCCCAGTCCTTGATGCCTTTCTCTCAACCCAAGTAGTATTGGGTATCACCGTCTACTTGTTCTACCTCAAAAAAGTTTTTGATGGAACCCTGTGCCCTCTGTTGCCTGTGCTGTCCCACAGGTGCAAGTCCTTGTCATCATGAGCCTGGACTATTGCAGAAGACTCCTAGTCAGTCTCCCCTGCTTCCCGCCTCTGCATTCTGGTTCATCATCCATAGAACCTACCAGTTATTATAGATTCCTCCCCCAGACTCCAGACTGCAACACTAAATCTGACGTCAGTCTACTGCCTGAAAGCATCTCCTGCCTGCCACTCCCCCACCCCTCCCCAATCCCAGCAGGGCCTACAGAACAGGGTTCAAATGCTTCAGCATGCCACGTGTGCTTCTCCATTGGACTTTACCCGACCTCTGTGCCTTTGCTGGCTAGGGCTTACTGTACCTCTGTGCCTTTGCACTTGATTTATTTCCTTCCACTGCCCAAAATGACCTTTCCCCTTTTCTGTCTTCCAAACTTGCCTTACTCATTTATGTGAGCCCCACTTCCACTGAGAGCCTGCCTTACCTCTCATGTCACACTTAATGTGGTAACTGCTCCAGTGGCATTGAGAATGTAGGGCATGTCTGTCTAGTAACCTGTCTGTCTCTCCAGCAGTCTGTGAGGTCCACAAGAGCAGAGATGCTGGTGCAGGGCCTGGCTTACAGTGGGCACTCAGTAAATATTACTTAAGTGAAGGAACTACTTCCAGTGCTCAAGTGTTTTATGCTAAAACTTGGATTTCTTTCATCCTTGTTGTCCTCCCAAGATACAACGTGGACATACACAGAAAGTTAGCCAAGGTGACTGTGAAGGTGCCCCACCCAATCTATGTCTTCCTGGTTACTGTGCCTGTCATTCAGTGATTCCGTGGTTATTTCTGTAGCAGTAACAAAGAAAAGTGACTAAAAACAATGTTGACTTGGGTCTGGTGCATCACCTCCATACATTTGTAGACATGAGATTACCACAAATTGCCAAGATGGTCACATCAAATTTTCAGCAGCATCAGTCATATGACAGAACGGCCTTTGAGTATATTTTCAATAATCAGCATTTACTGGTGGCAAAATACTGGTTTAGAAAATATTAGATTATTTTCATTCACAGTGGCTCACACCTGCAATCCTAACACTTTGGGAGGCTCAAGCGGATGGATGACCTGAGGTCAGCAGTTCAAGACCAGCCTGGCCAACATGGTGAACCCATCTCTACTAAAAATGCAGAAATTAGCTGGGTGTGGTGGCAGGCATCTAGAATCCCAACTACTGAGGCTGCAGTGAGCTGAGATCACACCACTGCACTCTAGCCTGGGCAACACAGTGAGACTCTATCTCAAAACAAATATTTGAGATTAATAGGTTACCATTTTAGGGGCTCTTTATAGACCAGCTGGCCTAGTGGTCCTGGTCTTGTAGGTTGTGAGATATAGGCCTCCCACAGGAGCAGCAGCTTCAAACTCTGTCCTGTTTGCAGTCTTGGCTCGAGTGACTCAGTCATGAGGCAAACCGAGCACATGTGTGCAAGTGTCATGGGTTCAGCCAGAACCTCAGGGTTCCCAGCATTAGACACAGATTCAGGAGAAATCAAGTTACGGTGTAGAGATTTATTGTGATGTGTCACACTACACTATTAGGAAATGGAAGAAAATAAAATTACAAGCCTCAGCCTTTAAACGTTTAGCAACTTGGGCTGTATCTCAATGTGTAATTTATTTGTCTCATTTCATTTCAACAAATATTAAATTCCTTCATATCAAGTGCCCATTAGGTTTAATTCATTAAAGCCATACAGACTCTAGAATGTTTATTAAAGACATTTCTATCATTTCTACAAAAGAAGCCCCAAAACTTCAATAAAACATGGATCACAATATAGGGGAACAGAAATCTGAAATGTGCTGGTAAAAGTTTAGAGATGTGCTGTAGCTTCACATAAAATGTTTAACAGTAAATTAGGACTTAAAACCCAATTTCAAGCTGGCTTTTACAAATAGGGGATTTGCTATTTCACATAACTGCAGAGTCTTAGGGTTCAGCTCTTTCTCAATTCTGGTATATGTTGACTCGGGTTCACATAATATTAACAAGGCTAGAGCTCTCATCTTTCAGGTCTGCCCTGAAAATGGCTTCAATATTGACTTCAATTGAAGGCCCCAGCCTGAGGCTCCAGCAGTTCCAAGCCCAGATGAAGTACAATTGTGTCTCAGTAGTCCAAGAAAGAGGCCTGAAAATTGGGACTCACGAACTTGTGCCTCTCCCTACAACAATCATTCCAGCCTGGGCAAAGCAGTGAGACCCATCTCTACAAAAAACAAAAAATTAGCAGAGCACAGTGGTGTGTCCAGCTACATGGGAGGCTGACATAGGAGGATTGCTTGAGCCCAGGAGGTTGAGGCTGCAATGAGCGATGAACACACCACTGCATTCCAGCCTGGGAGACATAGCCAGACCCTGTCTCAAAATAAAACAAAAAATCACTATGGCTGGGTGCAGTGCCTTATGCCTGTAATCCCTAGCACTTTGGGAGGCTGAGGCAGGCAGATCCCTTGAGATCAGAAGTTTGAGACCAGCCTGGCCAACATGGTAAACCCCATCTCTACTAAAAATACAAAAAAATAGCCAGGCATGGTGGTGTGCACCTGTAATCCCAGGTGCTGAGGCAGAGGTTGCAGTGAGCCAAGATCATGCCACTATGCTCCAGCCTGGGGGACAGAGTGAGATTCTGTCTCAAAAAAAAAAAAAAAAAATCACTATGGCCTGGAGAATAGGATACTCTGATTGGCTAGGCCTGGGTCATGTGGCCCTTCTTGGAGCTAGAGGAGGAAGTCAACCCCACTTGAACTTGTGAACTGAGAAAAAGGAGGGTAGGGGGTTATGTCAGTATCAGAAAAAAAAAAAGACATATATATTGGGCATATGACACAAAACCGTAGACATCCACTATACAAGCCACTGGCCCCTCCCAGGGGCAGAGGAGCGCAAGCTCCAGACTAGTTACTATGCCCCTGGGCCCCACCTTGATGCCATCTGAGCTGCAACTCTACCTGTTTGTTCTAGCTAACCCATGTCCTGTATCACCATACAGTCCTTTTTCCAGGACAATTCCAATTTCAAACACACTGTCCCTAGGGCCCCCATAAACATTTATACTTAGTGGATCACATGTTGTAGTTGATCTTTGCTTTAGAAAATGTGGAGAAACTGACCCTGAGTCATGCCTCCACCTCCTACACCAACAGCTGAGATACATCTGAAAAGAGGCTGAGTTGCTTCCCTCTGGGGTTTATTTAGCACCTGGTGAGTTTGTTCTTCCCTCTGCCTAAAGCAGAGAAAAAATTAAACATCTAGAAACTGAAAGCGTTGGCAGCAGCCGGGTTAATGAACTGCATGAGTGAGAACTTACTGAAACAATGGTGAGTACACAGCCTGGAAGAGACAGCTCTGCATGCCCTCTAGAGAGTAGAGAGGTAGGACGGTGATGGGCCCAGAAAAGCACAGACCACCTAACTGGCAGTCTCTGGGTACCTGGGCAAGTGCACCTTGTGATGGTGACAGTGAGAGGAGAGAGCCTCTCGCATCCTTCAATTTCACCTCCTCCCTCCCCCGCTTCCAGATGGAAAGGAGAGTGAAGAAGAAGCAAAAAAAAAAAAAAAAAAAATACCAAAGAGCTGGAAAAATGACTCCCTCTTTAGTTCCAAGCATCTCTGCTACCTGTTAACCTTGAAAGAGCTGCAAATGAATGATATCTCTGCTAGCTGAAGCCCAGCACTGGTTCATGCCCCCACATCTCCACAGACCAGGAGCCCTCCTGGAAACACCTCTGCCAACAAACAGCTTGTTGCTTTTGTCTCTGTAAGCCCCCCTCCCTTGCTGAATTAGCAAATCAGTGAAGCCAAAAGATTGTAAAGTCAGACGTCCAGCAAATGACAATGACATAGTTCTGCCTCAGTTTCCCCTTTAGCGTTATAAGCCTATAAAAAGGGTGAGAAGCTGCAGCTCAGGGAGCTCAGTGAATGAGGCTGTAGACCTCCCACAGCTCCTGGCCAAATAAAAAGCCACTTCTTTTCGAAGTTCGGTATTAGGTGTTGGAGAAGTTTGTTCCCCGCAGCTCTTGCTACAACAGCCCTCAGGCCGTTTTCCATGTCCCAGCAAGAAAACTCCGTGAGAGGTCCCAAGCTGAGAACAAAGGAATGGGAATTTCCAGGGAATTGTTTGGCAACGACCAGCAAAACTCTGAGGGGCCATTTTAGGAAAGAAAAGAAGTCTAGAACCTTTTCCTCTTTTTTTTTTTTTTTTTTTTTGAGACAGTCTTGCTCTGTCACCCAAGCTGGAGTACAGTGGTACAATCACAGCTCATTGCAACCTCCTCCTGGGCTCAAGCAGTCCTCCTGCCTCAGCCTCCCAAATAGCTGGAACTACAGGTATGTACCACCACACCCAGCTAATTTTTTTTAAAGAGATGGTGCCTCACTACATTGCCCAGGCTGATCTCAAACTCCTGATCTCAAGCAGTCCTCCTGCCTGGGCCCCTCAAAGTGCTGGGATTACAACTGTGAGCCACCACATCTCACTAGAATTTTTTGAAATAAAAGTATCTGTCTTCATTTCTGTTTTCTCCAGGCGCCATTATCTTATATAGGTAGGGAGGGGGCTATGTGTGGAGGGAGATGCCAGATATCTTACTGGAATAGGGCCCCATCTTCTCTGCAACAATGCCAAAGTCCAACTGGGAAAAACAACTGTGAGGGAATAATTTTGCAACACTGTATAACAATTGACTGCTCAAGGAGGTTAGTTTTTTTAAAAGTAGAAGCAGCAGCTTAAAGTTGGGTGGAACCTACTTGGGAGGCTGAGGCAGGAGAATTGCCTGAACCCAGGAGGCGGAGGTTGCACTCCAGCCTGGGTAACAAGAGCGAAACTCCATCTTAAAAAAAAAAAAAAAAAAAAAAAAAAAAGTTGGGTGGAACCTAGTGTTCAGTTTATTGCCGCGGAGAAACAGGTATAGGGACCCTTCTTGAAAATGTACCTTCCTTGTTTTTCTTATATAAATTAAATTCAGATTATATGCCTCCATAATTCATTTTTCTTTTGTATATTAAGTTCATACTAGATACATAAACCCTTGATAAAACCTGGAAGTACCTATTGGATTATAATTCTGAAAAGGCATTGCTATAGGGTTAACCAAAGGAACAACATTCAAGCATTCATTACATACTTATTTTTAGAACACCTACTTCATGCCAAGGTCCATGCCGGGTGCTGAGGGCAGAACAGGCACATGTCATCCTTGCCTGGTCTTGTGGCTTTCTCATGACCTGCTTTGATAGAGGGCTCATACCGGCCCTTTCTAGGCTCACTTTCTCCAAGCAGTCATAGTTTTCAGATCGAGAGAATGCACTTTGCAGTAGACACCTGTCAGGCTTGTGGCTGCTCAGTCTTTTGAATATTCATCCTAGACCTGGGGATTTTCCCTACAAGTCCTGCCTCCCTAAGGCAGAATCCAGAGCTCAGTTTCCCAGCCCCTCCTGCAGCTTGGGCACCTAGGGGTTGCCAGTGGGTGCAATCACATGACTCAGAGGAGAGTGACCCAGGATATAGGTTTCATGGGGATGAGGGTGGAAGACTCTGGCTTTCCAGGGCAGCATTAATGAAGTTTTCGGCATTGAGGGTCCAGCAGTGTGAGCTGTGGGGGTGTCACTGCAGCTGGTCAACAGAATGACCTGTTTCTGACTGTGCAGACTATAGGCCTCTCTGGCCATACTAGACATAGTGAGCTACCTGAGATGCTCAATTATCTTTTAAAATTAGTGAGAGTGAGTTCTGTTCTTTACAAAGAACTGTGACTACATAAACTGAACGAGTATTACCTGCCAAAATCTAGGTTGACACATTCCTACCTTACATAAACTTCATAAAAATCATTTAAGGGCCGGTCGTGGTGGCTCATGCCTATAATCCCAGCACTGTGGGAGGCTGAGGTGGGAGGATCACATGAGCCCAAGAGTTCCAGACCACCCTGGACAACACAGTGAGATCCCCGTCTCTATTATTTAAAAATTCTTTTAAGGTATGAATTATTATACATTTTACAGCTGAAAAAACTGAGACCCAAAAAGACAATTTTATTCATTCTACAAATATTTATTAAAGGCTGTGTGCCAGCCACGAGGCATAGAATAGGGAACAAAATATTTTCCCTGCAACTATATAAAAAGAATGGCATTGTACTTTAAATGCCCCCTTGCCAAAATAAGAGGCACAGGACAACAGCTGTCTGGAGACACCCTCAAGCCAGTCAGGCCCCATTTTAAATATAGAAACCCCTAAAAATAGCCGCCTGTACTCCACACTCAACAGGTGATTGGCCAGAGACGGGAGGAGACCCCAGGCCCCAGGAAGGAGAGCCAGGACAGTACTGGTTCCCGGCTCCCCACACCGCCATGGCTTTGCCGCTGAGGCCCCTGAGCCGGGGCTTGGCCAGCGCTGCCAAAGAAGGCCACGGAGGGACAGGAGGTGAGTGGGGAGCGGGCGGATGCCGGGGCTCCCCGACCCTGCCCACCTGTTCCCGGGCCCGCCCCCCCAGGCCCGCCGCATTCACTTCGCTCCGCCCGCAGCTCGCACCTGGCGCCTGCTGACCTTCGTGCTGGCGCTGCCGAGCGTGGCCCTCTGCACCCTCAACGCCTATCTCCATTCAGGCCACCGCCCGCGCCCCGAGTTCATTGCTTACCCCCACCTCCGCATCCGCACTAAGGTACGCGGGACGGGCGCGCGGGGGGCGCGGGACTGGCGCGTGGGTAGAGGCGAGGGACGGGCGCACTGGGACGGGGGAGGGCGCGGGAGGGGCGGAGCCGGACTCAGGGCGCTTACGCGCCCTCCCTCTTCCGCTTTCTCCGCAGCGCTTCCCCTGGGGGGACGGCAACCACACTCTGTTCCACAATTCCCACGTCAACCCTCTGCCCACTGGTTACGAAAGCTCCTGAGGCCCCTGACGCCCACGGGTGCAATAAAGGTGTGAAGCTTCAAGTCCGCGGCTCTGTGGGGAGGGCGGGCCGCGGGGAGCGCTGGCAGAGGCACCGAGTACAGTAAGCGCTCCTGTTCCACGCATGCACACAGCTCGGTGGGCGCTCCACGTGTTTTTCCCACGTCGCTGATACAGGGGTGTTCCTCCCCCATGCACAGGTAGGTGATCCCAGCTCTGTCTCTCTCACCTAGTAATAATGAGTCCTCTCTCTCACACACACCTATTAATAATTAGGGCTCTAGGCTGTAATGGGCTTCCCTATACACTGAATCCCCACAGTAACTCTGGGAGCAGGGTATAATTTTGGTTCCCCTTCTCCAAAGGAGGACCTGAGATTCTCGGGGATTAAATGACTTGTCCAAGTTCAGGCAGTCTGGCAGAGTTCTCCTGGGAGCCCAGGGCTGCAGATCCTGAAGTCCACTTCTTGCCTGACACCTGAGCCACTGGTTCTCTGAATCCCAGCTATCTGGATTTCAGACACAGGCTCCACAGTCCTGTGTGTGTGGCCTGGGGACCTAATACTGGATTTGGAATCTTTTGGTCATTCTCTATGACCTTTCTTAATGGGGCTTCCATTTAGGAAATCACATGCTCCTAGCCTGGCTCTCCTGGCTTCTGGGTACCCCATTCAAGGGGGACAGGAGTTCAGATGAGCTCTGAACATTTCATGTTGGAAACAGATGCTCAGTGCTGCAAAGAAAAATTAGCACTGACACAAAGGATCTCTCAGCAAGGCAATTTTTACTTCCTGCACACACACACACACACTCTTTGACCCTCTCCCCGATACACCTGTCAGCCCCATTAAGAAAAGATGACTGCGCTGAACATGGTGGCTCACACCTGTAATCCGAACACTTTGGGAGGCCGAGGCAGGCAGATCACAAGGTCAGGAATTCAAGACAAGTCTGACCAATATGGTGAAACCCCATCTCTACTAAAAATACAAAAATTAGCCTGGTCTGGTGGCATGTGCCTGTAGTCCCAACTACTCAGGAGGCTGAGAAGAGGAGAATCACTTGAACTCTGGAGGCGGAGGTTGCAGTGAGCCAAGATTGCCCTGCTGCACTCCAGCCTGGGTGACAGAGCAAGACTCCGTCTCAAAAAAAACCAGAAAAACAGGCCAGGCGCAGTGGCTCAAGCCTGTAATCCCAGCACTTTGGGAGGCCGAGGCGGGTGGATCACGAGGTCAAGATTGAGACCATCCTGGTCAACATGGTGAAACCCCGTCTCTACTAAAAATACAAAAAATTAGCTGGGCATGGTGGTGCGTGCCTATAATCCCAGCTACTCAGGAAGCTGAGGCAGGAGAATTGCCTGAACCCAGAAGGCAGAGGTTACGGTGAGCCGAGATCGCACCATTGCACTCCAGCCTGGGTGCAAGAGCAAAACTCCGTCTCAGAAAAAAAAACAAAACAAAACAGAAAAAGAAAAGACGACCTCAGGCATCCGTTGCCATAGAAAGTGAGAGAACTTTTTCAATGCTTACACATAGGTTTCCCCAACTATTCCCAGACTGTCACTCAGGTCCTTGGGTTAGAACTCTCCCATGCAAGGAAAGCGTTCTATAAACATCCTCATTTCATGTGATATTTCTTATACATATAAAATTTTATGTCGGTACCGTGCCTGCTTCTGTAAAAAGTGGGTCATCGCTGAAAATGGTGGACAGACATGTAAAAATATTAGAATCTCTATCTCTCTGAGAAGGTGCTTAGCACCTGGTAGGTTGCTCAGGCCAGTGCAGATCTATGCAGAAGTTGTTTCCATGTAAGTTGATTTATGGGTGCAAGGAAGACCAGCTCACAGGGGTAGAGATGAACAGAAAAGTGGATTATTAGGACAAAGCCACATTTGGGTTTCCTTGTAGTGGCATTTGAAGAAGCCAAGCTATCAGGGAAAGTAAATTAGAAAAGCTGGGTAAGGCTGGGCATGGTGGCTCATACCTATAATCCCAGCACTTTGGGAAGCTGAGGCAGGTGGATCGCCTGATGTCAGGAGTTCGAGACTAGCCTGGCCAACATGGTGAAACCCCGTCTCTACTAAAAATACAAAAATTAGCCCAGTGTGGTGCCACACGCCTGTAATCCCAGCTACTCAGGAGGCTGAGGCAGAATTGCTTAAACCCAGGAGGTGGAGGTTGCAGTGAGCCGAGATTGTGCCATTGCACTCCAGCGTGGGCGACAGAGCAAGACTCCATACCAAAAAAAAAGAAAGAAAGAAAAGCTGGGGAAGAGGGCAGGGAAGAAAATTGGGAGTAAGAAGAAGCTGAGAGAGAGGAGGAGACGACAACTAAGCTAACATGTTTGTGTGCGAGAACATTTATGTGAACAACAGTTATCATACATCAAGTATCTGCTGACCCCGAACACAGTAGATACACAGATGACCGTAGCAGGACAGCATAGATGCAGGCTGCTCTGTGCACATGCCCTGGCCTCTCTGTCTCACTTCAGCCACTCTACAATATAAGCAGCCACTCTATGATATTATCATTTCAAAAATGAGAAACGGCCGGATGCAGTGGCTCACACCTGTAATCCCAGCACATTGGGAGGCCAAGGTAGGTGGGTCACATGAGGTGAGAAGTTTGAGACCAGCCTGGCCAACATGGTGAAACCCTGTCTCTACTAAAAATGCAAAAACCAGCTGTATAGGATGGTGTGTGCCTGTAGTCCCAGCTACTTGGGAGGCTGAGGCATGAGAATCTCTTGAACCCAGGAGGTGTAGATTGCAGTGAGCCAAGATTGCACCACTGCACTCTAGCCTGGGTGACTGAGACAAAAAAAAAAGAGAGAGAGAGAGAAACAGATCAAGAGATTTGGTGCAACTTGCCTAACATTAAACAGTGAGTACATGATAGAGCCAAAATGTGTGTCCAGGCCTGCCTGCCTCCACAGTACCTGAGTTCTCACTATACCACCCTATCTGTAGGAGGGCTTGGGTTGGACTCTGGTGGTGTCAAGAGTGGGATAAGCCCAGACGAGTTGGTTCATGCCTGTAATCCCAGCACTTTGGGAGGCCGAGGCAGGTGAATCACCTGAGGATAGATGTTCGAGACCAGCCTGGCCAACATGGTGAAACCCTGTAGCTACTAATAATACAAAAAACTAGCTGGGCATCGTGGTGGACGCCTGTAATCCCAGCTACTCAGGAGGCTGAGGCAGGAGAATCACTTGAACCCGAGAGGCAGAGGTTGCAGTGAGCTGAGATTGCACCACTGCACTCCAGCATGGGCAACAAGTGGAAACTCCATCTCAACAAAAGGAAAAAAAAAGAGCGGGATTAAACACTCATGTACAGTGCGGCTGTGATGAGCGCCAGCAGCAGCAGACCCCCCACAGAGCTGCCCATGATGAGGGGGATGGCACTGTAGTCCTCGTATTCTTCTAGTACGGTCTCCACCTGATTTAGAGATCAGAGAGCACCCGGCCTCCTGCCATCCCAGATGCCTCCCAGGTTCCCCAACATTTATTTCCCTCCTCTCCTCCCCTTCCTCCCCTAGTCCCTGCTCCAAGGGGTGAGATGCAGCAGCATCCATGCCCTTAGGGACAGCTGTCCTGCCCAGAGACCTTCATCCTCCTCCCCCAGGCTTACAAACCCCCATCCAGCACAACAGATGGAGCCCCAGTCGCCCTCTTTTCAGCCTGGCCACTGCCCCCACACAGTCTCTACCTGAGTGCTCATAAATGCCTCCTGTATCGGAAGCTGGGAGTACACCGATGTGTCGAATGTAATTTCAGCCACACTCACGACTGATACCTTCTTCCTCGACATCTGCAAAGGGGTTGGAGAAACCTGTGGAACTGGCTCTGGGGAGGCTCAGAGCTCCGGGGACAGCCTGGCTTGCAGATGGGCACAGACACGCCAGGTCCCGCCTGAGTCCGGGGCAGGGGCTCTGCCATTGCACCCACACACCTGGCGGACCCAGCCAAAGCTGAGGTTGCCCTTCAGGGTGAAGTCCAGCTCCTCCTGGACGCTGAAGGAGGGGACATCGCAGCGGAACCACAGGCAGCCAGCAATGGAGCAGTCCTGGGGGCAGAAGAGGGGTGAAGCTGAGGGGTTCTTCACTGAGGAAGGAACCATAGGAAAAAATATGGTCAGGTTTGGGGTGGGGGACAGATGAACAGTTATAGGACATTTTCCAGGATGACAGTTATAGCAGTACATTTCCCGGGATACCCCGGTGGGGGCTGATCTTACAATGGGGGTTCAGGGCCCTTCTCACCAGCATGGGACTTCTGGAAATCTGGGTCAGGAAGTCAGAATGCTGGGGAAGTTTTCTCTCTGATACACAGGGGAGAATCTGGGGAGAGAGAGAAGCACTTAGCCACAGAATGAGCGACATGTCCCTGGTAGGAGGGAGTGCACTGCTGTGGGGTGCCAGTCTGGAGATAGAGGAGAGGCGGGCGCGTACCTGGGCTGGGGCCTCCACGACCACATCCCACACAGCCACACCGTTCAGCAGGACAGGAGCCCAGAAGTTAACGCTGATGGCCAGACCTCGCTGGCTGAGGTTTTTCACGTGCAGGAAATAAAGGCAGAGGGCTATTGTGGTCCCTGGAGCCTCCCAAGTCCCACTTCCCTCCTGGCCCTACTCTGAGGCGCCTCTCCATCTTCTCCACCAACTCCCAGCTGTCTCCACACTGTGGAAGGCAGACGTGCATACTCCCTAGGCTCTCACGTGGTATCGATGCTCCACCTCTTTCATTTTCTTCTCATTGAAGGTTGAAAAGTTCAAGTATTTGGTGGATTCTTCCTGCCTGGAGAGAGAGAGCCTGTTGGTGAAAAACAGCCCTGAAACTGTCCCCAGTTGTGCCCTGTCCTACTGCAGAGAGCTCTGTTGGGCCGGGCAGATGTCGCAGGGAAATAAGGATAGTCCCACCTATTGGTGGGGGCTCATGCCTGTAATCCCAGCACTTTGGGAGGCCAGGGCAGGAAGATCGCCTGAGCCTAGGAGTTCTAGACCAGCTAAGGCAACATAGTGAGACCCAGTCCCTATTCAAACTAAATAAATGAAAGATGGTCCCACATACCCTCTGCCACCTCGGCTTCAGCTCCCCTCCCTCCGAAGTCCCTCGAATCACCCAGATCTGCTAGCTCTGCCCTGCACACCACTGCTAGCTCTGCCCTGCACACCACTGGCTCTTTCATAGCCTCGTGACTTTGCTCAAGCTCTTCTTGGAACATTCTTACTCTCTCTCCCTTTGGAAATTTACATTTAAAGGCCCAACTTAAGCCTCACCCTTTCTAATGTTCAAACATTTTCCCATGGAGCAAAGGCGTTTGCGTTCCTTTCTCTAATAGGTAGTGGTTGGCCTCTGGTAATGCTTACAGAGACTGCACCAGAACAAGCTCGCCTAAGGGAACTCTAGGAATGAGAGCTGGGTCACTCAGGAAGACATTGAGTGAGAGCCCCTTCATGGTGGGAATGAAGAACATAGATTAATCTGTTCTGTGTCAGGACACACAAGCCTGTGGAAGGGACATCAGTGTTCCAGGCGGCAGGTGGGGTCTATCTGTCTAACCATCCTTCAGCAAACACAGGCTGCGTGTTGGCACTGGGGATTCCAGTTAAGCCGTACTCCCTGCTCTCTCACCACTTAACATCTAAAGTTTTACTAGAAATGAGCAAGCTGGCCAGGCGAGGTGACTCACGCCTGTAATCCCAACACTTAGAGAGTTAGGATCGCTTGAGCTCAGGAGTTCAAGACTGGCCTGGACAACATAGAGAAACCTCATCTCTGTAAAAAATTTTAAAAAGTAAAAATTAGCTGCACATGATGGTACACACCTGTGGTCCCAGCTACTCAGGAGGATGAGGCAGGAGATTTCGTGAGCCTGGGAGGTCGAGGCTGCAGTGAGCTGTGACCACACCACTGCCTTCCAGCCTGGGCGACAGAGTGAGACCGTCTCAAAAAAGAAAAAGGGCAAAAGCAAGCAGACCAACCGAGGGAAGCCTGCACCTCGCATGCAACAGCCAGACCAGCCGTACAGAAACTCGGCCCCTGCACTCTACCCACCATCAGCCCGATGACGAAGAACACGGGCTCCCATGTCAAACCGCCTGCGTTCACGTCTCAGGTCTGCCACTTCCTAGCTGAGTCACCGAGGCAAGCCACTTCACGTCTCTGGAGCCTGTAGCTTTTCCCTCTTTAAAATAGGGATGCCAACCATAGCATCTCCCTGTAGTAGAGTTGTGACCAGGGCTTGGCAGTGCCCAACATACAGGAAGTCCTCCATAAATCTTAGGGTTTATTTTCCCTAAGTATGCTGGCTGTGCTCTGTGCCCCCTACCCCAAACCCTTCTCTCTATGCTTCTGTTTTCTCACCTTAAAATCTAGTTCTAAACCTCTTTTCATTTTTTAAATTTAATTTTATTTTCACTTTTATTTATTTTTTGTTGGAGATGAGGTCTTACTATGATGCCCAGGCTGCTCTCAAACTCCTAGGCTCAAGCACTCCTCCCACTCATGCCTGTAATCCCAGCACTCGGCCTCCCAAAGTTCTGGGATTACAGGCATGAGCTACCATGTGCAGCCTAAGCCTGTTTTCAGATCTAAGTAAACCACCCAGCTTTCACCAGTCTTCAGAGGGGCATGCCATGTACGGCTGTGGGCGCGGACTCTGCAGCCAAACCGTCTGGGTCTGATTCCTGGTTCTGTTGCTTACTTGGAGATTGACAGAGGCAACGTATTTCACTTCTTGATGTCTTTGTCAGTGAAAATGGGGATAACAATTTAATTATTGGGAGAATCAAATAAATGTAAATACATATAAAGTGCTTATGACAATGCAAGAAAACCACCGTAAGACAACAGCAACATGAAACGATGCCTGGCATGGGTATATATAACTCTAAGCTCTTACTGTAAGTATTTTCCCATGGATAGAAAGGGAAACTTACATGTGGCTTGAAAGGAGAATGATACTCCTTGATCTCCCTCCCTCATTCCCCTAACAACTTCATACAGCAGAAGCAACAGCGGTCAGGCATGGTGGCTCACGCCTGTAATCACAGCACTTTGGGAGGCCGAGGCAGGTGGATCACATGAGGTTAGGAGTTCAAGACCAGCCTTGCCAACATGGTGAAATCCCGTCTCTATTAAAATTACAAAAATTATCCAGGCGCGGTTGTACATGCCTGTAATCCAGCAACTCGGGAGACTGAGGCAGGAAAATTGCTTGAACCTGGCGGGTGGAGGCTGCAGTGAGCCCAGATTGCACCACTGCCCTCCAGCCTAGGCGACAGAGTGAGACTCCATCTCAAAACAAACAAAAGCAGAAGTAGCAAACTCTGTCCCATGACAGTATTACAGGCTTTCAGCCACAGTGTGTGGGATGCCTCACTCTGCATCCAGCCTGGCCTGCCCCTGAACCGCGAACCTTTCTGCAAAGAACCCTCTCGCTGTCAGCCCTACACTCGCCCTTCCTGTGCTGCCTCAGTTGGGCTCTTAGAGACCTTCCCAACAGTTTCTCACACCTCTGCCCCACTCTGAGTTTTATAGAAACTTGACCTTTCCTTTCCTCTGTGTGGTGACAGACCATATCCTGTTGGGCACAAGCTCCCCATTTCAGGGTGCTCAGAAAAGCCTTGATCTCCATCTAGCAGCTTTGCCTTAGCACATTCACACTTAGTACAAAGGACAGGATTTGTTTCATGTTTAAAAAAAAAAAGAAATAGAAACAGCTCTCCTTTTGGAGGGAGAGGGAGAAAGGCTCCACGGTGGCAAAGTGTGTGTCCCACCAGCAAGTCAATTTGAGAGAAGCAGCAAGAGCTATGTATATATTATTAGGTTACAAATACACCAAGGATACATTCCAAGAAATTCATCATTAGGCAATTTCTCTCTCTCTCTCTCCTCTCCCTTCCTTCCTTCCTTTTTTTTTTTTTTTTTTTTTTTTTTTTTTGACAGAGTCTTGCTCTGTCACCCAGAGCTGGAATGTAATGGCGCAATCTCGGCTCAACACTATCTCTGCCTCCCGAGTTCAAACAATTCTCCTCCCTCAGCCTCCCCCGTAGCTGGGATTATAAGCACGTGCCACTGCGCCCAGCCAATTCTTGTATTTTTGGAAGAGACAGGGTTTCACCATGTTGGCCAGGCTGGCCTTGAACTCCTGACCTCAGGTGATCTTCCTGCCTTGGCCTCCCAAAGTACAAGGATAACAGGTGTGAGTCCCACACCTGGCCTTAGGCAATTTCATCATTGTGAAACCTTATAGTTTGCAAACCTAGGTAGCAAAGCCTACTGCACAGCTCGGTGATACGGTGTAGCCTATTATTGCTCCTGTCCTACAAACCTGTGCAGCATGTTACTGTACTGGATATTGCAGGCAATTGTAACACAATGGAAAGTATTTGTGTGTCTAGACATTTTAAAAACGGCAATGAGTTGCACTATAATGTTACAACTGCTATGACATCACTAGGTGATAGGAATTTTTCAGCTCACGTACAATTTTAGGAGACCATTGTCATAAAATGTGGGTCCATCTTTGACAGAAACTTTTTTTTTTGAGACTGAACCTCGCTCTGTTGCCCAGGCTGGGGTGCAGTGGCGCAATCTCAGCTCAATGCAGCCTCTGCCTCCTGATTCAAGAGATTCTACTGCCTCAGCCTCCTAAATAGCTGGGATTACAGGCATGTGCCACCACGCCCAGCTATTTTTTTTTTTTTTAGACAGTCTTGCTCTGTCACACAGGCTGGGGTGCAGTGGTGTAATCTTGGCTCACCGCAACCTCCGCCTCCCAGATTCAAGTGATTCTCCTCCCTCAGCCTCCCAAGTAGCTGGGGTTACAGGCATGTGCCACCACTCCCAGCTAATTAATTTCGTATTTTTAGTAGAGACGAGGCTTCACCCTGTTGGCCAGGCTGGTCTGGAATTCCTGACCTCAGGTGATCCACCTGCCTTGGCCTTCCAAAGTGCTGTGATTACAGGCATGAGCCACAGCGCCCGGCCCAGAAACATCTTAATGCAGCATAAACATCATTATATATGGCTTTTCACCCACAAAGCCGTCCCGAAACAGGAGAGCTTACATGTATGTCATTGGAAGAACAGCCTGGGACTCAGAGGGAGGTGCCAGACATAGAGGAAGGCCAGAGGGCCAAGGGAAGGGCCAGGGACTGGGCACCTGCTGATCATGGTGTAGACCACGTACTTCACTGGGAGCTCCAGCTGGAAGGTGGCCTTGCTGCTTGAAGCCTTATTGTTCTCACTGGAGAAAGAGAGGGGGGACCAATAGGAAGGAATCCAGGAGAGGGATGTCTAGCCGGGGCATGAGATGGAGGGTGGGGGACCCCTGGCCTGGACCCACCTGCTTGCACTGGCCCTCATCAGCATCCTGTTTCCTACAGTGGCCGTGTAGGAGACATCAAATGTGACTATGAAGGTGCCCTGAGGGAAGAAGGAGGAAGGAATGAAGATAAAAAGAAGGCCATGGGGAGTGAGGGACAGATTGGGACAAGGGAGGAGGACAGTGAAGGGGACTTTAAGGGAGGCACTGACATTAGAGCCCTCATGAAAGATGGGATGGTTGATGCTGCAGTGGCTGCTCCTCAGGCCCTCATTCTCAGTGGGCACTGCTTCACATGCCAGGCGCAGGGCACATGGATGGGGCTGCTTCTAGAGGAGTTGAATGAATTTTAAAAAGTTACCCACATGTATGTGTGGGCTTGATATGCAGCAGTGGTGGTGACGCAGAGTAGTAGGGAAAAGGACAGACTTTTTCTTTTATTTTTCTTTTTTTGAAATGGAATCTAACTCGTCACCCAGGCTAGAGTGCAATGGTGTGATCTTGGTTCACTGCAACCTCCACCTCCCAGGTTCAAGCAATTCTGCCTCAGCCTCTCGAGTGGCTGGGATTACAGGCACCTGCCACCAAACCTACCTAATATTTTTGTATTTTTAGTAGAGATGGGGTTTCACCATGTTGGCCAGGCTGGTCTCAAACCCCTAACCTCAGATGATCCACCCACCTTGGCCTCCCAAAATGCTAGGATTACAGTCGTTAGCCACCACACCTGGCCAAGGACAGATTTTTCAATCAATCTCCATCAATGCCAGGAAAATGAACTCATACCGAGAAAAAAAAGAATAAGAAGAAAAATAAAGAACAAGAGGAAGAGGAGGAGAATGAAGAAAGAAGAAAAAGAAATTGGATCCCTACCTCACTCCATAAATTAAAATAAATTCCAACTGGATTAAAGACTTAAATGTGAAAAAGCAAAATGATGATGCATTTGGAAAATAATACAGGGAGCTATTTTTATAACCTGAAAGTGTTTTTTAAACAAGACCCACACACAGAAACAATATGGTCAGGCACAGTGGCTCATGCCTTTAATCTTAGCACTTTGGGAGGCTGAGGTAGGAAGATTACTTGAGCCAGGAGTTTGAGACCAGCCTGGGAAGCATGGTGAAACCCTGTCTCTAAAAAATAAATAAATAAGTAAATAAAATAAAAAATAATAAATTAGCTGGGGGTGGTAGCATGCACCTGTAGTCCCAGCTACTCAGGAGGCTGAGGTGGGAGGATTGCTTGAGCCCAGGAGGTGTAGGCTGCAGTGAATGGTCATTGTGCCACTGCATTCCAGCCTGGATGACAGAGTAAGACTCTGTCTCAAAAAGAGAGAGAGGGAGGGAGGGAACGAAGGGAGGGAGGAGGGGAAGGAAGGAGGGATGGATGGAGAGAAGGAGAGGGAAATACAAGGACATCATGACCACAAAGTCAGAATAATGATGACTTCTGGGGAGAGAGTGGATCTGTGATGGGGAAAGGCACATGGGGAGAAGATACTGGGAATGCTAGCCGTGATTTATTTCTTGACCTGGATGTTAACTCTATGGTTTGTTTAATATTATTCATTAAACTGTACATATGTTTTATGCACTTTGTCTGTGTGTGTGTGTGTGTGTGTGTGTGAGAGAGAGAGAGAGAGAGAGAGAGAGAGAGAGAGAGAAAGCATATTACAGAATTTTAAAGAACATTCTATAACTCCCAGGTCTGCAGGGCAGGAGAGAGGCCCCCTCCCACTAGAGCCCGCAGCAATTGTTACCTGGGCTCTGGACACACGTCGGTGGGACAGCCCAGCTGGGTAGTAGAGGCTGACCACAGTCCCATAGGAATCCTCACCCGCGTTCCACACAGTCACGATCATGTTGAGCTCCAGGGACTGCCCCACAGTCAGAGTCTGCAGGCTAAGGGGGAAGGACAAGGCTGGGAGTGGGACTCCACTGGAAATGGGCGGGAACTGGAAAGGGCAGGGCAGGACACTGGGAACTCCAGGGCTCTGGGCTGATAACATCCCAGGCAACATGACTTTGTTAGAAAGACAGCCAGAGAGCAGCACAAGCACTTCTCATCCCAGGAGGGCTGGGGACTTGGAAGCTCAAGTGTCTGGATATGAAAGGTGTTACAGCTCACCCTGAGAAGCTGAGGGTGATACCCAGGTCCCCTTCACAGAGGTCATCTTGCCCACAGTTCTTCTCAAAGGGGAGCTGCAGCAAAACAGTATATTCTGTTCCCATCTTACGTCTTAGTCTTTCTCCAAGCCCCTCGTTAGAAACACCCACCAACATTGAGCATTACTAAGTCGCCGCCCCCAGGACTTTGCTGGACACCAATGAGGGGCGGAAGTGCGGTTTGGAGGTTGGCATATGAGAAAGATAAAACAAGATCCTTGGCTTCAAGGGACATAAAGTTCAGTTGAGTCACTTCCAGCTCATCCTGGAACAATTATTCCACAAACATTCTTAAGTGCCAGTAATTGGGCAGGTTCTGGGTTGGGTGAGGGCTGGGGGAAGGTGGAAATGACAGGAATTCCCCATGATTCCTATGCTCAAGGAAACTACAGTTCCAAGACAGCCTCAAAAGTAGATGCAGATGGTTATGATAATAGCCGTGTGGCATCTGCTGTGGCACCACCTTGATTTAACAGGGACCAGGAAAGGGGTGGCAGCCGATGAGTGTGGTCTTCAGAAGAGAGGGAGGTGACGCTGGAGCTTCAGAGGACAGAGGGGCAGAGAAGGCAGAAGGCAGTGTTTTCCAAATGAGAAGCAAAACAGGGACAAAGGCACAGAGGTGGGAATGAGAAAACTTGGGAGGGATCTGGGGATGAATGAGTCTGTGCTGGGGAAAAGTGGGAATCGCCTGGGATGTGTGCAGGGCCTGGGGACGTGGGTGGAGGTGGGAACAGGGCCTAAGACCAGAAGGTAGAGCAAGGCTGGTGCATTTATGAAAGTGTGTCTAGTGATGGGGAGTGGGATTCCATGAAGCCAGAGAGGCCAGGAGGCCAAGTCAGAGAGGGCATCAGAAGGAAGGACTGAGGTCTTTGTAAATGCAAGGGAGGTTCCACAGGGGAGTGAAGAGCCCAGATGTGCATTTTAGAATGACTGACTCCTGCTCCTCCGTGGAAAATGTGTGGGAGGGTGCAAGAATAGATATGGGAACCACTTCATCTCACGACTCTGGGAGAGAATTGGGGGGCGTGGGAAAGGCAGCAGCTGGGGCCAGGAAGAGAACTGGGTAGACTTCAGGCCAGTCCTGGAGTCAGAACCCCCAGGCCTGGGTGTGAGGAGGAGGGGAGAGGATGGAGCCAGGTCTCTGGACAGATGTGGTTGGTGGGTGATTGGGAGCTACAGTAGGCTTGTAAGCACATGGAGACACTATGAGGTCAGCACATCCCTGGGGCTTCATCGGAAGACTCACAGAGGAAGTGAAGAGGACTTGTGAGCCCACAGCCAGCACGGGGCTAAGGTTCTTGGGGGAGGGGATGGGCTCTCTCAGCAAGGAGAAGTTGAGGTGCAGAATGATGGGGCTCACTACATCCTCCACGCAATCCTAAAGGAGAACAGGCTTCAAGAACCCCCTGCCCTCTCCATGCTCCACCACAAGGCCTCCTCCACTGCATCCACTCCCTCTGCCCTGACAGTGCCCATCCAAGCCGTGGAGCCAGGTCCTCCTGCTGCAACTTTCCTCTCTCCAGCCCCACCATCCAAACATTTCCCACCTCACTCAGTGGAGAACTGGGCTGCTCCAGGCCAGCCTTGTGCTGCACCTCCCTCCCCTTTCCCAGAACCCAAAGTCCTCACTGGCAAAAGCAGCTTCAGGGTTTCACAGTGAACCCGCAGTCCCAGGGTTTTTCTTCGAGTCAAAGTTTGGTTCTTGGTCCATCAAAAATGGCACGAGAAGTCAGACGGCCTGGGTCCAGTGCCAGCTCATACCCAATGGAGCTTTGGATGTCACCTGAAGTGCAGGAGAAGGGGAAAATGAAAAGGCAGGAATAACCCAGAATGCTCTGTTTTGATTTATTTGTTCATGCAATACATCTTTGCCAGACAGTTCTACGGGCCATCAACTGTACCACATGCTGGGGATACGTGCGGAGAAGATAGATGGATAGACAGATGATGGGTGGATGGATGGGTGGATGGATGGTGGATGGATGGATAATAGATAAATAGAGGATAGGTTACATAGGTGATAGATTAGGTAGATAGATGGTAGATTTGGTAGATTGAATGGGTGATAGATTAGGCAGATGACAGATAATAGGTGATAGATTGATAGATGATAGATTAGATAGGTGATTAGATAGATGATAGATAATAGGTGATAGATGGATAGAGAGATGATGGATAATAGGTGATAGACTGGTAGGTAGATGATAGATTAGATAGGTGATTAGATAGATAGATACTAGATAGGTGATACAGATTGGTAGATGATAGATTAGATAGATGATAGATTAGATAGATAAATGATAGATAATAAATAGGTGATAGACTGGTAGATAGATGATAGATTAGACAGGTGATAGATTAGATAGATAAATAATAGATAATAGGTGATAGATTGGTAGATAGATGATAGATTTAAAGATGTAATAGATCTGGTAGATTAGCTAGCAAGCTAGATATGGCCCCTGCTCTCATGAACCTCACAATCTAAGAAAGAAGCCAAGCACATGGGTGGTGATGTCACAGCGTGATCCGTGCGAGGGAAGGCTCTCCTGTGGTTCTAAGGAGAGCACACTCGCTGGACCTGGCTAGGCTGCCTCCTGGATGGACCATGGCTAAGCAGCCATCCGGAGGACGAGCAGGAGCCAGGTGAGGAGTGGGGAGACCGTATGGGACCATGAGAACAGGGCCTAATACCAGAAAGGAGAGCAAGGCTGGCACATTTATGAAAAGCGTGCCTAGTGAGGGGAGTGGCATGCCACGAGGCCAGAGAGGCCAGGAGGCCAAGTCAGAGAGGGGATCAGAGGGAAGGACTGGGGTCTTTGTAAATGCAAGGTGGGGTTACACAGGGGAGTGAGGAACCCAGATTTGCATTTTAGGACCAGCTGACTCTAGTTCCTCTGTGGAAAGTGGGTGGGAGGGTGCAAGAATAGCTGTGGGGACTGCTTCATGTCATGACTCTGGTGTTGGTGGGAGAGAATTGGGGGCTGGGGGAAGGCAGTGGCTGAGGCCTGGGAGAGAACTGGTTGGACTTTAGGTCAGCCCTGGAGATGGACCCACAGGCCCAGGTGTGAGGAGGAGGGAAGAGAATGAGCCAGGTTTCTGGCACAGGTGGTGAGTGGATGTGGAGGTGAGATTGGATTTCTGGGCCCATCCCATCTCAGAACGGCATTGGGGCTCCTAATAGAATGAGGGGCCAGGGCCCCCTTTACTGGGGAAACGCACCTAGCTGGTCGAATGTGCTTTTGTGGATGGTGAGACAGACGTTGGCATCCCCCGCTTCCAGGGTGCTGGGCCCCTCTTCCCAGCACTGGTACACAGCCTTGGCCACCTCCACAGGGCTGAATCTCATGGCCACCCCTACTTTTAGCACCGGCAGACTCCTGAGGGGCAGGAAAGGGCAGGGGGTAGGACAGGCTTCTGGGAGGAGAACGAGGCTGCGGTGGGGGCAGTGGGCAGCACCAGTAAATCGGACACAGCGGGCAAGAGTGGGAAGTTGGGGAGTTGCTACCTGAGCAGGAGCACCTGGCCCCGGGCCCCCACCACCAGGTCCACTAGTCCATCCTGGGTGAGGTCCTGACCCCCGCTCAGCGCCTGCCCAAAATACTGCAGCCTGGGGGAGAGCTGGGAGCCCATGATACGCTGGCCAGAAGAGAAAAGGGTGAATCAGGCTGGAAGGCTGGGGAAGAACTTGGAGATAAGTAACAAGGGGAATATGGAGGTAGGGCCGTGGGGGAAGGACAGAAGGGGTGAGATGTGAACAGAAGTCACCAAGAAGAGCGTGAAAAGAGGAGGTAGGGTGGGGAGATGGTTGCTAAGAAAGAGATGTAGGAGTGGAGATTGGAAGGGTGTCCTGGTGACCCAAGTGTCATTCATTCAGTCAGTCTCTACTTCCAATTCTGACTCCTCCACCTCTGAGCCACGAGGCGGGGGGCAAGGATTCAATCTTTCTGTGTCTTGGTTTCCTCATCTTTCCAGCGATCTGCTGGCCAGAGAGAGACAGGAGAAGCGGAAGCCAAAGGGAGGCAATGGGAAAGGTTTGAGAAGAGAGATTTGGAAAAGAGATTGTGGTGAAAGAGGATCTGAAGATAGAAATTGGGAAGGAGAGATAAGGGGATAGAAATTGAAAGCAAATATGGCCAGGCGCGGTGGCTCACACCTGTAATCCCAGCACTTTGGGAGGCTGAGGTGCACAGATCACCTGAGGTCAAGAGTTCGAGACCAGCCTGGTCAACACGTGAAACCCCTTCTCTACTAAAAATATAAAAATTAGCCAGGCGTGGTGGCAGGCTCCTGTAATCCCAGCTACTCAGGAGGCTGAGGCAGGAGAATTGCTTGAACCCAGGAGGTGGAGGCTGCAGTGATTTTGCCACTGCACTCCAGCCTGCCAACAGAGTGAGACTCTCTCTCTCAAAAAAAAGAGAAAGCAAATGGGGTAAGGACCTCGGGACCCCCTATACAGAGAAGGGAGCCCTTTGGGTCCAGCCTGTCATGACGGTGCAGGTTGGTGATGAAATAAGAGCATAACAATAGGTGTATAATAGATTTGTGTATTTGGCACTGGTTAGGTCACTCGTGAATATTTAGCAAGTGCGGTGCTGGGTGCCTTAGCACTCTCACTGTTATTTCTACAAGAAGCCTAAGGAGTTGGTTTTATCATTTCTGGGTTTAATAGAAAGAAACTAAGGCTGACAGAGACTGTCAGTCACCTGCAGGAGGTCACACAGCTCAGGATGGCTGGCCAGGCCAGGGATTTGAACTGGCCTCTAACCTCGAAACCTGCTCTCCTAACCATTAAACTGCCCACACAGATGGAAGGCTTTCTGGAACAAAGGAGAGAAAAGAGATGATTTGTGATTAGCTGGTGAATCACTAAAACAAGGAAGGGAATGGTGACAGAGACAGGAGGCAGCCTTCAGCGAACTCATGACACCAGAGGAGCTGGGACTAGAAGTGGCTGAAGATGTGGGGAGGGGATGGGGGGGCCTCACCTGGCTGTGGGAGGGGCTGATGCTGGATCCCGAGGATCCGGGAAACAGGTAGACAGCACCCAGGTTCTCCTGCTCTCCCGGGGCCCCGATGGCTACATCCGTCAGCTTGTCCCCATTTACGTCCCTCAGCACTGTTAGGGCTGCCCCAAAGCGGCCCCAGGGGTGGCCCTGCTCCCCTCGGAGAACAGCATCACACTGCCACCGCACGCTCTGCTGAACACAAGCAGTGTCAGGCCCAAACCGGCCGACCCCTCCACCCACACCAGACCCCACCCAGCCCAGGTCCCATAGGCTACTCACCCCCCTGGGCAAGGGGCACATGGACACCTGGCCCCCTCGGGTCTGCTCATAGTAATGGGGGGCCCCGATGAGGATCAGGTCAGTGCTGCCATCGCTGTCCATGTCCACAGAGCAGAGGGAGGCCCCAAAGTAGGAGCCTATCTGGAGGGCAGAGACTGGGTCATGCTGCCTGCCCCGCCAGAGGCAGCCCTGAGGGCCAGGTCCCACCTCTCCCCAGGTACCAGGACCTCCCCAAAGGCCCTGAAAGCCCCTCCCTCCTCTCCTCTGCCCCGTTCACCGCCCACACCCTCATCTTCGCCTCTGGCTCCCACCACGCCCAACCTGGGTCCCTGTGACCTCGGCCTTCATCCTCCATTGCCTGGACACCTGGGTGAAGATGACAGCCTTCCCGGTGTGCTGGTAGTGGGGGGCCCCCAGGACCAGGCTCTGTACCCCCTTCCACAGGGCCAGCTTGGTGGAGTAACCTGAGAGGTCCAGGCCTCAGCACTAAGGCCCTCATCCCCCCTCCCCAGACCCCTGGACCACACCGCAGCCAGCACAGGCCCCATCCCCCTTCCCAGAACTCTGAACCCCACCCCGGCCAGCACAGCCCCATCCCCCTCCCCAGAACCTTGGACCCCACCCCAGCCAGCACAGCCCCTCTACCCACTGTCCAGAACCCTGGACTCTGCCCCAGACAGTACAGCCCCCAACCACCCTCCCCAGAACCCTGGACCCCATCCCAGGCAGCACAGCCCCCATCCACCCTCCCCAGAATCCTGGACCCCATCCCAGGCAGCACAGCCCCCATCCATCCTTCCCAGAGCCCTGGACCCCATCCCAGGCAGCACAGCCCCCATCCACCCTCCCCAGAACCCTGGACCCCATCCCAGGGAGCATAGCCCCCATCCCCCTCCCCAGAACCTTGGACCCCACCCCGGCCAGCACAGCCCCTACACCCCCTCCCCACAACCCTGGACCCGGCCCCAGGCAGCGCAGCCCCCATCCACCCTCCCCAGAACTTTAGACGCCCCCCAGCAAGCACAGCCCCATCCCCCTCCCAAGAACCCTGAACACCCCCCTCAGCCAGGGCAGCCCCTATACCCCCTCCTCAGAATCTCGGACCCCACCTCAGGCAGTGCGGCTCCCATCCCCTCTCCCTAGAACCTTGGACCCCACCCCAGGCAGCCCAGCCCCCATCCCCCCTCCCCAGAACCTCTGGGCAGCCCATCTCCCACCTGTCCCCAGCCCCTGGCCATTTCTCACCCAAGTAAGAGTCTCTCATGTCCACATTCTCCTGAGACATGTTGATGAAGGTGGGGTTCATATTTGAGGGGTACAGGAAAGCACCTCCAGACCAGCTGAAGCTCCCCACAGCCCCCAGGATGGGGCCATCCTGGGAAGGAAGGATTCCAGGGCTGAGCAGAGGCCAGAGCAGGAAGACAGCGTGTCCCAGAGATAGGCCTGCCGCCTGTGCCTCTCACTGTCTGGGCTTTCCTTGTCTTCCCAGCCCTCACCAGCAGCCTCTGGACCTCTGCCTATCCCCACAGCCACTGTTCCACCGGCCCCGTCCCCTCTCACTCACTGCCCTGTCTGCCCCCTGCCATGCTCATCACTTCCCCTCTCTCTCCTGTCCCCAGTCCTAGGCTTCCTCAAACCCAAATGTGCAGCCACCCCCTCTGGAAAACCATCTCCAAGGCCTTATGGTGGCACCTAGGACCCTTCCCTGTCAAACCCATGGAACCTCCCTCTCTTCCAAAGTACATCAAGCCTATGGCCTGGACACCTCCCTTCCCTTCTTCTCCTCCTCCTCTCTGCTCATTTTCCCTCTCTGGAAGAGTCAACTTCATTTTTTTTTTAGGACAGGCTGTTGCTGTCACGCAGGTCTGTGGTGCAGTGGCACGATCATAGCTCACTGCAGTCTTGAACTCCTAGACTCACGTAATCCCCCCATCTCAGCCTTCTGAGTAAGTGAGACCACAGCACATGCTACCACACCTGGCTAATTTTTTAAAAATTTTTTGTAGAGAGAGAGTCTCACTGTGTTTCCCAGGCTGGTCTTGGACTCCTGGCCTCAAGTGACCCTCCCACGTCAGCCTCCCACAGTGCTAGTATTACAGGTGTGAGTCACTATGCCTGGCGGGAAAAGTCAACCTCAGTGTCGCCTCCTCTGTGAGGGCTTCCTCAGCTCCTTCAGGGGGCCACAGGCATTTCCTCCTGGGTGTACTTGGTTTATCGCTCTTTTGAACTTTTGATATGGATAATTTAGAACACATACAGAAATTGAAATAAAGGTATAATGATCCCCCAAGTACGTGTGACTTCTCTTCAGTATCAATTCTTCTTGACCAATCCTGCTTCATCTCACCACTTCCTAGACACCCACAAATTACTCTGAAGCAAACCCATCTGGATCCTGAGACAGTCTTGTTTTGTCACCTAGGCCGGAGTGCAGTGGCGTGATCTTGGCTCACTGCAACCTCTGCCTTCTGGGTTCAAATAGTTCTCCCACCTGGGCCTCCCAAGTAGTTGGGATTACAGGCACATGCTACCAGGTCTGGCTAATTTTTTTTATTTTTAGTAGAGATGGGATTTCACCATGTTGGCCAGGCTGGTCTTGAACTCCTGACCTCAAGTGATCCACAGGTCTCAGCTTCCCAAAGTGCTGGGATTACAGGCATGAGCCACAGCACCAGGCCCCATCTGGATCCTTTGAACACACTCACACTTCCAAACCACGTCTTTAATTTCACCTGGTCCTCCTCAGCCTCCAGCCCTCTCCTTCCAGGCTGCCCGGCTCTCTCCCGCTGAGGACCCTGGCACTTGCTTTGTCCTGTGCCCAATGCAGTCTCCCCTGATTCCTCTAGAGCCAGCCTTTTCCATCTCTGAGCCTTCTCTGGCCATCTCTCTCTCTACCCCCATGCCTAGCGCCATCTGAGGGGCTTACTGTCTCCTCCACCAGAATATGTGATCCCTGAGAGCACCCCAGCCACCCTCCTCCCTGCTGTGCTTCTGGCCCCTAACACAGAGCGTAGGGGCATCTCCTTGGCGAGGGGTGAACTTAAGAACAGGGTCTGCTCTTATTTATATCTGGCTCACAGCCCCCAGCCGAGGGCAGGAGCAGAGTCGGTGTCCGAGACTGTGGATGGAGGGCAGGCTCTACCCACCATTGTGAGGGCTGCACTGAAGCCTTCTTGGGACATCTCGTGTTGGAAGGAGCTGCTTGTCCTGGACTGGGTTCCTGTAGGAAAACAGTTCAGTGAGGTTCCCAGAAGCCATGAGACCATGAGGACTCAGAACACAGGGAAGAGAACGTGATATGGGGCTTGGGTTCCGGAGAGCAAATTTGAGTGAGCTGTGAACAGGAATAGCCCATCAAGACTGCGAGGGACAGGCCGGGAGTGGTGGCTCACGCCTATAATCCCAGCGCTTTGGGAGGCCGAGGGCGCTGGATCACTTGAGATCAGGAGTTCGATACTAGCCTGGCCAACAGGGCAAACCCCTTCCCCTACTAAAAATACAAAAATTAGCCAGCCATGTTGGCCCACGCCTGTGCTCCCAGCTACTCAGGAGGCTGAGGCAGGAAAATGACTTGAACCCAGGAGGCAGAGGTTGCCGTGAGACGAGATCGCACCATTGCCCTCCAGCCTGGGGACAGAGAGACTCCATCAAAAAATAAAAAAGACTCGGAACAATTGGGTGGGGACCCCCTTGGCTCCCAGGCGCACCCTTGCTCCCATTTACCATCGACTGCAAAGATCTTCTCCTGCAGCTGCTGCTGGATGCTTCCGAGGGCTGCGAAGTTGTCTACCTTGAACACATGGTCTTGCGGAGGAGCTGAGCCGATGGTGTTCAGCTCCTTCCTGGCGGTGGGTTTCTGGAAGGCGTTTCCCACCTGCAGCAGAAAGGCAGCTGAGGAGGGGGAGCCCAGCAGTCCTGTGCCTGCTGGAGGTGCAGGCTGAGCCTGGGGCCAGGGTGAGGAGGAGGCGCACCCCAATGGTGTAGCGGATGATGCCAGCTTCCTCCACCTGAGGGATGACGTCACTGTATTCCAGGGGATCTTTGTACTTCTGCCCATCTGTGATGACAATGAGGATCTTCTTGGCACTTCTGCGGGCCCCATTCTCATGATGAAATAGCTGTGTCCTGTCGGGGAAGAGAGGGAGATGATTCTACTGAGATGTGATTGATTCTGGAAGACATCACTTGCCGCTCTCTCATCTGAAAGGCTGGGGCATCCTGGTGCCCTCATACTCTATCAGGCATGTTAAGGAATTGATTTTGGTCATTTTGGGGTTTTGTTGAGATGGAGTCTCACTCTGCTGCCCAGGTTTTGGAGCGCAGTGGTGTGATCTCAGCTCACTGCAGCGTCCGCTTCCTGGGTTCAAGGGATTCCCTGGCCTCAGCTTCCTGAGTAGATGAGGTTACAGGTACCCGTCCTCACTCGACTAATTTTTGTATTTTTAGTAGAGATGGGGTTTCACCATGTTGGCCAAACTGGTCTCAAACTCCTGACTTCAAGTGATCCACCCACTTCAGCCTCCAAAGTGCTGGGATTACAGGTGTTAAGCCATCGCACTCAACTAATTTAGCCATTTTTGAAAGCCATGAAAACCATAATTAGTCGGATCAATAATAAAGGAAGTCTCATTCTTTGTTTCTAAAATTCTATCCATAGCTGAACTCTCTTCCCTGGAGGCAGTGTGGTTCAGAGCAGGGGCTTTGGAGTCAGACTGGGGCATGGGACTTAACCTCTCCCGGCCTCTGCCTCTATCCATGAAATGAGGATAATAACTGCACTACAGCTGTCTCTAAAGCCGGCCCCCAGTGGATCACACCTGGTTCTCTCCCACACTGGACCTGGCCTGGCTGAGTCCTACCCTCATCAGTAGCATGCGGTGGAAATGACATCATGCCAGTTACAGGTCTCAGAAGCCTTGGTTTCTTTTGCTTTTGCACTTTTGGGGCCCTGAGCCACAATGAGAGGAGTCGGCTGCCCTGTTGGAGGTGCCCATGGAGTAGCCGCTTGGAGGAAGGTCACCTGGCAGAAGAGGCCCAGCCGTCCCCACTGAGCCTGTCTTCCAGCCCATCCTGCCCAGGCACTGGACGCAGGAATGACACTCTCCATGTGCCGGCTCAACACTGGACCACAGTCATGTGAGAGACGCTCTCAAGAACAGCAGGAGATCTGCCCAGCGGAGCCCCAGGACCAAGAAAAATTATGAAGCATTGCTGCTTAATCCACTTAACCTGGGGATGGTGTGTTGGCAACAGTAGATAACTGAAACCAGTAGTGTCGTTATCCCCAGGCTTAAACACAGCCACGCTTTTACACCAATTAGATGGCAGCTGTAACAAACAATTAAAAATGTAACTATCAGCCGAGGGCGGTGGCTCATGCCTGTAATCGCATCACTTTGAGAGGCCGAAGCGGGTGGATCACGAGCTCAGGAGTTTGAGACCAGCCAGACCAACATGGTGAAACCCCGTCTCTACTAAAAGTACAAAAATTAGCCGGGCAGAGTGGCATGCCCCTGTAATCCCAGCTACTCAGGAGGCTGAGGCAGGAGAATCGCTTGAACCCGGCAGGCAGAAGTTGCAGTGAGCCGAGATCGTGCCACTGCACTCCAGCCTGGGCAACAGAGCGAGACTCCATCTCAAAAGTAAATAAATAAATAAATAACTATCTGCTCATGTAACTCTATAAACTCAGAGCAAATACACACAGTTTCCAAATATGATACTGGAAACAACCCAAATATCTGACACCGGGGAAGGGTCTAGCCAGTGATGACCTAGCCTGTTAGCAGAAAAGCACACAGCTGTTGCAAGCAGTATGGGAGGCCGAAGCAGGAGGATCTTTTGAGGCCCGGAGTTGAAGACCAACCTGGTCAACAGAGCAAGACCCCATCTCTACAAAAACTGTTTTGAAAAATTAGCCAGATGTGGTGGCATGCACCCATGGTCCCAACTCGGGATGCTGAGGAGGTAGAATTGTTGAGCCCCAGAGTGGGAGGCTAGAGTGAGCCGTGATCGTGCTGCTGCCCTCCCGCCTGGGTAACAGAGCAAGACCTGTCTCAAAAAACAAAAAACAAAAAATTGTGGACGTAGATGAGGGAGGAAAAAAAAAGCAAACAAGGTGAAAATAGTTTCTGCCCCGAATGTGACCATACAAAAGAAACCTGAAGAAAGGTGAGGATGGCAGTAGCACTGTGCTATGTGACTGAGATTTACTGATTCCCTTGTAGGTATCCCTTGATGTTGCTAAAACACTGTAGGGTGGTTGACTAGAGGGACTGAGGGTAATATAATATTTTTAAAGAAGTTTCCTTACTGCTATTGCCATTTGGGTTTTACTTTGTTTTTGCTTTTTTGTAATAAAACTTCTTAAAAAAAAAAAAAAGAAAGAAAGAGAAGAAAGGGAAGAAAAGAAGAAAGAGACCGGGTACAGTGGCTCACACCGGTAATTCCAGTATTTGGGAGGATGAGGCAGACAGATTACTTGAGGTCAGGAGTTCAAGACCAGCCTGGCTGACATGGTGAAACCCCATTACTAAAAAATACAAAAATTAGCCAGGTGCGGTGATGTAGGCCTGTAGTTTCACATAATTGGGAGGCTGAGGCAGAAGAATTGCTTGAACTGATTGGTGGAGGTTGCAGTGAGCCAAGATCACGCCTTTGCACTCCCGCCTGAATGACAAAAAAAAAGAGAGAAAGAAGGAAGGGAGAAAAGGGGGGAGGAAGGAGGGAGGGAGGGAGGGAGGGAAGAAAGGAGGGAGGGAGGGAGGTAGGGAGGAGAGGGGTGAAGGAAGGGAGGGAGGGAATGACCAGGGTTAGGGAGGTCCAATCCTTGGCTGAGAGGAAGGAAGGAAAGAAGGAAGGAAGGGAAAGGAAGGAAGGAAGGAAGGAAGGAAGGAAGGAAGGAAGGAAGGAAGGAAGGAAGGAAGGAAGGAAGGAAGCAGAGGGGCAAAGGGAGGGAGGGAAGGAGGAAGGAAGGACCAGGGTAAGGGAGGTCTAATCCTTCGCTGGTTCCAGTCCTGAGATGTGCATGGCTCTGGGGAGCGGAGGCTGCTGGGAAATTCCCTGTACTCTGGGCTTGGGTGCAGGACTGGAGTTGGTGAGATCCACTCGGTCGCCCCTGCCTCATTCATTTTTTCTCCAGGCCCCAACACCGGAAGAACTTTGAGGGGTGAGGTGGAGATTCCAGAAGGGGACACTCCCGTGTGACTTTAAACTTACAGGACAGATGGAGGCCTTCCTCTGGGTTGCTGAGTTACAAGAGGCCACCATTCAAGGCAGAAGAGCCTTCCAGAAATAAAAAGGGTGAGTTTGGCAGGACCATCTAATGCTTAAGCCAAATTCTAGCATGCTCCCAGGGATGTGTGCAAGAAGCCAAGGATCCAGACCTTCAGCCCAGCAGCTTTCCACAGAACCACATGACCTTCTCGGGAGCCCCACCTCCTACGTTGTTTTAGGTGTAGACCACATGTGCGGGACAGGCGTGGGTGAGCGCCTGGCAGCGCAGGGGTGAGGGAAGCAGGGCAGGAACTGAGTGGGGAGAAAGGCACCAGGACGACCCTGGGTGACAATTCCTAAGTCACTGACTGCTCCATTCTCTGATAAAATCTCAGGCATTTATCCGACACCTCCTGCTGAGGTGAGTACCCCCCCAACATGGTCTAAGTACCCCACATACGTGGTCTCAGTCCTAACCTGTAAGCGTATCCTCCTCTGAGAGTCACTGAGACTTACAGCCCATCGCTCCCAGGGTTACGCCCAGAGTAGCTCTCGGGGAGCCAGCATGGGAGCCTGATGTATCTGAGACAAAGCCTAGGCCTCTGGCTGCTGTAGGGGGTGGGGGAGCAGGAAGTGGGGGTCCTGAGGTCCAGGTTCCACAGAACCAGGCAAAGCGGAGGCATAACGCAGAAAAGCCTAGTCTTATATCAGGGAGACCGGCAGTGAGCAGCCAGGAGCACCCGGGGGAGAGGTTCTCCCTGCAGCCCCGACGTGCTTGGTAGCCCCTTTCCCCAGCCTCCCTCAGCCTCTGAGAAGTTGTGCTGACCCATGGTTAGGAAGTGGGGGTGGCAGTCACATCCGCAGGCCAGGATCGGGGGTGCTTACACCACTTTCAGGATGCCCGTGGCTGTGAATGTCAGGCCTTTCAGTTGGACGATGGGATCTACCAGGCTCTGTGGGCTTGGGCTGGTCCGGAATTGGGTGAAAGTGAAGTGGATCTTCAGGAGGTTTGAGTACTGCATCAGTGCAAACTGCAAAGGCCAGTGGGGAGGGCCCAGGACTTAGCAGCTGTTACCATTGTTTTAATTTTAATTTTTTTTTTTTTTTTGAGACAGCGTTTCGCTCTTGACACCTAGGCTGGAGTGCAATGGCATGATCTCAGCTCACTGTAACCTCCGCCTCCCAGGTTCAAGCAATTCTCCTGCCTCAGCATCCTGAGTAGCTGGGATTACAGGTGCGCACCGCCACACCCGGCTAATTTTGTATTTTTAGTACAGACGGGGTTCCTCCATGTTGGTCAGGCTGGTCTCGAACCCTTGACCTCGTGATCCGCCTGCCTCAGCCTCCCAAAGTGCTGGGATTACAGGTGTGAGCCTTTGCGCCCAGCTTTTATTTTAACTTTTTGTACAGACAGGGTCTCATTATGTTGTCCAGGCTGGTCTCAAACTCCTGGCCTCAAGTGATCCTCTTGCCTTAGCCTCCCAAGTAGCTGGAACTAGAGGCACATGGCACCATGCCTGGCTTTTTTTTTTTTTTTTGGTAGAGAAAAGGTCTATGTTGCCCAGGATGGTCTCGAACTCCTGGCCTTAATCAATCCTCCCACCACAGCCTCCCACAGTGCTGGGATTACATATGTGAGCCACCACACCCAGCCATTTTGGTTTTATTGTTAGTAAACTTTTTATTTGGAATTATTTTGGATTTACAAAACATTTCCCATGTGTTTTGAGGCCCTGAAAATAATATACTGACACCCAGAGAAGAAAATTCACTGGCCCAAAAATACAAAATGTAAACTGGAAAATCAAAACCAAGTGATGTTTCCTTCGCAGTTTACAAAGAATCACTTTGCCAACCACAATATTTGCTACCCTTCGCTTTTAAAAAATTTTATCATGCCTTAAATCAATTTATGTATTTCCTCACTTCTCAAGAATTTGTGGCTGGGCAAGGTGGCTCATGCCTGTAATCCCAGCACTTTGGGAGGCCGAGGTGGGAGGATCGTTTGAGGCTAAGAGTTACAGGCCATGTTGGGCAACATAGCAAGACTCCATCTCTACAAATAAAAATTTAAAAATTAACCAGGCATGGTGGCATGCACCTGTAGTCCCAACTACTCGGGAAGCTGAGGCCAGAGGATCACTTGAGCCTGGGAGGTCCAGGCTGCGGCGAGCTGTGATTGCACCACTGCACTGCAGCCGGGATGACAGAGCAAGACCCTGTTTAAAAAAAAAAAAGTGGGTTTTTTTGCACATACATAGGTGCTACTTGCTGGGAAATAATAAAAAATCATTAGTTACATGGAAAA
The DNA here is from genome assembly GCF_049354715.1 of Callithrix jacchus. Taxonomy (NCBI): domain Eukaryota; kingdom Metazoa; phylum Chordata; class Mammalia; order Primates; family Cebidae; genus Callithrix; species Callithrix jacchus. Next base: position 30,909,645 of record NC_133513.1, on the reverse strand, counting down.
TAAAATAAACCATCAATCAGTTGCTGAGTTATAGTCAGTCAAATTTCATAGCAGAATTATTTTTTAAACGCTTTCAACGTTTTTAAATGGCAGAAACATTGTATTTTCTGTAGTTTCCGGATACCTATTAAATGCCATGGGGGGGGGCCTCCTAGGTCAGGATTCAAGTCAGGCCTGCGCTGGGACCACAGCTTCATCCTCCAGCCCAGCCCCATCGCACGCGGCTCCGCCGACCTGCCCCCACCCCTACCTGGGATGCCTCCCCCAGGCCAGCCTCCCCCGCCCCCCAGCCCCAGGTGCCCAGTCTTCACCAGGGTATCAGTGTCCTCAAACTGGTCTATTACAGCTTGGACAAAGCCCTTCATCTGGTTAAAGTCATTTTCGTCAATGCTTCCAGAGCCGTCAATCAGGAAGACGATGTCCATCTCTTGATGTGGATGCACTGTAGGGGAATGAGGAGGAATCAGAGACGCACTGCAGGGGCCCAGCCCCTTCCTGCAGCTCCTGCTCAACAGAGCCCAGAGGCTGTTCTTGGCATCCCCACCTGGTTTCCGACCTCTCCTTGGAGGAGGCCCTGATCAGCCGCGCCAGCCCCCTGCTCCCTTCCTCTCACATAGCCTGGAAAGAGCAGGAGGAGAACGCAGGGCCCTGGTGGCTCCTCATTCATTTAATCAACAAATAATTCATCAAACACAGACGTTAGGGGTGCTACAAGCATCGTGGGAGAATGTCAAGCAAAATGATTCAGGGTGCGTGTTCTGGAGCCAGTGCGCCTGCGCTAAACCGCAGCTCAGCCACGTGCTAACTGGTGAATTCAGATTACTAAACTTCTGTGGAATTTCAGTGTCCCTGTGTGTAAAATGAAGGTAGTAGCAGTGGCTACCACGTGGGATCACTGCAAGGATAAAGCAGCATGCGCATAGATGCGGGAGGCAAGGCCTGGCCCTCCGCCAGGGTCCAGCCCCATCCTCACCATGTGCCAGGCACCTTTGAGGCCTGTAGGATTTGCCTGTAGGGAAGATGCAGGGTGGCGGGCTTGTGGGGAGGGGGAAGAGGGCCAGGGATCCACCTTAGACCCCGCCCCACCCCTCATCAGGACAGAGGCCCTCATTTCCAGCTCCGTGGATTTGGCTCTCAGCTGAGTCCCTTCCCAGGAATTGCGCTAGGCAGAAGGGAACTGTCACCCACGGGGACACCTTCTGCACCTGAAGGCAACCTTTATCTGATGACTGGTTTGGGTCTGAAGGACCAGCTGCACACTGAGCCCCCCAGGCATTGGCTGAAGCCTCTGGTTTTTTCATTTCTTGTTTTTTTTGAGGCAGAGTCTGACTGTCACCCAGGCTGGGGTGTAGTGGTGTGATCACAGGTCAGTGCATCCTCAACCTCCCTAGGCTCAGGCAGGTCTCCCACCTCAGCCTCCTGTGTAGCTAGGACTACAGGCATGCACCACCTTGCCTGGCTAATTTTTGTATTTTTTGTAGAGATGGAGTTTTGCCATGTTGCCCAGGCTGGTCTCAAACTCCTGGGCTCTAACGATCCACCCACCTTGGCCTCCCACAGTGCTGGGATGACAAGTGAGTGCCCCCGAGTCGGCCTTGGGCCTCTGTTATGATTGTATTGCATCCACTCTTCACACTCCCACAGGTGCGGCACCCAAGAACATTCCAAGTCAGCCGCAGTGGCTCACGCCTGTATTCCTAGCACTTTGGGAGGCTGAGGAGGGTAGATCACTTACAGTCAGGAATTCAAAACCAGCCTGGACAACATGGTGAAACCCCATCTCTACTAAAAATACAAAAAAAGTAGCCGGGCATGGTCGTGGGTGCCTGTAATCCCAGCTACTCAGGAGGCTGAGGCAGGAGAATCACTTGAACCCAGGAGGTGGAAGTCGCAGTGAGCTGGGATCACATCACTGCACTCCAGCCTGGGCCACAGAGTGAGACTCCATTTCAAAAAAAAAAAAAAAAAAAGAACATTCCCAAGTGACCTCAGAGTCTGCCTGGGGGGACCACACCTAAGACCATGGCTTTAAAAGAGATGCCACCCCTGCCCTCGTGGAGCTCACTCCGCAGTCATGAGGACACACCATATGCACATCAACAAACAAGACTCTTCATGCTGTCCCCAGGCTCATGTGGGGGATGTGACCATGTTCAGGGCCCATTTGGTGGCTCCACCAGCAGCCACATCCTGTGCTGCCCCCAGGGCGGTGGGAGATCTGGCCACCAGAGCACTAAGGTGTGAGGCCCACACCGCAGGGCTGTGGTTTTTGCCCCCTACCCACCACTGTGAAAAAAAATGCCTTCCCTCTTTCCTCTCCCCAGACCCAGCTGTTCAACCACCTGGTGCTTCAAGGGTGCTGGGGAGAAACAGAAGGTCACTTCCCTTCCTGTTTCTTCAATCACCAGCAAATCTCAACATCCACAGAGCAGGCTGCAGATCCCCTAGGAGCTCCCCTTTTTTGCCCACGTCTGGGCAGCCAACATCTTGCAGTGGTGCCCATTTTTTCAGCTGCATCCAAAAACCACCCTCTCATCCTCTCTCAGGCCAGGTCTGTGGCAATCCTCTCACAACGTCTCTTCTGTTTCTTGGTCTTTTTATTGAATCCCCTGGCCTTGCACTAGCAGGAGCCTGGACATGTCCTTTCGAAAAAAGACTCTGCCAATCAGGCAAGGATGGCTCAAGCTCTGGGCTCTGCCTCTTGCTATCAATGGGAACTCATCTCTCTGAACCTTGGTTTTCTCCTCTGTAAAATGGGAATGGGCCTGCCCACCACCCGGGATGTTGTGAGGATGTAGTAAGGTGATTCCTACCAGGCACTCAGCACTGCCTGGCACACAGGTGATGCTCAGTGGACCTGGACCCTTCCACTTGGGCCCACACCCAACTTGCCTGCACCATGATTATGCTCCAGTCCATTTGCATCAGGCATCCCACCTCATGAGTTTCAGAGATAACTCTGATAACACATTTACCCCTTGTTTTTAAGTGCCACCTCCCTAAGCTGGCTTCACAGAAATCTCAGGCTGGCTGTGGTCCCCCCAGGAGCCCTGGATGCCCCTTCCCCCTTCCCTCGGACCCCTCCATAGACTCCACCTTCACCATTTGCTCTGGGGATGTTTCTGCGGCTGCTCCACCTTTGTCTAAAGGCCCAGCGTGCCTGGCATCATGGCCTCTCTGACTCAATCGACACCCTCGGTCAGCACCCTGAGCAGCCCCTGGCATTCCCACCAGCACCGAAGATGAGACAGTTTGCCTGTATCTTCCTCCCAGTCCCAGCACACAGTCCCCAGCTGGAAGACGGGTCAGAGGGGCTAACGTATACTATGTGCCAGGCAGGGTTCCAAGTGCTTTTTACACCTCAATCCCTTCCGTCTACATAACCCCCTGATGATTGAGCTCTATTTTGCCAATGAGGAAACTGAATGCCTTCGAGGAAATGAAGCTTTAAGGGAATGAAGCCTGGCACCCGTGGAAAGTGAACTTGGGCACCACCATGATGCAGACCGCCCCTCAGAGAGATGCCACGGTGGTGTCCTCAAGCCCCGTTCTCTGTGAAAGACATGGACACTGATAAAATTGCACATCACTTTTTCCGGAGTCCTGTTGGCTCCCTTAGAGAGGAAAATTAGTTTGGGGAATCCTTGAAGCTCAGCCGTGAACCATCCAGAAGAAACACCTCCCTCATGGATTTATCATCCTCACCACATCTTCACCACCCTAAGGTCCTTCCTCTGAAACTCAAGAAGTGGCCGTGCACTTGTTGGCAACTGGAAGATACTCGTGTCCTCCACAACCTGCACACTGAGGCTCCTCTCTGCCCCCATCAGAACTTTCACCCCTCAGGCCAGGCACAAGGACTCATGTCTGTAATCCCAACTCTTTGAGAGACTGTGGTGGAGGATCCATTGAGCCCAGGAGTTCAAGACCAGCCTGGGCAACATAGCAAGACCCCCATTTCCACAAAAAAAATAAAATAAAAGAAAGAAAAATTAGCCAGGTGTGGTGCATATACCCACAGTCCCAACTACTCGGGAGGCTGAGGGAGGAGGATCACTTGAGCCCAGGAGTTCGAAACTGCCGTGAACTATGATTGCACCACTGCACTCCAGTCTGGGTGATATAGCAAGAATCTGTCTCAAAAAAATCATCAGGGTGTGCATGCAGCCTGACAGACACCCTGTTTTTTGTTTTTTCGTTTTTGGTTTTTTTGAGATGGAGTTTTGCTCTTGTCACCCAGGTTGGAGTGCAATGTTGCAATCTTGGCTCACTGCAACCTCCGCCTCCCAGGTTCAAGCGATTCTCCTGTCTCAGCCTTCTGAGTGGCTGAGATTACAGATGCAGGCCACCACATCCAGCTAATTTTTTTGGTATTTTTAGTAGAGGGGTTTCCTCACATTGGCCAGGCCAGTTGTGAACTCCTAACATCAGGTGATCTGCCCGTCTCAGCCTTCTAAAGTGCTGGGATTATAGTCATGAGCCACCATGCCCAGCAGAGACCCTGTCTTAAAAAGGGAAAAAAAGAAGAAAAGAAAAAACCCTACAAAGAACTTCTACCCTGGAGCAGCAGGGCTTCTGCCTGAGAGGCCCTCCCCTCCCGGCTTCTCTCCTAGCTACACTCAGCCCTCAAGGGAGGGTACAGGGGCCCAGACAAAGGCCTTACACCTGCCCACCCTCAGTGCCAGCACATGCTTCAGCAGGAGCCATGGCCTGCAGGGGACCTACCTGGCAGGGCATCAGGGACTGTCCGGATGATCTCCCAGTGAGAGCCCAGCAGGAGGCAGGAACCCTTTGAGTACAAGTTCTCCCCACAGGCTCTGTGCAGAGTTGGGCCACAGGCCTGGAACAGAAGCCTGTGAGCCAGGAGCCCCCAGCACCCGCTCCTCCTCACCCCCAGCCCTGGCCTCCTCCCCCACAACTCTCCCCTGGCCAGAGGCACTCACTCACCAGAAGCCAGAAGAGGTGAGTGGAGGCTGCCAGGGTCAGACCCAGGGACATGTTCACGGCCTCGGGGCAGAGTTCGAGGGCAGACACGTGGGACCTCACTCACAAACACACTCATTTGTGGGGAGGGCCTAGACTGGAAGCTAAGCAGGGGGCACAGTTGGGTTCAGGAGGGTTGAGGGCCCCAGTTCCCAGGTTGGTCACTCACTGTGCAGCCGGATGGGCTGGCACACACGGGTGGCAGCCTCGCAGTCATACAGACGTCCCGTCTGGTTAGCCGCCACCACCTCCAGGGGGGCTCCCACCACGAGTCTGGAGACACAACCGTGGCCATGTCACTGCAACTGCAGGAAGAGTGGAAGCCGCGGGCACTTGGGGGCAAGGAAGTGCCCCTCCATGGGGAAGTGAGACTTTGTGAGGGTAGTTCCTGGCCGCTTGGCAGAATGTTCAGAAATCAGGGCCGGGGTGTAACCCACAAACGCCCAGGGACCCTGCTGGGTTTCTGTTCATTTGGTTTTGAGCCTTCATACATACGTATGTGTGTATTTATGTTTAGAAAAACAATTTTTTTTAATATTCACCAAAAAGAAAACTATTTAAAGACCAAAATGGCATTTCCCCATCATGGGTAAGTACATTGCATTTCTGAGTTGCCATTACTTTGAGCCACCCAAGAAATAGATCATCTCAAGTTAATTGAAACAATTTCCTGAAGACAGAAGCCTTCAAAATAAATAGTCAATTCATTGGATCAATGTAAATATTATATGAGCAATTTCAATTGACCAGTTTAAAGTAGTATACCAGGATTCACAGCTATATCTATAGTTATGTAGAGTTGATGGTTTATTTGCAAAACTCCCTAAGTGGGAAAAATTTTTTAATTTTGGAAATGTTCATCACTATCCACAATCTCCCCACCCAGGTGAGAAAAACAGACAAATACTGGTGTATTTTAATGTGCCAAGCAAGGCTTTGATAAATGGGCTTACGGGGACTCCTTCTATAGGGCCCCTCCTCTACAGAAAGCTACAGTCTGCATGACGTGGTGCAGGGGACACCTAAAGCTTTGTGATGAAACCCTGAGCTTCGGCTAGAGAGGCAGCAGTTGGGGACCCTCTGATACGAATGAAAAGCAGACCTTTAGTGTAAGCTATCAACCCTCATGTTTTTATTTACCCAAACCCTTCCTGACAGGCTGGCTCCATCTTTTCAGTATTGGGTTATGAATCAACAGAAGCCAGAAAAAACAGTGACTTTATAGTAACCTCCTCCTTGTAATCACCTCCTCCATGGAGCCCTCCCTGTGACCAACTGAGCCTTCCTATCCTCTCAGACTCACTCCAGCACCACCTCCTCCATCGAGCCCTCCTGAGTCTGCTCACTCCCTGCCTTTGCCCCCCAGACCTTGGTGATTCTGGCCCCCAGACCAGACCAGAGCGTTACCAACGATATATTAGTTTACTGTAACGTGAGTACTGGGGAATGGTGAGCAATAAATAGTTTTTTTTTTTTTTTTTTTTTGAGACGGAGTTTCACTCTTGTTACCCAGGCTGGAGTGCAATGGCGCAATCTCGGCTCACCGCAACCTCCGCCTCCTGGGTTCAGGCAATTCTCCTGCCTCAGCCTCCCGAGTAGCTGGGATTACAGGCGTGCGCCACCATGCCCAGCTAATTTTTTATATTTTGAGTAGAGACGGGGTTTCACCATATTGACCAGGATGGTCTCGATCTCTTGACATCGTGATCCACCCGCCTCGGCCTCCCAAAGTGCTGGGATTACAGGCTTGAGCCACCGCACCCGGCCCAATAAATAGTTTTATATTCTCTTTTTCTGTTCGATTAAAAACAGGGTCTCACTTTGTCACCGAGGCTGGAATGCAGTGGCACAATCATGGCTCATGGCAACCTCAACCTCCTGGACTCAAGTAATCCTCCTGCCTCAGCCTCCTGACTAGCTGGGACTACAGATGCGCGCCTCCTCACCCAGCTGTTTTTTTTTTTTTGTTTTTATAGAGACAGGATCTTGCTATATTGGCCAGCCTGGTCTTAAATTTTGGGCCGCAAGCAATCCTCCTGCCTTGGCCTCCCAAAGTGCTGGGTTTGTAGATATGAACCACAGCACTCAGCCAATATATTCTTTTTTTAATGGGGCCTGAAAAGCTGATGGTGATGGAAGTCAGACCAGGGGATCTCTGGGTTTGCTGGGTAATGAGAAGGGGCCCATGGCAGCCCTGTGCCTGTGGGGTTTTACACAGGAGCAGCTGGCCTAGGTGGTGCTCACTATGGCACACATAGGTGTAACCCTTCATTAAGTTGGGTCTTTCAGATCTGTGCTCTTCAGTTGGCCACATTTCCAAATAAAGAAAAAAGCCTGGTGCCTGGCACTTGCTTCCATCCCCCCAGACTGCCGGCCACGTGAGGAAGGGGGAGGGATGTGTGGTTGGAGCTTGGTGACCTCTTGTACCTCCTTGTGACCAACTGAACCTTCCTGTTCTCTGGGGCTCATTGCCAGCACCACCTCCTCCATGGAGCCCTCCTGGGTCTGCTCATTCCCTGCCTGTGCCCCCCAGACCTTGGTGACACCTGTGTCACATTGTGACTTGAGCTCTCTGGGACAGGAGAATGTCCCAGTGAGCTCCTGGAAGCGGGGGCAGGTTCATAATTTGTGGGTCCCAATTCAAAATTTAAATGTGGGGTCTCTTGGGGTTGGGAGGCTCTTTCCTTTCTTCTGCTCTCTCCCTAAACCTGTCCTGGTTTTTTGCATTTGCTATGTAGTGTCCCCACTCCCTCAGGGTATGCACAGTGTGAGTACAACTAACCCTGACTTTACCCAGCTCATGCCAGGGGCAAAAGGTGGCAGCGGTCACTGCACCCACATGGGTGGCAGAGCCAGCAGCTGAGACCCTTCCTTAAGAGGTGGTGAGAGGTGGGGCTGCTGCTGAGCCGAGGCTCCAAACCCCCAGTGCATCTCCCTTCTCCTATCACTCTTTTTTGTCTGTTTTTTCGTTTTTTTGACAGAGTCTCACTCTGTCACCCAGGCTGGAGTGCAATGGTGCAATCTCGGCTCACTGCAACCTCCACCTCCCAGGTTCAAGCAATTCTCCTGCTTCAGCCTCCCAAGTAGCTGGGGTTACAGGTGCCCGCCATCACACCTTTCTAAATTTTTTTGTATTTTTAGTAGAGACGGGATTTCAGTGTAGGCCAAACTCCTGGCCTCAGGTGATCTGCCTGCCTCAGCCTCCCAAAGTGCTGGGGTTCCAGGCATGAGCCACGATGCCCAGCCCTGCCATCATTCTTCACTTACAAAACACAAATGCACAGATAAAATCATGAAGAATTGGCAAGGCAGGGTGGCTCACACCTGTGATCCCAGCACTTTGGGAGGCCAAGGCCGGAGGATTACATGAGCCCAGGAGTTCAGCCAGTCTAGACAACATAGCAAGACCCTGTCTCTATAAAGAGTAAAACAAAATAAAACAGGCATGATGGCATGCACCTGTGGTCCCAGCTGCTCAGGAGGCTGAGGTGAGAGGATCACTTGAGTCTGGATTGAGGCTGCAGTGAGCTGTGATTGCACCACTGCACTCCAGCCTGGGCAACAGAGCTGGAGTAAAACAACAGAGATGGAGTAAAAATCATCAGGAATTTCAAGAGGTCAAGGGCAGAACATTAAACTCCAAACATAATGAGTGTGGGCCCCATGTGACTGCACTGGCCCCGTAGCTGGCAGATTAAACGCCTCCCGCCCGAGGTGAGGTAGGGTCTTGCCTATAATTTTGTGGCCCTTCTTGGGATTGATGATTCTTCACAATTCAAAAATTTAAAGATCTCTTCACTTCCTCCATCTTCCCTGCACCTCATCTTTTACACATTTCTTACGTCACCTTTAATTTTGGACTTCCTTCCATAAGCAGTGCTTGAAACTCACAATTTGCTGATTTCAGCAACTATAAAATTCTCTAACTTCACCTAACTCGTATTATCGCTTGTCTCAGCAAAATTTGTTCTTTTCCACTCATTTTTAGAGATCAATAATACGTGGTGTCAGGGCCTCCAAGGAGCCAAGGAAAGACTCCTCACCCCTGCTGCCCTTCCTCCAGGACACCTCCCTGAAGTAGCCCGTGTGTACCCACCCACAGCACACGATGCGGTGGAGGTTGTGGGGGGTGGTGAGTGGTGCCTACCGAGATCCACCAAACTGCACCACACTCTGTCCAAAGCCAGCTGCATCCTCCTGGAAGATCGTGGGCTCCTCCACATCCAGGTTGAATCCATGATAAGAAGCCAGGACTGAGGAATATTTGGCAGGGGTTGGGGGGTGGGGTTGGGAGTTAAAGAAGCCCCAACCCCTCAGACCTCTCGGCCTCTTCTTTTTTATTTTTTTTTCCTGAGATGGAGTCTCGCTCTGTTGCCCAGGCTGAAGTGGAATGGTGTAATCTTGGCTCACTGCAATCTCCATCTCCTGAGTTCAAGTGATTCTCCTGCCTCAGCCTTCCAAGTAGCTGGGGTTACAAGTGCACACTACCATGCCCACTCTTTTTTGTATTTTTAGTAGAGATGGGGTTTCACCACGTTGGCCAGGTTGGTCTCGAACTCCTGACCTCAGGTGATCTGCCCATCTCAGCCTCCAAAAGTGCTGGAATTACAGGCATGAGCCACTGCGCCTGGCCAGGCCTGAGTTTCCATGTCACGTGAATGTGGCTGTGATGCAGTTTTCACCAGGGGGACTCTTCCCTACGTGCAGTCAGGACTTGGGGAAAACAGGCCCACAGAGGTGATATCTAACTTTTTCCCCTCCCTGGTGGATTCTGCGGCTTTCCACTCCCAGGGGGAAGCTGGGGAGACCTCTCTCACCCACATCAGGGACCCCATGAATAGGAGCAGGGAAGCCTGGGCCAACATGGCCATCTGGAGAGGCAGCTTAGTCGCCATATGAGCAGAGACCCTGATCCCCTCTTTGTTCAGGTCACACTCTCCCGACTCCAGGCCACTCGCACACGAGGCGGCTCCCTGTTTCAGCTCTTTACGAGAGTAGTGAGAGCCTACCACCAGCCTCCAGCCTGCCCTCCCAGATGGAGACCCCACAGAACCCCTCCAAGCTTCTCTCCAACCCCCTGGCCCCAATCACCACCCAGAAGGAGCACGACGCCGAAGGTCATCCCTGAGCAGGGTGTCGAGGGGAAGTGGAGTGCTGGGGACAGAGCACAGAAGGTGCTCACTCTCCAGGGGGTAGTTAAAATAATGACTCAGGGCCTCCACGCAGCAGGAGGAGGGGCACAGTGGGTAAGAGGGCCCTGGTTAATCAGAGAACAGAAGTAGGGGCAGAGACCAATGACGCCCTGGGGAAAAACCCTCATCCACTCCCCCTACACCACCTGCAGGGACCTGGCTTCCTTCTCCCAGAAGACCACCCTCCCCAGCCTTGGGAGCCGGTTGGTACCCAGGGTCCCACAGGAGTGGAAGAGCAGGAAGCAGAATGGCTGCAGAGACCCCAGCATGTGGATGTGAGCCTGGAGAGAGTCAGGGAGAGGGGGAGCTAGGCCAGGGTGTGGTTTCACAAAGCAGCACCCCTCCAGATGAGAATGGACACTGAAAGTAGCAAAGTCATGCAATGCGCTACCACTCAGCAAGAAATGAGATCAAACTACGGGCAGGATGCCACGGCTCATGCCTGTGGTCCCAGAGTTTCGGTGAGACCAAGGTGGGTGAATTTCTTCAGGCCAGGAGTTCAAGACCAGCCTGAGCAACATAGCCAGACCCTGTCTTTACAATAAATAAATAAGTAGCAAAGAACAAGCTACAGTTCCGTGCAACACCACAGGTTAAGGCAATTTTATCTTAAGTGAAAGAAGCCAGACACCAGAATGCCTAATGTCTGGTTCCTTTCATGTAGAAGTTAAAGAACAGGCAAAATCCATCTATGAAGATCGAAGTTAGAAGAGTGATTGCCTATTATGGGCCAGAGAAGGAAACTCTTTTTTTTTTGACAGGTTTTGCTATGTTGCCCAGGCTGGAACACAATGGCAGGATCAGGGCTCACTGTAGCCTCAAATTCCCAGGCTCAAGCAATCCTCCCACGTCAGCCTCCTAGTCACTGGGAATACAGGTGCGCACCACCATGCTCAGCTATTTTTTTTGTTTTTTGTAGAGATGAGATCTCACTATGTTGCCCAGGCTGGTCTTGAACTCCTGGACTCAAGCAATCCTCCCACCTCCTCCTCCCAAAGCGCTGGGATTACAGGTGTAAGCCACCACATCCAGCCAGGAATCTTTAACATGTTAAATTTAGCATTTAACACAGTATTCTAAAATTTGTTACATGGGGTTGGGGAGAAGGTAAATGAGTGGTTGTTATTTATTTTCTGTAATTTTCCATGTATTTGAAATATACCACAATTAAACATAAATATTCCTTTAAAATGTGAAAAAATGTTCTATATATAAAAGCCCAGGAATAGGCCAGGCGCAGTGGCTCATGCGTATAATCCCAGCACTTGGGGAGGCCGAGGTGGGCAGTTCACGAGGTCAGGAGTTCGAGACCAGCCTGGCCAATATGGTGAAACCCTGTCTCTACTAAAAATACAAAAATTAGCTGGGCTTGGTGGCGGGTGCCTGTGATCCCAGCTACTCAGGAGGCTGAGGCAGGAGAATTGCCTGAACCCAGGAGGCAGAGGTTGCAGTGAGCCGAGATCGCCTTTTATGTATCTGTTCACACTTGTTTTCTGCATTTCTTCATCATGCTGAATTCCCGACAGGTTGTATAAACCACGTAGTGTGGACACAGCTTTTTCCCTCTGAGCTGATCAAGTTTATAACATGTTCTGGAGACACATTCATTCAGGCTGAAAACTAAAGCTTTATTAACTTGGAGTCTGAGGAATTTATGCCTGTCTTGAGAATCAGTTCGACCACTCTGCCCCACTCACCCACGGGTGGGCTAACAGGCACACATCAACAGGGGCCAGCAGAAAACACCCACAACCAGCACCTCTCTTCCAGCCTGGTTAATGTATTTCTTTTGTTCACTCAGTCTCCTGAAACCACCAGCCCAGGCTTCTTGCTGCAAAATTGCCAGGTCATGAGAATTAAGTCATAAAAAGTTGGATGCTCAACTTTTCTGGCTCTATAGATGTGTTTGTTCACAGACATGCAACATTAAAGACAACTTAGCCAGCCCGGGCATGGTGGCTCATGCCTGTAATCCCAGCACTATGGGAGGCAGAAGCAGGAGGATCACTTTAGGGCAGGAGTGCAAGACCAGCCTGAGCAAGACAGTGAGACACCATCACAACAACAAAAAAAATTTTTTTTTGAGACGGAGTCCTGCTCTGTTGCCCAGGCTGGAGTGCAGTGGTGCAATCTCGGCTCACTGCAGCCTCTGCCTCCTGGGTTCCAGCGATTCTCCTGCCTCAGCCTCCTGAGTAGCTGGAACTACAAGCAAGTACCACCATGCCCAGCTAATTTTGTATTTTCAGTACAGACGGGGTTTCACTATGTTGGCCAGGCTGGTCTCAAACTCCTGACCTCAGGTGATCCGCCTGCCTCGACCTCCCAAAGTGCTAGGATTACAGGTGTGAGCCACTGTACCTGGCAATTTTTTTTAATTAGCCAGTGGTACGAGCCGAGATCATACCACTGCATTCCAGCCTGGGTGACAGAATGAGTCAAGGGTGAGAGGCCTCCTCGAACTGCCCTGTGCTCTGTGAATACAACCCTGCAAGCATCAGCCTCTTTAGGCTGGGTGCACCAGAAGCAGTTAGCCCATGCTATGGATGCAAGGCTAGGCAAGCTCCAAAATTGGGGCTTAGACAGGGAGGATTCTTAGGTTTGCTCAGAAAAGAACTCAAGAGCAAGCCTGTGTGGAAAAAAGCAGGTTTATTGCAGTGGCCGCAGTAGCAGAGTGGCTGTTTCCTGCAGAGCAGAGTGACCCATAGGCAGTGAGCCCAGAGTAGCAGCCAGCAGGCCACTGACTAACTGTACTTCTACTGACTTTTAATTACATGCAAATTAAGGGCAGATTATTCAGAACTTTCTGAAGAAGGAGTGGGGAGTTTCCGGAACCATAGGAGGTAACTTGCTGACCATTGCTATGGCATGTTGCCATGGCATTTGTAAACTGTCATGGCACCAGTGGGGAGGTCTTTATGCTAATAAGCAGTGAGGGTAATAGAGTTTGCTCTCCTGGCCATCTGCTGATTCCAGCTGTTTTTTCAGTGCAGTCCCGTCTTGACCAGATCCTCTTCTGATTAGCTAGGTTGTGGCTAGAAAGCAAGTCCTCCTAATCTCCAACCTCACTCTCTCTCCCACCACTCACAGGATGAACATTGATTACAAATGAATAACAAAAACTCCCTTTCTGTTGCTAGAGGTTTCAGCAGCTGAAAAGCTCCCACATACCTGCATTGCGCAAAGACTAAAGCTGATTCAGACTTCGCAAGGCAGTGACTTATTCCAAGTGTGAGGTGACATGCTTACTCTCCCACGCAAGCGTTAGTCACTGCTATTCCGCTGTTTACCTCTGACATTACACAATGTCCAAGCTCTTCCTTCACAAAAGAATCTTTCTCTCAGCATAGTCTTCAAGCATAATATTTGCCAGACACTGTAGGTAGCCTATTCAACAGCCACCAGGCTGCCACCTTCCTGGCTGGTGGAGCTACCCCCCACACCTGCTTTTTTTTTTTTTTTTTTTTGATACAGAGTTTCACTCTGTCACCCAGGCTGGAGTACAATGGCATGACCTCAGTTCACTGCACTCCGCCTCCTGGGTTCAAGCGATTTTCCTGCCTCAGTCTCCCCAGTAGCTGGGATGACAGGCATGTGCCACCATGCCCGGCTAATTTTTGTATTTTTAGTAGAGACGGGGTTTTGTCGTGTTGGCCAGGCTGGTCTCAAACTCTTGATCTCAAGTGATCTGCCCACCTCAGCCTCCCAAAGTGCTGAGATTACAGATGTGAGTCACTGTGCCTGCCTGGAGCTACCTCTTTTTATTAAGCTTGTGAAAAGCTCACCTTCTCAGCACTGCACGCAACCAAGGGGATAGAATTTGACTCAATCCTGGTCAATGGGTAAGAACTAAACCCACCAAGAACTGATTTATGTCTGATTGGAAGGTCAGAAAGAATCAGTCAGTGCTGAGACTCTGAATTAAACACTAAGCTGCACCTGAACCTCTTGTAATGGAAAGACCTTCTATCTGCTCTTACATGCTTTTGTTTTTTTCTATTATTTGCAGCCAAAAGCAACTTTTCAATACAGGTACGAACTCTACTGCTGTTTTTACAAGCTTCTTGGAAATTATATGACTTGTATCTACTTTTGCTATAAAAAGCACCTTGATTTATGGCACTGTAGTTTTGCTGTCTCCTCTGTATTCGGTGATAATGTTAATCAATTTTGAATAGGAAAGCTACATGTGGCAGTTGTTCTGAGAAATCCCTATTGCTTTACCCAAGAAGTCATTGTGCTTTGAAAATGACACAAAAGCTCTGAAATGTTCATGTGACTGTTTCATCAAGTTTCAGAAGGGGCCTGCCAAAGCACACTAGGAACAAATGCATGTCAGAACCAATACAATCCACCTGACAGGGAGTATAATACCTTCTGGATATTTTCGGGTTTTGACTCACAATCATTTATCCCAGCATGCATGTCTATACTATATGGGCACTGGGCTCAATGCTTAAAAGTCAGTATTGACTTCGATGACATTATTCTAAATTGTAACAATGATATTATTTTTTAATCACAGCTTCCATGTGTGTGAGCCATTGATCCATTTTGTGATTCAGGGATCTAACACAACACAGTAGCCAACCCTGAAACTGCAAATGCAATGAACATACACAGTAACATACAAAGGAAGAATATCAGAAAAATAACACCTTATCAGCCAGGCACGGTGGCTCACACCTGTAATCCTAGCACTTTGGGAGTCCAAGGAGGGTGGATCACGAGGTCAGGAATTCGAGACCAGCCTGGCCAACATGGTGAAACCATGTCTGTACTAAAAATACAAAGGTTAGCTGGCCATGTTGGTGGTGCCTATAATCCCAGCTACTCCAGAGGCAGAGGCAAGAGAATCGCTTGAACTTGAACCTAGGAGGCGGAGGTTGCAGTGAGCCAAGATCACGCCACTGCACTCCGGCCTGGGTGACAGACTGAGATTCCATCTCAAAAATAATAATAATGAAAATCGGCATGGTGGCACACGCCTGTAGTCCCAGCTACTTAGGAGGATGAAGCAGCAGGATTACTTGAACCCAGGAGGTGGAGATTGCAGTGAGCCAAGATCATGCCACTGCACTCCAGCCTGGGCGACAGAATGAGACTCTGCCTCAAAAAATTATAATGAAATAAAATAGAAAATAACAACTTGTGGGCCGGGCTCGGTGGCTCACGCCTATAATCCCAGCACTTTGGGAGGCCGAGGCGGGTGGATCACGAGGTCAAGAGATCGAGCCCATCCTGGTCAACATGGTGAAACCCCATCTCTACTAAAAATACAAAAAATTAGCTGGGCATGGTGGTGCGTGCCTGTAGTCCCAGCTACTCAGGAGGCTGAGGCAATGAACATACACAGTAACACACAAAGGAAGAATATCCTGATTCAGGAGAATTGCCTGAACCCAGGAGGCGGAGATTGCGATGAGCCGAGATCGCGCCATTGCACTCCAGCCTGGGTAAAGAGTGAAACTCCGTCTCAAAAAAAAAAAAAAAAAAAAACTTGTTGCCTGAATTTAGACAAGAGTTCATTGCCATCCCTGGAGTCCACGTGCCACACAATTATTAAGGATGCAACACTGTTTCTGTGCAAATCAGTTTCAAATGTTTGAGATATATGGGTTTCTTGCTCTTTTTCTCTAAAGCCTACCACTTAGAAAACCATCGACCACCAGCAGTTCATAGAACATATTTCAAGAAACATCACTCTAGGGTCAATTTTTTTTTTCTTTGGAGATAAGATCTTGGTCTGTTGCCCAGGCTGGAATGCAGTGGTCCAATCACAGCTCACCGTATCCTCAACCTCCCAGGCTCAAGTGATCCTCCCACCTCAGCCTCCCAAGTAGCTGGGACTACAGGCATATGCCACCATGCCTGGGTAATTTTTAAATTTTTTGTAGAGGCAAGGTTTCAGTATGCTGCCCAGGCTAGTCTCAAATTCCTGAGCACAAGCAATCCTCCTGCCTCGGCCTCCCAAAGTGCTGGGATTACAGGCATGAGCCACTGTGCCCAGCCACAAAGGCTGAATTCTTACAAAGTCTCATCATCTGCCTCCCTACCTGGGGAAACTGCATAATAAGTAGTCATCCTGGGGACTCAAAAGCTTCAAGATCCACAGGGATTTGGGACCCTCTGCTGACACATGGGAGAGGTATTTTTGGCTGGAGATAAGGGCCCCTTTCCATCTTCCCTTCAAATCATTCAACTGCCTCCCTTCTGTTTTCCTAATTGAAACATCCACATGGTGTGAGTCCCTTGCTGATGACAGTTGCAGTGGCATCATTCAAGGTCAAGAATGGCTTTCCCTGTGTGGCCCCAGCTCAGTGCCAGACACCATGATGAACTTGATGCCAGGATGGTGGCATAATAATAAGAATGACCTTATTGCGGGCAGCAGCTCTCAATGTGGCACCCCAAAGCCCCCTTTCAGTCACTCACTACATGCGACAGAGTGCCCTTCAACACATCCTAGGACTTGTAGGAAACACTTGTGAGTACTGGTCGCTCCAGCAACCTTTCCAGGGGGAGGAGTAACCACGGGGGTTGTCCCTTCTCTGTCCTTTGCCCCCTCCCTCCACCTGACAGCTCCACCAGCTTCCCATAGGCACCAGCCCAGAGAATGGAGTGAGCCCATTAAGGGGTCAGGTTACTCCTAAGAAAGGGATATTCACAACCCTACTCTGGTTAATTTACTGTCCTGGCCCCAGGCCTCAGGGCTAACCAGGGCCCACCGTGGTAAAGGGACCGCATGGCCGTCATCCTTGAGGACCCACAACCACAAAAGGCCTTTTTTTTAGACCTCTGACATATTTCCCAAGAGCAGTAGATGCATCTTTGTGGGCATGTTTTAATTTATTGACACTAACATTTAAAGTGCACTCTTTAAAAATGATTGTATCCTGGCATTTCTTCATTTACTATATTTGTAGCCTCAAAAAATAGAAGTGATTGGGTCTCTTCTGCCCCTGGGGCTGGGTGAGCTGCATCCACACCCCGGCCATGTCCCTCCCTAGGGGGCACTCCTCCCTTCCAGCCAGCGAGGCTGCCCAACGCTGGAGGCCATCTCTGCAGAACCCAGCACCCAGTCATCTCACTCCCAATTCAGCCTGGGAAGTCGTGAGGGAGAGCCCTGCGATGAAGCCATGAGCTGATGCTGACATGACACTAATTCACTGGAAACAATGGTGATGATGGTGATAGGGGCCACAGGGCTTCTCACACCATATGCCCTGAAGCCCCCACTCTGGGATGGAAGGGGACTTCTCACATGATGCTGGAGAGTTCAGACATTGTCCTGAGGGTAATGGGGAGCCACTGAAGATGGGTGGGGATGAGCAGCGTGTTCAGAACTGTATTTTAGAAAGATCCGGCTGGGCGAGGTAGCTCAAGCCTGTAATCCCAGCACTTTGGGATACTAAGGCAGGTGGATCACCTGAGATCAGGAGTTCAAGACCAGCCTGACCAATATGGTGAAACCCCATCTCTACTAAAAATACAAAAGTTAGCCCGGCATGGTGGTGCGTGCCTGTAATCCCAGCTACTCAGGAGACTGAGGCAGGAGAATCACTTGAACCCAGGAGGCGGAGGTTGCAGGAGCCAAGATCACACTCCAGCCTGGGTGACAGAGCAAGAATCCATCTCCAAAAAAGAAAAAAAGATGCCATGCCTCATGGGGGAAGGGAGACGGAAGCCTGAGGGTATTGTCCATGTATTTCTAGGTAGAAATTGCAAGTCAAACTCTTTGGGGAACATAGCAGGGACCCTGTCCTAAGGGTTTTCAGTTGGAACCTTGACAAGACACAGGCCCCTTCCCAAGCAAGATGCTCCTCCCAAAGACAGGAAGCAGGCTGATCCCAGCCTCTCTAGGTGCAATGGTTCCTCCCCCTCCGGCCTGACAGGTAAGGGTAAGTAAATGTAGAACCATTGAGAGGGAGAGGAAGTCCAAGGCCAAGAGGGGATCATCTCTCACTGGGCAGGCTGGGGGTCTGATGTCCTGTTTTCTGGGGCAATTTGTCCATTTGCCTCCTCCATCATTTCCTTGTACTGACGCTTGAAAAAGCCAACCTGTGGGGGAGGACGGAGAAGAAACACAGGAAGTCCATTCAGTGGAAGAGAAGAAAATACAGGACTGAGGGAGACTGAGGGATCACTATTCTGGAATCCCTGCTAGGTTTGAAGCACTGCACTAGGAACTTTACATGCATTGTGTCAACTAGATTTAGCCAAAAAAAAAATTTTTTTTTTGAGACAGAGTCTCACTCTTGTCACCCAGGCTGGAGTGCAGTGGCACGATCTCAGCTCACTGCAACCTCCACCTCCCAGGTTCAAGCAATTCTCCTGCCTCAGCCTCCCGAGTAGCTGGGATTACAGGCACGTGCCACCACACCCAGCTAATTTTTGTATTTTTAGTAGAGATGGGGTTTCACCACATTGGCCAGGCTAGTCTTGAACTCCTGACTTCAAGTGATCCACCTGCCTCAGCCAAAGTGCCGGGATTACAGGCGTGAGCCACCGTGCCTGGCCTAGTTTTAGCCAAAATCCTGTGAGCTGGGTAGAGTCACCTCCACTTTGAGAAATCAAGGCCCAGAATGGAGCAGACACTGGCCTATAGTCAAAAACAAAAAGAATCTGCGGTGATGTCAGCATTCAAACTGGGTCTGTGCTTTTATATGATAATCTGCTGTCGAGAGAAACTGGAGAAGAGCGGGAAAGTAAGGCAGAATGTTTAGAGGAGGACTGAGAATCACAGAGTAGGGGCCGCTGGAGGTAGGCGATTTTGCAGGTGGGAGGCAATTTCTCATATGAAGCGACCCTGCAAGAATGTGCCTCTGCTTCAAAGTGAGCTCCTTCTCGCTCTGCAAAAAGATTGGGACCTGATGCTGGTGGGGTCCAGCGTAGCATAAAACACTCACTTTGTACAGTGCGGCTGTTATGAGCGCCAGCAGCAGCAGACCCCCCACGGAGCTGCCCACAATGAGGGGAGTGGGGTTGTGGATCTTGTACTTCTCCAGCACCGTCATCGTCTGAAGTGGAGGTGACCCCGTCAGAAAGCGCTTGTCCTCCTGCCATCCCAGACTCCCCACAGGTTCCCCAACCTTTAACTTCCTCCCCTGCTCCTTGGCCCTGCTCCAAAGGGTGAGATGCACCAGCATCCATGCCCTTAGGGACAGCTGTCCTGCCCAGAGACCTTCACCCTCTTCCCTCTCCCCATTTGCAAAAACACCCCCCAGCACAGCAGATGGAGCCCCAGGGGCCCTCTTTCCAGCCTGGCCACTGCCCCCACACAGTCTCTACCTGAGCGCTCATAAATGCCTCCTGTCCCGGAAGCTGGGAGTACACGGATGTGTCGAATGTAATTTCAGCCACACTCACTACCGATACCTTCTTCTGCGACGTCTGCAAAAGGGTTGGGGAAACCTGTGGAACTGGCTCTGGGGAGGCTCAGAGCTCCGGGGACAGCCTGGCTTGCAGATGGGCACAGACACGCCAGGTCCCCCCTGAGTCCGGGGCAGGGGCTCTGCCATTGCACCCACATACCTGGCGGACCCAGCCAAAGCTGAGGTTGCCCTTCAGGGTGAAGTCCAGCTCCTCCTGGACGCTGAAGGAGGGGACGTCACAGCGGAACCGCAGGCAGCCGGCAATGGTGCAGTCCTGGAGGCAGAGAAATCGCATCAGGTTGAGAAAGATGAGTAGGAAGGTCGGAGGCAGCATTACTTGGTGTGATTTGAGGGCAGCGGCCGAATCTGAATGCAAAAGGCTAGCTTAGCAGGATGGACGTGGAACATGAACTCCTGGGTGAAATTTCTCTGATTTGCCGCCTGCAGCGAGGGCTGGCCCAGAGCCCTCCTCACCAGCACAGGATTCTTCTGAATGTGCACCAGGAAGTCAGACACTGGGGGTGCGATTTTCTCGGAGGAGCACTGAAGGGATGGGTCCTGGGAGGAAACGCAGAGAACAGGTGTCTCAGCTGGGACCTCAGGGACTCATGAGGGGCACAGCGAATCCAGGTAAAAAGTGCATTCACAGAGCCATACACAGTCCTCGGGTACCTGGGGATGGGAGATCTCCACCTCCGTCCACACAGCCTCCTGGTTCAGCTCCACAGGCACCCAGAGGTTGATGCTGACAGGCAAGTCCCTCTGTCCAAGGTTGTTGACCTGCACAGAGGGCGGTGAGGGCAGAGCCCACACCAAAGCCCACAGCCCTCCCCAGCCTCCCGCCCCAGCCCAGGCTCCAGTGTCTCCACCACCTGCCTGGTATCTGTGTGTGGCCACACGGCTTTCCTTCTCCTCGGCGGCTGAGAAGTTGAAGTACTTGGTGGATTGTTCATGGCTGGAGAGAGGAGAGGCATTGGTGGATGTGAACTACCACGGGGCCTCAGGCATTGGCTGTGGCATGAGGGACAGGTGGGGCCTTGGCATGTCCTAGAATGGGAGCTGTGGCTGAGTTAGGTTAAAAGAGAGTTTAGAGGCCAGGCACGGTGGCTCACGCCTGTAATCCACACACTTTGGAGGCCGAGATGGGCAGATCACCTCAGGTCAGGAGTTCAAGACCAGCCTGGTAAAAATACAAAAATTAGCCAGGTGTGGTGGTGGGCGCCTGTAATCCCAGCTACTCAGGAGGCTGAGGCACGAGAATTGTTTGGAGCCAGGAGGCAGAGATTGCAGTGAGCCAAGATTGCCCCACTGCACTCCAGCCTGGGCAACACAGTGAGACTTGGTCTCAAAAAAAAGAGAGAGAGTTTAGAAAAGCAGGGCTGGGCTTCTAAACAAGGGCTAAGTGGCTGAGTGCAGTGGCTCACACCTATAATCCCAGCACTTTGGGAGGTCGAGGTAGGAGGATCACTTGAGGCCAGGATTCAAGATCAGCCTGGGCAACATAGTGAGACCCCATCTCTACAAAAAAAAATTTGTTAATTAGCCAGGCATGGTGGCACATGTCTGTAGTCTCAACTCCTTGGGAGGCTGAGGTGGGAGGACCACTTGATTCCAAGAGGAGTCCAAGGCTGCTATGAGCTGTGACCATGCCACTGCACTCCAACATGGACAACAGAGCAAGAGGTGAGCTCTTTAAAAAAAAATGGAGGCCCGGCGCTGTGGCTCACGCCTGTAATCCCAGCACTTTGGGAGGCCGAGGCGGGTGGATCACGAGGTCAAGATATCGAGGCCATCCTGGTCAACATGGTGAAACCCCGTCTCTACTAAAAATACAAAAAATTAGCTGGGCACGGTGGCGCGTGCCTGTAGTCCCAGCTACTCAGGAGGCTGAGGCAGGAGAATTGCCTGAACCCAGGAGGCGGAGGTTGCGGTGAGCCGAGATCGCGCCAGTGCACTCCAGCCTGGGTAACAAGAGCGAAACTCCGTCTCAAAACATAAATAAATAAATAAATACATTTTAAAAATGGGTGCAAAGAGCTCATAGCTGCCTGCAGTGGGGCTGAGCAGTAGGTGCAGTAAAGAGAAGAGAGCTCTGTCACGGACCTGCAGGAGAGCAGGGGCTAGGGCCTGCCCTTCCGCTTTCCTTCCAGCCCTTCGTGGAGATACAGGATGCCAGGGGCCAGTGGGACACGGCACAGGGCTGTTGACCAAATGCTACTGAGCATTGCCCCTTCTCAGTCCCCCACAGGCCTCCCCCGGGGCCCTTTTCTCCCATTTCCTCGGCTTTTCCAGGCCTGGTGTTTGGAGGTGAGGGAGAGCCCACAGCAGACTCTTCACAGGGTCTCAGTGTAAGGTCCCAAGCCCTTCTTGGACACAACTGGAGACCCACTGGCCAGCTGTGACTGTCACACCGGTGGCTGGTCTCACTTCTGCCTCACTGCTTCACTCTTCTGGCACCTGTCCTCTAGTTGGCATAGTCCAAATGCCAGCCCACCACACCTAGTCTGGAGCCTCATTCCTTCTCTGCCAATTTTTCATAGAGATGGGGTCTCACTCTGTTGCCCAGGCTGATCTCAAACTCCTGGCCTCAAGCGATCCTCTCACCTTGGCCTCCCCGCAAAATGCCCCAACCTGGCACTCCCTGTGCCCCAACCCACAGGGTCACATCTGCCGTGTGTGACTGAGCTGTGGACCACACATGCCTAGAGAAGGTGAGCTCTGCCATTGGGGCCCCTGCCAGCTGGTGTGAGAGCCTGGGCACAGCCCAGCACACAAGCTTAGAGTGTGCACCTGGCTGGGAGCCCCCACACTTGCAGGTGCAGGTGAGGGTGGAAAACACCAGGCAGGGGAGAACATCCAGCAAGGCACACCCCACAAGGATGGGGGTTCATGTCTGATTTTGATCACACATAATTGGGGCTCAGTAAATCTTCGCTGAATGTCTAATGAACATATGGGAAATAATCACAATGCCGTGCCTGCCACACAGCAACTTTGAGGAAGGCATTGACTGAAGGGAGGTGTCTGCTGAAACTTGACCTTTTAGTTTCAAGCACCTTATCTCACCCTCCCTGGTAGCATTTCAAGACCCTGTGTTTTGTTGATGTTGTTTTGTTTTTTGAGACAGAGTTTTGCTCTTGTCCCCCAGGCTGGAGTGCAATGGCGCAATCTCAGCTCACTGCAACCTCTGCCTCCCGAGTTCAAGTGATTCTCCTGCCTCAGCAAACCAAGAAGCTGGGATTACAAGCGCCCGCCACTACACCCAGCTAATTTTTGTATTTTTAGTAGAGATGGGGTTTCGCCATGTTGGCCAGGCTGGTCTTGAACTCCTGACCTCAGGTGATCTGCCCACCTTAGCCTCCCAAAGTGGTGGGATTACAGGCATGAGCCACTGTGCCCGGCTGGCCCTGTCTTTTTACCCAGTTTCTCCCTGTGGCAGGCAGGTCATCCATCCCTATCCTTCCCCAAGGGCACTGGGAAAGGAGGAGGGGCGTCTAAAAGCCCTGCAGGGTACAAGTGTATTCCCAGGACAAGAAGAAATGTCCTGTCCAGATACCAACAGCCCCTCAATGCTGTGGACCCTTCTGTGTCTAACTGATGCCTCTCTTTCCAAGGGGCCCTAGCCCCATCTCAGAAACCCACATCCCCTGCACCCTGCAGTACAGAACCACATGGCCCTAGATGGGATTCGGGCTTGGACCAGGATAACTTTGCTCCCCAGTGAGGCTTAGAAGAATATCAAAGGTAGGGACACGTCTCATATCTCCTGGGGAAGACAAGAGAATGTTGATGCATTTGAGAAACACTTTTAACTTCTATTAAAACTGGGATATAACGATAATAACATCACAATTATTAGGATAATAACTAGCCCACAATAAATATTTGTTGACGGCTGGGCATGGTAGCTCACACTCATAATCCCAGCACTTTGGGAGGCCGAGGCAGATGGATCACTTGAGGTCAGGAGTTCAAAACCAGCCTGCCAACATGGTGAAACCCCATTTCCACTAAAAATACAAAAATTAGCTGGGTGTGGTGGTGCATGCCTGTAATCCCAGCTACTCCAGAGGCTGAGGTAGGAGAATCACTTGTACTTGAACCAGGGAGGAGGAAGTTGCAGTGAGCCAAGATCACGCCACTGCACTCCAGCCTGGGCAGCAGAGTGAGACTCTGCCTCAAAAAATAATAATAATAGAATAAAATAGAAAACAACAACTTGTTCCCCCAATTTAGACAAGAGCCCATTGTCATCCCTGGAGTCCACGTGCCACACAATTATTAAGGATGCAACACTATTTCTGTGCAAATCACCAGTTTCAAATGTTTGAGACGTGTGGGTTTCTTGCTCTTTTTCTCTAAAACCTACCACTTAGAAGAGCATTTGACCACCAGGGGTTCGTAGAACACATTTTAAGAAACATCACTCTAGGGTCAATTTTTTTTTTTTTTTTTTGAGATAAGATCTTGCTCTATTGCCCAGGCTGGAATGCGGTGGTCCAATCGCAGCTCACCATATCCTCAACTTCCCAGGCTCAAGTGATCCTCCCGCCTCAGCCTCCCAAATAGCTGGAACTACAGGCACATGCCACCATGCCTGGGTAGTTTTTATCAAGGATAAAAGGAAACAAAAAAAAAAAAAAACAAAACAAACGTGTTGACTGGTAAGTGCTGCTGGCAATATTATCTAACACCCAAAACCTGACACATCTCAGGTGTTTGGCTGCTGCAGGGGACAAGGTCTACCCCCATCAGGGTGAGAGAGAAGAATCACTTTGCCTGCGGCACCTGCTGACCTGCTGGCCACAGTGTAGACAGCATACTTCACTGGGAGCTCCAGCTGGAAGGTGGTCTTGCTGGTCCTGGGGGTGTTGTTCTCACTGGAGAAAGAGGAGAGACCTGGTTGCCAAAGGCCCCAGAGGAGGAGGATGTGGAGTGGGGCTGGAGATGAGGGGCACTGCCCCTGGCCTGGCCCGGCTCACCTGCTCACATTGGCTACCAGAAGCAGCTGGTCTCCCAGGACAGCCTTGGGGGAGATGTCAAAGGTAGCCAAGAAGGTGATCTGAGGAAAGGCACTGAGGAGGTCACAGAGCAGTAAAGACAGGGTGGGGAGGGGAGCAGCGAGGGAACAGAAGCCAGGCTGACCTGGGCGCCGCCACGGAAGATGACGTGGTTGATTCTGCAGCTGATGCTCCAGATGCCCTGGCTCCCAGCTGGGGCGCTGTCACATGTCAGGCGCAGGGAGCGCAGCTGTCCCTGTTTCTAGGCACAAGAAAAAGTAGAGGAGTATTCGTTGAAATTGAAAGCAATGGTGAAAACCACAATGACTTTTGCATCAACCTATTATAACAGTATTCCAAAGACAAGATTAACAAGATATCTATGCTGGATGTGCTCACAGGCATCCGTAAAGTAGTGATGAAGCTTCCCGGAGCCCACCTTAAAGTTATATTTTTGTTTGTTTTTTGAGACCAGGTCTCACTCTGTCACCCAGGCTAAAGAGTAGTGATGTAGTCGCAGCTCACTGCAGCCTCAAACTCCTGGGCTCAAGCCACCCCCTCACCTCAGCCTCCTGAGTAGCTGGGACTATAGGCACACACCACTATGCCTGGCTAATTTAAAAAAAAAATTTTTTTTTTGAGATGGGATCTCACTATGTTGCCCAGCCTGGTCTTGAACTCCTGGCCTCAAGCATCCTCCCATCTTGGGCCCCCCAAACACTAGGCTAACAGGTATAAGCCATCACACCCCAGCCAAGGTTATGTTTTTAAAAGCTCCCCCATAGCTATCTGGTCAAACCTTCTTCCAAAGTAGAAATGTCAAATTTATTAAAATGTTCACCTTTTCATTGTTATTTTAAAGGCCTCTTATTACGGAAATTTTGAAACACAGCCAAAAGTAGAGACTAGAAAATCAACCCCCATATATACATCACTCATTTTAAGTAAAGAACATTTTTCTACTTTTGTTTCTACTCTGTTCTCTTTCTGAATACTTTAAAGCATGTCCCAAACATCATATTTGTGGGAAGTAGGAAAGTTCCTCTTTAAAGTTTTCTTTCTTGTTAAAGAATAAATTTGCTAATAACACTTTGTTAAGCCCTTATCCTATGTAGCGTTAAGAGATGTCATGCTGACAGGCATGTAATACATTCTATGTCCTTGTACTTTAACAAGATATCTGTGCTGGACGTGCTCACAGGCATGTCCCAGCTGGCAGCCTAAGCCCATTACCTGTTTAGAAAAGTTTTAAGTTGTTAGCCAATTGGGTTTTTGTTTAAATTGTAAGGTCTGCCTCCAGCCAACGGAGATCAGACACAGCAGTAAGGACGACCCCAAATGCATAAGGGATAAATATATCTGCTTTTCCTTCATTCATTGTACTCTGGCGGCAAGATGGCTAGCGAGAGTACCCTTCCTGCAGTCCAGGAAGTAAAAATTGAGTTGCTGAAAGATCCTCTGTCTCAGTGCTGATTTTTCTTTGTGGCACTGAGTATCTGTTTCCAACAATATTGTTCCATCTAGAAATACTTCAGTGTATACCACCAGCAGATAAGGGTATTTTAAATGTAACCACAAGACCCAACAAATCACAGCCAACAAAATTAACAATTACTCCTTAATATACCAATGTATCAATATGTTCTATTTTCTTAGATTGTCTCCAAAAGTGTCATTTACAGCTCATGTATTAAAATCAATATTGAACATATTACATTTGGCTGATAGGTCTAGGATCACTTTCAATGACAGTGATCACCCCTCATGTGCAGAGATGGCCTTTCCTGGTCTGTTCTTTGATACATCAATCAAAATGTGCTTCTGTTGGGAATACGAGACTAAGAGAAACAGATAAACAGATTAACAACCAAACATTATGTGTGGACTTAGCTTGAATTTTGGTTCAAATAGACCAGAGGTAAAAAGATATTTTTGAGACAATTACAGAATTTTGACTATTATCTTAATACCAAGGAATCACTTATTTCATTGGGTGTGATAATGGTGTTGAGGTCATATAAGGTGTCCTCATTGTTTAGAACTATAGAGTGTGTCTTTGTCTATTCCCTGCTGCTATTAATAGATTACCACAAACCAGGTAATTCATCAATAGAAGCTTCATGTTTCTGGGAACCAGGAAGTCCAAGAGCATGGCACCAGTATCTGGTGAGGGCCTTTGTGCTTCATCATCTAACAGCAGAAGGCAGAAGGGCAAGAGAGCACATGTGAGAGTGAGAGGGAAAAGGGACCAAACTCATCCTTTAATTAGAAACCCACTCCTGGGCCAGGCACGGTGGCTCACACCTGTAATCTCAGCACTTTGGGAGGTTGAGGTGAGTGGATCACTTGAGGTCAGGAGTTCAAGACCCACCTGACCAACATGCTAAAACCCTGTCTCTACTAAAAATACAAAACTTAGCTTGATGTGGTGGTGGGTGCCTGTAATCCCAACTACTCGGGAGGCTGAGACACAAGAATTACTTGAACCTGGGAGGCAGAGACTGCCGTGAGCCAAGATCATATCACTGCACTCCAGCCTGGGTAACAGAGCAAGACCTTGTCTCAAAAAACAAAACCAAAAAAACAAAACGAAACAAAAAAACCACCCCACTCCTGAAATAACTAATCTACTCTCAAAATAATAGTATTTATCCATTCATGAGGGCTTTGCCCTCATAACTTAATCACCCCTTAAAGGCCCATCTTTCAACACTGTTGCATTGGAATTAAGTGTTCAACACGTGAACTTTTGCTGATGCATTCAAGTCACAGCAGAGTGAATAAGGAGGAGTACAATGTCCCCCATGTCTGAGATTAGTTTTAAAATAATTCAGCAGGTCTGGCACAGTGGTTCATGTCTGTAACTCCAACACTTTGGGAGGCTGAGATGGGAGGATTGCTTGAACCCAGGAATTAGAGACCAACTTGGGTAGCACAGTAAGACCCCACTCTACAAAAAGATTAGCCAGCTGGGCATGGTGGCTCATGCCTGTAATCCCAGCACTTTGGGAGGCTGAGGCAGGTGGATCATCTGAGGTCAGGAGTTCGAGACCACCCTGACCAACATGAAGAAAGCCTGTCTCTGCTCAATACAAAAATTAGCCAGGCATGGTGGTGCGTGCCTGTAATCCCAGCTACTCAGGAGTCTGAGGCAGGAGAATCGCTTGAACCCAGGAGGCGGAGGTTGTAGTAAGCCGAGATTGTGCCATTGCACTCCAGCCTGGGCAACTAGAGGGAAACTCTGTCTCAAAAAAAAAATAGCCAGATGTGGTAGTTTGTGCCTATAGTTCTAGCTACTCAGGAGGCTGAGATGGGAGGATTGTTTGAGCCCAGGAGGTCGAGGCTGCAGTGAGCCATGATTGTGCCACTGTACTCCAGCCTATGTGACAGAGCAAGACCCTGTCTCAAAAATAAACAAATAAATAAATAAATAAATAAAATGTTAGCAAAGGGTAAGAACTGAAACAAATGTAGCAAAATGTTGCTAAGTGTTGAATCTGGGTGGTAAGTTTTGGGGAGGTTTGTTGTAAATGTTTTAAATTTTTCATAATAAATTTTTGAGACAGAGTCTTGCTCTGTCACCAGGCTAGAGTGCAGTGGCACAGTCTTGGCTTACTGCAACCTCTGCCTCCTGGGTTCAAGAGATTGTCCCACCTCAGCTTCCCGAGTAGCTGGGATGACAGGCATGGACCACCACACCAGCTAATTCTTGTATTTTTAGTAGAAATGGGGTTTCACCATGTTGGCCAGGCTGGTCTCAAACTCCTGATCTCAGGTGATCCACCTGCCTTGGCCTCCCAAAGTCCTGGGATTACAGACGTGAGCCACTGCACCCGGCCATAATAACATTTTTGTTTAAAAAGTCTGGTTCTCTTTGACTCCTTATGGTCCTGGTTCTATATTCTAGTGCAGGGATTGGCAAACAACAGCCACTACCTATATTTACACATAAAGTTTTACTGCATCTCAGGTATATTCATTCATAATCTCATTCATGTCAACCGCGGCGGCTTTCACTCCACAACAGCTGCGACACAGACCACGTGGCCCACAAAGACAAAATATATACTATCTAGCCCTTTGTAGAAAAAGGTTGCCACACCTTAATGCAGAATGACCAATAAATTCAACCCTTTGCTTCTACAGAACAGCATTTTTAAGTAGTTGAAGGATGAGATATGTTTTCCTTTAAAAAAGGAATATTGACATGATAGGGAGTAGAAAGAAATTTGGGCAGGATTCCCTCTGTCTCCGCCTTAGTTAGTGTCCTCAAACTGCCATGCCTGAAGTTGAACACCACAAGAGTGGAGGCAAGCCCTAGATGGCACAACTACCTCCAGGCCCCCTCCTGAACCGCACAGGAATCTATGCTCACACCCAGCCCAGCCGCCTCCTCCTTTCCCAGAGGGAGCACCTGGCCCTCTGCCACGTGGCGGAAGGACAGTCCCCCCGGGTGGGAGAAGGTGATGGTGGTTCCGTAGGAGTCTTCCCCGTCGTTCCACACCATCACTTCTGCATTTAGCTCCAGGTTACTCCCCACCAGCAAGGTCTTCAAGCTGGGCATCAGGAGAGGGAAAGGAGATGATTGTGACTGAGGCTAGAAATAATCTGGGAATAAAATGGGGTGGGTGGGGACGTGGGAGATAGACAGGGAACAGGACACCTGGGTTCTTTTTTTTTTTTAAGAGACAGAGTCTTGCTCTGTCACCCAGGCTGGAGTGCAGTGGTGAGATCATGGCTCACTGCAGCCTCCAACTCCAGAGCTCAAGCAATCCTCAAGCTTCAGCCTCCCAAGTAGCTGGGACTATAGGCATGCTCCACCACTCAGCTGGCTTTTCTGCTGTTGTTTTGTTTTTGTAGAAATGGGATCTCACTTTGTTGCCCAGGCTGATCCCTAACTCCTGGCCTCAAAAGATCCTCCTGCCTCAGCCTCCCAAAGTGCTGGGATTACCAAAGCCACCAGGCCCAGCCAGGACACCTGGGTTTTGAGTATAGGATGAGACAATGTTAGGGAGAGCCAGGGACAGGAGTCCCAGGTTCCAGGAAGGAGGCTGGGGTGCCAGGGCAGGTCTAAGGGCGGGGGGAGGCGGGGGCACTCACCCTGGGAAGCTGAAGGAGATGCCGAGATCATCCTGGCAGATATGGTCGGCTCCACAGTTCTTCTCAAAGGGAAGCTTCGTGGGAAGGCAATGGAGGGTTTTCTCTGAGACCTGAGCCCCACACTGCGCACCCTCTTTGGGAGACCCCAGTGCCAGGACTCACGGAGGCTGTGAAGTATCTCTGAGCATCAGTGGCCAGCATAGGCTGCAGGTTTCTGAAGTAAGGGAGGGGCTCGCCCACCAGTGTGAAGTTCAGACGCAAGGTGATGGGAGTCACAGAGTCCTCCACGCAGGCCTGGGGGATGGGCATGGGGGAGGGAGGAGGGTAGAGGGAACACTGCAGAGCTGGGCTCACCCCCCCTCCACCTGCAGTTCTTTTCCAGCTCCCACCTGGCTTTCCCTTCCTTCAGGGCCTGCCCAGCGTCACCACCTCCAGGAGGCCTACCTGACGCCCTCTCAGTTCTCTCCCCTGGTTTGTCTTTGTTTTTTTTCTCCTCCCCACAGACCTCCTGATCAGAAATGACTGTTTTGGCTACTGCTCTGCCCCTGACCCTCAGGGCACAGCCTGTCTTTGAGGAGCAACTTGATAAATGCATGTCCAATGAATGCCTGAAAAAAAAACCCAGCCAGAAGCCCCAGACCTCACTCTCAGGCTGCCCAATTCCCTTTCCTGAAATACAGCCGTGTGGCCCCTGGCCGCTGCAGCCGATCTCATCACTCGTTGGCTTGCTCACTGGTTGACATGCAGTAAGCGCCTCCTGTGGCTGGTCCCGGTCCCGTGCTGGGCTGAGCCACAGGGAGGCTGGAACACAGCCTGTTCTCTCCTGCCCTGCCCTCTGCCAGCCCCAGCGCCGCCGCCACCCACGCCTGTGCCCAGTCGCACCGGGAGCAGCAGATTGAAGTTTTCACAGTGTGTCTGCAGCCCGAGGACTTGGACTCGGCTCAGACTCCGGCTCTTTGTTTCTTGGAAAGTGGCACGGGGACTCAGGCGGCCAGGGTCAAGGGCCAGGTCCAAGGTCACAGAGCTTTGGAGGTCACCTGTAGGTGGTCACAGGGATGGCGTTGAGAGAGACAAAAACCCCTGGGGTGGATAACGTGCAGGATGGGAGACAGGCGTCCAGGGCTGGGGGACTCCAGAGGTCAGGGCGTCCTGGGTTGGAGGGAGAGAACTCACGGCTCCTGAGCAGGTTCTTGGAAATGTTGTCAATGTAAAGGCAGATGCTGGCATATCCCAGGGGCTGGTCAGAGACCTCCTGCTCCTGACACTCAAACACAGACCGGGGGATCTCAGCAGGTATGAACTGCATGCTTGCCCTCACCCAGAGCACAGGTCTGGTCCTGTGGACAGAGCACCAACCTGAGGACAGCCCCTTGGCTCCTGGGAGCACAACATGGGGTGGAAGGAAGGGTGGGCATCCCGGTCTGGACCTAGAACCACCCAGTGAGCGTCCAAGGAAGGCTGCTCTCACCTGAGCAGGAGCACCTGGCCCCGGGCCCCCACCGCCAGGTCCACTAGCCCATCCTGGGTGAGGTCCTGACCCCCGCTCAGCGCCTGCCCAAAATACTGCAGCCTGGAGGAGAGCTGGGAGCCCGTGATCCGCTGGCCAGAAGAGAAAATGGTGAATCAGGCTGGAAGGCTGGGGAAGAACTTGGAAATAAGTAACAAGGGGGAATATGGAGGTAGGGCCGTGGGGGAAGGACAGAAGGGGTGAGATGTGAACAGAAGTCACCAAGAAGAGCCTGAAAAGAGGAGGTAGGGTGGGGAGATGGTTGCTAAGGAAGAGATGTAGGAGTGGAGATTGGAAGGGTGTCCTGGTGACCCAAGTGTCATTCATTCAGTCAGTCTCTACTTCCAATTCTGACTCCTCCACCTCTGAGCCATGAGGCGGGGGGCAAGGACTCAATCTTTCTGTGTCTTGGTTTCCTTATCTTTCACCTAAAGATACTATGAGCTCTGAGTTTAGCTGTGCACAGGAGAGGA
This sequence comes from Callithrix jacchus, assembly GCF_049354715.1. Taxonomy (NCBI): domain Eukaryota; kingdom Metazoa; phylum Chordata; class Mammalia; order Primates; family Cebidae; genus Callithrix; species Callithrix jacchus. The sequence continues at coordinate 30,878,019 of NC_133513.1, read as the reverse complement.
ATTCCTATGGTTCTTAGAACAGCACCCAGAATATGACCAGCAGTTCATAACATATCACAATGAGTACTAAGGCTGCAAGGGACTTTGGCGCTGGTCCAACCTCATCACCCTCATTGCACAGATGCAGGAGAAAGGTAGGGACAGGGCCAACCCACAGAGCCTTTAAGAGGCTGACTCCAGACCTAACATCAGACCCTCCAACCCCAAGCCCAAGTCCCCTTTTTGTTTCTTGCTGTCACTTTGTCTCTTCAAAGGACAAGAAAAAGCTAGGATGGGTGGAGGAGTGGTCATAGCCACACCCAGATTCCACCCTCCTGGGCACTGCCTCACCTGTGGAATGTATCCCCTTCATTCCCAGTGCTCATGTTATGCCCAGTCCCTGAAAGAATGTGCCCTTTAAATCTCTGTGCACCCCTGAAGCTAGCAGACATTAAAAGCAATAATAATGGGCCAGGCGTGGTGGCCACGCCTGTAATCCCAGCACTTTAGGAGGCCGAGGAGGGTGGATCATCTGAGGTCAGGAGTTCCAGACCAGACTGGCCAACATGGTCGAACCCCGTCTCTACTAAAAATATAAAAATTAGCTGGGCATGTTGGCATACACCTGCAATCCAAGCTATTCAGGAGGCTGAGGCAGGAGAATCGCTTGAACCCAGGAGGTGGAGGTTGCAGTGAGCCAAGATTGCACCACTGCACTCCAGCTTGGGCGACAGAGCAAGACTCTGTCTTAAAAAGCAAGTAATGATAAGGGCCAGGAACACTGGCTTGTGCCTATGGTCCCAGCTACTCGGGAGGCTTTGGCAGGAGGATCTCTTGAGCCCAGGAGTTTGGGGCTACAGTCAGCTATGATTATGCCACTGCACTCCTGCCTGAGAGACACAATAACACCCTGTCTCTAAAAAAGAAAAAGAAAAAGAAAAGAAAAAATAATAATAATAAAATTCAAAAACAAATCGACCAATCACTGAGGGAGACCAGAAAAGCTCGGTGTACCCCCTCTAAATCTAAAATAAAAGTTCAAAAATAAAAATTTTTAAATTTGGTTAAAAACACTAACAGTCCTTTGAGCCTTTAGCAAGGTGAAATCTTTTTGCTGTGCGAGAGTCTTGCCTGATGGTGACATGGCTGACCGATCATGGTGGCAACTGCTGGAGGTTGAGATGGCTGTGGCCATTTCCTAAAATCAGACAGCGAGGAAGTTTGCTGTGTGGATGGACTCTTGCTTTCATGAAATTTCTCTGGAGCATGCGATGCTGACTGATAACTTTTGTCCACCATAGAGTTCCTTTGAAAGTTGGAGTCAATCCTCTCAAACTCTGTGCTGCTTTATCAACTATATTTATGTAATATTCCTTTTTTTTTTTTGAGACACAGTTTTACTCTGTCACCCAGGCTGGAGTGCAGAGGTGCAATCTCGGCTCACTGCAACCTTCACTTCCCGGGTTCAAACGATTCTCCTGATTCAGCTTCCTGAGTAACTGTGATTACAGGTGTGTGCCATCCTGCCCAGCTAATATTTTTGTATTATTAGTAGAGACAGGGTTTCACCATGTTGGCCAGGCTGGTCTCAATCTCTTGACCTCAGGTGATCCGCCTGCCTCAGCCTCCCAAAGTGTGGGGATTACAGGCGTAAGCCACTGCGCCCAGCCTGTTTAAGTAATATTCTTAATCTTGTGTATTGTCATTTCTGTAATGTTCATAGCATCTTCACCAGGAATAAATTCTCTCTGAAAAAAAAAAAAACACTTTCTTTGCTCATCCATAAGAAGCAAGTCCTTATCTTGCTTCTTGTATCTGTGCATGTTTCATCATGAGATTGCAGCAATGCAGGCTCTACTTCTAATTCTGGTCCTCTTTCTATTTCCACCACATCCATAGTCACTTCCTCCCCCTGAAGTCTTAAACCACTCAAAGTCATCCATGAAAACTGGAATCAGCTTCTCTCAAATTCTTGTTAATGTTGATATTTTGGCCCCCTCTCATGAATAGTGAATGTTCTTAATGGCATCTAAAATGATGAATTTTTTCCAGAAGGTTTTCAATTGACTTTGCCCAGACCCATCAGAAGAATTGCTACCTATGGCAGCTGTAGCGTTATGAAATGTATTTCTGAAATAATAAGACTTGGAAGTCAAATTTACTCCTTGGTCCATGGACTGCAGAATGGACGTGTGTTTGCAGGCATGAAAACAACACGGATCTCCTTGAACTTCTCCATCAGAGCTCTTGGGCGACCAGGTGCATTGTCACTGAGCAGCAAACTTTGGAAAGAAATCTATTTTTCTGAGCAGCAGGTCTCCAGGGTGCGCTAAAAACACTCAGTCGACCATGCTGCAGACAGACATGCTGTCACTCCAGCTTTGTTCCATTTCTAGAGCACAGGAAGGGTAGATTTAGTATCATTCTTCAGGGTCCTGGGATTTTCAGAATGGTAAATGAGCAATGACTACAACTTGAAGTACTACCGGCTGCATTAGCCTCTAACAAGAGAGTCAGCCTGTCCTTTGACGCGTTGAGCCAGGCATTGACTTCTCTGCCATGAAAGTCCTAGACAGCATCTTCCTCCATCAAAGCCCGTTTCTTCTATATTGAAAACCTGTTGCCGAGTGTAGCCACCTTCATCAGAGATTTTTCTGGAGAACTTGCTGCAGCTTCTCCATCAGCACTTGCTGCTTCCCCTTGTGCTTTTATGTTTTGGAGACGGCTTCTTTCCTTCAACCTCGTGAACCCACCTCTGCTGACTTCAGATTTCGCTTCTGCAGCTTCCTCATCTCTCTCAGCCTTCGTGGAACTGAAGACCGTTCGGGCCTTGCTCTGGATTAGGCTTTGGCTGACGGGAATGTTATGGCTGCCTTGGTCTATCCAGATCGCTCAAACTGCCTTCATAACAGCAATTAGGCTGTTTCACTTATTATTCATATGTTCACTGGAGTAGCACTCTTAATTTCCTTCAATAACTTTTTCTTTGCCCTCACAATTTGGCCAACTGTTTAGTGCAAAAGACCTAGCCTTTAGCCTATCTTGGCTTTTGACACGGCTTCTTCATCAAGCTTAATCATTTCTGGATTTCGATTCAAAGTGAGAGACATGTGCCAGACGTGGTGGCTCATGTCGGTATTCCCAGTTTGTTGGGAGTCGAGGCCAGCAGATCACTTGCGGTCAGGAGTTCAAGACCAGCCTGGCCAACGTGGCAAAACCTCGTCTCTACTTAAAAATACAAAAATTAGTCAGGCATGGTGGCACACACCTGTAAACCCAGCTACTCAGGAGGCTGATTGAGAGAATCACTTGAGTCCTAGAGGGGGAAGTTGCAGTAAGCTGAGATCACATCAGTGCACTCCAGCCTGGGTGACAGAGTAATACCCTGCCACAATCAATAAATAAATAGTGAGAGACATGTGACTCTTCCTTTCACTTAAGACCATTGTACAGTTATTATTTGGCTTAATTTCAATATTGCTGCATCGAAAGGAGTAGGGAGGCCAGAGGAGAGGGAGAGAGAGCCCGGGAATTATCAGTGGCGGAGCAGTCAGAACACACACATTTATGAAGTTGGCCTTCGTATATGCATGAGCTCATGGTGCCTCAAAACAATCGTTAACATTGAAGATCGCTGATCACAGATCACCACCACAGACGTGATAATTACAAAAAAGCCTGAAACACCATGAGAATTACCGCCTGTAACACAGAGACACAAAGTGAGTGCATGCGGTTGGATAAACGGCACCAAACACCTTCACCGTGTAAAACACGCAGTGTCTGCAAAGTGAAGTAAACAAGGTGTACCTGCATGTGATGGGTCGTGGGATGGAGTGGAAAGAAGGAAAAAATCATGGTGAGGCAGTGAATCCAGAAAGGCCGCCTCTGAGAATCAGGCCTGTGGGTGTAACCAAGCAATATTTGTAACCGAGTATCCACACAAATATACCTCAAAGCCACCACAGCAAAGGAAAGCCAGACAAATCGGAACAGACTGTTTGCAGTTCCATGACAACACGTGGGCCCTTGTCATTCTCAACAGTCTTTCACCTTCTTCTTTAGATTCCCCTTCCATTGTTAGTCTAGGGGGTTTTCATTTCTTTGTTTTGTGATGGAGTCTCACTCTGTCACCCAGGCTGGAGTGCAGTGGTGCAATCTCAGCTCACTGCAACTTTTGCCTCCGGAGCGATTTTCTTGCCTCAGCTTCTTGAGTAGATGGAATTACAGGCATGCGCCACCACGCCCAGCTAATTTTTGCATTTTTGGTAGACACGGGGTTTCACCATGTTTGCCAGGCTGGTCTCGAACTCCTGACCTCAAGTGATCCACCTGCCTTAGCCTCCCAAAGTGCGGGGATTAGAGGCGGGAGCCACCGAGTCTGGCCGGTTGTTAAACTATTTTAATGATAGTTATAACAGATTATAACAACCTGATGCCTATTGTGTGCCAGGCACTGTGATAAGCACTTCACGCATACTAACTCATGTAATCCTCACAGCAGCAGCTCAATGAGGTTGGTTCTATTATTACCACCATTTTACCGATGAGAAAACTGAGCACAGAGAGGGTGAGTTACCTGACCAAGATCACACAGCTGGTGTGTGACAGAACTGCAGGAACCTTCCCTGGCACTTTTTTCTTTTTGGTAATGACTTTTTTAAGCTATGGACCACAGAGCACACAAGTCACCCCTTTAAAGTATATGACTTTAGTGGTTTCTGGTATGTTTCAGTTGTGAAACCACTACCACAATCAATTTTAGAGCATTTCCACTACCTCAAAAAGGCACTCCACACCCGTTGGCAGTCACCCTCATGCCCCTGGCTGCCCCCCACACCCAGCCCTATGCAACCGCTCATCTACTTTCTGTCTCTACAGATTTGCCTGTTCTGGCCCCTTGGCCTGAATACATGTGGCCTTCTGTGCCTGGCTTCCGTCACTTAGCATATTTTCCAGGTGGAATTGCCAGATCACATGGCAACTCTATGTTTAACTTTTTTTTTTTTTTTTTTTTTTTTGAGTTGGAGTCTCACTCTGTCACCCAGGCTGGAGTGCAGTGGCATGGTCTCGACTCACTGCAACCTTTGCCTCCGGGTTCAAGTGATTCTCCTGCGTCAGCCTCCCGAGTAGCTGGGATTACAGGCACCCGCCACCACGCCTGGCTAATTTTTTTTCTTTTGTATTTTTAGTAGAGATAGGTTTCACTGTGTTGGCCAGGCTGGTCTCAAACTCCTGACGTCAAGTGATTCACCCACCTCAGCCTCCCAAAGTGCTGGGATTACAGGTATGAGCCATCATAACTGGCCTGTGTTTAACGTTTTGAGGACTTGCCAGACTGGTTTCCAAAGCCACTGAGTGGATTTACACCAACCCCAGCAGCAGGAGGATGCCTGGTTCTCCACATCCTCACCACATCAGTCATTATCTGTCTTTGTTTCTAGCCATTCTTGTAGGTGAGAGGTGGCATCTCATTATAGTTTTTATTTGCTGATGACTGATGACATAGAGAATCATTGTATTCACTCACTGGCCCTTGGTACCTCTTCTTTGGAGAAACGTCTATCCCTATCCACATCGTTTGCCTTTTTTTTTTTTTTTTTTTTTTGGTGACACAGGGTTGTGCTGTGTCACCTGGGCTGAAGTGAAGTGATACAATCTGCAGCCTCAACCTCCTGGGCTCAGGCGACCCTCCCACCTCAGCCTCCCGAGTAATTGGGACTACAGTTACTATAGCACCACGATGCCTGGCTAATTTTTTAAATTTTTTTACAGAGATGGGGTCTCCCTATGTTGTCCAGGCTGGCCTCAAACTCCTGGCCTCAAGCGATCCTCCTGCCTTGGCCTCCCAAAGTGTTGGAGTCACAGATGAGAGCCATCTCGAGCTGCCCCTTTGCCTATTTTTTGACAGGGCTTTCTTGACTTTTGTCAACAAAAGCAGCCCTTTGTTCTCAGGGAACCCTGCTCCCTTGGGTAGAGGCCTGCAGGAATGAGCATTTGGGGGGACCTCGATGGCAGGAAGGAATAAAACCATGTAGCATCCAGGGAGGCAAGGGGTGAGTGAAAGGGCAGGCTGAGATGACTAGATCTAAGGGTTAGCAGCAGGGAGCCCCAAGACTGCACGCTGGGTTAGAGGGTAGAAGGCCAGAGCACCCCTCACCATCTCAGACCACTCTGAACCAAGGCCCTTGTCTTCCCCGTGCCCCAGATTCTATCTGTAAAATGAGTTTTCTGTGCCTGGCCTGTGTAGCTTGTAAAACTGGCAGGGGGCTGGGCACAGTGGCTCATATCTATAATCCTAGCACTTTGGAAGGCCAAGATGGGAAGATCACCTGAGGTCACCAGTTCAAGACCAGCCTGGCCAACATGGTGAAACCCTGTCTCTACTAATAATTAGAAAAATTAGCCAGAAGTGGTGATGTATACCTGTAATCCCAGCTACGGGGGAGGCTGAGGCAGGAGAATCACTTGAACCGTGAGGCAAAGGTTGCAGTGAGTCGAGACCATGCCACTGCACTCCAGCCTGGGTGACAGAGCAAGACTCCATCTCAAATAAAAAAAAAGTGGTGGGGGACAGATAGGCTGGGAGTGGAACCCACTCAGATGTCACGTCCGTGTGCAGAGCAGTGCACTCTGCTCCCAGTCCCCACATCACACAGCATTTCCTTGCAAATACAGGGTGCTCAGAGCTGGGCAAGGGAGGTAGGAAACGGTAAAAAGTGACAGTTTTCTAGTATGACAGGTGGGGAGAGGCAAGGAGGAGGCTGCTGTAGTGACAGAAATGCATCCAGCCTCACCTGGCTGTAGGAGGGGCTGATGCTGGGTCCCGAGTCTCCGTGAAACAGGTAGACAGCACCCCGGTCCTCCTCCTCTCCTGGGGCCCCGATGGCCACATCCATCAGCTTGTCCCCATTCACGTCCCCCAGTACTGTCAGAGCTGCCCCAAAGCGGCCCCAGGGGTGGCCCTGCTCCCCTCGGAGAACCGCATTACACCACCACCTGCTCCACTGCAGAACACAAGCAGTGTCAGGCCCAACCCAGGCGACCCCTCCACCCACACCAGACCCCACCCAGCCCAGGTCCCATCGGCCACTCACCCCCCTGGGCAAGGGGCACACGGACACCTGGCCCCCTCGGGTCTGCTCATAGTAATGCGGGGCCCCGATGAGGATCAGGTCGGTGCTGCCATCGCTGTCCATGTCCACAGAGCAGAGGGAGGCCCCAAAGTAGGAGCCTATCTGGAGGGCAGAGGCTGGTCATGCTGCCTGCCCCACCAGAGGCAGCCCTGAGGGCCAGGTCCCACCTCTCCCCAGGTACCAGGACCTCCCCAAAGGCCCTCAAAGCCCCTCCCTCCTCTCCTCTGCCCCGTTCACCGCCCACACCCTCATCTTCGCCTCTGGCTCCCACCACGCCCAACCTGGGTCCCTGTGACCTCGGCCTTCATCCTCCATCGCCTGGACACCTGGGTGAAGATGACAGCCTTCCCGGTGTGCTGGTAGCGGGGGGCCCCCAGGACCAGGCTCTGTACCCCCTTCCACAGGGCCAACTGGGTGGAGTAACCTGAGAGGTCCAGGCCTCAGCACAAAGGCCCCCATCCCCCGTGCCCAGAATCCTGGACCACACTGCAGCCAGCACAGCCCCCATCCCCCTCCCCAGAACCCTAGACCCCAATCCAGCCAGCACAGACCCCATCCCCCCCCAGAACCCTGGACCCCACCCTGGGCAGCACACTCTCCCACCTGTTCCCAGCCCCTTGCCATTTCTCACCCAGGTAAGAGTCCCTCATGTCCACATTCTCCTGAGACATGTTGATGAAGGTGGGGTTCATATTTGAGGGGTACAGGAAGGCACCTCCAGACCAGCTGAAGCTCCCCACAGCCCCCAGGATGGGGCCATCCTGGGAGGAAAAGATTCCAGGGCTGAGCAGAGGCCAGAGCAGGAAGACAGCGTGTCCCAAAGATAGGCCTGCCTCCCGTGCCTCTCGCCCACCTGTCATGCACCCTAGCCTTCCCTGCTCCACCCCTCCCCTTACCACACATCATCAGCCTAAGAGGCCCCACTCACAGGTGAGAACACAGCACTGAAGCCTTCCTGTGCCATCTCCAATTCAAAGGAGCTACTGCTTGTAGTCTCGGTACCTGGGGGAAGGCATGACGCTTGAGTGCCAGGGAGGGAGGCGGGCTTTGCCAGGTCTGAGAACACCTCAGCTTTAGGAGAAGCTAAGACAGAAGGCTACAGGAAGGGCTGGTGCCTGTGACAGGGACCAGGCTCTGCCCTCCAGATCGGCTCCGACTTCGGGGATCCCCTCTGCTCCGCGGACATGGACAGCGACCGTAGCACTGACCAGGTCCTCATGGGGGACCCTATTACTACGAGCAGACCTGAGAGGACCAAGTGCCCATGTGCCCCTTGCCGAGGGTGGTGAGTGGCTGGTGGGACCTGGGCAGGATGGGGCCTGGTGAGGATGGAAGGGTCTCCTGGGTTGGGCATGGCACTGCAGTGGAGCAGGTGGTGGTGTGAAATCATTCTCTGTGGGGAGCAGGGACACTCCTTGGGCTGCTTTGGGGCGGCTCTGACAGTGCTGGGGGATGTGAATGGGGGCAAGCTGACGGACATCAGGGCCCCAGGAGGGAAGGAGAAGGGAGAATCAGGCTGCTGTCTGTGGGTTCCATGGAGCCTCCTCGGGTGCTAAAGGGAAAGGCGTCACAGCTGAGAATTTCCCAAGCGAAGAGCTCCCTTTTAGACTCACCCTCAATGGCAAAGATCTTCTCCTTCAGTTGGTTCTGAATATCTTTCAGAGCATCAAAGTCCTCCACTTTAAATATGTGTTCCTGGGAGGGCTTCGATGCAATGTCATTTAATTCTTTCCAGGAATTTCTGTTTTGAAAAGCTGAACCAACCTGTCCCCAGAAAAGATCAACTCAGTGAAAATAATGAACGGAATGTGTCTGTGTGCACTGGGTGTAGCATCCTCCAATAACCCTGCAGGATCGACAGGACGGAACCCATCAGACACACGGGAAGCACGAGCTCCCGGGCAGCATCAGAGAGCTTAGGAGAAAGGACCACGGTCCCCAGGCTGGGCCAGAGTTTTCATCCTGAAGGCAGTAAGAGCCGACAGAGCTGGCGTCTCTACCCTTGAAAGAGATGTTGTTGGCGGTGGTTCATGCTTGTAATCCCTGTGCTTTGGGAGGCCAAGGTGGTAGAATTGCTTGAGGCCAGGAATTAGAGACCAGCCCGGGCAACACAGCAAGACCTATCTCTACCAAAAAACAAAAACAAAAAAATAAAAATCGCGCCTATGGCCACACCACCCTGAAAGCGCCCGATCTCGTCTGATCTCGGAAGCTAAGCAGGGTCGGGCCTGGTTAGTACTTGGATGGGAGACAACCTTGGAATACCTGGTGCTGTAGGCTTATGAAAAAAGAAAAATAAAATAAAATAAAATAAAAATTTCCAGGTGTGGTGGCACACGCCTGTGGTTCCAGCTACTGGAGAGGCTGGGGTGGGAGGATCACTGCAGCCCAGGAGTTTGAGGCTGCAGTGAGCTAGGATTGCACCACTGCACTCAGCCTGGGAGACAGAGCAAGACCTGTCTCAAAGAGAAAAGCTTGGGAAGCTGCCCTCAGAGGAAGCCGAGGGAGAATGAGGAAGGCGTCGCCATGCCCTACCCCAATTGCATAGCGGATGATGCCTGCTTTGTCCGCCATGGGGATGACATCATCATAGTCCAGCCAGTCGCCTTCTTTCTTCCCATCAGTGATGACAATGAGGATCTTGGTGGCCTCTCTGCGGGCCCCATTTGAGGCAAGGAACAATTCTTTCCTATCAGGAAAGAAGAGGTCTTAGAGGCCTGTGAACAAAACCACACTAGCCACTGGTGCCCTTGTGAAAATGAGAAGGTACCCCTTCCTTTGGGAGGACCCGCTCCCACCCAGAGGTCCCACCTTGGCAAGGGTATCACTGGCTGGATTTCGGTCCCTGCCTGTCCCCTTCTTTCGGAGGCAGATGAGTCCCAAAGGAAGACCTGGGTGCTTTGGGACTGTTCGGGAGAAGTCAAGACTCACACAACTTTTTGGATGGCGGTGGCCGTGTGTGTGTATCCTCCCAGCTGGTCAACAGAAGCCAACAGGCTGAGGGGGTTTGAGCTCTCCCTGAATTCCTCGAAAGTGAAGTGTGTTTTGAATTTGCTGGAGAACTGCATCAGGGAAAACTGGGAGAAGCACACAGGGCCAGGGCTGAGACCATTTCACCAGGGTCCAAGCACCCATCCCAGCAGCCTCCCTCCTCCGAAGGCATACTTGGGTGCTGGGTCTCTGGAAGTGGCTCATCACAGCTCTCACGAAGCTCTTCATCATGGCAAAGTTGTTGTATAAGATGCTGCCCGAGCCATCGATCAGGAACACAATGTCCTGCTCCTGTCTCGGGCACTCTGGGGAAGGAGGCGGCATGGGTCCTCCAAGCGACACTCCCAGAGCCCAGGACCGTGGCCTCCTGGCCACAAGAGCTCACTCTCCCAACACCCTTCCTCACCTAAGCCCCTAGTTTGACGATGGGAGTCAGGCTCCACACCCTGGGTCCTGGGTCCTCTCCTCATCGGGGGCAGGGCTTCCCTACCCCTCTGCCTGGGACAAGCCCCTTCATTCTCTTACAGTTGCATAAAGCGTCTGTGTTGAAGCTGCTCACTCCTGCGAAGCCAGCCCGGTCGATAAGAAAGTAAAGGTCAGACTGGGCACAGTGGCTCACGCCTGTAATCCAAGCACTTTGGGAGGCCTAGGCAGGAGGACTGCTTGAGCCCAGGATTTCAAGATCAGCCTAAACAAGATAGTGAGACCTCACGTCTACTAAAAATTGTTAAAATCAGCTGGGTGTGGGCATGGTGGCTGTGGCTCCAGTCACTCTGGAGGCTAAGGTCGGAGGATCACTTGAGCCCAGGAGCCGAAGGCTGCAGTGAGCTGTGATTGTACCACTGCACTCCAGCCTGGGTGACAGAGTAAGACTCTGTCTCAAAAAAAAAAAAAAAAAAAGGAGGATTTCTCCAATTCAGATGGCAGGAAGTGAGGGCCTCCCCCTCCCCCTCCATTCTGGATATCTGTGCCCTCCCTGGACCCTTCCCACTTCCTTCCCCAGTGTCACCCCCTCCAGCAATGACACGACCTGATCCCAGCCCCTGGTCAGTGTTTGTCTTCACTGCACAGGGCTGAATGGTAGTTTGGTTTTTTGTATTGTTTCATGTTTTTGATTTTTTTTTTTTTTTTGAGATGGAGTCTGGCTGTTGCCCAGGCTGGAGTGCAGTGGCTTGATCTCGGCTCACCAAAACCTCCGCCTCCTGGGTTCAAGCGATTCTCCTGCCTCATCCTCCTGAATAGCTGGGATTACAGTTTCACACCACCACATCTGGCTAATTTTTGTAGAGACGTTGTTTCACCATGTTGGTCAAGCTGATCCGGAACTCCCGACCTTGTGATCCACCCACCTCGGCCTCCCAAAGTGCAGTTTTGTTAATTTTTTTTTTTTAGGCGGAGTCTCGCTGTGTCACCCAGGCTGGAGTGCAGTGGTGCAGTGCAGTCATAGCTCACTACAGCCTCCAACTCCTGGGCTCAAGCAATTCTCCTGCCTCAGCCTCCCGAGTAGTTGGGACTTCAGGTATGTAACACCACACCCACCTACTTTTTATTTTTATTTTTGTGGAGATGAGGTCTCATTCTATTGCCCAGGCTGGTCTCAAATTCCAGGCCTCAAACAACCCTTCTGCCTTGATTGTTAATATTTTAAATTAATCATCCCAGGAGCAGCCACACACTGGGACTGTTCTGTTCCCAGTTTAAATACAGGTCCCCACTCCCCACCTGTGTGAAAGCAGCATCTTCCCTGGGAAGAGGACGTTCTTCCAGCACCTGGAGAGGAGACCCCCTTCCACACGACCTCTCAGTGTCCCCTCTGCCCCAGAGACCTCCACTAGAGAGACAGGCATCCTGGGCATTCTGATGGGTGCCAGGCCCCTGTGGGTGGAGTCTGGACCCACAGAGGTGCTGGAAGGCACACCCTATTTGCAGCCAGATGTCAGTCTCACCAAGGGCTTGAGAGCAAATGTGAAACCAGGGGGAGGCCTCAGCCCGCACGGTCTGAAATGCCCACTGTTCCGCTTCCTTATCTTTCTTCCCCAACAACACCAGGGAAGCCAGGCCCTGCACCTCAACCTGCATGTGCACACACACACACACACACACACAGACGCATACACACATGCATATGTGTGTACATGCATGCATGCACATGCGTACATGTACACACACATACACACACTGTACTTTCACTGACCTTTCCAACTGCACAAACCAATTGGTCATATCCCAGGACCCATTGGATGAAAATAGATCCCCTTCTCTAAAAATAACAGCAGTGGGCCTTCACAGGGCTGTCGCCTGGTGCCAGCTGCTGTGCTAACCCCTGACCATAAATCATCTGTTACTTCAGTGCTGGGTGTGTTATTCTCCCCATCCAACAGATGAAGAAACTGAGGCTTGGAGAGGTTAAGATTGCAGGAAAGGTCACGTGGCGTGCGGGCGACGGGCAGGGTGTGTGGGCAGCAGCATCAGGAACCACTGGACCATGCGGTAATTCTTTTTCCAGAGCTCCTCTTTCTGATCTACTCTGGCAAGAGTGTCTCTGGCCCACTGCACCCCTAGTTGGATGCGCGTAAGCTCCTCAAAGCCCTCCAGTGGCCCCAACACTCACCCTGCATAGACACTGGGAGCCTCTGGGTGAGGTGGGCAGGGGCCAGGAGGAAGCAGAGTCCAGTTAGGTACATGTTCCTCCCGCATGCGTGGTGCATGGTGGGGCCGCAGGCCTGGGGACACAGCGGGCTGCTGGGGGGCTGCCCCTGCTCCCTCCCACCCTTGCATTTCAGCACCTCCACCCTACACGAGATCCCCAATCCCTAAGGTCCCGGGTCCCCCCTCCCTCTGCAGGGACCTCCTGTGACCCAAGGCCACTCACCAGCAGTTGGGAGGGGCTGGTGGTAGCCGCCAGGGACAGGCCCAGGGACATGTTCACTGCCTCCGGGGGGACTGTGGGGACAGATATGTGCATGGTCACCCTCAGGGGGACAGACAAGGCTGTGGAAGAGCTGGGCAGGGGTCACCTCCACCTGGGAGACAAGGAGGTCTGATGGCAAAGGGGGCTGTCGGGTCTTGACAGAGCCGCAGGGGTGCAATGGGCAGGGAGCAGGTCTGAGGGAGAAGGTCTCAGACACAGCAGAAGCTGGAAGTGAAACTCCAATGAGCACGGGGCCCTGGAGCAGGGGAGCCTGGGAGCCTGGCCCTGGGTCCCGGGCGGCCAGTGACTCACCCTGCAGGCTGATGGGCTGACAGGCCCCGGTGCTGTAGCTGCACTGGTAGAGGCCTCCTGTTTGATTGGCAGCCGTCATCTCGTGGGGGGCTCCAACCACCACCCTGCAGGGAGAGAAGACACTGCAGGTGAGAGTGTGGACAGTGGGCACAGCTGCCTCCGGCAAGTTCACATTTCCTCTCCCAGCCTCAGCTTCCTCATCTGCAAGATGGGTTTTAATAATTTAAATTCCATGTGGGAGGGATTTCTGTCTGTTGGATTTTCTGGCGTATGGAGACATAGTAGATGCTCAAGAAATATTTGTTGAGTCTGGGCACGGCGGCTTACACCTGGAATCCCAGCACTCTAGGAGACTGAGGCAGGAGGATCCCTCGAGCCCAGGAGTTTGAGACCAGTCTCTCTCTATTTTTTAATGTGTACAAAAAAAAAGAGAGAAAAACAAATACGTGTCTTGTGCACGACTAACTCTGACTCACAGGTTGCCGCGTCCCCTGTGATGAGCCTGGCTCTGCACTGACTGCTCTGTAAATGTTAGCTGTGAGACCGGGCCTGCTTTCAGGGCAAATCTGCATAAGCCAGGGCAGTCACTACACCAGACAGAGAGGAGCGTTTGCAAATAACAGGGCAGGGTGGGGAGCACGGGGCCCTGAGCAGGAAGAGGATGGATGAAGCTGAAGGCCAGCACCACCCGGGCCTCACCAGGAGTTCGCGTACTGGACCACGCTGTCTCCAAACCCAGCGCTGTCCACACGGAAGGCTGTCAGCTGCTCTGTCTCCAAGTTGAAACCCAGGGAAGTCGCTAAGGCTGGGGAGGAGGTGGGAAGAGAGCTTTGGAGAAGGGTCTTCCTTCTGCCTGGCTGCCCCCCACCCCTGGCCCCAGTGGGGGCCTCTAAGTCTGATGCCCGGGGTGCCTGGGTCTTTTGGACACCTAACTCATCCCCTTCTCTCCTTCCGAGGGTCCAGAGTGGCCCCTTGCCCACCATCCACTGTCGAGTTTCAGTTCTCTGTTTCTGCAGAGCAGTACTAAGGTTCTAAAGAGGATCTTTCCCCACTGCGCCCCTGGGGTGTTATGTCCAGGAAAACTTGGGAACCAAAGGTATGCTGTGCACAGAGCACAAGCTTGGCACATTCTGCCTATTTTAAAAATCTCTGAGGCCAGGCACGGTGGCTCATGCCTGTAATCCCAGCACTTTGGGAGGCCAAGGTGCATGGATCACCTGAGGTCAGGAGTTCCAGACCAGCCTGGCCAACATGATGAAAACCTGTCTCTACTAAAAATGCAAAAAAAATTAGTCAGGCACAATGGTGGGTGCTGTAATCCGGGAGGCTGAGACAGGAGAATCACTTGAACCCAGGAGGCAGAGGTTGTAGTGAGCTGAGATTGCATCACTGCACTCCAGCCTGGGCAAAAAGAGCAAAACTCTGTCTCAAGAAAGAAAAATAAAAAGATTAAAACTCTCTGGAGTGTCATGACAACTGTTCTCTCTTCTGGCATCTCTGGAACTCCCCAAAATTGATTCATCCATATCCTCTCCCTCCACGTGGGAAGTAAAAATGTTCCTCCTTAAAGTTTCCTTTCTTGTTAAAGAATAAATCATAAGTGTCATTCTTTAACAAGAGAATAACACTTGTTAAAGAGTATCCTCTTGGTAAGCCCTATTCTATGTAGCTATTAAACATGCCATGCTTACAGGCACATAGTATATTCTACGCCCTTGTACTTTAACCCTAGTTAACAAAGATATCTGTGCCGGACGTGCTCACAGGCATGTCCCAGCTTTCCATTGCTTTTACCTGTTTAGAAAACTTTTAAGTTGTTAGCCAATCAGGTTTTAGGTTAGGTTGTAAGGTCTGGCTCCAGCCAACGGAGATCAGACACAGCAGTAAGGACAACCCCAAATGGGTAAGGGATAAATATATCTGCTTTTCCTTTGTTAATTGCACTCTCCTGGCAAGATGGCTGGTGAGAGTACCTCTCCTGCAGTCCAGGAGGTAAAAATTGTGTTGCTGAAAGATCCTTTGTCTCAGTGCTAACTTTCCTTTGCGGCACTGAGTATTTGTTTCCAACACTCCACAAACTCCAGATCCCAAACCCTATGTGCCAGCCTCTCCCTCCTGCCTGAGTCTCTCTTCCTACCCAGATCCTGACCCCCCAGCCTGAACCCCCAGTTCAGGTCCTTGGCTCCCTTGGGCCTGGGTCCCCCAGTCCCACTTCCTTGGGACCCAGGCTCACCTGTGAACAGGAGGAGTGCTGCCCTGGTCCTGGTCATGACTGGAAGGTCAGACGCGAAGCTCTGAGCTCCTGGGCTGTTTCAGGAAGAGCTAGACCAACGTACTGAGGAAGCAAGTGGCCAGAGAGGTGGCCAGGGGCAGGAAGAAAGTTGTCAGGATGAGTCAGACGGGGCGGGCAGAGAACGCAACTGAACCAAGGACTGGCCCATTCGCCCACCCCCTGGCCAGAGTCACTCTCATCATATGACTTGGCTTGATGCTCTTTGTTTGAGTGGATGCAAATCCCTGCCCTGCCCTCCCAGGCTCCCCATGACTGGCAGAAGGTGCCCTTGACCCTGAAATTTCAGCCAGACTGGAGGGGGTGGGCAGAAGCCAGCCCCTCAGGACCCTGAAGGAAACCCTGGTGGAAGCCCTCCACTCTGACCTGGAAAGTCTGGGCCAAGGAATGGGGCATCCAGGTCCCTAGGAAGAGCACAGAGCAAGTACTCATTCATTTATTCATTCACTCCTTCATTCATCATTTACTCAAGAAGCCTAATTTGAGCCTGGAGATGCAAGCCCTCTGCTAGGTGGAGAAGAAAACATAAACCATACAGCCCCAGCCCTGGTGTCAGCAGAGAGGCAGATACATAAATAAGAAGCTCACTGCTGTGAGGGGGAAGAGCAGAGACCACAGGGTGCCTCACCCAGGCTGGGAAGGTGTGGCTCTCGGGGAGGGCTTCCTGGAAGAGGTGGTGCTTGAGCTGAGCATTGAAAGCAATCGAACTCAGGAGATGACAGGGCAGCCAGACATGGACAAGGCAGGAGACAGGAGGGCCTGTGTGTAAAATCAGTGATGGGAACCAGACAGTCGGAGGTGGGAAATGGTAAGAGACAAGGTCAGGGCGGCTGGGAGGAGAGGAAGGGGAAGCAGGCCCCAGGCCCCCCGGAAGACACCCTATTGTATGCACATCTTTTTTTTTTTTCTTCAGAAACATGGAATATTATGCAGCAATCAGAAATGATGAGTTTGTGTCGTTTGTAGGGACATGGATGAATCTGGAGAACATCATCCTCAGCAAACTGACACAAGAACAGAAAATGAAACACCGCATATTCTCACTCATAGGCGGGTGATGAAAAATGAGAACACATGGACACAGAAAGGGGAGTACTAAACACTGGGGTCTATTGGGGGGAAAAGGGGAGGGCCAGTGGGAGGGGGAGGTGGGGAGGGATAGCCTGGGGAGAAATGCCAAATGTGGGTGAAGGGGTGAAGGAAAGAAAAGCACACTGCCATGTGTGTTCGTACGCAACTGTCTTGCATGCTCTGCTCATGTACCCCAAAACCTAAAATCCAATAAAAAATTAAAAAAAAAAAAAAAAGAAACAGGATCTTGGTCTGTCACCCAGGCTGGAGTGCAGTGGTGTGATTATAGCTCACTGTAGTCTCGAACTCCTGGGCTCAAAGGACCTCCCGCCTCAGCCTCCCAAGTAGCTGGGACTATAGGATTGCATCAATGCATCTTAATTTTTTTTATGATCATTATTTTTAGTAGAGACAGGGTTTCCCCATGTTGGCCAGGCTGGTTTCAAACTCCTGGCCTCAATCAGTCCTCTTGCCTCAGCTTCTGAAAGTGCTGGGATCACAGGTGTGAGCCACCACACCCAATAAAGACACATTGATTTTATTCTGAGGGTAGAGGGGAGCATGGAAGGGAATTCATGGGGACCACATCCCCTGTCATTGCTGGGAGAGTTGAGTGGGTGTGGAGGGCTTGGGAGAGCGGGTGGGAGCCTGGGCTGCCGTCTCTGATCATTGCTGTGCTGTGACAGCTGTCCTGGTGGGAAGGGGCTGTCTGTGGAACCTCCGAGAGAGAGGTCGGAGGCAGTTGGGTATGTATGTGGGTCTGGACCTCAGGAATAGCTCCGTTCTGGACCCATCGGCAGAAGCACCGGGCGAGGTCCTGGTGAGAGTGTGATAAGGAAGGTGCATGCGGGCCATGGAAACAGCAGCGAAGACCTGAAGACTGAGGAGGCCCCACAGAGAGGCGGGAGGAGGCCGGAAGAGAGACAGGCAGGAGGACCAGGGACACAAACCATGGCACAGGCTGCCAGACATCCAGTGAGGGAAGAGATGAGAACGTTCCCAGCTCTGGCCCCAGAGGCCATCAGAGACCCCAGAGTGGGCCACACTGGGGCAGCAGGGAGGCCACACTGGCGTGGGCCAAGGAAGGGCAGTGTGAAGAAAACAGCAGCACTGTCACCTGCAGTGAGAGCCTCGGACCCCACACTTCGGAGCAGCATGGCTGGGGGAGGGCCCTGGAGAAAGGGGGAGATGAGGAAAACCGCAGAGAGAGAAGATGGTGGGTTGAACGCCAAGAAGGAAACAGCAACAGAAAAACCCAAAAAAGAGGAGAAGTGGCGCAGGTTCTGGAGGGATTAAAAAAAGAGAAACCAGCAACTGGGGACGCAGGGCTGGGCTTACAGGCAGGGTGAGGGCCAGAGAGGCCTCGCCTTCGAGGAGGCCACGATCCTGGCCTTGCTGCCCCTTTTCTCCTGGTTGAGGTCCACTCAGGTGGAGGAGGCAGGAGAGGAGGACCCCAGATGCATGAGAGACCCCATCTCCTCTCAAGCTGCCCACCAACTCCCACGGTTCCCCCGGCTGAGTCAAGGTGAACTCAAATTGGAAGAAAGCCATGGTGAGACCTTTCGCTTTTGGAACAGACAACTCAGGCTCAGCAAAGAGGAAGACATGAGGAGTCCTCATCTCAACCCACCCCCTTTACAGATGAGAGCCTTGGGGCTTGCAACCAGGACCTCAGGGAGTCTAAAACTCACAGCCCCACTGCAGTGAATCGTGACTCGACGTTTCCAGAGGAAGGATGGCAGCTGGGGAAATGATGTAAGCAAGGAAGGAGGGGCTGCCCATCACCCACCTCCTCAGCCCTGTGGGATCCTGAGGTGCTCAGCCCCTGGGGTGCTCAGAGCTCAGGCTGAGCCCATGGCAAGAGGTCAAGGGTAGAGGGAGGGTCTGGGGGAGTCTGGAGAGCAGCCAGCCTGTCCTGGACTGATCCTCATCCGATCAGTTCCTGCTCCATCCCTGAGCCCAGGGGCTCTGGTAGAAGGAGGTTCCAGCAGGGCAGCAGGTTGGGGTAGGGGGGCGTGGTTCTGGGACGAACAGGGAAGGAGGCGGATATGGAGAAGCCAGGTCGAACGCTGCTGCCTTAATTCAAATCTCATTTGTCTAAGTGGAACCGAAAAATTTGGGGTCTGTCTCCTGGGTCCTTTGTTTTCTATGGAAAGAAGAGAACAGAAACCTTGTGGGTAGAAACCCTCGGATTTCTGGGTTCGTTTCCGCCCCACACTCACCCACGGGGCCCTAGTGGAGTTACCCTAAAGTTTCCGCCCCGCCTCTCCCGACTCGCAGTAGGTCTCACTTCTCTCTTTGAAGGACAATCCCTGCTGCCCCCCCCAACATTTTCTTAACATGCAATTTATTTTAATTCTACAGTGTAGAAATATACACGTACAGACAGAGGTACTCGGGAAGACGCTCTGCTCCGAAGGCACCCTGAAGGCGCGGCGTTCTGTCGGGATTTGCGGTTTGGGAGCGCTGTCTGGGCGGCTCGGTAGGTGGAAAGGAGAAGCAGGCATGGGGTGATGACATCGGCGGCCGATGCAGGAGCTGCCGTGCTGACATTTATAGCACCATGCTCCTTATTTATTTTCTTAGTAAAAACAATATTTTTCTCCTCTCTTTTTTATTTATTTATTTTTTCAGTAGAGACAGGGTTTCTCTATGTTGGCCAGGCTGATCTGGAACTCCTGGCCTCAAGTGATCCACCCGCCTCGGCCTCTCAAAGTGCTGGGATTACAGGTGTGAGCCACTGCGCCTGGCTTCTTTGTTAAAATTTTAGATTCAGGGGATACATGTGCAGCTTTATTACACAGGTATATTGCAGGGTGCTGAGGTTTGCACTTCTGTTGACCCTGTCACCCAGTGAGCAGAGTACCCAATAGGTAGTTTTTCAACCCTTGCTCCCCTCCCTCCCTTTCCCCTTCTGGAGGCCCCAGTGTCTGTTCTTCCCATCTTTACGTGCCTGTGTACCCGATGTTCAGCTCCCCCGATACACAGGAATATGCAGTATTTTGTTTTCTGTTCCTACGTTAATTCGCTTAGGACTATGACCTCCAGCTGCACCCATGTTGCAGTAAATGACGTGATTTCATTCTTTTTCATGGCTGCATTGTATTCCATGGTGTGTGTAGCATTGTATTCCATGGTGTGTGTAGCATGTTTTCCAAGCCACCATTGATGGGCATCCAGGTTGGTTCTGTGTCTTTGCTATTGTGCTTTATTTGTATTAGCTAATTGAACCCTCACAGCAGCCCTGTGATGGGGGCTGCTGTCACCCCTGTTTCACAGATGCAAAATTGAGGCATGGAGTAGTTGGGTGGTCTGACTCAGGTCACCCAGCTAGTTCAGGCTAAGGACAGGACTCAGGATGCTGGAGTCTTGAGTATTTTGCTAATGACTTGACTTCCTCCTCTCTGCCCTAACCGCTGCCTGGGGCACATTTGTTCCTCATACCACTCATCCCACACACATGGGCTGCCCATGGGACCTAGGCTCTGGGCTGGCCACTGTGAGAAGCAAGACAAACAGGAAAGGGTCTCAGTCCTCAAGTAGTTACACCCCAGAGGGAGATCACACCCCAGAAGGAGATCATACCCTAAAAGTTTTACTAGACAGCAGAGTAACCCGAGGAAGGAAGGATGTGATTAGCTCTGCTTGATGAATCGCAGAGGGAGAGGCTTGAGATGAATAAGGCTTTGCCCTGGTGCACCAGGGGCTGGACAGGGACTGCTGGCTTCCCTACAGTGGGACTGTGTCCTCCTAATCTTTCTTTTATTGTTTTGTTTTTCAGAAACAAAGCCTTACTCTGTCACCCAAGCTGGAGTGCAGCCGTGTGATGAGATCCCACTGCAGTTTCAGCCTCCTGGGCTCAAGCCATCCTCCCACTTCAGCCTCCTGAGTAGCTGGGACTACAGGTGTGCACCACCATGTCTAGCTAAGTTTTAAATGTTTTGTGAAGTTAGGGGTCTTGCTATGTTGCTCAGGATGAACTCCTGGCCTCAAGTGATCACCCCCACCACCTCAGCCTCCCAAAGTGTTGGGATTATAGGTGTGAGCCACCATGCCTGCCCCTTTTTACCCTTCTATCCCCAGTTCTTCCCATAATCCCTGGCACACAATCCATATTTGGTGCATGAATGAAGTGAAAGAATGGCAGAATGTTATCCAGGCAGCACGAGGATCTGATAGTTCCAGTCCCAATCACAGTTGCAGCTCACTTATGTGCCTGGGAAACAGCATTTGCTGCAATTGTTCTAAGCTGAGGGTGGGGGGCGGGGAAGTTAATAATCAGTCTTTCTTAGTGAAGGATGAAAGGTGACACTCTCTAGATGAGAGTTCATTGAAGGAAGATACTGCTTCTCACTTCTCCTTGTCTCTCCAACAATGGGCATTGAATACTGAGCAGGTACAACCAGGGGTCAGTTCCTGTCTGTGGGTGTAGAATGAATGGGTGATGAGAGGGTGGATGGGTTTGTGTGTAAACAGGTGGATGAATGGAAGGATGGGGTGGAGGGTGGATGTGTAGTTGGGTGGATGGGCAGGTGAACAAGTGGATGGATGGAAGAATGGAGTGGTGGGTGGACAGGTAGATTGGGGGGGTGAGTGGGTGAATACATAGATGGATGGAAGGATAGGGTGGAGGATGGATGGGTAGATGGGTGGGTGAATGGGTGAACAGGTGGATGGATAGAAGGATGGAGTGGTGGGTGAACAGGTAGATGGGTGGGTGAGTGGGTGAATAGGTGAATGGTTGGAAGGATGGGGTGGTGGGTGGATGGGTAGTTGGGTGGTGGGTGGGTGAACAAGTAGATGGATGGAAGGATGGGGTGGTGAGTGGACAGGTAGATGGGTGGGTGGGTGGGTGGGTGAATAGGTGGATGGATGGAAGGATGAAGTGGTGGGTGGATGGGTAGTTGGGTGGAAGGATTAAGTGGCAGGTGGATGGGTAGATGGGTGGGTGAGTGGGTGAACAGGTGGATGGATGAAAGGATGGGGTGGAGGGTGGATGGGTAGATGGGTGGGTGGATGAACAGGTGGATGGATGGAAGGATGAGGTGGAGGGTGGATGGGTGGATGGGTAGATGGGTGGGTGGGTGGGTGAATAGGTGGATGGGTGGAAGGATTAAGTGGCAGCTGGATGGGTAGATGGGTGGGTGAGTGGGTGAACAGGTGGATGGATGAAAGGATGGGGTGGAGGGTGGATGGATAGATGGGTGGGTGGGTGAACAGGTGGATGGATGGACGGAGGGGGTGGAGGGTGGATGGGAGATGGGTGGGTGGGTGAACAGGTGGATGGATGGACGGAGGGGGTGGAGGGTGGATGGGTAGATGGGTGGGTGGATGAACAGGTGGATGAGTGGGTGAAGGGGAGATTGCACAGGTTTGAAGCAAAGAACCAAATTCTCAGACCCCCTCACCCACAGTCCTGCTCAATAATTGCAGGAATCAGAAGCTGCCTGGAGGGATGCAAAAGTCACCCTTCTAAGAGGTAAACCAACTTGAATTGGTGCAAATTTGGAATAAAAGCAAGCCTGTTTAATGTGAGTAACAGACTACAGAAAACAAGTCAAGCAGAGGAAAGCAATGGGAAGCTGGGGAACGTAGCCAAAGTACCCCTGTTGGAAGGGAAAATGCTGGATAACGAGTAAAGGGAAGAGGGAAGAAGGAGCTCCTGCTGGGAAAGCCCCAGGAGAAAGAAGGCTGTCCCCATTCAGACTCCCATGCTGGCGAGCAATTTCACCACAATGAGAAAAATATGGATTTAATTTGTACTTAGATTCAGTGAAATAGACACACCGGAGAAAAGGGGAAGTGAAAACAAGTCACTGAGAAACCGGGGAAGAAGGGAGAGAAGAGGAAAGATTATAGAAAAGAGATGGTCACGGAAGGGGGCTTGGGTCTGCAGTGTTGTTGACAACACCCACACCTTCCATTTCAAGGCTTCCATTTGAAGGTGGAGGCTCCCCTTCACCCACCCATCCACCTGTTTACCCACCCACCCGTCTACCCATCTACCCACCACCCCATCCTTCCATCCATCCACCTGTACACACACAAACCCATCCACCCTCCCATCACCCATCCATCCTACACCCACAGACAGGAAATGACCCCTGGTTGCAACTGCTCGGTGTCCAATGCCCATTAATGGAGAGACAAGGAGAAGAAAGCTGGATGGAGTGGGGAAAGAGGCTCAGTGACAAGGGGCTCTCCCCCAACCCTGACTCCAGCCTGGTCCCTGGGAGCTGTGGGCATGGATGGGTCCCTCCTTTGTTATAATGGAGCGAGCATAGAAAGTCAACACCAAGACAAAAGTATGCCAAAGTGCAGGGCCTTTATTGCTGGCAGCCACGGAGGACTCGTTTCTCTCTAACCCGTGGCCCCGAAAGGAGGGTGTCAAGGCCTTTTATACCTGTAAAACCACCTCAGGAGTGAGGGTGGGGGTGAGGGGCTTCAGACATTTCAAGGACTAGTGGATTCTGTAAATCACCTCTTGGGCAGAGATGAGGGTGAGGGGCTCCGGACATTCCAGGGGATTCCTGGGCGATGATGAGGGTGAGGGGCTCCGGACACTCCGAGGGCCAGGGGACTTTTGACATTCTGATTGTTACTAAAGTGGTTCACAAAAGTCAAGATTAGCATTTGTTTACACATTGTCTGGGTAGGGTGGAAATTACAGTTCTTAATTACTTATTACAAGAGGCAGGGGCCAAGATGGCGTGGGTTTGGACTGCTTGCCTGTCACATTTGAGTTATAGAGAGCAGTTTCAACAGAAAACTGAGAGGTATGGTTGAGGTGTGCAGTTTATGGGGCTTTTTACCATGTCACACTTGAGGCTGAAGTCTGGCCCCTGATTCTTCGTGAGTGGATTAGTCATTGCCCACCGGCCATTCTTCCCCCTTTCTCCAGCTCATCCTACTGTCACCCGAGGAGAAGAGGCTGCTCCCCTGCAGCCCAGACCACTCCCCAGAGATGGGGGCACTTGTAAGCCTCGGGCACCAACACAGCAGTTAAGAAACTGGTGTTTTAACCCTCCAAGCAAGAGTTTTTAAAGGCTGGGTACATTTCAGGAAAGCAGAAGTTACAAGCAAAATCATAAACCAATACCTGGAGGCTATACCTTAGTTTGGCCCAAAAAGCCAGGATATCTTGAAGCAAGGCTTACAAGCCATAGGTGGGTTCAGAGATTCTTTGATTTGCAATTGGTTAAGGAAGCAAAGCTTTGTCTAAAAACTTGGGGTCAGCAGGAAGGAATGTTAAGGTCTGGCCTATGGGAGTGACTCTCTCCAGGACCCTCAGGAAGAAATTTAGAGCAAAGAAGAGCGATCAGAGTTGAGTCTTCAGTTCCTCCTTATCAGAGCCCTACCTACCAGCAGATGGCATTTTCCATTTGGTGGGTGATATGGTTTGGATTTGTGTCCCCACCCAAATCTCATATTGGATTGTAATCTCCAGTGTTGGAGGAGGGGCCTGGTGGGAGGTTACTGGACCATGGGGGTGGATTTCCCCCTTGCTGTCCTCATGATAGTGAGTCAGTTATCACAAGATCTGGTTGTTTAAAAATGTGTAGCACCTCGCCCTGCTCTCTCTTCCTTCCTTCTCCAGCCTTGTAAGACAGGACTCCTTCCTCCTCACCTTCCACCATGATTGCAAGTTTCCTGAGGCCTTCCCAGCCAGGACTCCTATAATGCCTGAGGAACCGTTAGCCAATTAAACCCCTTTTCTTTACAAATTGCCCAGTCTCAGGTAGTTTTCTGTAGCAATGCAAGAACGGAATATTATAGCGGGGTCTAGGTTTTTGAAAAACAACTCGGGCGTGTGTTAACACTCTTGGTTTTCTGGGCAATCACACATCTCATGGCTCTCACTTCCTTGGCTACTGTTTAAAGTGACTGTTACTTTCCTGCTTACCAGCTGCTCATTTGCTTCTCCAGATCAGCAAGGTGCCTGGAACTCTCCTT
Organism: Callithrix jacchus; assembly: GCF_049354715.1. Lineage (NCBI taxonomy): Eukaryota > Metazoa > Chordata > Mammalia > Primates > Cebidae > Callithrix > Callithrix jacchus. The sequence continues at coordinate 30,853,376 of NC_133513.1, read as the reverse complement.
GAAGAAACTCAAGATTTTTCTTTATTTCCATGTGTGGGGGAACCCATCGGGCCTCTAAGAGGGGTCCCCACTCTGTCTCAGGCACAGACAGCATCTAGTGATCACAGAATGATTTCATCTTAAATCCTTTTTAGGGTAAAAGGAGGGAGTCAGGGGACCCCTAGGGAACTGAGGTGACAGAACGAAACAGAGCAGACATCCAGAGTCTCTATGAGAACTTGAGCCATCAGGGCTGTGCCCGGGAGGGGCTGAGCTGGAGATGCCTGTGTGAATTCAGAGAGAGAGGAGGAGTGAGGCAGGGTCATCCCATTCAGCTTCTCCTTCTTGGCCCTGGCTTGGTAGCAGGATCTGTCTCAACAGGCAAAAGTATAGCCAAACTTGGCAACCAATGAGTTCAGTTCCTGCTCACTCATCCCAGCCTGCAGAGGGGTCTGTCCTTTAATGGCTGTAAGGGGTGGGAGGAAGTTAAGGGGAAGGATTCTCGCAATTCTTCAAGTCTGCACCAAGATGGGAATGCCCACGGAGGAAGCAGAAAGGACATTGCTCAATTGATCTATTTATCACAGTAGCTGGACCAGAGGATTGCGGAAAGACACCAAGACCAACGAAATGAGAGCAGGTGAAGGCTGTTTATTCAGAGCTCGCTCTAGCCAGGGAGTTGGTCCTTTTTGGCAGAGACTCAAAAATGGGCAGCACAGTAGGAAAGCTTTTTAGTGGAAACTGGGGATGCCCCAAGTGGAAACTGCTGGCCTGGGAGGCTGCAGATGGCTCACTGGAGCGGGCATCCTATGCGATTGACTGGAGGGCATATTTGGCTTTGTCTGGTTGGTCCTAAGTTGGAAGCAGGGACAAAAATTAGGAAGCCATCAGTTATCAATTAAGTCCTGGACATGGGGCTGATTGTTAGTTATTACTAGGCCTCCTGGGCAGGTGGCTGCACACTAGGAAGCAGATTCTATTTTTATGTATGGTGCAGCCCAGATTCAAGGAGTTAGACAGGCCACACCATGCGATGTCAGGGGCAGTAATGTCACACTGCAAGGGCGTGCGGCTGGGAAGCAGAATTCACTGGGGGTCAGAACTGTAACTACATCCCGTGGTGGCTCAGATTAGGATTCTACTCTAAGTAGGAAGAGGAGGGTGGATACTGAAGGGATTCATTTATTTGGAAGCAAGAAATCCCAAAAAATAAAAGCAAACAGACATTCCTGGGCTTGGCCACTTATCACCAGATTTAGGTCCCATTTATTAGTCACTTTGTAGCCATGCTAGGGCAATTTGTCACTTGAAATTATGTGCTTTTCTAACCCATCATAAAGTTCTTATCAGGCTGAATTCAACACAAGCTTCTCATTTGAAGACACCAGGTGAACTCTGAGCCCGCAGGAATTTAACTCCCCTGCAAGGACAGGCAGCTAAGGCACGGACGCTGCAAGGACAGGTGATTAGAGGTACAGAGCTCTCTCCCTTCCTAGGGCACTTCAGGATTTCTGGAGATATTGAGGACTTTTATCTTTCAACATAAGGAAACAGAAATTCTTAACAGATTTTATTTAATTCAGGAGAGAAAATACCAAAGAACTGTCTAGAGGTGACGGTATATTCTATCACCCCCACAGATACAAAGGGCCATTGTCTCATCAGCCACCTTTCGAGGCCATCTCACTGCACTTTGAGAGAAATTGAAACTCCTCACTCTGGCTTACAAAGCACTCATGCCCATGCCCTGCCCATTCTCCCAGCCTGCCCTGCCCTCCCCTTCACCTGGAGGGCTTCTGTCCCTGCTGCAGTCAGGTGTCACCTCCCTTTGGGACCCTTCCTTCACCTCCCTAAGGAGTAAGCCCTCTCCCTCCTACCACATCTGGAACATTCGTCCCTCTAAGCCATGATTTTCTTACATTTCAGTGAACATCATGAAATTATTATTTTTTGGCTAGGCACAGTGACTCATGCCTGTGATCCCAGCACTTCAGGAGGCCGAGGCAGGTGGATCACCTAAGGTCAGGAGTTCGAGACCAGCCTGGCCAACATGGTGAAATCCTCTCTCTACTGAAAATACAAAAATTAGCCAAGCACGGTGGCAAGCACCTCTTATACTTTGCAAGCACAGTAAACACGACCCTAGCCGGAACATACTCCCTCTCTAATCCTCACACCAGTCCCTGGTAATTTATCTGAATTTCACTTATGAGGAAACTGAGGCTTAGATAGATCATACCAGTTGCCTGACATCATACAGCTGAAAAGGAATGGAGCTAGGAGTTAATCCCAGCTCTGTCTGGCTCGAAAGCTTTTCTCTTTTACTGTCCTGATGGCCTCAGAGGACTGGCCCCAGAGCAGACGTGGGGAGAGGGTGGCTGTTATTTAACTGTTACGATATTAGGTTAAAGCATATGAAACTGATGACATGTTTTTAGACAAAAATTATTATTTATTTATTTATTTATTTATTTATTTATTTATTTTTGAGGTGGAGTCTCACTCTGTTGCCCAGGCTGGAGGGCAGTGGTTCGATCTCAACTCACTGCAACCTCTCCCTCCGGGTTCAAGCAATTCTCCTGCCTCAGCCTCCCAAGTAGCTGGGATTACAGGCACATGCCACCACACCTGGCTAATTTTTGTATTTTTAGTAGAGATAAGGTTTCACCATGTTGGACAGGCTGGTCCCGAACTCCTGACCTCAAGTGATTCACCTGCCTTGGCCTCCTGAAGTGCTGGGGTTACAGGCATGAGCCACCATACCTGGCCTTTATTTTATGTTATTATTTTGTTTATTTTTGAGACAGGATCTCACTCTGTCACTCAGGCTGGAGTGCAGTGGTACAATCATGGCTCACTGCAGTCTAGACCTCCTGGGCTCAAGTAAGCCTCCTGCCTCAGCCTCCCAAGTAGCTGGGACTACAGATGCACACCACCATGCCTGGCTACTTTTTAAATTTTTTTTTATAGAGACAGGGTCGCAATATGTTGCCCAGGCTAGTCTCGAACTCCTGAGCTCAAGCAATCCTCCCACCTCCACCTCCCAAAACGCTGAGATTACAGGTGTAAACTGCCGTGCCTGGCCTCCCACCTCTTAAATATACTTGTTTCACTCAAATTCTTGGGTGTGCTTCTGGGAGAACCCAAACTTTCAGGAATAGATCCTAAAATTATCCTTACATGTATGCAAAAATGGCATAGATTTATTAACTGAGCATTGATGCAAACAAGAGATTGAAAATAATATATCAAAAGAAAACTGGTGAAATACATTAGGGTATGCCCACACAATGGAATACTATGCAGCAGTATAAAAGAGTGAAAAAGTAGCTTATGTCTTAATATGAACCCATGTCTGAGAAACATTGGTGGAAAAAAGCAAGATACAGAACAGTATGAAGTATGCTACCAATTGTGTAAAAAAGCTTGTGGGTGTGTATGTGTGGTGTGTGTGCACATGTGTACATTTGCCTATCGCCTGCAATCATCTGAAGGAAACCTCAAAACACATCTTGACTACTTTAAGGAGGTGACTTGAATAACTGGGAAGGGAGACTTTTCACTGTACGCTCTTGAATATCTTCTGATTTTTGTACCGTAGACAGGCTTAGCCATTCAAAAAATTAAAGTTACAGTGAAATAATAAATGAATCCATAAAGGAAGATTCATTGTTCCTCAGTGGGCATCTTTACTGGGCATCAGCGCCGCCGTGGAGTGGGTTTGGTGAGGTTCCTGGTTCCACCCACTGCTTCTATGGAGTCTCCATCCAGGCTGCACAGGCTCTCCTGCGAAGGGAAGTCCCACTTCCTTCAATGAGGAGGAGCTGCTGCATTTCCCGCGGTGTTCACCCACAGGAGTGACTGTCCCCTCTCCCGGAGGAAAACCCAGCAGTGGCTTCATCCACTCACAAGGAAGCCCAGGCAGTTCCCCTCTGCCCAAGAGGCTGCACTGCCGGCACCTTACCCACATGCCAAGAGACATCTGAATCACACATGCAAGCCACATGCACCCGAGCACACACATGCACACACACATTCACACTTGTACACCTTACAAACGCACATTCACATACACGCATACACTCGCATGCGCGCACATACACGCACACACTGAAACAGGCATAGGCGTGCACACTTGCTCACTCTTGCACGCACACGTGCACACATTTGTACACCCTCGCTCACACATTCACACACACTTGCACACACACAAATGGAAGCCCAAGCCAGTCCTGTCCGGGGGAGCCGTCGCCGTCCGGTGTATCCAGCAGGCTGGCAGAGTCCGGCTGGCCACGGAGAGGCGGCTCGATGGGGAAGGAGCCGCTACTGGGGTGCGGCCCCCGGGGGACCCCCTTCACTCATCATGTCCTTGTACTGCCGCTTGAAGAAGCCGAGCTGCGGGGCAGAGGAGGGCAGTAAGGGCCACGGAAGCCAGGGAGCAGGTGGATCCGCAAACCGGGGAGTCGGGGGCACCACCGGCCCCAGAGCGCGGGGCAGAGACGGAAGGGACCCGGGAGGGCGGGGCGGGAGGGGAGTGACACCCGCATCGGAGCCTGGAGGGAAATAGAAACTACTACAAGAAAGGCGACTCAGCGTTTGGTGGAGCCTGTGCCTGGGGCGCTCTCAGCGCACCTGCTCTTGAACCAGGCCACCCTCCCTACGTGCGTGCGCCCCCTCCCCCATTTACGGCTGAAGAGACTGAGGCGCAGAGAGGCTCTCGGACTCGCCCCTGCCACACCGCTAGCAGCCCCGTCAAGGAAACGGAGGCATGGAGCTGCAGCGCGAGGCACGGGAGGAGGAAGGGAGAGGGCGGAGGAACGGCAGGGAGTACCTTGTACAGCGCAGCAGTGATGAGGGCCAGGAGCACCAGCCCCCCCACAGAGCTGCCCACGATGAGCGGCACCGGGTTGGGGACCTCGAAAGGTTCCACTTTGGTCTCCGTCTGGGGGAGGAAGAGGAGCAAGGAGGGACGTCAGGGGAGACGACTCCGGGTTTCTGGGGGCTCCCCATTCACACCATGTGCACCCCTGAATCAAGTGGGAAACGCCTCAAGTCCCCCAGAACCCCAGCCCTCACTCCTCCTCTCCCACCTCTCCACCTCCTCTTCCTCCTCCCTGTTTCTCCGTCCTCCCTATCAGTGTCTCTCTCTCACTATCTCTTCTCTTTCTGACTCGGTCTCTCTAGCTCCATCTCTCACTGTCTCTGTCTCGCTCTGTATCTCTGTCTCTCTCTCTCTTTTTTTTTTTTTTTTTTTTTTTTTTTTGAGATCGAGTCTTGCCCTGTTGCCCTGGCTGGAGCAATGGCGCAGTCTCGGCTCACTGCAACCTCCGTCTCCCGCGTTCAAGCGACTCTCCTGTCTCAGCCTCCGAGTAGCTGGGATTACTGGTGCCCGCCACCACGCCCAGCAGGCTAGTCTCGAACTCCTGACCTCGTGATCCACCCGCCTCGGCCTCCCAAAGTGCTGGGATTACAGGCGTGAGCCACCGCTCCTGGCTCTCTCCTTCTCTTTATGTATCTCTCTCCTCTCTCTCTCTCTCTCTCTCTCTCTGTCTTGCTTTATGTCTATCTCTCTGACACTGTCTGTCTCTCTCTTTCTTTGCATCTTTCTCCCCTCCCCCAGAGATCGTCACAAGCCCAGCCCCCACCCCCCAATAGTTCCTCAGCGCTCAAGACAGGTACCTGGGCCCTCACAAACGCCTCCTGTCCCGGCAGCAGGGTGAACACGGAATTGTTAAACAAGATCTCAGCTGTGCTCACAACCAGGAGGTGGTTATGCGAGGTCTGCGGAAGAGAGCGGGTCGGCGCTGCACCTGGGCCCTGGGCGCCACGCCTGTGCCCCGCGAGGCCTCAGGACCCCACACACCTTGATGTACCAATCAAATGAGAGGTTGCCTTTGAGGGTGGCGTTGAATTCTTCCTGGATGCCAAAGAACGGGATGTCACACTGGATTCTCTGGCAGACAGCGATGGAGCAGTTCTGCGGAACACAGGAGGGGAGGGGATGGTAACGAAGCAGAAGGTAGAGAAGACCCTTCCCCGTTGTTCAGAGACCAGATAGGCTCCAGGAGGGAACCGCGCTGCGTCTCCACGTGGCCCTGGGGCTGACTTAGCTTCTCACCACCACGGGGGCCTTCCGAAGCTCAGCCACAAAGTCGGAGTGAGGGGGCAAGCTCTCCTTGGTGTGGCACGTACTCGAGAGGTTCTGAAGAAAGAGAGGCACTGGCACTAAGGGACAGAGATGAAGGAGCCCGGGGCCGGTCGGCCAGGAGGTGAGATGCCCTGAGTCCGGGAGAGGGGCGGAGTGGCTCCAAACCCAAGGGTGGAAACAGAGGTGTAAGGAAGGCGCAGGGCCCTGCTCCACTCACCTCGGAGAAGGTGACCTGGGGGTGGTCCCATATGATCGCCTGGTTCAGCCGGACGGGCACCAAGAACACCAGGCTGATGGGGAGGGTCCTTTGCCCCAGGTTGCTGACCTGCACCAGGAGGGCAAGGTCAGGGCTCTGCCTTCCTCCCCTACCAGCCTGGAGAATCAGCCTCCCCTCCCCCCGGGGCAGGCCACAGGCCCAGGCGTCCTGCCCTTTCCTGTTTAAGAGAGTGGAGTGTTTGGGAGGTTGAGGCGGGTAGATCACGAGGTCAAGAACTCGTGACCATCCTGGTCAACATGGTGAAACCCCGTTTCAACTAAAAATACAAAAAATTAGCTGGGCATGGTGGCGCATGCCTGTAATCCCAGCTCCTCAGGAGGCTGAGGCAGGAGAATTGCCTGAACCCGGGAGGCGGAGGTTGCGGTGAGCCGAGATCACACCATTGCACTCCAGCCTGGATAAGAAGAGTGAAACTCCGTCTCAAAAAAAAAAGAGAGTGGAGTGTACGCCTAACACACATTCGAGTGCCACACAGCCTGGTCTCCAGTCCTGGCTCTCCTACTCACTTGGTGGGAGACCTCAATAGTGTTCTGTAAACCTCTCTGAGCCTCAGTTTCTTCATCTGTAAACTAGGGATCATGACAGTGCCCCACAGAGTCGTTACAAAGGTAACACAAGATAATTACGTGCATGCATGTCACATACGTCCTTGCATGCGTGTATACTGAGCGATAGCAGCGTGGAACCAAGCCTGGCGCACCACAGGTGCTTTACACACATTTCCCATTCCTGTTTCTGCATTTTCTTTTATTTTCTTTCTTTCTTTTTTGAGACAGAGTCTCACTCTATTGCCCCGGCTGGAGTGCAGTGGTGCGATCTTGGCTCACTGCCACCTCTGCCTCCTAGGTTCAAGTGATTCTCCTGCCTCAGCCTCCCGAGTAGCTGGGATTACAGGCATGCACCACCATGCCCAGATAATTTTTGTATTTTTAGTAGAGAGGGGGTTTCACCATATTGGTCAAGCTGGTCTTGAACTCCTGACCTTGTGATCCGCCTGCCTCAGGCTCCCAAAATGCTGGGATTACAGGCGTGAACCACTGTGCCTGGCCCTGTTTCTGCATTTTCTACACATAGATTTTCCTTCCCAGCTGGGACCCAGACATCCCAGCTCCCCACCTGATATTGATGCTGCATGACTCGACTGGTATTCTCTGAGGCTGTGAAGTTGAGATATTTGGTGGAGACCTCATGGCTGAAGGGAGAAAGAAGGGACAGGAGGTCGGAGAGTGTCTCAGGCTAAGTGTGTATGAGAAAACGGGCACAAGGTTGATGGGTATGCAGACCTGGGGGGTGGAGGTGGGGTGGGGTGTAGGGGAATGGGGGAAGCAGTGCATGCTGGATACACAGGGCACGCCTATTTGGGCCACTCACACTCACATGCACAAAAGCACACCTATGCACACATACGCACATGCACACACCCTCAGGCACACACACGGACAAATACACACCCATGCACACATATACAATGCACAAATACACACCTATGCACACACTATGCACACACACTCTCAGACACACTCACACACAAATACACACCCATGCACACATGTACACATACACATAGATCCTCAGACACACACAAATATACACCCATGCACACATACGCAATGCACAAATACACACCTACACACACACAATGCACACACACCTATGCACACATACACACAGACTCACACACACACAAATACACACCCATGCACACATACACACAGGCACACATGTACACATGCACACAGATCCTCAGACACACACACAAATACACACCCATGCACACATGTACATATGCACATAGATCCTCAGACACACACACACAAATACACACCCATGCACACATATACACATAGATTCTCATGCTCACACACATCCACAAATGCACACATACATACATACACATAGATCCTCAGACACACTCACACACAAGTATGCACAGATGCATGCACACAAATACGTGATCAGCCGCGTCCAGCCCTTAAGTAGAGGCTCAGCTAAAGTCCTGGAAGCCATCACCTGGTGACCACCATGTAGACAGCATATTTCACTGGCAGCTCCAGCTGGAATTCAGTTTTGTTGGTTCTGGACATGTTGTTCTCACTGGAGGGAAAGAGAGAACTCCAGCCAGCTCTTAAGAACTGACAGTTGGCCTTTCCTCCTCCCTCTCCCTCACTCCCTGCCTCCCATCAGCCACCAAATCCTGTTATCTCTGCATCTGAAATCCCACTGCTCTCCAACTCCTGCCCCCGCTTAGCCCAGGCCCATCCCTCTCCACCTGGATGTCGGCAGCTGCCTTCTTCTAACTGGTCCCCTGAATTCACACCTGCTCCCACCCCAATCGCCAGCCCTCCTGAAGAGTGATCATTCTAACCTGCAAATATGATTATGTCATTCTCAGAGGCGAAACTGCAAATCCCTAACAACACCCATCAGTCATTTTGGGACATGGCCTGTATCTAACCACCACCAACTCCTTCAACCCTGCATTTTATGCTGAGGCCATGCTTACTCACACCCTGATCTTCCCATCCCTGGCATGTGCTTCCTGCCTTCTGTCTTCATACCCACCCTCAGTCCATGGCTTTGCTTACATTTTCTTTCTTTCTTTTTTTTTTTTTGAGACGGAGTTTCACTGTTGTGACCCAGACTGGAGTGCAATGGCACGATCTCGGCTCACCGCAACCTCTGCCTTCTGGGTTCAAGCAATTATCCTGCTGCAGCCTCCCAAGTAGCTGGGACTACAGGCGTGCACCACCATGCCCAGCTAATTTTTGTGTTTTTAGTAGAGACGGGGTTTCACCTTGTTGACCAGGATAGTCTCGATCTCTTGACCTTGTGGTCTCGATCTCTTCTTGATCTACCTGCCTCGGCCTCCCAAAGTGCTGGGATTTCTTTTTTTTTCTTTTTTTTTTTGTGAGAGAGTGTCTCACTCTCTCACCCAGGCTGGAGTGCAGTGGCACAATCTCAGCTCACTGCAGCCTCAACCTTCCAGGCTCAAGCAATTCTCATGCTTCAGCTTCCTGAGTAGATGGGACTACAGGCATGCACCACCATGCCTGGCTAATTTTTGTATGTTTTGTGGAAACAGCATCTTGATATGTTGCCCAGGCTGAACTAAAACTCCTGGGTTTGAGCAATCCTTTTGCCTCAGCCTCCCAAAGTGCTAGGATTACAGGCATGAGCCACCATGCCCAGCTCCTAAATATATTTTCTTTTCTTTTTTTTTTTTTTTGAGATGGAGTCTTGCTCTGTCACCAGGCTGGAGTGCAGTGGTGCGATCTCAGCTCACTCACTGCAACCTCCGCCTCCCAGATTTAAGTGAATCCCCTGCCTCAGACTCCTGAGTAGCTGAAACTACAGGCACACACCACCACGCCTGGCTAGTTTTTTGCATTTTTTAATAGAGACAGGGTTTCACCATGTTGGCCAGGATGGTCTTAAACTCCTGACCTCGTGATCTGCCCGCCTCACCCTCCCAAAGTGCTGGGATTACATGAGCCATCACGCCTGGCCCCCTAAATATATTTTCTTTAGGAATCTTCTCTGAACACCAAACTCCCAAGAACACTGGCCATCCCCCATCTAATTTGCATCTCATACTGGATTTCAGATGCAAGATTTACAGCTAGTTTTCTTATCCGTCTTTGCCACTAAATTATCATCTCCAGGAAGGCACTCAGCACAAGACCTCGCACATGGTGGGTGCTCAGTGAGTTTGCTGAGTGAACGAATGAGTCAAAGGGAAAACCAGCGGGCAGGGGGCAAAGGCCCACCCTGGGCCAGGGGCTGGGGCCTCAGACGGGCGGCTGCCTGTGAAAGCTGGGCACAGAGCACCTGGTCACGTTGGCCTTGAGGAGCAGCTTGTTTCCAAGGGAAGCCTTAGTGTCCACATCAAACGTGATATTGAAGGTGACCTGGAGTGGGAAAAAAGAGAGACAATGATAGAAATAAAAGAGAAGAAATAACCCAAATGCCCGTCATCTGATGAATGGAGACATGAATTGAAATGTGGCCCATCCATACAACAGAATATTGTTCACCAAATAAAAAGCAATGAAGGCCGGGTGCAGTGGCTCATGCCTGTAATCCCAGCACTTTGGGAGGCCGAGGCAGGTGGATCACCTAAGGTCGGGAGTTTGAGACCATCCTGGCCAACATGGGGAATCCCTGTCTCTACTAAAAATATAAAAATTAGCTGGGCGTGGTGGTGGGTGCCTGTAATCCCAGCTACACAGGAGGGTAAGGCATGAGAATACTTAAATCCGGGAGGCAGAGGTTGCAATGAGCTGAGATTGTACCATTGCACTCCAGCCCAGGCGACAGAGTGAGACTCCATCTCAAAAAATATTAAATTTTTTTTTTAATTTAAGGAAAAAGAAATCAGTGAGGTACTGACACGTGCTAAGGCGTGAATGATCCTTGCTAAGTCCTTACTTAATATTATGCTAAGCGAAAGGATCACATACGGGACGATTTCATTTATATAAGATGTCCAGAAAAGGCCAATCTATAGTCACAAAGTAGATGAGTGGTGGCCTAGGGCTTGGGAGATGGGAGGATTGGGGCTGAGGGCCAACAGGACAGAGGCTCTTTGTGGGGTAATGAAGATGTTCCAATATTGATCGTGATAATGGATGCAAGACTGTGTGAATTCACTGAAAGCCACTGAACTGTACACTTTTTTTTTCTGAGACAGAGTCTCGCTCTGTCTCCCAGGCTGGAGTGCAGTGGCACGATCTCAGCTCACTGCGACAGTCTCCCAGGTTCAAGCAATTCTCCTGCCTCAGCCTCCTGAGTAGCTGAGACTACAGGTGCACACCACCATGCCCAGCTAATTTTTTTATTTTTAGTAGTGGCAGGGTTTAACTGTGTTGGCCAGGCTGGTCTTGAACTCCTGACTTCAGGTGATCCACCCGCCTCAGCCTCCCAAAGTGCGGGGATTACAGGCACGAGCCACTGCCCCCAGCCTGTTTTTACTTTTTGAGACAGAGTCTCACTCTGTCACCCAGGCTAGAGTGCAGTGGTGTGATCATAGCTCACTGCAGCCTCAACCTCCCAGGCTCAGACAATCCTCCCACCCCAGCCTCCCAAGTAGCTGGGACTACAGGGACTACAGGCACACACCACCATGCCCAGCTAATTTTCACATTTTTTTGTAGAGACAGGATTTCACCACATTACCCAGGCTGGTTTCAAACTCTTGGGCTCAAGCAATCCTCCTGCCTCAGCCTCCTAAAGTGCTAGGATTACAGGCATGAGCCACTGTGTCTGGCCTGAAATGTACACTTTAAATAGGTGAATTGTATGGTATGTGAATTATATCTCAATAAAGCTGTTTTGTACAAAAAGGAAGCACTACTAAAGAAAAGAAGAAAAGAATCCCCAAAGAAAGCCAAAGAGAAAAAGAGAGGAGCCAGGAGTTCTGACCTCTGAGTTTTCCGGGAAGATGGGGTGGTTTATGCTGCAGCTGGTGCTCTTCAAGGGTCCAGACACTTCGGTGGAGGAAGGCAACTCACAGTCCAGGCGCCAGGGTCGCTGTGAGCGCTGGTTCTGGAAGGTGAGGGAGGCAAAGATGGTCATGTCCACCTCCAGCCATAAGACAGGGAAGCAAAGGTCAGATGGAGCCTAAGAAGTATGTGGCTACCTGGGATCTGGACACCCGGTAGGACAGGCCAGGCGGGAAGAAGAAGGTGGCCTGCGTCCTGTAGGAGTCCTCGCCGTCGTTTCTCACAGTCACTGTCACGTTGAACTCCCGGGGGCCACCCACCACGAGGTAGTCCAGGCTGTGGGAGGAAGAAGACAGGATGGGGGGAGCTAGGGGCTTCCCTGTGGCAAGCCTGCTCCGGCAAAACAGAGACGCAGGCACTAGACAAAAGATGACAGTAAGGAACAGCCACACAAGACCTCATGGCCCAGGAACACCCAGCTCCCTTGGGGGCCAGGAGGAGAACAGAGCGCGTTGTGGTATGGATCCTCCTCTGGAGGCGGCGAGGAGGAATGGAAACTCACCCCATGAAACTGAAGGTGATGCTGAGGTCGTCCTGGCAGATGCTGTCATTGCCACAATTCTTCTCAAAGGGAAACTTTAAAAAAAAATAGAATATGATCAAATGAAAGGAAAGGAAACAACCAAATATGGTGAAATTAAACAAAAAAATCAAACTTTGACATAAAATTAGGTGCGATCAAATAAAATGAGTTTCAGCCACCTTGGCCTCTGGTCTCTTCCACAGCCCTGCAGGGCCCCAGACCCGTACTCACCGAGGCTGTGAAGACTCTCCGAGCCTCCGCAGCTAGCACTGGCCGAAGGTTCCCAAAGGCAGACAAGGGCGTCCCCACCAGAGAGAAGTTCAAGCGCAGCATGACGGGGCTCACTATGTCCTCGATGCAATTCTAAGAGATAGCCAGGATTTGCAGATCTGCCCTCCTTAGCTCCTCAAGCCCGCCCCATCCATGGAGGACCCAAGGGTCTGGCCACTCGCCTGCTCACCAGCAACTGTAGCTTCAGAGTCTTACAAGTCTGGGTCAGCCCTAAGGTCTGTGTCTGTCTGCGTGTGCTGTTCTTTGTCTCATCGAAGATGGCTCGGGAATTTTTTCGGCTGGAGTCCAGAGCCAGATCATAAGTCACAACACTCTGGATCTGCCCTGAAGAGGCAGGGTGGCACAGCAGTGAGGGGCCTGCGCTTCAGAGCCTGGCAGATGGGAGCTCGAGGCTCAGCTCCTCTGTTCCTCAACTGTGTGACTTGGGGTGCGTTATGTGACCTCTCTGAGTAGCCTTCTTTCCTTTCATCCTTCCTTCTTTCCTTCCTTTCTTCTTTCTTTCTTTTTCATTCTTTCATCTTTCTTTCCTTTCTTCCTTCCTCCCTTCCTCGCTTTCCTTCTTTTCCTTCCTTCCTCCCTTTCTTTCCTTCTTACCTTTGTTCCTTCCTTACTTTTTATTTTTTATTTTCTTTTCTGAGACACAATCTCACTCTGTCACCCATGCTGGAGTGCAGTGGTGCAATCTCGGCTTGCTGCAACCTCCGCCTCCCAGGTTCAAGAGATTCTCCTGTCTCGGCCTCACAAGTAGCTGAGATTACAGGTGCACACCACCACACTCCACTAATTTTTATATTTTTAGTAGAGATGGGGTTTCATCATGTTAGCCAGGCTGGTTTCGAAGGTAATACACCTGCCTCGGCCTCCTAAAGTGCTGAGATAACAGGTGTGAGCCACCACACCTGGCCTCCATTCTTTATTTTTAGAGAGGATAATAAAGATAATAATACCCTCCCAATGGTAAAAAGGAAATGAAATAGTGCTTACCAAGTATTTAGCACAGTGTCTTTCACACAATAAGTGTTCAGTAAATGGCAGCTATTCTGTTATTCACGAAAAAATTGATTGTATTTTTCTGGCTACTTTAAATTTTTGTATCTTTGTCTTTGGTCTTCAGCAGTTTGATTATCATGTACATTGATATGATGTCCTTTATATTTATCCTGCTTTGATTTTGTAAAGAATCTTGATGTTGTTCATCAGTTTAGGGAAATTCTTTTTTATTATTTATTTTTTTTGAGATGGAGTTTAGTTCTTGTCACCCAGGCTGGAGTGCAAGGGCACAATCTCAGCTCACTGCAATCCCCACCTCTTAGGTTCAAGCGATTCTCCTGCCTCAGCCTCCCAAGTAGCTGGGATTACAGATGCTCACCACCACACCCGCTAATTTTGTACTTTTAGTAAATACAGGGTTTCACCATATTGGTCAGGCTGGTCTCGAACTCCTGACCTCAATTGATCCACCCAATTCAGCCTCCCCAAATGCTGGGATTACAGGCATGAGCCACCACGCCTAGTCGGTTTGGGAAAATTATTTAACTAATGCATCCATCCTATTCTGTTTTTCCTATTTCATCTTTTCTATTCTCTCTCTCTCTATTTCTCTCTCTCCTCCCCCCAACCACTTTCTGTAATTCCAATTACATATTTATTAGACCTTTCACCATATCCCACACATCTCTTATAATGTTTTCCTGTATTTTTGATTCTTTTTTTGTCTGCATATTAATCCAGATACTTTCAAATGACTTGTCTTCTTGTTCACCATTTCTCTGTTCTGCTTCTAATCAGCTATAAATCTATTTACTGAATTCTTCATTTCAGTCACTGTGTTTTTTGGTGCTAGAGTTTCCATGATTTTGCTGAAGTTCTCATCCTTTCCCTTTTTTCTTGAAGATATTAATTATAGTTACCTTTTTAAAATTCCTATCCAATCACTCTAACTTCTGAATCACATATGGGTCTATTTCTATTGTCTATTGTTTCTCTTGGTTGCTAGTCAGTTGTCTCAATGTAAAGACCAAGGTGTTTACCAAGGCCTCTCAAATCTCTGCCTTCCCAGAACTGGGGAGCTGCTGAATTCTTTGACTAGCTCTTTGGCTTTTCAGTTGCTGTTTCTACTGGGTTTCTTGGAGTACTGACCTGGGCATTCATGGCTTAGAAGTCAGCCAAAGAGTTGAGGGGGATTTCTATGTAGATTTGGGGGTACCGCCTCTTCAATTCCCTACCCTCTAACATTTTGCTCTTAATTTCTAGCCATGCTGGCTACCCTCATATATCTGGAATGTTATTTTCTCAGCCTGGGAAAACTGCTCCTAGAAACATAAATGCTTTTAGTGATAGGTCTTGCTATGTTGCCCAGGCTGCTCTCGACCTCCTGGGCTCAAGTGATCCTCACACCTCAGCCTTTCAAGTAGCTGGGACTATAAGAATGTGTCATCATGCCCAGTTAATAATTTTACCTATAAACAGGATACAAATCCCAGCATTTTGGGAGGCCAAGGTGGGCAGATCATGAGGTCAGGAGATTAAAACCATCTTGGCTAACATGGTGAAACCTCATCTCTACTAAAAATACAAAAAATTAGTCAGCCATGGTGGCAGGCACCTGTAGTCTCAGTTACTAGGGAGGCTGAGGCAGGAGAATCACTTGAACCCAGGAAGTGGAGGTTGCAGTGAGCTGAGATCACACCACTGCATTCCAGCCTGGGTGACAGAGCAAGACTCCATCTCAAAAAAAATAAAAAGAGAGAGAGAGAGAGAGAATACAATTCTTCCTAGTACTGTCATTACTATTCGCCCACTCGAAGCACAATTTGAGAATAGGAACAAGGAAAGAAGTCACTGGTGATAAAATGCCTATGTGAATACTTTATAAATCTGTGTTTAACTTCATCAACTCAATCTCCCCAAGTAGAATTTCTCTTCATTTATTAAAAAACAAAAATGTGGTTTGTTCACAGGCATAGGCCCTTAGTTCTCTGAAGAACTGAGGGAGTAAGGAAGTGTCACATGCTCACTCTTTAGGGAGGTCTGCTGGACTCCCTCACCCAGCAGGGCAATAGCCTGCTCACTCTGGTAAGGCTTGGAGAAGGTCATCAGAGCCTGTGAGAACTTGGTTCAGGACAGCCAGAAGGCTGGGCAGAGTGGGTTGTACCACCCATCCGTATCCTCTTTCATTTAACCTCTAGAGACTCACCCACCAAGCCTCACCTTCTCTTAGCCGATCCCGTGTGCTCTTGTGGACATGGAGGCAGACTCTGACCTCCCCAGCTTCCTTGCCTTCTGCTGCTGGATCATTACACTCAAATGCATTCCTTGCCACTTCCCTGGGATTGAACTCCATGGTCGCCTCAACTCTCAGTACTGGCTGGGACCTGCAGGGACACCAGAAAACCATCAGGGACCTTCAGACAACAAACGTTCCTTCAAGGGAGAATGCCTGGTCAGCTCCAAAAGGCATTCTCACCTGAGTAGCAGCACGTGCCCCTGCGCTCCCACAGTCAGGTCCACGAGTCCATCCATTGTGAGGTCCTGGCCCCCACTCAGTGACTGACCAAAATACTGGAGCCTCGGAGAGAGCTTGGAGCCTGCAATCCGCTGAGGGTACAAAAGAGGTGGAGAGAGAGAGGTAGGAAAGGATAGGAAGATGTATAACTCAAGTCACCCAGCGTGACGCAGACAGAGTTTCTCTAAGCTCTACTCAAGTATCACCTCCTGCAACTAACCAAGGAATGAGGGCAGCTTAGAACTTAGGAAGGAATTATTCACCTTTAAACAGCAGCCTCAAGAGGATACCCACAATTTCTTTAAAAAAAAAAAAAACTTTTAAAATAGAAATGGTGTCTCACTTTGTGGCCCAGGCTGGTCTTGAACTCCTGGGATCAAGTGATTCTCCCCTCTCAGCCTCCCAAGTGCTGGGATTATAGAGGTGAGTCACCACACCCAACCCCAAGTTTTTATTAATTACCTGCATTTCCCTGAGTACAGGGAAAAGTGAAAGTATATTATTTGGCTCTGTGAATTTTATTTATGTAGTCAGAATAATGCAAACACTCAATGTTGATCTAACCAAAATGATCACATAAACAGGAGGAGTGAATAGGGGGTAAAAGAGTGCTAGCATGTGGCAAAAGGAAAATTGAAAAAGAGAACAATCTCCACCTTTCACCATGGGAAGTCAGTGCTAAAACAAAAATCAAAAGGTAGCAAAATTATTATTATGTAAATTGAACAGATGGAGAATTAAAAGAGCTGAAAGTGGTTCCCTCAAGAGCAAAGGAAATGAAGCCAAAATCATAGTGTACGTGGAAATCGTCGTTTTTTATATTGAGCTTTTTAGAACTATTTTGGCTCTTTAAAGTATGTGCAAAAGTAACACTGAAAAAATGGCAGGCAAATAATAAGTTTAAAAGAAATTTTAAAAGTGATTTTGTCATATACTTAATGTCAGTGAATTCAACATTTTTAATTCTGGTATAAAAGTTGTAAGACAAAGATATGAAAAATAACTATGGCTAAAAATATGTTAATGGCTACACAATATAAATAACTGTAAACTGTGAATCAGTAACATAAAACGTGTAGTGGGGAATAAAAGTATAGAGTCCATGTGATTTAAGTGGTTATCCGCTTAAAACAGACCATGACATTTTGTGGAAACCACAAAGAAAATATCTTTAGAAGTTAAAAAGAGAGGGCTGGGCACTGTGGCTTACGCCTATAATCCCAGCATTTTAGGAGGCTGAGGTAGGCGGGTCGCAAGGTCAGGAGTTTGAAACCAGCCTGGGCAACATAGTGAATCTCCATCTCTACTAAAAATACAAAAATTAGCCAGGCGTGGTGGCGCATGCCTGTAGTCCCAGCTTCTCAGGAGGCTGAGGCAGGCAAATCCCTTGACTCTTGGAGTCAGAGGTTGCAGTGAACTGAGACTACACCATTATACTGTAGACTGGGTGACAGAGTGGGACTCCATCTCAAAAAAAAAAAAAGAACAGAATAAAAGCGTATTAATACAAGAATTAACAACAATAAAACACAAAGGAAGACAGCAAGAGAAGAAAAGAGGGACAAAAAACCTACATGACAAACAGAAAACAATAAAATGGCAATAATAAATCCTTCTCTATCAATAATCACTTTAAATGTGAACAAAAACTCTCAAAACAGAGTGGCAGAACAAAAATACAAAATCCAATTACATGTTGTCTACAAGATACTCACTTTGTATTTACTGACACATAGGCTAAAAGTAAAGGAGTAGAAAATGCTATTCCATGAAAATGGTAGCCAAAAGAGAGCAGGATGACATGCTAATATTAGACAAAATAGACTTGAAGTCAAGAAACAAATGATATTATATAATGATGAAATGGCCAATTCACCAGGAGTTATAAGAATTAATTTTATACACACCCATCAGACATCTAAATAGATAAAGCAAATACTGACAGAACAGAAGGGAGAAATAGACTTTTAATAGCAAGTAGAACAACTAGACAAAAAAACAAGAGAGAAATAGCACACTTGAACAACACCATGGATCAAATGGACTTAATAGAAACATACAAAATACATAAGCCAACTACTGCAGAATACACATTCTTCTTAAGTGCACACGGACCATTCCTCAGGACAGATCATATGTTAGGTCATAAAATAAGTCCTAACAAATTTTAAATGGTTAAAATGATATCAAGAATCTTTTCCAACCACAATGGAATGAAACCAAAAATTAATAGCATGTGTCCTCCCAAGCCTAAACCAGGAGGAAGCTGAAACTATGAATAGACCAATAACAAGGTCTGAAGTTGAGGCAGCAATTAAGAGCCTACCACACAAAAAAAGCCCAGGTCCAGACGGGTTCACAGCCGAATTCTACCAGACACACAAGGAGGAGCTGGTACCATTCCTTCTAAAACTATTTCAAACAATCCAAAAAGAGGGAATCCTTCCCAAATCATTTTATGAGACCAACATCATTCTGATACCAAAACCTGGCAGAGACCCAACAAGAAAAGAAAACTTCAGGTCAATATCCATGATGAACATAGATGCAAAAATCTTCAATAAAATATTGGCAAGCCGATTGCAACAGCAAATCAAAAAACTTATTCATCATGATCAAGTAGGATTCATCCGGGGGATGCAAGGCTGGTTCAACATACGCAAGTCTATCAATGTAATTCACCACATAAACAGAACCAAAAACAAAAACCACATGATTATCTCAATTGACGCAGAGAAGGCATTTGACAAAATTCAACAGCCCTTTATGCTAAAAACCCTCAATAAACTCGGTATCGATGGAACGTATCTCAAAGTAATAAAAGCTATTTATGACAAACCAACAGCCAATATCATACTGAATGGGCAAAAACTGGAAGCATTCCCTTTGAAATCTGGCACTAGACAAGGATGCCCTCTTTCACCACTCCTATTCAATATAGTACTGGAAGTTCTAGCCACAGCAATCAGGCAAGAAAAAGAAATAAAGGGTATTCAAATAGGAAAGGTGGAAGCCAAATTGTCTCTATTTGCAGACGACATGATAGTATACCTAGAAGACCCCATTGCCTCTGCCCAAAAACTCCTGAAACTGATAAGCAACTTCAGCAAAGTCTCAGGATATAAAATCAATGTGCAAAAATCACAAGCATTCGTCTACACCAATAACAGACTTAAAGAAAGCCAAATCAAGAATGAACTGCCATTCACAATTGCTACAAAAAGAATAAAATACCTTGGAATACAACTCACAAGGAACGTAAGAGACCTCTTCAAGGAGAACTATAAACCACTGCTCAATGAAATCAGAGAGGACACAAACAGATGGAGAAACATTTCATGTTCATGGTTAGGAAGAATTAATATCGTGAAAATGGCTATACTGCCCAAAGTAATTTACAGAATCAATGCTATCCCCATCAAGCTACCATTGACTTTCTTCACAGAACTGGAAAAAACCACCATGAACTTCATATGGAACCAAAAGAGAGCCCGCATAGCCAAGTCAATTCTAAGCAAAAAGAACACAGCGGGGGGCATCACACTACCGGATTTCAAACTATACTACAAGGTTACAGTAATCAAAACAGCATGGTACTGGTACCAAAACAGAGATATAGACCAATGGAACAAAACAGAGGCACCGGAGGCAACACAACATACATACAACTATACAATCTTTGATAAACCTGACAAAAACAAGCAATGGGGAAAGGATTCCATGTTTAACAAATGGTGTTGGGAAAACTGGCTAGCCATGTGCAGAAAGCAGAAACTGGACCCCTTCCTGAAACCTTACACTAAAATTCACTCCAGATGGATTAAAGACTTAAACATAAAACCTGGCACCATAAAAACCCTAGAAGGAAATCTAGGCAAAACTATCCAGGACATAGGAGTAGGCAAGGACTTCATGAACAAAACACCAAAAGCATTGGCAACAAAAGCCAAAATAGACAAATGGGACCTAATGAAACTCCACAGCTTTAGCACGGCAAAAGAAACAGTCACTAGAGTGGATCGGCAACCAACAGAATGGGAAAAAATTTTCGCAGTCTACCCATCTGACAAAGGGCTGATATCCAGAATTTACAAAGAACTCAAACAGATTTACAGGAAAAAAACAAACAAGCCCATTCAAAAGTGGGCAAAGGATATGAACAGACACTTTACGAAAGAAGACATATATAAGGCCAACAATCATATGAAAAAATGCTCATCGTCACTGGTCATCAGAGAGATGCAAATCAAAACCACATTGAGATACCATCTCACGCCAGTTAGAATGGCGATCATTAAAAAATCTGGAGACAACAGATGATGGAGAGGATGTGGAGAAAAAGGAACACTTTTACACTGTTGGTGGGAGTGTAAATTAGTTCAACCATTGTGGAAGACAGTGTGGCGATTCCTCAAGGCCTTAGAAATAGAAATTCCATTTGACCCAGCAATCCCATTACTGGGTATATATCCAAAAGACTATAAATCGTTCTACTATAAGGACACGTGTACACGAATGTTCATTGCAGCACTGTTTACAATAGCAAAGACCTGGAATCAACCCAAATGCCCATTGATAATAGACTGGATTGGAAAAATGTGGCACATATACACCATGGAATATTATGCAGCAATCAGGAATGATGAGTTTGTGTCATTTGTAGGGACATGGATGAATCTGGAGAACATCATCCTCAGCAAACTGACACAAGAACAGAAAATGAAACACCGCATATTCTCACTCATAGGTAGGTGATGAAAAATGAGAACACATGGACACAGAAAGGGGAGTACTAAACACTGGGGTCTAGTGGGGGGAAAAGGGGAGGGCCAGTGGGAGGGGGAGGTGGGGAGGGATAGCCTGGGGAGAAATGCCAAATGTGGGTGAAGGGGAGAAGGAAAGAAAAGCACACTGCCATGTGTGTACCTACGCAACTGTCTTGCATGCTCTGCTCATGTACCCCAAAACCTAAAATCCAATAAAAAATTAAAAATAAAATAAAATAAAATAAAATAAAATTTTAAATATTAAGCAAAAAAAAAATTAATAGCAGAAGGAAAACTAGAAGATACATAAATATGTAATAATTAAATAATACACTCTTGAATAACTAATGGATAAAAAAGAAATCTAAAAGGAAATTGGAAAAATAACATGAGATAAGTGAAAACTCAAATGCAATATGCCAAACTTATGAGAGGCAGCGAAAGTTCAGAGTGATAAACACCTACCTTCAAAACAAAAAGAAAGGTTTCAGTTACAAAACCTGACTTTACACCTCAAGGAATGAGAAATAAAAGAACAAACTAAACCTAACATTAGTAGAAGGAAGGAAATAATAAAGATTAGGGAAAAATAAGTCAAATAGAGAAAAAAAAAATCAATGAAATTATGTGAATTTTTCAAAAAGATAGAATTGGTAAGCTTTGGCCGGGTATGGTAGCTCATGCCTGTAATCCCAGCACTTTGGGAGGCTGAGGCAGGTGGATCCCCTGAGATCAGGAGCTCAAGACCAGCCTGGACAACATGGTGAAACCCTGTCTCTACTGAAAATACAAAAATCACCCTGGTGTGGTGGCATGTGCCTGTAATCCCAGCTACTCAGGAGGCTGCACTACACTCCAGCCTGGCCAACAGAGTGAGACTCTGTCTCAAAAAAAAAAAAAGAATTGACAAGCAACAGATAGGTAAAATTATAAATGAAAGAACATACATTATAACTGATGCCATAGAAATAAAAAGGATCATAAGAGACCACTATGAACAATTACATGTTAACAAACTAGATAACCTTGAAGGAATGGATAAATTCTTAGAAACATACCACCTATCAAGCCTGAATCATAAGGAAATATAAAGTTTAAACAGATCTATAACAAGTAAGGAGATTGAATCAGTAATCAAAGACCTTCTAATAAAGAAAAGCCCAGGACCTGATGGTTTCTCAGGCAAATTCTACCAAACATTTAAAGAATAATTAATACCAATTTTTCTCAAACTCATCCAAAAAATTGAAGAGGAGGGAATACTTCCAAATTTACTGTATGAGGCAAGCACTATCCTGACACTAAATTCCAACAAACACACCAGGAGACAAGATCACTATATGCCAATTTCCCTGTTGAACAGAGATCCAAAATCCTAAATAAAATACTAGCAAACTGAATTCAACAGCACAAAAGTATCATACACCATGACCATGTAGGCTTTATTCCTGGGATGCGAGGATGGCTCAACATATGCAAATCATAAATGTGATGTACCACATTAACAAAATAAGGAATAAAAATAACATGATCATATCAATAAGAAAAGAAAGCATTTAATAAAATTCAATATCTGTCTTAGTTTATTTGGTATAACAAATTACATAGACTGGATGGGTTATAAGCAATAGAAATTTATTTCTCACGGTTTCAGAGACTTGTGACATCCAAGATTAAAGGCAAGCAGATTCAACATCTGGTGAGAGCCTACTTTCTGGTTCATAGGCAATCATCATTTTGCTTTGTCTAAGGGCACTAATCCTATTAATGAGGGCCACACCCTCATGACCTAAGCACCTTCCAAAGGTCCCATCTACAAATACCATCACACAGGGAATTAGGCTTCAACATATGAACCTGGGGAGGACACAAACATTCAGACTACAGGAATAGCCATTCATGATTAAAAACCCTCAACAAACTAGAAATACAGGAAAATTACATCAACATGATAAAGAACATAAATAAAAAGCCTCTAGTTAACATCATACTCAGTGGTGAAAAATTGATTTTACCACTAAAATTAAGAACAAGGCAAGGATGCCCACACTCGCCACTTCTATGCAACACAGTATTGAAAGTCCTAGCCAGAACAATTGGGCAAGAAAAAGATATGAAATCCATATGAGTCAGAAATAAAGAAAAAAATTGTCCCTGTTTGCAACTGATATGATCTTATAAATAAAAAACTTATTATAAAGACTCTACAAAAAAGTTATAAAACTTAACAAACAAATTTAGTAAAGTTGCAGAATACAAAATCAACATACAAAAATTAGTAGTGTTTCTATACACTAACAACAAACTATCTGAAAAAAATTAATCCCATTTACAATGGCATCAAAAAATAAAGTGAGTTAATTTAACTAAGGTGAAAAATATGCACACTAAAACTATAAAACATTGATGAAAGAAAGTTAAACAAGACAAAAATCAATGGAAAGATATCCCATGTCATGGATTGAAAGAATATTTTTTAAGGTCCATACTACTCAAAGTGATCTATAGAGTCAAACAGACCTCAAATAGCCAAGACAAGCTTAAGAATAAACAAACAAAGGTAGAGGTATCACACTACCTGACATCAAAATACGCTACAAAGATATGGTCAGCAAAACAGCATGACACTGGCATAAAAACAGAGATATCAATCAATGGAACAGAATAGAGAGCTCAGAAATAAACCCATGTATTTACAATCAACTAATTTTCAGCAAAGGCGCAAAGAGCATACAATGGGGAAAGAACAGTCTTTTTAAGAAATGTTGTTAAGAACACTGGATATTCACAGGCAGAAGAATAAAACTGAGCCTTTATCTCAAACCAAATACAAAAATCAAAAGTGTATTAAAGGCTTAAATGTAAGATAATGTAAGATCTAACACCATAAACTATTAGGAGAAAACCTAGAGGGAAAGCTTCATGACATTGGTCTAGGCAATGATTTTTTTCTATGATCCTAAAAGCACAAGCAACAAAAGCAAAAACAGGCAAATGGAATTGCATCAAACTAAAAAGTTCTGCACAAGAAAGGAAGAATGAACAGAGTGAAGCGACAACCTACAGACTGGGAGAAAATATTTGCCAACCAAATAACTGATAAATGGTTAATATCCATAACATAAAGAACTCAATAGCAGAGAAAAAAATAACCCAATTTAAACATGAGAAAAGAGGGCTGGGCATGGTGGCTCATGCCTGTAATCCCAGCACTTTGGAAAGCTGAGGCAGGCAGATTACTTGAGGTCAACAGTTTGAAACCAGCTTGGTTAACATGGTGAAACCCCATCTCTACTAAAAAATTTTTTTTGGTGTTGAATAGAAGTGGCGAGTGTGGGTATCCAGAAGAGAAAACTCTTCTGGACATTGGCCTAGGCAAAGAATTCATGACTAAGATCCCAAAAGCAAAATGCAACAAAACCCAAAATAAATAAATTGGACTTAATTAAACTAAAAAGCACAGCGAAAGAGATAATCATCAGAGTAAACAGACAACACACAGAATGTGAGAAAATATTTGCCAACTATGCATCTGACAAAGGACTACTAACCAGAATCTACGAGAAACTCAAACCAATCCGCAGGGAAAAAACAAATCATCCCATCAAAAAGTGAGCAAAGGATATAAATAGACAGTTCTCAAAAGAAAATACACAAATGGCCAACACATGTATAAAAAAATTCTCAACATCACTAATCATTGGGGAAATGCTCGTTTCCACAGTGAAATACCACCTTACTTCTGCAAGAATGGCCACAACTAAGAAGTCAAAAAACGATAGATCTGTCATGGATGCGGTGAAAAGGGAACACTTCTACATTGCTGGTGGAAAGGTAAATTAGTCCAACATCTATGGAAAACAGTATGGAAATTCCTTAAAGAGCTAAAAGCAGATCTCCCATTTGATTTAGTAATCCCATCCCTTCTTTTCCAAAGGAAAATAAGTCATTATATAAAAAACACATGAGCATGCATGTTTATAGCAGCACAACTCACAACTGCAAAGATATGAAATCAACCTGTGGTACCCAACGACCAATGGGTGGATAAAGAAAACGTTATATATGTATATACACATATACATACATATATACACATACATACATACATGGAGTACTACTCAGCCATAAAAAGGAACAAAATAATGTCTTTTGAAGCAACTTGGATGGAACTGGAGGCCATTATTGAAGTAACTCAGGAATGGAAAACTAAATATTATATGTTTTCATTTATAACTAGTAGTTAAGCTATGAGGATGCAGAGACAAGAGTGATATACTGGACTTTGAGGACTCGGGAAAGGGGAGTCTGGGAAGAGGTAAGACACGGAAGATTATATATTGGGTACAGTGTATACTGCTTTGATGACAGGTGCACTAAAATCTCAGAATTCACCACTATAGAATTCATCCTGGTAACCGAAAAACACTTGTACTCTAAAAGCTACTGAAATTTTTAAAAATCATATAATAACTATAGTCCATTCAGTACTTGCTTAAATTTTAGAAAACCTATATAAACTACTGCTACATGACTTGAAGATTGCTCTGGCTGGGTGCAGTGGCTCACATCTATAATACTAACACTTTGAGAGGCCAATAGCTTAAGGCCAGAAGACCAGCCTGGGCAACATAGTGAGACTCATCTCTACCATAAAGTTAAAAATTAGCCAACCATAGGTGTGCACACCTATAGTCCCAGCTACTTGGGTGACTGAGAAGGGAGAATTGCTTGAGCCTAAGTGTCAAGGCTGCAATGAACCATGATTGCATCACTGCATTCCACCCTGGGCGACAGAGGGAGATCCTGTCCAAAAAAAAAAGAGAAAGAAAGAAAGAGAGAAACAGAGAGAGAGAGAGAAAGAGAAAAGACAGAAATTGTTCTTCCTTTGAGTGATTGAGTAATGGCCTCACAGCACTAGAGATTGCATAGTGCGTGACCTTACTGGATAAACCCAATAGTGCCTCTAGTTGGGCTGATTGAGCTTGTCTAAAAAGCGCTCGCAGAGCCCGGTGCCTGCTATTGCACAACAGATGAGCCTTTTCCTTTCCACACTGAGAATTTTCTTCTGTTTTTAGTGTGGCTTATTTTTGGCTCAGAAATAGTTGCCGTGATGAAAATATTCCTTTGTTAGAAAAGACGGTAGCTACATCATTTTGAAAGAACTATGGGCATGAGCTATTTTAAAAGCCTTAAGTGGTTTATTTATTTGTCGGGGTTGATGCTTGATTGCATTAACACTGTTTTCTTATAAGGTGGCTTTTTTAGATTAAAGTCAAAGAGGTTCTATATTTGTATCATTACAGATCATAGTTACAGCAGAGTGAGTTCTGCATACTGACTCGTGTAGTCAAACCTTAAATAAGTCAGTAAGAAAAGCGGTACTTTTCTAAAGCCATGATATGGGTGATACAGAGTTCATAATCATAATAAAGCTCTTTGTATTTGTGAATTATAGAACACTACTTTTTATTAATCCATATTTTTAGGGAAATTTAAGAGGGACATAGAACTGATAAGTTAGTAAAATAAGTTTTACTGGATTTTTGTATAAAGTCATCTCTAGTACTCTGGAAACTGAGGATTGATTATGCTGTGATCATCTTCAAATGCCTTCTAGTTCCAAATATATGAGTTAATAAGCCTTGTTTTTTCAAGTATGTGCAAAGTTGAGCAACATCACTGGATTTTCTAAAACTAATGTAAATGTCGTTCATTTAATGTTATTTGCCTCTAATAAAATGCAGGAATATATATATATATATGCAGGAATATACATATATTAAATGAAAAACGTCTATCTTGATGCTAGTACCATACTATTTTAAGTACTGCAACTTTGTCATATATATATATTACAAACCTCATCTCTACTAAAAAATGCAAAAAATTAGCCGGGCAGCTTTGCACAGTGGCAGTATTGTAGCCAGTGAGGTTTATCCAAGGAGCGATTATTGCTAATTGAAAACTTTTCCCAATACCCTGCCATGATGACTTGAAATATAGTCAGCATTGGCATTTTTTGACAGTCTCTACGGAGACTGAATTTAAAAAAAAAAAAAACTAGCTGGGCATGATGGCGCATGCCGTAATCTCAGCTACTCGGGAGGCTGAGGCAGGAGAATCGCTTGAGCCCGGGAGGCAGGTTGCAGTGAGCCGAGATTGCGCCATTGCACTCCAGCCTGAGCAACAAGAGTGAAATTCTGTCTCAAAAAAAAAAAAAAAATAGAACTACCATATGATTTATCCCACTTCTGGTTATTTATCCAAAGGAATTGGGATTACAATCTCAAAGAGATATAAACATGCCCATGTTCATTGCAACACTATTCACAATAGCCAGGATGTGAAAACAACCTAAATGCCTATCAAGAGATGATGGATTGTTTCCCTTCCCTCTCTACCAGGAAATGATGGATTTTTTAAAATGTGGTATATACATACAGGGGGATATTATTCAGCCTTAAAAAAGAAAGACATCATGGCTCAGGCCTGTAATCCCAGCATTTTGGGAGGCCGAGGTAGGTGGATCACCAGGTCAAGAGATCAAGACCATCCTGGTCAACATGGTGAAACCCCATCTCTACTAAAAATACAAAAAATTAGCTGGGCATGGTGGCACGTGCCTGTAATCTCAGCTACTCAGGAGGCTGAGGCAGGAGAATTGCTTGAACCCAGGAGGCAGAGGTTGCAGTGAGCCGAGATCGCGCCATTGCACTCCAGCCTGGGTAAGAAGAGTGAAACTCTGTCTCAAAAAAAAAAAAAAAAAGACATCAGCCTGGGAAACATAGGGATACTCCATCTCTACAAAAAATAAAAGGAAATTAGCCAGCCATGATGGCATGGCCCGCGTCCCAGCTACTCAGGAGACTGAGGTGGGAGGGTCGCTTGAGCCCAGTAGGTTGAGGCTTCAGGGAGCCATGTTTGTGCCACCACACTCCAGCCTGGGAGACAGAAGAAGACTTTGAGAAGAAGAAGAAAGAAGGAAGAATACGAGGAGGAGGAGGAAGAAGAAGGAGAAGAAGGAGAAGAAGAAGGAGAAGAGGAAGAATTCTTTCATTTGTGACAACATAGATGAACTTGGAGGACATTACTCTAAGTAAAATAAGCCAGTCACAGAAGGGAAAAAAACTGCGTGATTCTCGCGCCTGTAATCCCAGCACTTTGGGAGGCTGAGGCCTCCTGAGTAACTGGGACCATGGGTGTGTGCCACCATATCTGGCTTTTTTTTTTTTTTTTTTTTTTTTTGAGAGGTGGATTCTCACTATGTTGCCCAAAGTGATTTTGAACTCCTAGGCTTAAACAATCCTCCCACCTCAGCCTTCCAAAGTGCTGGGATTACAGGCATGAGCCACCAGGCCCAGCCACATGTTATTATTTTTGAAGGTTCTGAAAGGAGTGCCATGAGAACTGATCTGCTAGCTGTGGGCACACTGAATTAGAAGGCGAAAGATCAACAAAGAGGTTACTGTCATGACAAGGACAGTGACCGGGTCTTACCTGGCTATGTGAGGGGTTGATGCCAAATCCTGAGGTTCCATGAAACAGGTAAACAGCACCCCGGTTGTCCTCCTCTCCTGGGGCCCCAATGGCCACATCCGTCAGCTTGTCCCCATTCACATCCCCCAGCACTGTCAGGGCTGCCCCAAAGCGGCCCCAGGGGTGGCCCTGCTCCCCGTGGAGAACAGCGTCACACTGCCACCGAGCCCTCTGCTAAACACAAGCAGTGTCAGGCACCAACCCGGGCGACACCTCCACCCCTCCACCTACCTCGGGCTCCATCCAGCCCCGGTCTCATTGGCCACTCACCCCCTTGGGCAAGGGGCACACGGACACTTGGCCCCCTCGGGTCTGCTCGTAGTAATGGGGGGCCCCGACAAGGACCAGGTCAGTGCTGCCGTTGCTGTCCACGTCCACAGAGCAGAGGGAACCCCCGAAGTAGGCGCCAATCTGAAAGAGACAGGGTCATAATCACACACCTTTTCCCATCTAAAGCAGACATGGTGGTTTTCTCTCTGTGAAGAAAAGTTATGCCTGCTGGGAGAATCTCTCTGGAGCAGATGTGATCTTCTATGTGATTCATGATAAATTATCATTCGCATGTGCTGCCAGCTAAAAGAAAGAACCTATGTAATAAGACTGGCAGAGTGGCTCCTGCTTGTAATCCCAGCTACTCAGAAGACGAGGTGGGAGGATCCCCTGAGCCCAGCAGTTTAAGGCTGCATTGAGCTTTGTCACCACTGCACTCCAGCCTGGGCAACAGACCCCAATATCTAAGTGTATATATGTTTTTTTAATTTAAAAGATAAAACGTGAAAAGCCTATAACAGAGTTAACAGAGAGAGTGAGGATTTGCCCCAAACTGTATTCCTAGGAGATTATTAAGGCAGCAAAGAAAGACTTCGGTTGGAAAATACAGATAGAAAATTCTAGAAGAGCAGACAGACTACCCTTTCAATATATTGAGAATCTTCAGGGAGGTAAAAAGTCAAAGTTGGCACTATGAGTAATAAGGCCAATAACTGGTTTAGCTTAAAAATAACTATTTCTGCTCAGGAATGTTTTGTGAGATCAAGAAATACTGGTTACCTACAAGTAAAAACAAGTTTTGAATATCTTCAAGATCAATATGTAGAATTCATCCATAAAACTCACCTATTCATCCATTCATTCATTCATTCCACAAACAAGTGTTTCTTATTGCAAAGTACAAGGCCCGACAGTAGAGACAGCACCTTCCAGAGCCCTCAGTGCAGCAGGTGGAGAGGAGGAGAGTAACTGATGGATTAACAGGGAGATGTGTACAGCAATTTCAAACTGGGACAAATGCTAGGACGGGAATGTGCAGGGGACTTCATGCCCCAACTCACTGCAACGTGATCTCTGCCTCATACACCATTGAGGGAAGACTCACTAATAACTGAATACAGGCATATAAGTTTTATCCTAAAGTCAACAGAATTTCAATTTCTTTTAGATCAGATTTATTGGGGTAGAGTTTACATACAACAAAATTCAGCCTTTTAGTACACAGTTTTATGAGTTTTGACAAACATATAAAGTCATATAACCAGCCGTGTGCAGTGGCTCATGCCTGCAATCCCAGAACTTTGGGAGGCCAGGGCAGGTGGGTTACCTGAGCTCAGGAGTTCGAGACCAGCCTAGACAACATGGCAAAACCCTACCTCTACTACAAATACAAAAATTAGCTGGGTGTGGTGGCCAGCGCCTGTAATCCCAGCTACTTGGGAGGCTGAGGCAGGAGAATCATTTGAACCCGGGAGGCGGAGGTTGCAGTGAGCTGAGATCATGCCACTGCATGCCAGTCTGGGTGACAGAGTGAGACTCTAAATAAATAAATAAATAAATAAATAAATAAATAAATAAATAAAGTCATATAACCAACACCACAGTCAAAATAGAAAATAGTTTCACTATCCCCAAAATATTCCCTATGCTGCATCATAGTCAATTTCTCCCCTCCAACTACCAACATCTGGTGACCACTCGACTGTTTTCTGCCCTTAGGATTTTGGCTTTTCTGGAATGTTATGTAAATGGAATTACATTGTATGTGACCTTTTTAATTTGGCTTCTTTCACCTACAATAATGCATTTAAGAGATTCATCTGTGTTGTTGCAGTTATTAGTAACTTGCTCTCTTTTATTGCTGACCAGTATTCCCATTGTATGATGTGCTACAGTTGGTTTATCCATTCCTTAGTTGAAAGACATTTGGGTCTTTTCTAATTTGGGGTGATTATTAACAGAGCGACCAGAAACATTTACATACAGGTTTTCATGTGAACATCTGTTTTCATTTCTCTTAAGTAAAGACTTAAGAGTGGAATTGCTGGTATGGTAACTTGTATGTTATACTTCATTTAAAAATTGCTTATTTTGAATTAATTTTTATATGGTGTGAGGTATGGATGGATGTTATTTTTTTTTTTTTACTATGGTTGTCCAATTGTTCCAGAACCATTTGGTGAAAAACTCTTTAACTATCTTTCCACCTTTATTGCAAAATAATTGGTAAAGTGTGACATTAATGTAAAATGTATAAGCAGAAGTTAAAAGGTTGAGTTTTTGTATGTGGTCAAAGTTGTTATCAGCTTGGCATAGACTGTTATAACTATAAGATGTTTTATGTAAGCCCCATGGTATCCACAAAGAAAAACAACTGTGGTAGATACACCAAGCATAGAAAAAGGAATCACAATATATCACTACCAAAAAAAAAAAAATCAAATCCCAAAGGAAGACAGCAAGAGAGGAAGGAAGAATGGAACAAAGGAACTACAAAACAGTCAGAAAACAATAAATGAAATAAGCGATAATAGTCCCTACCTGCCAATCATTACTTTATATGTAAATGGATTAGATTCTCCAGTCAAAGGACATAGAGTGGCTGAACGGATTTTTTTAAATCCAACTATATGCTCCCTATAAGAAACTCAATTTAGATTGAAGATCACACATAGGCTAAAGTGGAGGGATGGAAAAAGACATCCCATGCAAATGATAACCACAGGAGATCAGGAAGGACCATGGTTATATCAGACGAAATAGACCTTATGTTAAAACTGCCACAAGAGACAAAGAAAGTCACCATATAATGTTAAATAAGTCAATTAATCAAGAGAATGTAACAATTGTGAACATATATGCATCCAACATCAGATCACCTAAATATATAAAGCAAATATTAGCAGAACTGAAGAGAGAAGTAGGCAGAGATACAATAATAGTATTATCATTATTACATTCTAATAACAGCGGGAACTTCAGTATCCCACTTTCAATAATAGTTAGATCATCCAGACAGAAAATCAATAAGGAAACAGCAGACTTGGATAATACTATAGACCAGATGAATCTAAACAGACATATACAGAACATTCCATTCAATACCAGTAGAACACACAGTCTTTTCAAGCACATGTGGAAAATTTGCTAAGTAGAGATCATATGTTAGGCCACAAAACAAGTCTTAAGGAATTCAAGATTTAAATCATATCAAGTATTGGCCAGGCACAGTGGCTCACACCTATAATCCTAGCACTTTTTGAGAGGCCAAGGCAGGTGGATCACCTGAAGTCAGATATTCAAGATCAGCCTTACCAATATGGTGAAACTTGTCTCTATTAAAAACACAAAAGTTAGCCTGGCATGGTGGCAGGCACCTGTAATCCCAGCTATTTGGAAGGTTGAGGTAGGAGAATTGCTAGAACCCAGGAGGTGGAAGTTGCAGTGAGCCAAGATTGTGCCACTGCCCTCCGGCCTGGGCAACAGAGCAAGACTCCATCTCAAAATAAATAAATAAATTATATCAAGTATTTTTTCTGACCACAAAGGTTATGACACTAGAAATCAGTAACAAGAGGAAAATTTAAAAAGTCAAAAATAGGTGAAAATTAAACAACACATTCCTGACCATCCAGTGGGTGAAAGAAGAAATCAAAAGAGAAATCAAAAAATAACTTAAGAAAAATGATGATGAAAACACAACATATCAAAACTTATTGAATGCAGAAAAAGCAGATCTAAGAGAGAAGTTTATAGAGTTAAGCACCTGCCTTAAAAATCATCTAAGTATTGATTGATCATTTCTGGTGGTATGGCGATTTTTTGTTTTATTCTTATAATAAAGATTTCTGATTTCTAAGTGATGTTGCATTCCATTTGTAATAAAAATAAAAAATACAATTTTACTTTAATTTTGGAAGGAAAGCAGGAAGGGATGGAGGGAGGGATGGAGGGAGGAAGGGAGGGAAGGGAAGGGAGGAAGGAAGCAACCTAACTTTACACAAGGAAATAGAAAAACAAAGTTCAAAGTCAGCATAAGAAATAAAATGATAAAGATCAGAGCAGAAATAAATCAAATACAGGCTAGAAAAACAATAGAAAAGATTGATAAAACTGATAGGGCTTTTTTTTCTTATTTTTTATAGAGGTGGAGTCTCACTATGTTGCCCAGGCTGATCTCAAACTCCTGGGTTCAAGCAATCCCTCCACCTCAGCCTCTGAAGTGCTGGGATTGCAGGTGTGAGCCACCACACAGAGTCAGAGTTGCCTTTTTTTTTTTTTTTTTTTGAGATGGATTGTTGCTCTGTCACACAGGCTGGAGTGCAATGGCGCAATCTCGGCTCACTGCAACCTCCACCTCCCAGGTTCAAGCGATTCTCCTGCCTCAGCCTCCTGAGTACCTGTGACTATAGGCACATGCCACCACACCCTGCTAATTTTTTGTATTTTTAGTAGAGACAGGGTTTCACCATATTAACCAGGGTGGTCTTGATCTAACTGTGGTCTCGATGCAAACTCTGTATCCAACAAAGGTCTAATATCCAGCTTCTACAGGGAACTAAATTTACAAGAGAAAAACAAACAATTGCATTAAAAGGTGAGCAAAGACATGAACAGACACTTTTCAAAAGAAGGCATACATGCAGCCAAGAAGCGTATGAAAAAAGGCTCAACATCATTATCATTAGAGAAATGCAAATCAAAACTACAATGAGATACCGTCTCATACCAGTTAGAATGGCTACTAATAAAAGTCAAAAAATAGATGCTGCTGAGGTTTGGAGAAAAGGGAACACTTACACTGTTGGTGGGAGTGGTAAATTAGTTCAACCATTGGGGGAAGTGGTATAGTGATTCCTCAAAGAGCTAAAAGCAAAACTACCAGCAACCCCATTACTGGGTATATACCAAGATGAATATAAACCATCCTACCATAAAGACACATGCACATGAATATTCATTGCAGCACTAGTCACAATAGCAAAACATGGAGTCAACCTAAATGCCCACCTAAGACAAATAGGATAAAGAAAATGTGGTATATATATATACCGTGGAATACTATGCAGCCATAAAAAAGAGCAAGCTCATGTCTTTTGTGGGAACATGGATAGAGCTGGAGGTCATTATCCTTAGCAAACTAACACAGGAACAGAAAACCAAATACTGCATGCTCTCACTCATTAGTAGGAGCTAAAAAATAAGAACTTATGGGGGGTGGGGAGTTGGGGAGGGATAACATGGGGAGCAATGCCAGATATAGGTGATGGGGAGGAAGGCAGCAAACCACACTGCCATGTGTGTACCTATGCAACAATCTTACATGTTCTTCACAGGTACCCCAAAACCTAAAATGCAATAAAATCCATATTAAAAAAGAAAGAAAAACTTACAAACACAAAGAAGGAAACAACAGACACTGGGGTCTACTTGAGGGTGGAGAGTGGGAGGAGGGAGGAGCAAAAAATAGGGTACTAGGCTTAATACCTGAGTGATAAAATAATCTGCACAACAAACCCCCATGACATGAGTTCACCTGTCTAGCAAACTTTCACATGTACCCTCAAACCTAAAGTAAAAGTTAAAAAATAATAATAAAATATTGGTCTAATTTTTAAAAAATAAATAAATAAATAAAAAGTGACAGCCACTTAATGGTATTTGTCTAGATTCTTTTCAAAATTCTTTTGGATAGTCTATGTTTTTATTTTTATATAAATTTTAAAATTGGCTAAATTCTACATTCAGCAAAATATGCTTCCAGGATTTTTAATTTTTTATGAATACACATAGTTGCACACACTTATGGGGAACATGTGATATTTTGATACAAGCATACAGTGTGTAATAATCAAATCAGGGTAACTGGGATATCCATCACCTCAAGCATTCATCATTTCTTTTATTGGGAACATTCCAATTCCATTCCCACAGTTATTTTGTAATATACATTAAATTATTGCTAACTATAGTCACCCTACTGTGCTACCAAACACTAGGTCTTATTTTTCCTAACTGTATTTTTGTATCCATTAACCATCTCCTCTTTACCCCATCCTTCTCACTACCCTTCCCAATCTCTGGTATCCACCATTCTACTCTCTACTTCCATGAGATCCATTTTTTTCCATATAAGTGAGAACATGCAATATTTGTTTTTCTGTGCCCAGGTTGTTTTACTTAACATAATGTCCTCCAGTTCCAATCCTGTTATTGCAAATCACAAGATTTCACTCTTCTTATGGCTGAATACTATTCCTTTGTATATCAGAAAAATGCAAATGGAAACCACAATGAGATGTTGCCTCATTGCAGTTAAAAGGGTTTTTATTGAAAAGACAAATAATGATGGATACTGGCAAGGATGCAGAGAAAGAGGAACTTTCATGCACTGTTGGTGGGAATGTAAATTAGTAAAGCCACTATGGAGAACTGTATGGAGGCTCCTCAGAAAAACTAAAAATGGAACTACCATACAATCCAGCAACCCCACTTCTGGGTATATCTTCAAAGGAAAGGAAATCAGTACATTGAAGAGATAACTGCACTCCCATGTTTATCACAGCACTATTCACAACAGCTGAGATAGAGAATCAACCTAAGTGTCCATCAACAGACGAATGGATAAAGAAAATGTGGTACATGGGCACAACGGAATATTATCCACAATTTTCACCGCATTGAATCTGTAGATCAACTTAGGGAGAATTGACACCTTAACAATATTGGAATTCCAATATTCAAATCCATGACCACAGTGTATCTCTCCATTTATTTACGTCTTTTATTTCTTTCATTAGTGTTTTGTAGTTTTCAGCATAAAGTTATCATACACATTTTGTTTGAAATATTTCAAGGTATTTGATGCTATTGTAAATGGTACTTTTTTATTTAAATTTTTAATTGTTCAATTATATTATAAAAAGATAACTGATTTTTATACATTGATTTTGTATCCTGCGTTTTCCATGCAATCATCTGCAAACAGAGATGGTTTTATTTCTTCCCTTCCTCTCTGTATTCTTTTTCTTCTTTTTCTTGCTTTATTGCATTGGCTAGGTCTTCCAGTACAATGTCAAACAGGAATTATAAAAGCGGATATTCTTGCCTTGTTTCCAATTTTAGGAGAAAAGCATTCTCTTTCACTGTTAAGTAAAATGCCTGCAAGAGATTGTTTGTAAATGCTCTTTTTCAGGTTGAGGAAGTTCCCTTTAGTTCCTAGTTTGCTGAGAGTATTTTTAATCATAAAAGGATGCTGTATGTTGTCAAATTATAGTGCTATATTGGTTAAGGTAGATACATACTCTTTCCTCTTTAATCTGTTGTTATAGTGAATCACATTGATTTTTTTAAGTAGCTTTTATAATTTGGATTAAATTCATATACCATAAAATTTACCATTTTAAAGTATAAGGTTTTAGTATATTCACAATGTTGTATAATCACCACCACTACCCCCGGAACATTTTCTTCTTCCCAAAAAGAAATTCTGTATCTGTTAGCAGTCACTTCCAATCCCCAACCCAACCCCCAGCCCCTGGAAACCACTAATTTACTTTCTGGCTCTATGGATTTGTAAGGTTTGAATTGGGAAGTGTGAACCCTCCAACTTTGTTCCCCTTTTCCAAGATTGTTTTGGATACAGAATCAATATGTAAAAATCAGTTGCATTTCTATATCATTGAACAAATGGAAATGTAAATTTAAAAAACAGTGCAATTTACAATAGTGCCAAAGGCCATGAAATACTTAGCTATAAATCCAAGATATGGGTCCCTTCTCTTTCCATATGAACTTCAGAATCAGCTTCTCCTTTTCTGCAATATTGGTATTTGGGATGTCAAACAGGCCCTGAATACCTGGGATAAACCACACCTGCCCTTCTTTCCCATTTTCTCCCACCACTCCTCCCACCGCCATACACCCACATTCTAACCTCCATTCTATGCTCTCTCCCTCTTCTGGCCCCTTTTATCCCCCTACTTCTTTCACTTCTCTTGTGTTTCCACCACAGGCTTTGGCTTAGCTGCCACTTCCTCCAGGAAGCCTTCCCTACTGCCTTTCTCTGGCTGCCCCTCCCATTTGCTTTCATAACTGCCAGAAGGTCCCAGTTTAAGCATCTGTCACCCTTGATGGTCATGTGCATGTACCTGTGTGGGGTGCACACAGGCAGTCTTCCTCATATGGTCCTGACCACACACCCAAAACAGCGAAGTGGCATCTCATCTACACTTGACTTCCCGTAATTCTTCTACACCCATCCCTTATACGTATCAGGCACTGACACCATTCAATGGCCAATAGGTGTTTGTAAAACCTTTAGAGAGACCATGGGAAGAATTTGACTATTGGCAAAGAATTATGACAAGCTGTTCAGGTATCAGGACAAACTGATTTCATCTCCATACAATGCATTAATTACAGGTCAAAGAGAACCAGTGAAAAAATTTTAAAAACATACAGAACTACAAGCAGACACAAAAAATGAAGTACCTGGGAACACCGCTAACCAAGGAGGTGAAAGGTCTCTACGAGGAGAAATACAAAACACTGTTGTATTTTGTCATCTCTGTCAATCAGAGACGACACAAAAAATTCAAAAATATTCCATGCTCATGGATTGAAAGAATCAATATTGTTAAAATGGCCGTACAGCCCAAAGCAATTTACAGATTCAATGCTATTCATATCAAACCACCAATGCCATTGTTCACAGAATTAGAAAAAAACTATTCTAAAATTCATATGGAACAAAAGAAGAGCCCAAATATGCAAAACAATCCTAAGCAAAAAAGAACAAAGCTGGAGGCATTACACCACCGGAATATAAGGATAAAGTAATCAAAACAGGATGGTACTGGTACAAAGACAGACACATAGACCGCTGGAACAGAACAGAGAGCCCAGAAATAAAGCCACCCGCCTGCAAACGTCTGATCTTCAATAAAGCCCATGAAGGAACTCCCTATTCAATAAAATGGTGCTGAGGTAACTGGCTACCCACATGCAGAAGAATGAAACTGGACCCCTTCCTTACACCTTATACAAAATCAACTCAAGATATATTACAGATTTAAATGTGATTAAAGATTTAAATGTGAGACCTCAAACTACTAAAATAGTAGAAGAAAACCTCGGAAATACTCTTCTCAACCCCAGCCTTGGCAAAGAACTTTTGGCTAAGTCCTCAAAAGCACCTGCAACAAACACAGAAATCGACAAGTGTTTCTGCAGAGCAAAAGAAACTATCAACAGAGTGAACAGAAAACTTACAGAATGGGAGAAACTATTTGCAAGCCATGTCTGGCAAAGGTCTGAAATTCAGAATCTACAAGGAACTTCAACAAATCAACAAGCAAAAAACAAATAACCTCATTAAAAAGTGGGCAAAGGACATAAACAGACACTTCACAAAAGAAGACAAACAAATGGCCAGAAAAAAATTGGGGAAAAATGTTCATTATCACAAATCACCAGAGAA
This sequence comes from Callithrix jacchus, assembly GCF_049354715.1. Classification (NCBI taxonomy): domain Eukaryota; kingdom Metazoa; phylum Chordata; class Mammalia; order Primates; family Cebidae; genus Callithrix; species Callithrix jacchus. The sequence continues at coordinate 30,815,096 of NC_133513.1, read as the reverse complement.
ATCCAACTCAAAACCACAATGAGACACCATTTCACACCAGTCAGAATGCTATTATTAAGAAGACAGGCATGGCTGCTCACGACTATAATCCCAGCACTTTGGGAAGCCAAGACAGGCAGATCGCCTGAGGTCAGGAATTCAAGACCAGCCTGACCAACATGGAGAAACCCCCATCTCTACTAAAAAAATATACAAAATTAACCAGGCATGGTGGCACATGCCTGTAATCCTGGCTACTCAGGAGGCTGAGACAGGAGAATGGCTTGAATTGGTTTGGAGGAGGGGCGGTGGAGTTTGCAGTGAACTGAGATTGCACCATTGCACTCCAGCCTGGGCAATAAGCATAAAACTCCATCTTAAAAAAAAGAAAAAGAAGACAATAACAGATGCTGGCGAGGCTATGCAGAAAAAGGAACATTTATACACTGTCAGTTGGTGGGAATGTAAATTAGTCCAGCCACTGAGGAAAGCAGTTTAAAGATTTCTCAAAGAACATAAAACAGAGCTACCATTCAACCAAGCAATTTCATTACTGGGCATATAGCCAAAGAAAAAGAAGCTGTACTACCAAAAAGACACATGCTCATATGTTCACCATGGCACTGTTCACACTAGAAAGACATGGAATCAACCCAGGTGCCCATCAGTGGTGGATTGGATAAGAAAATGTGGTACACATACACCACGGAATACTATGCAGCCATAAAAAACAGTAAATCACATCTTTGCAGCAACATGGATGCAGCTGGAGGCATCCTAAGTGAATTGACCCAGGAACCGAAAACCAAATACTGCATGCTGTCAGTTATAAGTGGGGGCTAAACATTGGGTACACATAGACATAAAGACGAGAATGACAGGCACTGCAGACTACCAGATGGGGGAGCAGTAGGTGTGTGTTGAAAAACCACTTATTGGGCTGGGCAAAGTGGCTCACGCAGAATCCCAGCATTTTGGGAGGCCGAGGCAGGAGGATTGCTTGAGCTCAGGAGTTCAAAACCAACCTGGCAACAGAGTGAGATCCTGTCTCTAAAAAAAGAAAAGAAAAGAAAAAAGAAAAACCACCTATCGGGTACTATGCTCACTACCTGGGTGACGGGATCTGCAGCCCAAACCTTAGCAAGATGCATGTATGCATGTAACAAGCCTGTACAATGTACCCCCTGAATCTAAAAGTTGAAGCGATTTTTTTTTTATTGAAATGAAGTATTGCTCTGTCACCCAGGCTGGAGTGCAGTGGCATGATTTTGGCTCATCGCAACCTCTGCTGCCTGCGTTCAAGTGTTCTTGTGCCTCAGCCTCCCGAGTAGCTAGGATTACAGGCACAAGCCACCAGGCCTGACTAATTTTTCTTTGCATTTTTTATTTTTAGTAGAGATGGGGTTGCGCCATATTGGCCAGGCTAGTCTCAAACTCCTGACCTCAGGTGATCCACCTGCCTCAGCCTTGCAAAGTGCTAGGATTACAGGCGTGGGCTACCATGTCCCACATGAAATTATTTAAAAAAAAAAAAAAAGAAATATAGTACATGCTCGGTGGCTCACGCCTGTAATCCCGGCATTTTGGGAAGCTGAGGCAGGCAGATCAAGAGATCAAGAGATTGAGACCATCCTGGTCAACATGATGAAACTCCATCTCTACTAAAACACAAAAATTAGCTGGGCATGGTGGCGCATGCCTGTAGTCCCAGCTACTTGGGAGGCTGAGGCAGGAGAATTGCTTGAACCCAGGAGGCAGAAGTTGCAGTGAACTGAGATCGCGCCACTGCACTCCAGCCTGGCCCCTGGCATCAGAGTAAGACTCTGTCTCAAAAAAAAAAAAAAAAAAAAAAAGAACTATAGGCACCATATCATGGGTGCAGTCCTGTTTCAGGAATTTGCAATAATGATTTGGACTAGAAAGTTTTGCCTCATTCACCAGTTTCCACAAAATATGTGACTATACTGCTTTTGCAGGGGTAATGTTCAAAATAATGAACAGCTGGGGCTGCACAGGTGCTGAGCAGGGGCGTGGCTGGAGCAGGTCCTAGAGGGACCATTGAGGTCCTGCCTGACCTCATAGTTGCTGGATTATGGGGCAACCCAGAGAGTGGAGCGGCACCAGCGTGCAAGGGTGAGGGGGACTCTACCATTTATCAATGAATATGGAATTATTTCAATATTTTATTAACATGGCTGTCCTGGTTATTGATGGGTTGAATGCCAGCTCTGAGTACAGGAAGACCCATAAAGAGCTCGTATAGGCAAGCATTGTTACTTATCGCCGTCAAAAACCTGAGGACCTGGCATTCTCAAATGCTAAGCTGATCCCACAAGTCCCCAGCTCACAGCCCCCCCGCCGAGGCTCCTTTATGGGATGGCCATGCATGTCATATGAATACCCCTCCCACAATCTCTAAGCCCCCAGGGCGCCTCTGTTTGCACATTCATGCTCCACACACCGCACTCACCTGGGTGCCCTTGACATTAGCGTTGGACTCCCACATGCCAGCGTTCTGCCTGAACATCGCCACCAGGCCGACATGCTGATACCGAGGTGCCCCCAGAACCAGGGTTTGAACCCGGTTCCGAAAGATGACAGCGGCAGCATAACCTGAAGGTGCAGGTCTGAGAGGTGAAGTGTGTTTCCTGCCCCCTCCTCTGCCATGCAGACCCACCCCTTGTGTAGGAGCACTGGGGCAGCCCCACGCTTGCTGTGTTGGGGTAACTGATCCCTGAGCTATATTCCTCTTTATGAACATAATTGCAATTCCATTTGGAAGTTTCTGGCCAGGTGCAGTGGCTCACACCTGTAACCCCAGCTCTTTGGGAGGCCAAGGCAGGTGGATCACCTGAGGTCAGGAGTTTGAGACCAGCCTGACCAATGTGGTGAAACCCTGCCTCTACTAAAAATACAAAAAAAAAATTAGCCAGGGGTGGTGGCGCACACGTGTAATCCCAGCTACTTGGAAGGCTGAGGCAGGAGAATCACTTGAACCCAGGAGGCAGAGGTTGCATGAGCCAAGATCACACCATTGCACTACAGCCTGGGCGAGAAAAGCAAAACCCCACCTCAAAAAAAAAAGGAGTTTCTGGCTTTAAAGCTAACCCAAGAGCCTGCAAAAGACCCAGACATCCACGCTAGTTGTCATATGCCACATCCTGACACCTTCTTAGAGTAACTGTTGCCCTCCCACTTACCCAAGTAAGCATCATTCATGTCTGAATCCACTCTGGTCATGTTGATGAAGGTGCTTTTCTCTTTTGATGTATACAGAAAGGCTCCACCAGCCCAGTCATAGCTCCCCACAGTGCTCAGCAAGGGGCCGTTCTGGGAAAGGGCAGAACAGGGTTGATGAGGAAGGATAAAGGGACCACTGCTGCCCCTCACAGAGCTACTTCCCAAGTCACAGAGAAGAGCCCCGCGTCCCCTGCATCTCTCCTATCTCTTCTCTAGTTATCCCCACCCCATCCCCGCAATTTAACGAAGGGCCACTTACAGAGGTGATGGCAGCACTGAACCCTTCCTGAGACATCTCGTGCTCAAAGGAGCTGGTACTTCCTGACTGAGTACCTGTGAAGAGGAGAACTTTTTTACATTAAACAAAGCAGAAGGCTGGACACGGTGGCTCACACCTGTAATCCCTGCACTTTGGGAGGCTGAGGTGGGCAGATCACTTGAGGTCAGTTGGCCTGACCAACATGGTGAAACCCCATCTATACTAAAAATAGAAAAATTAGCTGGGCATGGTGGCAGGAACCTGTAATCCCAGCTACTCAGGAGGCTGAGGCAGGAGACTTGCTTGAACCTGGGAGGCAGAGGTTGCAGTGAGCCAAGATTGCACCACTGCGCTCCAGCCTGGGCAATAGAGCAAGACTCAGTCTCAAAAGAAAAAAAAGAAAGAAAGAAAGAAAAGAAAAGAAAGCAGAGTAACCTAGAACAGGTACTGAAAACCCAAATGCTCCGGTGGCCAGACAAAAGGAGACCCCAGTGGGATCTGTGTCAAGCTGGATACATACGTCCCCCTTAGAGAGGTGGCAGCCTTCGCCTCCAGCCACTTCCTGCCAAGTGGAAATGCGGTCTTCAGGGTCTTCAAGGTGTCTAATCTTCCAGCTTTTCAAGATAAGCCATAAACCCAGACTATATATGAAATTCCCAAATTTCTAAATTCCTTTTATTTAACAAACATTTATCAAGCACCTTCTGAGTATTCTAGGCAATCAGGATACAATAGTGAACCAAACAGATGACTGCTGGCAACATATCCAATTTTTTGGAAAAATATTGGGTGGCATTTGACTCCCCCATACTCCAATTTGCCAACCTGTAGCCAGGATTTGCAAAATTAGAGATAAAAGTATGGATTCTTTCACTTGAAAGAAATTGACCAAGTGAGGCCGGGACTGGGAGCTGGAGGCAGTGGAGAGAGTTGATGCTGGGGGATGCTAAGGGTTAGGAGGGGCTGGATTCTAGAGGGGAATAGGTGTTCTGGGGCCTGGGGCTGCCTCTGGAGCTACTCTGGGAACACAGATGCCTGACTCACCCTCGATCGCAAAGATCTTCTCCTGGAGCTGATTCTGAATGGTCTTCAGAGCCTCGAAGTTATTCACCCGGAACACATGATCGCGAGGCGGCTTGGATGCAATGGTATTAAGCTCTTGGCGGGATTTCTCACTGCTGAAGGCATCTCCCACCTGTTCCAAAAATACAGACGCCAAATCACGGTCTGAGGGTAGCAGTATCATCTGGCAAAGATAATTCTGCAGGAAACTAGTCTGAACCATTATTTATCAAGTGAGGAAATACATCAGAAGGTCCCTGGGACATGGTTGCCAGGTATAGTCAAGCAGGTTGTACATTGCACAGGCACTGTGCCAAGGAAGCAACTTGGGGCAGAAACTCGGCTGCTGATTCATCTGCTGTGCCACGTCTCCTGGTGTGGAGCTGACCTAGAGGAAAGGAAGCCTTTTCTTTATATGAAACTACTTCCTACATGCCAGGGCATGTCTCCATGGTGATATCACTTTCTGTGTCAACAGGTGCTGCAGTAGTTTGATTACACGGATGATCCTGACTCCTTGCCTCTTCCTGTACCCAACCCTTTCCCCCGGTGCTCTGCTGTGCACTCAAGACCAACCTAGCCAACATGATGAAACCCCATCTCTTACTAAAAATACAAAAAAAAATTAACCAGGTGTGGTGGTGCATGCCTGTGGTCCAGCTACTCGGGAGGCTGAGGCACAAGAATCGCTTAAACCCAGAAGGCGGAGGTTGCAGTGAATTAAGATCATGCCACTGCACTCCAGCCTGAGTGATAGAGCCAGACTCAGTCTCAAAATAAATAAATAAACAAAGACTACATCACTCCAGCCTGAGTGATAGAGTCAGACTCAGTCTCAAAATAAATAAACGAACAAATAAAGACTACATCCAATCAGATAAGCATGCAAACAAGCACATTCTTCCCTGTCTGTTCTCACCAGCGGGCTCTGTAACTAGAAGCGATCAGGCTTTCAGCTGCTCAAAGCAGCCATCTGAACTCACACCACCTCACAGTCACTTGTCAGGAGAGCCTGGCATTTGTAGCCAAAGACTGCACCACATCAAAGACTCTGCCTTACAAGACTGATGGGACCAGGACCGTTGGGCCCAGACCAGGAGTCCTTTTCATTCATCCTTTCTCCTCTCACTTTTTCTTCTGATGTTGGATATTACTTTGCTTGCTGTGGAATGTTTAACCTGTAAATTTTAGATACTAAGTATACTATTATATTCGGTTTGCAACGGTTAACTGACTTGTGGGTGGCTTGGGCCTGTGTGAGGGAGAGAATAGGGTACACTGAGGAGAACTGCCTCCTTGGGAATTCCATGCAGCTCGTGGCGTTTGTGATCGAAATAGCATCAGTAAAGGCCTGACACTGTGGAAAGACACAAACCTGTGTGGACCTGGTTATTTCTAACCTTGCACCACTCCTGACACGCATGGATCTCATCAAACATGATGCAGAGGCAGGGAAAAGCACTTGCAGCCGGACTCGGTGGCTCATGCCTGTAATCCTGGCACTTTAGGAGGCCAAGGCAGGCAGATCACAAGGTCAGGAGACAGACCATCTTGGCTAACATGGTGAAACCCCGTCTACTAAAAATACAAAAAAAAAAAAAAAAAATTAGCTGAGCATGGTGGCATGCGCGCCTGTAGTCCCAGCTACTCAGGAGGCTGAGGCAGGAGAATCACTTGAACCCAGGAGGTGGAGGTTGTGTTGAGCTGAGATCGAGCGACTGCACTCCAGCCTGGGCAACAGAGCCAGACTCTGTCTCCAGAAAGAAAAAAGAAAAAGCACTTGAACATCTCCACTGTTCTCTTGCTCCCCTGCCTTCACCATGAGGACATGCCCAGGCTAGCCCCAGAGAATGAGAGCCAGGATGCCAAAGAGCCAAGTCACCCAGTGTTTCTACCCAAGGCCATCTTGTCCAGCAGACACACATAGCTGGCGACACTCAGAAGCAGAGAGAGCCTGGCCAAGATTAGCAGAGCAGCCTACCAACCTGCAGCTAATGACAGTGAGGAAGGCTGCTGAGACCAGAACCCTTGGCTGGCTGACCCACAGACTTACTTATTATTTTAAGTCACTGAATTTGGGGATAATTTATTACACAGCATTGATGTGGCAATAGATAGCTGATACGGTGTATATGAGGTGGCAATAGCTCTCCTGTCACTTCAATTTTATTAACATTTGTAAATTGAAGGGAGGGCAGACCCACATAGAAACCCTCCACAGAAGTGTCAGCCTGAGAGCTATATTCCATACCCCAATGACGTAGCGAATGACTCCCTCTCTGTCTGCCTCGGGGATGACATCCTCATATGTCAAGGGATCACGAAACTTTTCTCCATCTGTGATGACAACTAGGATCTTAAGGGCATTCTCTCGGGCTCCTTGGCGGACGTTAAACAGTTCTCGTCTGTGCAGGGAAGAGGAGGGACAAAGTCAAATGCAAATAGATGACACAGTACTGTTTTTTCAGACAGAGACTCAGCTGGTCGAGGTGGTTCACACCTGTAACCCCAACACTTTGGGAGGCCGAGGTGGGTGGATCACCTGAGGTCAGGAGTTCAAGACCAGTCACCACCATGGAGAAACCCCGTCTCGACCAGAAAAATACAAAAATTACGGGGCCTAGCACAGTGGCTCAAGCCTGTAATCCCAGCACTCTGGGAGGCCAAGGTGGGTGGGTCTCCTGAGGTTAGGAGTTTGAAATCAGCCTGACCAACATGGTGAAACCCCATCTCTACTAAAAATACAAAAATTAGCCGGGCGTGGTGGTGCATGCCTGTAATCCCAATTACTCGGGAGGCTGAGGCAGGAGAATCACTTGAACCTGGGAGGCAGAGGTTGCAGTGAGCTGAGATCATGCCACTGCACTCTAACCTGGATGACAGAGTGAGACTCCACCTCAAAAAAAAAAAGAAAAAAAAAATATATATATATATACACACACACACACATATATATAAAATTAAGAAATGAACTTAATTGGCCCTGAAACCTCTCCCAGAGCACTGCACCAGCTCCCCAGCCTCTCTACGACTCCCCAGTGCTTCTTGCACTTCTGTCCCAACCCCACCCTTGCCTGTACACACACCCCAAAATCAGAGCGAACTTTCCAAAAGGAGACACGGCAATGTCTCCCCACGGGCTATAAAGCTGCCTTTGGTTCCTGGCCTGAGCTGATCTTTCCAGCCTCCCTCCAGACACTTTTCTCTCACTTCCGCACTCCACTCCCACTTTCGCTCACGACTTGTCCTTTGATGAACACACCAGGCACAGCCCCTCCTCCCCACCTCTGCCTGAGGGGATGCATCCTCTACCACCCCTGTCTGAATGACTCCCTTCATCCATCTAGCCCAGCTAAAAGTGTCTCCTCCTCCCTCCACCTTAAGCGAAAAGGGGAAGCTTACACCACTTTGCGGATGCCGGTGGCCGTGTATGTCCACCCAGACAGCTGCGTTATTGGCCTCACCAGCGATCTTGGGTTAGGGTTGTCCTGGAACTCTTTGAAGGTGAAGTGAGTCCAGAATTCATTGGAGTACTGCATCAAAGAGAACTGCAGAGGCGGAGGCTGGGGTGATGCTGGAGAAGGAGCCCCCACCCTCAGACATCTCCCAGCAAGCTCCACAAAGATTTTAAACACTCCAGTCTCCAAATTCCTTCTCTGTGCTGCCCATAATCTCCTGCCTCACCAAGACAGAGAGCTGCCAGCAGCTCCCATCTCTCCTCAATACTAGAACACTGCCAGCCGCTGGCTTATGCCTGTAATCCCAGCACTTTGGGAGACTGAGGAGGGTGGATTACCTGAGGTCAGGAGTTCAAGACCAGCCTGCTCAATATGGTGAAACCCCATCACTACTAAAAATACAAAAACTAGCCAGGTGCAGTGGTGTGCACCTGTAATCCCCCCTACTCGGGAGGCTGAGGCAGGAGAATCATTTGAACCTGGGAGACAGAGGTTGTGGTGAGCTGAGACTGCAACTCTAAGCTGGGTGATAGTCTCCTTTTGTGGAGGACATATTTGTCCTCAAGCAGATATGTCTCAAAAAAATAAAAATAAAACTCAGCCAGCAAGGACATGTGGGCTTCATCTCCGATGGTAACCCTTAACAATTAGTCAGAGCTAGGCCAGGCATGGTGGCTCACACCTGTAATCCCAGCACTTTAGGAGGCTAAGGCCGGTGGATTACCTGAGGTCAGGAGTTCGAGACCAGCCTGACCAATATGGAGAAACCCTGTCTTTACTAAAAATTAGCTGAGGGTGGTGGCATGCACCTGTAATCCCAGCTACTCAGGAGGATGGGGCAGGAGAATCGTTTGAACCCAGGAGATGGAGTTGCGATGAGCCGAGATTGTGCCATTGCACTCCAGCCTAGGTATCAAGAAGAAAACTCCATCTCAAAAAAAAAAAATTTAGTCAGAGCTGCCTCCTTTATAAAAGGCTGAAAGAATGCTGAGGCTACGTCCAGCAGAGCAGAAAAGACTCAGGAAGGAGAACCACAATTGATCACCAATTTGGCAATGCCCGCAGTTGAAACGGGAGGAGAACGTGGTAGCCCGGTTGCCATGTATCTTCCAGGCCCGTGCAGGCTCTTCTCTGACCTACCCATGGGCCCTCACCAAGGTTTTAGACTTTTTTAATTGCTCCATCACGGTTGAGACAAACTCCTTCATCCGCCGAAAGTCATTTGGGTTGATGCTACCAGAGCCATCAATTAAGAAGGCAATGTCACTATCCTGTTGAGGGCACTCTAGGGAAGGGGAAAAAGAGTATGAATTAAGTAATTCGACACTTGGTGTTTTGGAGTTTTTTTGCATGCCAGCCCTCTGGTGAACAATGAGAATATAGGATCCTGTCTCTATTTTTATATATATGTAAATTAGCAGGGCACCATGGCACATGCCTGGGGTCCCAGCTCCTCAGGAGGCTGAAGGTGAGGGATCACTTCAGCCTGAAAGGTTGAGGCTGCAGTGAGCTGAGATCACACCATTGCACTCCAGCCTGGGCCACAGAGAAAGACCCTGTCTCTAAAAAAATAAATAAGTAAACAAACAGGGAAAAAGTGGTATGGAAATTTTTAGTTAATTCTCACCAAAGGAATCAGGGAACATGGCGATGTTTGATTGGATCATGAAGAACAAGAAATAATTTGCCCAGCTGGGTGCGGTGGCTCATGCCTGTAATCCCAGCACTTTGGGAGGCCGAGGCGGGTGGATCACTTGAGGTCAGGAGTTTGAGACCAGCCTAGCTGACACGGTGGAACCCCATCTCTACTAAAAATACAAACGTGGGATCGATCCAAGATGGCCGACCACTAACAGCTCACGATTGTAGCTCCCAGTGAAAGCCCAGAGAACGAGACGACGCCACACTTTTAGACGAATTTTCATCACTCACCGATCAGCCGATTCCCAGTGGAGGAGCCCCACGGGTCGCCAGCGTGACTCTTGTGGCCGCCGCAGCGGTTTTGCCAGCTTCTCGGCGCAGCAGCTCTTCATGCAGAGCCAACGGGACTGCTTCCCCTACTGACTGGAGTTTGGAGCTCCGGGAAGTCAGAGCCGCTTGTTGCGGACTCAAGAGGGAAGCCAGACCAGAGATTCCCGGGCAGAAGAGCACCATCAGTCTTACCGCTGCTATTTAGGCTGCCACAGTGGGTTGCTCGGATCCCAGCACTGGGAATCAATAAGTCGGACGTCGACTCAGAAAACTAATTAGAAAGGCGGGTCATCCACAATGAAGGGAAAAAAACAGCCTAAGAAGGCCGAGTATACTCAAAATCAGAACCCATCAGCAACGGAACAAGCCCTGATGGAAAAGGACTCATCAGCAACAGAACAAGCCCTGATGGAAAAGGACTCATCAGTAACGGAACAAGCCCTGATGGAAAAGGACTGTGTTCCATTATCTGAAGTAGGCTTTAAAAGGTGGATGATAAGAAACTTCTGGGAGTTAAAGGAACTTGTTCTAACCCAATGTAAAGAAACTAAGAACTTGGAAAAAAGGTTAGATGAAATGTTGAAAAGAATAGACAATATAGAGAGGAATACAAATGAACTTATGGAGTTGAAAAATACAACACGAGAACTTGGTGAAATATGTACAAGCTTAAACAGCCGAATGGATCAAGCAGAAGAAAGGGTATCAGAGGTCGAAGATCAACTTAATGAAACAAAACGACAAGACAAGAATAGAGAAAAAAGGATAAAAAGGAATGAGCAAAGTCTCCAAGCAATATGGGACTATGTGAAAAGACCTAATATACGCTTGATTGGTGTACCTGAATGTGACGGAGAGAATGAATTCAAGCTGGAAAATACTCTCCAGGACATTATCCAGGAAAATTTTCCTAATTTAGCAAAGCAGGACACTATTCAACCCCAGGGAATACAGAGAACACCACAAAGATATTCCTCAAGAAGACCAACCCCAAGGCACATAATCGTTAGATTCACCAAGATCGAAACGAAGGAGAAAATATTAAGGGCAGCCAGAGAGAAAGATCAAGTTACCCATAAAGGTAAGCCTATTAGGCTTACAGCAGATCTCTCAACGGAAACCCTACAAGCTAGAAGAGAGTGGGGGCCAATATTCAAGATACTTAATCAACAGAACTTTCAGCCCAGAATTTCATATCCTGCCAATTTAAGCTTTACATTTGAAGGAAAAATAAAATTTTTTAGGAACAAGCAAGTACTCAGAGATTTTATTACCACCAGGCCTGCTTTACAAGAACTTCTAAAAGAAGCACTATACACAGAAAGGAACAACCAGTATGACCCTTTCTAAAAATACACCAAAAAGTAAAGAGCATTAACATAAAGAAAAATTTTTATCAACAAAAGGACAAAATAGCCAGTTAATATCAAACGGCAGCAACCCTAAATTTAAATCAACCAAATCTCCCAATCAAAAGAGACAGACAAAATCTAACGGTATATCCAAAGATATGCACAGACTCAAAGGGTTGGAAAAAAAAACGTACCAACCAAATGGAGAGCAAAAATAAATAAATAAAAAGCAGGAGTTGCAATTTTCACATTTGACAAAATAGATTTCAAAGCTACAAGGATACAAGGATAAAAGGATTAATGTAATAATAAGAGATCTTAACATTCAGATACATAAGACCCATAATGAGATTTAGATTCAACGAGACAGAAAATTGATAACAATATCCGGGACTGGAACTAAGATCCAGAACAAATAAACTCAATAGGGCTCTCCATTTTAAACACACAAAATATATATTATCCACAAAATCTAACGATATATCTAAAGATATACAAAGACTCAAAACAAGGGGATGGAAAAAAACTCACCAACCAAATGGAGAGCAAAAATAAATAAATAAAAAGCAGGAGTTGCAATTCTCACACTTAATAAAATAGATTTCAAAGCTACAAGGATGCAAGGGTAAAAGGATTAATGTAACAATAAGAGATCTTAACACCCAGATACATAAGACACATAATGAGATTTAGATCCAACGAGACAACAAATTGATAACGATATCCAGGACTTGAACTCAGAGCCAGAACAAATAAACACAATAGAGGTCTCCATTTTAAACACATAAAATATGCACTAACCACTTTAAACACTCAAAATATTGATCGGCCATTATTGAAACCCATTTTAGGAATGAAGTAATATTCCTTTTTCCCTCTTTTTCTTTTTTTCCCCTAAAAAAAAAAAAAAGAAAAAAAAATACAAACGTTAGCTGAGATCGCAACACTGAACTCCAGCCTGGGTCACAGAGGAAGACTTTGCCAAAAAAAAAAAAGAGAGAGAGAGAGAGAGAGAAAGAGAGAGGAAGGAAGGAAGGAAGGAAGGAAAGAAGGAAGGAAGGAGGGAGGGAGGGAGGGAGGGTGGGAGGGAGGGAGGGAGGGAGGGAAGGAAGGAAGGAAGGGAGGGAAAGAAAGGATTTGCCAGAAGTACAAAAGGAGTAGATTCTAGAAAAGGGAATGGCACACATACATAAAGCGATACAGAATCTGCTTCTCTGCCTTCTCTCCCCATTCCCAAATCCACTTTCTACCCATCACCACTCAGCTCTGTGGCCCATCACCACTCAGCTCTGTGGCCTGGGAGGTAGATCCCATCAGCAGGACTCTGTTGCCCTCTGGATTCCCATTGGATCTGGCCAATGAGCGGATTCAACAGAAGACTGAAGGAAGGAGGACAGTGAGGTCTGGGTGTTCTCCCATTGAGGTTGCTTGGGGACAGATATGTCCTCCACAAAAGATCAACTGTTCCTTGGAAGGAGGCCAGCTCCACATGACTCTCTCAGGACCCTGGTGAGCTCTTCCCCTCCTCACCCCATAAGCCCGGAGGTGGCAAAAGACCTGGCACTGCTTGCCCAGGACTTGGAAAGTCCCTGATGGCTCCCTTAGGCCCTGTCACAGCTTTATACTTACTCCCTTTATAAACAAACCCCCCTCTTTGTAAATAAATCTTACTGAAACCGCCTGTGCAAAATTTTGACCGAGACAGTGAAGAGAGCTAACTTAACTGACTCCATCTTGCTTTTAACCTCCAAGCTGTCCTTGTCCATGCCTGGGTGTAGGCTGAACTAACTTTGGGAGAAACTTAGCTTATAGTTCATAGTTTAAACAAAGACGCTATCAGCCCTTTCCCAAAGCAGGCCTCCTTCTTGCCTGGGGACTAGAGGCCTTTGTAGGACTAACATTAACCACAAGATGAGAAATTGTGGTTTAGGAGACATGCAGCTGGAGGCTACAAGATTCTGACCCTCCCGAAATTGTTCCTAAGATAAGTAATTGAGATATTTTGCAGACCTTGCACTTGATGGATCAGCTGGCCCCATCCAGATCAATAAACTAGCTCATCTGATCTTGGAGCCCCCACCCAGGAACCGACTGAATGCAAGAAGACAGCTCCAACTCCCGATGATTTCATCTCTGACAAATCAGCAGTCATGGCTCACTTGCTTGCCCCTACCCACCAAGTTATCCTTAAAAACTCTGCTCCTTGAACGCTCCGGGAGACTGATTTGAGTGGTAATGAAACTCCAGTCTGCTGCACAGTGGCTCTGAGTAAATTACTCTTTATGGCAATTCCCCTGTCTTGATGAATTGGCTCTGTCTAGGGAGCCGGCAAGGTGACCCCCTTGGGCGGCGACATTACTGGAGTATGCCTTCTGTCCCGGTTGAGACTGGGACAAGGGCATCAAAAGGATTCTGGCGGAATCCAGGAATGCTGTTCAATGGAAATGGCACTGCAGGGGTAAATGTATGTGATGGTGATGGAGACGTAGCTGCAACATCAAGCAGAGAACCACGGGCAAGGGTCTCTCAACTCCAATAAAAAGCTTGACTTTATCCATAGGCAATGGGGAGCCATGGAAGGTTCTTAGCAAAGGAAGTGAGATGATTTGTTTTGTATTTTGGAAAGACTGGCAGGGCATAGTGGCTCATGCCTGTAACCCCAGCACTTTGGGAAGCCTCCTGAATAGCTAGGACCACAAGCACACGCCACCATGCCTGGCTAATTGCTTTTTTGTAGAGATGGAGTCCCATTATGTTGTCTAGGCTGGTCCCAAACTCCTGGCCTCAAGCAATCCTCCTGCCTTGACCTCTCAAAGTGCTGGGATTACAGGTAGGAGCTACCAGCACTGAGCCCATTCCAAATTGTGAACCAAGTGTATGTAACATATATTTTTAATAAATGAAAACTTGTTTAAAGAAGTAGTCTTGAACCCCTGAGAGTGAGGTCTAAAGAGGGAGAGGGAGAGGTGTTAGCTGAAGCCACAGAACTAAGTGATTTCAGAGAAGAACACATGGGTGAAAAGAGCAGCCAGAACCCAGTGTCCGGAGAAGGCGAGGGAAGGTGGAGGAGGCAGCCTGGGGTGAAGAGAATGCACTCAGAAGTTTGGGCAATGAGGGTGGAGAGAGAGGGCAGGAGGTGAGGAGGAGGCTGGATGAGAGAAGATTGTTTTCATGGCTATCGATTTTGGTGGTTGATCATTTTTCAGATACGGGTAGAATGAGAATGTTTACAGCCAGAGGAAAGGAGAAGTCAAATGTCCTGGAGAGAAAACAAGTGATTCAAGAGATGCCTGTGCTTCCAGCACTGTGGGAAGCCGAGGTGGGTGGATCACAAGGTCAGGAGTTCGAGACCAGCCTGACAAATATAATGAAACCTTGTCTCTACTAAAAATACAAAAATTAGCTGGGCATGATGGCGGGCACCTGTAGCCCCAGCTGCTTGGGAGGCTGAGGCAGGAGAATCAGTTGAACCCGGGAGGTGGAGGTTGCAGTGAGCCGAGATGGCACCACTGCACTCCAGTCTGGGCAATAGAGCAAGACTCAGTCTCAAAAAAAAAAAAACTAGGATATGCACACATTTGATTCCAGCTACTCCAGAGGCTGAGGCATGAGAATCACTTGAGCCCAGGAGGCAGAGGCTGCAATCAGCCGAGATTGTGCTGCTGCATTCCAGCCTGGTGACAGAGCAAGACCTTGTCTCAAAAAAAAAAAAAGAAAAGAAAAAAGAAAGATAGGTGATCACCTTAGTTGGTGCATGAGAGACTCTCAAAAGCCCAGATGGAAGAATTCAGCCATGAAACAGAGGAGAGACAGGTCTTCCTGTAACACCAGTGAGTCACTGCCAGGAGTGGTGTCATTATGGAAATTTGAGCAAAGGGGGAAAGTGCGGTCTTACAGCTCTTTTAGAATTTGTCTAACAAATTCCGGGGAAGACTGGAAACTCCCTTATTAAGAAAAAATAAGAGAAGAAGAAAGTAAAGGGAGTTCATGCCAGAAGCTTTGTTTTCTCTGTGGAAGAAGGAGGATTATCTGTGGAGGGTGAAGTATAGAGGAACAGGGCTTGAGGGAAAAAAAAGTGCAAGGGAGAAACATTCGCCTGTGGTGTCAGCGTCAACACGAAGACCAGCAAAAAGATGGCAGAGCCGTTGAGCAAAGCAGCAGGAGAAAGCAGCTTGAAAGACCCATGCACACCAGGGGTGGTGGCTCACGCCTGTAATTCCAGAACTTTGGGAGGCAGAGGGGGGTAGATCACCTGAGCTAAGGAGTTCAAGACCAGCCTGGCCAACATGGTAAAACCCATCTCTGCTAAAAATACAAAAATTAGGCTGGTGTGGTGGTGGGCACCTGTAATCCCAGCTACTCAGGAGGCTGAAGCAGGAGAATCGATTGAACCCTGGAAGTGGAGGTTGCAGTGAGCCAAAATTGTGCCACTGTACTCCAGCCTGGGCAACAGAGTAAGACTCTGCCTCAAAAAAAAAAAAAAAAAAGATCCATGCACTCAGTCTCTCAATCAATGGAGGTTTGCGGAACAGGGGTGTAGAAGGCAGCCCCCAAGATGGTCCCCAGGATTCCCACCTACTGCCAATGACACCTTGCATAAGCCCCTCCTCTGCAGTATGACCTGGATGTATTTTTTTAAAGATAAGGTCTTGCTCTGTCCCCCAGGTTGGAGTACAGTGGTGTAATCATAGCTCACTGCAGCCTCAACTTCCCAGGCTCAAGTAATCCTCCTGAGTAGCTGGGACTATAGGTGTGTGCTACCACACCTGGCTAATTTTTTTAATTTTTTTTTTTTTTTTTTTAGAAACAGGAATCTCCCTATGTTGCCCAGGCTTGTCTCGAAATTCTGGCCTCAAGCAATCTTCCCACCTTGGCCTCCAAACAGCTAATACTATAGGTGTTCATCACCATACCCAGCTAATTTTTGGGTTTTTTTTAGACACAGGGTCTCACTACTTTGCCCAAGCTGATCTCAAACTCCTGGACTCCCAAAGTGTTGGGATTACAGGTGTGAGCCACTGTGCCTAGCCAAGGACTTTTCCTAAAGTACAGGACCCTAGCAACCTCCCTAGCCTCTCTCTCTAATGGAACCCGGTTCCCCGATCCGTCTACACTGAGTCCAGACCTCGAGCAGAACTACCTCAGTCCTGCCCCCTCCCCCAGTCTTTTGCTGCCCATCTGTTCCCTCTGCCCAAGGCAACGCACCTCGGAGGGCCTCTGGGAACCTCTGGGGCTGCTGCCGTAGGTTGGATCCAAACAGGAAGCAGAACCCTTTCACATACGTGTTCTCCCTGCAAGTCTGGTGCACGGTGGGACCGCAGGCCTAGGGGGCAGGAGGCAGTGGAAGGGGCTGCCCCTGCTTCTAGTCCTTGTACCCCAGCACCTCTACCCTCCACAAGACCCCCAGCCCCACTATACCCGGACCCCGAAATGCCCCCCTTAGGGAACTCCTGGGATCCAGGGCCACTCACCAGCAGCTGGGGGGCGCTGGCGGTGGCTGCCAGGGACAGACCCAAGGACATATTCACGGCATCTGGGGGGACTGTGGGGAGAAATATGGGCATGGTCACCCTCAGAGGGACACAGAGGCTGAGGAAGAGCTGGGCAGGGCTCACCTCCATGTGGAAGACAAGGAGGTCTGACAGTGAAGGGGGATCCTAGATCTTGGGAAAGAAAGGTACACGCCTGGGGTTGTCTGAGGTAGAG
Organism: Callithrix jacchus; assembly: GCF_049354715.1. Classification (NCBI taxonomy): domain Eukaryota; kingdom Metazoa; phylum Chordata; class Mammalia; order Primates; family Cebidae; genus Callithrix; species Callithrix jacchus. The sequence continues at coordinate 30,798,069 of NC_133513.1, read as the reverse complement.
ACTGCAGGCAGAGGAGAGGGTAGGGAGCCAGACCCTTGTGCCCCCACCTCGGATCTCCCAGGACACAGGAGTGCCTGGCCAGTCCTATGTGTTCACAGGGGAATCCCAGTTCCGGCCCAGTGGAGCAGCCACTCACCCTGCAGGCGGATGGGCTCGCAGGAGCCAATGCCGTAGTCGCACTGGTAGAGGCTGCCCGTCTGGTTTGCAGCCACTGCCTGCTGGGGGGCTCCGACCACCACCCTGCGGGGAGAAGTGGGAATAGAGAAAACTCCGACATGTGGGGAGAGAAGGAGACCACAGAAGTTCTGCCACCCAGAGGAAAGTGGGGGCCCACACCCGGATTTCTGAATTCCCATGCCTAGGAGGAAGAATTAGCAAGAAAACCATGGGAAAATGTTAAGGCTCAGAATGAGAAAAGGTCTTCCTAAGAATGACATAAAAACCAGAAGTCATTTAAAAATAGGGCCTGGCACAGTGGCTCACACCTGCAATCCCAGCACTTTAAGAGGCCGAAGGAGACAGATTGCCTGAGCTCAGAAGTTCAAGATCAGCCTAGGCAACATGGTGAAACCCCATCTCTGCTATAAGTACAAAAAATTAGCTGGGCGTGGCAGTGCGTACCTGTAGTCCCAGCTACTCGGGAGGCTGAGGCAAGAGAATTGCTTGAACCCAAGAGGCAAAGGTTGCAGTGAGCCTAGATAGCACCACTATACTCCAGCCTGGGTGACAGAGCAAGACTCTGTCCCAAAAAATAAATACATAAATTTTAAAAATAAAAACAGGTCAATTTAAGCTGGGCACCACTGTAATCCCAGCACTTTAGGAGGCTGAGGCAAGAGGATTGCTTGAGGCCAGGACTTTGACACTAGCCTGGGTAACATAGCGAGACCCCATCTCTACAAAATATGTTTTTAAAAACTGGCCAACGCGGTGGCTCAAGCCTGTAATCCCAGCACTTTGGGAGGCCGAGGCGGGTGGATCACGAGGTCAACAGATCGAGACCATCTTGGTCAACATGGTGAAACCCCGTCTCTACTAAAATTACAAAAAATTAGCTGGGCACGGTGGTGCGTGCCTGTAATCCCAGCTACTCAGGAGGCTGAGGCAGGAGAATTGCCTGAACCCAGGAGGCGGAGATTGCGGTGAGTCGAGATCGCGCCATTGCACTCCAGCCTGGGTAACAAGAGCGAAACTCCATCTCAAAAAAAAAAAAAAACTGGCCAAGTGTGGTGGTACACAACTGTAGTCCCAGGCTGACTTTTTTTTAAGACAGGGTCTCACTCTGTTGCCCAAGATGGAATGCAGTGGCACGATCATAGCTCACTGCAACCTCTGTCTCCCACCTTGGTTTCCTAAAATGCTGGGATTACAAGTATGAGCCACTGGGCCCGGCCCACCCAGTCATTTTATTTATTTATTTTTCTTTGAGACAGAGTCTCACTCTATCACCCAGGCTATAGTATAGTGGCACAATCTTGGCTCACTGCTGCCACCTCCGGCCCACGGGTTCAAGCAATTCTCCTGTCTCAGCCTCCTGAGTAGCTGGGATTACAGGTGTGCACCACCATGCCTGGCTAAGTTGTGTATTTTTAGTAGAGACGAGGTTTCGCTATGTTGGCCAGGCTGATCTCGAACTCCTGGCCTCAAGTGACCTGCCCACCTCAGCCTCCTGAAATGCTGGAATTACAGGCTTGAGCCCCTGTACCCAGCCTCCACCACACAGTCATATGAAATAAATTTCTGTATGTGATAAACTACCATAAGCAAAGTCAAAAGAATAATAAAGAAGGGAGAGAGATTCACAACTCACACCCCAGACTACTTCCCCTGTGTATTCAAAGCTAGTACAAACTAGTAATAAATAAATAATAAATACTGAAAAATGGGGGCCAGGTGCTGTGGCTCACGCCTGTAATCCCAGCACTTTGGGAGGCCAAGGTGGGTGGATCACAAGGTCAAGAGATCAAGACCATTTTGGCCAACATGGTGAAACTCCATCTCTACTAAAAATATAAAAATTAGCTGGGCGTGGTGGCACATGCCTGTACTCCCAGCTACTCAGGAGGCTGAGGCAGAAAAATTGCTTGAACCCAGGAGGCAGAGGTTACAGTGAGCCAAGATTGCACCACTGCACTCCAGCCTGGATCAAGACTCCGCCTCAAAAAAAAAAAAAAATTGAAAAATGGGCAACAGATGAGAAAAACATGTTCACAGAAAAGAAAATACCTCTCTCATAAAAAAGAAAGCAATTTAAAGCTACATTAAGATATCACTTCACACCTACTCAATTTGCAGAGATCAGTAAGTTTGATAGCGCACTGAGTTGGCAAATGGGTGAGAAGTAGGTAATTTCGTGAATTTCCGGTATGTAAATTGTTGCCACTTCTGTAGAGGGCGCTCAAATTGCACGTGCCTGTGCACCCCTGGATGGAGCAATCCCAGTTCTAGGCTTTATTTCCAAATAGGCTTGTGGATGTGCAAAATGACAGCGTTGCTCATAGAGGAAAAGTTTGGAAACAATCTAAATGTTCACTAACAAGAGAACTAATATAATGTAAAAGGAAATTACAGGCCGGGCACAGTGGCTCACACCCATAATCCCAGTGCTTTGGGGGACCAAGGCAGGTGGATCACCTGAGCTCAGGAGTTTGAGACCAGCTTGACCAACATGGTAAACACTGTCTTTACTAAAAATACAAAAATTAGCTGGACGTGGTGGTGGGCGCCTGTAATCCCAGCAACTGGGGAGGCTGAGGCAGGAGAATCTCTTGAACCCAGGAGGCGGAAGTTGCCGGGAGCCGAGATTGCGCCACCGCACTCCAGCCTGGGTGAAGAGCAAGAGACTCTGTATCAAAAAAGTAAATTATACTACCTCCAAATTGTGGCATGCAATGCAAGCATAACATGGAATTAATGGACTTAGCTGGTCAAATCACCAGGCTTTTCTATAGGACATAAAGCAAAGAGCAGAGACCAGCCCCTACTTCTGGAAAGCTACTATCACCTTCACAAATACTACTTCTGTAAAGGTAAATGTTTTAGACTCAGGTCCATATAGTCTCTGTCACAGCTACTAGATTCTGCCATTACAACTCGAAAGTGGCCATAGCCGGGCGCGGTGGTTTACACCCATCATCCCAGCACGCTGGGAGGCCCAGGCAAGAGGATGATCTGAGGCCAGGAGTTTGAGACCAGATTGGGCAACAGAGACCTCATCTAGGCAAAAACATCAAGAATGAGCCAGGCATGGTGGCACAAGCCTGTAGTCCCAGTTATTCGGGAGGCTAAGGTGGGAGGATTGCTCGAGGCCAGGAGTTTGAGTCTATAGTGGGCTATGATTCCACCAGTGCACTCCAGGCTGAGTGACAGGCCAAGACCATGTCAGAAAGGAGGAGAAGAGGGAAGGAGAGGGGAGGGGAGGGGAGGGGAGGGGAGGGGAGGGGAGGGGGAAAGGAAAGGAAAGGAAAAGGAAGAAAGAGGGAAAGGAGGGAAGGGAGGGAGGGAGAAAGGAAGGGAAGGAGGGATGGAGGGAAGGAGGGAGGGAGGGAGAGAGGGAAGGAGGGAGGGAGGGAAAGGGAAGGAAAGGAAAAGAAAAGGAAGAGAGAGGGAAAGGAGGGAAGGGAGGGAGGGAGGGGGAAAGGAGAGAAGGGAGGGAGGGAGAGAGGAAGGAAGGGAGGGAGGGAGGGAGGGAAAGAGGACAGGAAAGGAAAAGGAAGAGAGAGAGGCAAAGGAAGGAAGGGAGGGAGGGAGGAAAGGAGGAAGGAAGAGAGGGACAGAGGGAGGGAGGGAAGAAGGAAGGAAGGGAGGAAGGGATGGAGAGAGGGAGGGCAATAAACAGTAAGTGACAAGTGGACAGAGCTGTTTTCAATAAAAGTTATTCACAAAAATAGGTGGCAGCTGCAGGCCGGCCTTAATTTCAGTACAATGTTTGCTGCACATGCTGTGCTGGCGGAGGGGGAGCACATCTGTGTTGTGTACACACAGTCTCCCTAAAGGAACACACAAGACACCATTCGCCAGGTCCCTCCTGGGAAGGGAACTGGAGGAAGGGAGTGAGGAGAAGATTTTTATTCTTACACCCTTTTGCATCTTTTGAATTTAGAAAGCTGTAAATGCAAATGACAAATCTGATGTATCTTTTGAATTGATTTATCTATTCAAAAAATCTCTCAAGGAAATCACCAATTTTATTCAGATGAGTAAGTCTTGGAGGGAAATCACTGAGACAGGGGCTCCACCTGAGGGTCTCACCTGGATCCCGGAAGCTGGACCACGGTCTGCCCAAAGCCCGCTGCATTCTCTTGGAAGGTCATTGCGTTTTCAGTGTCCAGGTTGAACCCATGACATAAGGCCAAGGCTAAAGGGAGAAGGGAGCAAGCATCAAGCAGAGGAAAGCAGCATGCCCGCCAGGCACAGGGGGACATGCCTGTAGTCCTAGCACTTTGGGAGGCTGAGGCAGGAGGATCACTTGAGCCCAGGAAGTTGAGGCTGCAGTGATCCCTGATTGTGCCACTGCACTCCAACCTAAGCAACAGAGAGAGATCCTATCTCAAAATAAAACAACACAAAAAAACCAAAATGAAAAATAATAATTATTTAAAAGAAAGCAATGGCTGGGCATGGTGGCTCATGCCTATAATCCCAACACTTTAAGATGCTGATGTGGGAGGATCACTCGGGCCCAGGAGTTTAAGACCAGCCTGGAAAACACAGTGAGACCCCATCTCTACAAAAAATTAAAAAATTAAAAATTAGCCAGGTGTAGTGGTGCATGCCTTCAGTCCCAGCTGCTCAGGAGGCTGAGGTGGGAGGATGGCTTGAATCCAGGAGGTCAAGGCTGTGGTGAACCATGATCATGTCACTGCACTCCAGCCCGGGCAACAGAGCAGGACCCTGTATGAAAGAAGAAAGAGAGAGAGAGAGAGAGAGAGAGAGAGAGAGAGAGAGAGAGAGAGAAGGAAGGAAGGAAGGAAGGAAGGAAGGAAGGAAGGAAGGAAGGAAGGAAGGAAGGAAGGAAGGAAGGAAGGAAGGAGGGAAGGAGGGAAGGAGGGAAGGAGGGAAGGAGGGAAGGAGGGAAGGAGGGAAGGAGGGAAGGAGGGAAGGAGGGAGGGAGGGAGGGAGGGAGGGAGGGAGGGAGGGAGGGAGGGAGGGAAAGAGAAAAGAAAAGAAGAGAAAAAGATAGCAGCACATCTTCCTGCTCCATGCCCCTTCCCATCCATTCAGTCACCCTAACTAACCCAGCTTCCAGATGTCTGCCTCCCAGGTCCAGCTCTGATAGCCTGGGGCGGGAATTAGCACACTCTTTCTATAAACAGCCAGATAGTAAATTTTAGGCTTTGCAGGCCAGGAGGCTGATAGACTATGTTGCACGGACACTTATATAACAAGACAGAAAGTACACTTCCACAAATTTGCCATTAGGGAAAGTCCACATGTAAAGACTGAGTACAATTTGTTTGTAATAAGGGTTTACTAATGGGACAAATTGAATTCTTTGGGGGTGGTGCTCTCTATCATCAAATCCATTATCCGTGTTCGTCTTCAACCCCTGGCTGGTGGGTTGTACAAAAACAGGTGATGGGCCATATGGGGCTCCCAGGCGACAGTGTGCTGACTCCTGACCTAGGAACCACCGTCGTGGGTATGTCCAGTCTGGCTCTGAATTCCAGCCTCCCCTCTGAGCACCCAAATGGCCTCTTCCCCCAGTGTCACCACCACGATGATTTGCCCAATGATCAAGTTTCTATACATGCTTAATTAGATAATTTCCTTCCTATGCAAGTCTTAAGAATTTCCTTCCCTTTTGTGGAGAATTTCATTCTCCATATAAGAGGAAATAAACTCAAATCACTTTGATTCCAGTCGTTCAACAAACATTTGCTCCCGGTTCCTTGGAAAACAGAACCAGAGGCAAAGTGGAGATGGTGAGAGGGGGTCCAGGAGGAAGCACTCGGGAAGGGGGTCTCACACCTGCTGTGCCCCCTGCACCATGTCACCTCTCCTCCCTGGGTCTGTGAAGCAAGCAGACTGGCTGAGCAGCCCTGCACAGTCCATGAATGTCATTCGTCCAGGATTCCTTGGTCAGCCCGTCTGCATCTAGCTGTTCTCCCTGCTTCTTCTTGAATCCTTTCTCCTTCCTGAAACTCCCTTTGCCTCTCCCCAGATGGACTCCTACATATTCTGGGCCCTCTCTTCACTCACAGATCCAAAAGTTCACCTCCTCCCTACCCAGAGCCCCACCCCCCACCCCCAGGTACCTGTTAACAGAAGGACTCTGCGAGCCATGGCTGGAAGGAGCCAGAATCTGGAAGGAGGTGAACCGGGGGTTGCAGGCACCACTGAGCAACCCGAAGGAAGTCACCAAAGCAAGGAAGGGCAGAAAAAGAGAAGTGCGAGGCAGAAGTCTATCAAAGATTCAAAGGAAGAGGGCGGAGGCTCAGCGAACACACAGCCCTACCTGACCTTCCTCCCAGGACTGCCCACAGCCTGCCCACCCCTCCTCCCCAGCTTCCCGGACCAAACCATCAAAGCCGGTATCTCTATCCAAAAGGTGCCATTTGTCACCCACTGGTTTCTTGGACTGGCCAAAGCATATGAACAAGCTGAATAGAAAAGGCTGAATTCCTCATGGAATTCATATTCTAAACAATTCGGGCTGGGCGTGGTGACTCACACCTGTAATACTAGCACTTTGGGAGGCCAAGGCAGGAGGATCGCTTGAGCCTGGGAGTTTGAGACCAGGCTGGGCAACATAGTAAGACCTTGTCTCTACAAAAAAAAAAAAAATATTTGTAATTAGCTGGGCACGGTGGTATGTGCCTGTAGTCTCAGCTACTCAAGAGGCTGAGGTGGGAGGATTACTTGAGCCCAAAGTCCAGGCTGCAGTAAGCTATGATCACACCACTGCACTCCAGCTTGGGCAACGTAAGGCGACCCCATCTCTAAAAAAAAAAAAAATTAAAAATTATCCAGGCATGGTGGTGTATGTCTGTAGTCCCAGCTACTCGGGAGGCTGAGGCAAAAGGATTGTCTGAGCCCAGGAGTTTAAGATTGCAATGAGCCTCAATAATGCCACTGTGCTCCAGCCCAGGTGACAGAGTAACAGCCTGTCTCAAATTAAATAAATAAACAAACAAACAAACATTAATACAGATCAAATAAATGTAGGAGGTCAAACTCCAGGTATCCCTGAAAACACACTTTGCAAAATGTCCCACCTTCAGCCTATAGAAATGGGAGCGCCCTTCAGCCAGAGCTGTCCTCATTTATAGCCATCAACAAGGACAACTCAAGTACAGGCATACCTGGTGCTTTTTAAATATTATTTTGCTTCTTTTTTTTTTTTTTTTTTTTTGAGTCAGGGTCTGGCTCTGTTGCCCGGGCTGGAGTGGAGTGGTATAATCACAGCTCACTGCAGCCTCAACCTCCTAGGCTCAAGTAGTCCTCCCACCTCAGCCTTCTGAGTAGCTGGGACTACAGGCACATGCTGCCACAGCCAGCTAATTTTTTTTTAATTTTTTGTAGTTTGCTGTGTTGTCCAGGCTGCTCTCAACCTCCTGGACTCAAGTGATCCTCCCACCTCAGCCTCCCAAAGTGCTGAGATTATAGGTGTGCATCCAACCGATTTTGTGGTTTTTTGTATTTTTTTATTAAAAAAAATGCCTCAAGCTCTTCCTCCAAGAATTTTCACTTCTAGTAATCTGTTTTAAGAAACAGTTAAGAAGTGCAGTCAATGGCAAAAGAAACAGTCACTAGAGTGAATCGGCAACCAACAGAATGGGAAAAGATTTTTGCAGTTTACCCATCTGACAAAGGGCTGATATCCAGAATTTACAAAAAACTAAAACAGATTTACAAGAAAAAAACAAACAAGCCCATTCAAAAATGGGCAAAGGATATGAACAGACACTTTACAAAAGAAGACATACATGAGGCCAACAAACATGAAAAGATGCTCATCATCACTGGTCATCAGAGAAATGCAAATCAAAACCACATTGAGACACCATCTCACGCCAGTTAGAATGGTGATCATTAAAAAATCTGGAGACAACAGATGCTGGAAAGGATGTGGAGAAATAGGAACACTTTTACACTGCTGGTGGGAGTGTAAATTAGTTCAACCATTGTGGAAGACAGTGTGGTGATCCTCAAGGACCTAGAAATAGAAATTCCATTTGACCTAGCACTCCCATTACTGGGTATATATCCAAAGAACTATAAATCGTTCTACTATAAGGATACATGCACACGAATGTTCATTGCAGCACTGTTTACAATAGCAAAGACCTGGAATCAACCCAAATGTCCATCGATGATAGACTGGACTGGGAAAATGTGGCACATACACACCATGGAATATTATGCAGCCATCAAAAACATGGATGAACCTGGAGAACGTCATTCTCAGCAAACTGACACAAGAACAGAAAATCAAATATCGCATGTTCTTACTCATAGGTGGGTGATGAACAATGAGAACACATGGACACAGGGAGTGGAGCACTACACACTAGGGTCTATTGGGGGGAATAGGGGAGGGACAGCAGGGGGGAGTTGGGGAGAGATAGCATGGGGAGAAATGCCAGATGTGGGTGAAGGGGAGGAAGGCAGCAAATCACACTGCCACGTGCGTACCTATGCAACTATTTTGCATGTTCTGCACATGTACCCCAAAACCTAAAATGCAATAAAAAAAAAGAAAAAGAAAAAGAAGGAACATGAACTAGAAAGTCCAGAGATATCTGATCAGTCATTAGCTTGCAGAGAGGTGTGTCTTATAAACATTTAAGAGTCATTCAACTCTCTTTTGACAAACCTGAGTTATATTCACAGTGACTGTTTAGAATTGCAGTTTAATTCCATGATCTCTGTCTCAACTCTATTTTTATGTCGTTGTTCAGTTTTTTCCACTTTTGAATAATTTCAAACACACAAAATTCCTTATAAATCCATTTTCAATGTTAGAAGTTTTTAATAACGGTCATAACTTTAAAGGCCTTAATCACATATGTAGCATTTTTAATAGGATTTATTGAGGTCTCTTATTTTCTATTTCCTTTGGTATCTGCTGAGATTCCGCTGGCCTTCCTATCTTGTGGATTTCATAGACATAAAATAAGGAATGCATGCTGTGTTGCCCAGAGCTATATCTTTTTCCTGCAGTCAACAGGAGTAAAAACTCAAAAGAAAAGCTAAAAATTCTTTTTGAATTTTCTGATGTCAGAAAATAATTGTGACATAAACCCTCTCATCCCATTACTGGGTACATATCCAAAGGACTATAAATCGTTCTACTATAAGGACACATGCACACGAATGTTCATTGCAGCACTGTTTACAATAGCAAAGACCTGTAATCAACCCAAATGCCCATTGATGATAGACTGGATTGGGAAAATATGGCACATATACACCATGGAATATTATGCAGCAATCAGAAATGATGAGTTTGTGTCGTTTGTAGGGACATGGATGAATCTGGAGAACATCATTCTCAGCAAACTGACACAAGAACAGAAAATGAAATACCGCATATTCTCACTCATAGGCGGGTGATGAAAAATGAGAACACATGGACACAGGGAGGGGAGTACTAAACACTGGGGTCTATTGGGGGGAAAAGGGGAGGGCCAGTGGGGGGGGGAGCTGGGGAGGGATAGCCTGAGGAGAAATGCCAAATGTGGGTGAAGGGGAGAAAGGAAGCAAAACACACTGCCATGTGTGTACCTATGCAACTGTCTTGCATGTTCTGCACATGTACCCCAAAACCTAAAATGCAATAAAAACTTTAAAAAAATAAATAAATAAAAAATAAACCCTCTCAGTGTGTGATTCAATCTTGAACTTAATTGAGGAGGTAGTTAGTGGGAACCCCACAAGCTGGAGTTCACAGATCTCTGGTGGTGCACAGACTTTCTAAGATATGAGTGAAAATGGAGAGTCATAAGGGAATCTATTTCTACTCACTGTTAGGTACTCTTTCTTAAAACTGACTTGCCCCTGGAATGTCTCTGTTGAAGTCAGTCAGTCCAGGCCAGCTTCATGTGCATGTGACCTGTGCAGTAGCACACCCTGGTTTAATGTTCTCTGTCATCAGCTGAAATTTTTAAATATTTTTTTAATAAAAAGGGATCTACATTTCCAGTTCACAAATTACACAGCTGGTCCTGGATTCAAGTGTCACTCTGGTTCTGCTTTATGACACCTCCTTTTCCCATGTTACAAAAGACAGTTATGACTCTCATTTATTGATCTTACTAAAATCCATTCCCCTGAAAGGAGGAGAGTGGAAGATGTAAAAGGGCCTTTTGGCTACAAATAAAGGGACAATTCAAAATATTGATTAAAGCCTGGGCCAGCTATGTTGTTTGCCTCTACTACATACATATGTCCTTAAGATTAATCTTTGATTTTAGGGGAAAAAAAAGTGCAGTCAAAAATATATGTACAAGCTTGGTTGGGCGTGATGGCTGACACCTGTAATCCTAGCACTTTGGGAGGCTGAGGCAGGCGGATCACTTGAGGTCAGGAGTTCGAAACCAGCCTGGCCAACATGGTTAAACCCTGTCTCTACCAAAAATATAGAACAATTTAGCCGGGCATGGTGGCAGGCACCTGTCATCCCAGCTACTTGGGAGGCTGAGGCAGGAGAATCATTTGAACCCTGGAGGCAGAGGTTGCAGTGAGCCGAGATTGCGTCACTGCACTCCAGCCTAGGCGACAGAGCAAGACTCCATCTTAAAAAAAAATACATATGTGGCCAGGCACGGTGGCTCACGTCTATAATCCCAGCACTTTGGGAGGCCAAGGTGGGTGGATCACAAGGTCAAGAGATCGAGACCATCCTGGTCAACGAGGTGAAACCCCATCTCTACTAAAAATACAAAAAGTAGCTGGGCATGGTGGCGCCTGCCTGTAATCCCAGCTACTCGGGAGGGTGAGGCAGGAGAATTGCTTGAACCCAGAAGGCAGAGGTTGCAAGGAGCCGAGATCGTGCCATTGCACTCCAGTCTGGGTAACAACAGCGAAACTCTATCTGAAAAAAAAAAAAAAATATGTGTATACACATACACACACACACACACACACACACACACACACAAGCTTGTTCATTGCAGCATTGTTAATAGTGAAAAGCTAAAAAAAAAGCCTGAATAGTCCACAACAGAGGAATAGTTCAGTGATACTTCACTATGTGATACATCCTTAGCCTCCCCTGTGTCTGTCACTTTTAATTCTGTTTTCAAAGGCACAGGAAAATAGGAATTCTCCTATGCATACACGGAACACAAACTGCACCTTTACATGACTGCCCGACTCTCAAGCCAATGATATTTTTCACTCTTTCTCAACTCGTTTTCTTTTGCCTCTAGTTCTACCTTCCTGATAACTAGATGGAAAGAAATGTTTGCTGACTGAAAAAAATCAATTAAAATTACGTACATTTTGTTTTAAAATTATCTGTTTATAATTTTTATATATGGCTAGGCATGGTGACTCCTGCCTGTACAAATCTCCACACTTCGGGAGGCCAATGAGGGAGGATCATTTGAGCTCAGGAGCTCAACTAGCCTGAGCAACACAGCAAGACCCTGTCTCTACAAAAAATATTTTAAAAATTAGGTGGTACACACCTGTGGTCCCAGCTACTCAAGAAGCTGAGGTGGGAGGATCACTAGAGCTCAGGAAGTTGAGGCTGCAGTGAACCATGATTGCACCACTGCACTCCAGCCTAGACAACAGAGCCAGGCCTTGTCTCTAAAATATATATAGGCAGGGTGCAGTGACTTATGCCTGTAATTCCAGCATTTTGGGAGGTCGAAGTGGGCAGATCACCTGAGGTCGGGAGTTCGAGAACAGCCTGGCCAACAGGGTGAAACCTCATCTCTACTAAAAATACAAAAATTAGCCAGGCATGGTGGCACGCTCCTATAGTCCCAGCTACTCGGGAGGCTGAGGCAGGAGAATTGTTCGAACCAAGGAGGCAGAGGCTGCAGTGAGCTGAGATTCCACCACAGCACTCCAGCCTGGGAGACAGAGAGAGACCCCATCAAATAAATATATAATAAATTAATAAACAAATTACCACTCTAGACAGCTGGAACTGAAGACACTGAGGAACTCCTGAAGCCAGTGCAGAACATGCCTCAGAGCTATCTGCAGAGAAAGGAAGTGAGATTCTTATCCACAACTCATATCAGTATGTGTTGTTTCAGCTCTCTGGGGCAGTCTCAGCTCTCTGATGCTGCCAGCTTGTCCTGCACCCAGGAGGCTGACTGCACACTGTGCCTCCTGTAAGCCATACGAGCTGCTCCTGGGATGCATGCACAGCTCTCTGCCCAGGGCTGGGGACTGGAGGGTGGGTAACAGTGTTGAGAGCTGAGAGTGACTGAAGTTAACCACAATTTATCATCCAGGTCTTCCTCAGGAAGTTGTGAGTTTTTTAATAGACTTCAGAAATCCAAAATAGTTACAGCAGACAGATTCTGCCACTACAATTGTAGTCTAGGTGGGGAGATGGAATCCTGGTGCCCCCTACTCTGCCGTCTTCAACTCCGAGGAGCCAGGGAGAGCCCTTAGGCAAGCAGTTGTAGGTACAGCCAGCAGGAACCTAGTCAGCTCGCATGAGAGTGTTCAATGCTGACGGGACACAGATGGAGCAACTACAGATACTCAAATATGTTTTATAGTCCTTATCATTACATGAAATTACGTAATCTATTTTAGTTGTCTATTTTTTTTAGGCAGGGGTCTCACTATGTTGGCCAGACTGGTCTTGAACTCCTGGCCTTAAGCAGATCTCCTGCTTCAACCTCCCAAAGCACTAGGATTACAGGTGTGAGCCACCCTGCCCAGGCTTAGTTGTCCATTATCTGACCAACTCCCCTGTACAAGCTCTGTGAGAGAAGAGATTCTTGTCTGTCGTGCACATGTATCTGTCTCCAGAGGACAGATAGTACTTGTCTAAGTACCTGGTTCAGGGTAGAAGGTCAATACAAATTAATTGGATGAGAGAGAGAATTCTGGGAAGATGGCAGAGTAGGAGGCATGAGGATTTTATGAGGATTTTATCTCCTCGACTAGACTGCAATTACAGTGGCAGAATCTGTCCAGTGAAAACTATTTTGGATTTCTGGAGTCTATTCAAAAGCTCACAACTTCTTGAGGAAGACTCGGATGGTAAATTGTGGCTGATTTTGGTCCATCTCTGCTCTCAGCACAGAGACTGTTACCCAGCCTCCAGGCCTCAGCCCTTGGCAAGCAGCTGTGCATATATTCCAGGAACAGCTTATATGGCTTACAGGAGTTAGGATGTGCAATCAGACTCCATCCTACAAATATCAGAGATGTGTGCACTGATTGTTGATTGCTGCTTCTGATCTCAGGGGTGTGGACACAGACACAGCAGCAATTGCTGGACCAGCCCCTCCCCCATCACTGCAAGCCCTTCCTTCTCTGGCTAAAGCAACTTCCAGGGGACATAAATGTCCAGAGCCTTTTTCTCCCTTCACTTTTCTCTTTTTCACCATTTGGTAGCAAAATATTTAAACACTAGGACATTCTAAAGCAACTGCATTTACAGAGAGCATTAGAAAGTTACCACACATGCCCCAGAAAGGCACAGAAAAGACCTGAGAAGACCTTAAGCTTATACCTAGGCTGATTCCTGGCACAGAGACAATTTATCACAACTAAGAGATACAATAAGACCAGAAAATAACAGAAAACTCTCAGGAAGAGGGAGACTGTGATTTCACATTATTAGATTCAAATGCCTAGTTTTCAACAACAACAAAAGTCATAAGTCATACAAATTAAAAGATAACTGTGTCTTATTCAAAGGAGAAACATAAACTGATAGAAACCATCCAGGAGAAATACCAGATAGCAGACCTACTAAACAAAGATTTTAAAATAACTGTCCTAAAGATACCCAAAGAACTAAAGGAAGACATAAAGAAAGTCAATAAAACAATGTGTGAACAAAATAGAAATATCAATAAAGAGGTATAAAACCTAAAAAGAAACCAAAAGCGACTTCTGGAGCTGAAAAGTATAATATCGGAAATGAAAAATTCACTAAAGAGACTCAAAGGCAGATTTGAGTAGGCAGAAGAACAAATCAGCAAACTTGAAAATAGGACCATAGAAATTATTACATCTGAAGAACAAAAAGACAAAATGATTAGAAAAAAGTTACCAGAACCTAAAGGACCTGTAGGACACCATCAGAGAGACCAACATATGCATTGTGAGAGTCGCAGAGGACAGAAAGGGGCACAGAAGATACCTGAAACAATAATGGCCAAAAACCCCAACTGTGATAAAATCATGAAGGTAAACATCCAAGAAGTTCAATGTACCCACAGGTAGGATGAATTCAAAGAGATCCTCGCTAAGATACATTATAATCAACCTGTTGAAAGACAGAGAATCTTGAAAGAAGCAACTTGTCACCTACTAGAGAGTCTCAATAAGATTATCAGAAACTTTAAAGACTAGAAGATAGTAGGCTGATATATACAAAGGGCTAAAAAAAAAAACTGTCAACCAAGAATCCTATACCTGGCAAGACTGCCTTCAAAAGCGAAGGAGAAATTAAGACATTACAGATAAGCAAAAGCTAAGAAAATCCATGACCACTACACCTACCATGCAAAAAAATGGTAAAGTGAATCCAGCAGATTGAAATGAAAGGACACTAAACAGAGTCAAAGTCATTTGAAGTAAAAAGATTGCAATAAAGGTAACTATATAAGGGCAATTATAAAAGCTACTACTATTGTAACAATGGTGTATAACTCTACTTTTTTGTTTTATACATGATTTAAAAGACTGATGCTTTTTTAATTATTAGTTTATGTTTTTAGATACACAATATATAAAGGAACACCTGTAATTTCAGCTACTGAGGAAGGTGAAGTGGGAGGATCACTTGAGCCTAGGAGTTCAAGGCTGCAGTGAACTCCAGCATGGGTGGCAGAGCAAGACCTTGTCTCTAAAAAAAAAACAAGAAAGTAAATGAAAACAATTTTGCTTACAAGAATATCAAAGAAAAACAAAATACTTAGGAGTTAACCTCCACCAGAATGTTAAAGTCTGGTACAATGAAAACTATAAAAACATTTCTGAAAGACATTAAAGAAGGCATGAATGAACATTATGCTAAGTGAAATAAGTCAGTTACCAAAAGACAAATAGCCATATGAGTCCACTTAATGAGGTACCTACTGTAGTTATATTCATGGAGACCAAAAGTAGAATGGTGTTTGCCAGGGGCTAGAAGGAGGAGAGAATGCAAAATTATGGTTTAATGGGTATCAAGTTTTAGATTTGCTAAATAAAAACAATTCTGGAGATAGATGATGATGATTGTTACACAACAATATTAATGTATTTAGTTTCACTAACTATACTTAAAAATTCCACTAACTATACACTTGGAAATAATTAAGACAAGACAGGACATGGTGGCTTATGCTTATAATCACAGCACTTTGGAGGCTGAGGCAGGAGGATCACTTAAGCCCAGGAATTTGAGGCCATCCTGAGCAACATAGTGAGACCCCATCTATACAAAAAATTTTGAAATTAACTGAATATAGTAGTGTATCCCAGTTACTTGGGAGGCTGAGGCAGAAGAATCACCTGAGCCCAGGAGGTCAAGGCTGCAGTGAGCCATGCTTGCACCACTGCACTGCAGCCTGAGTGACAGAGCAAGACCCTGTCTCAATTTTTTTTAAAAAATGATTGAAATGGGCATGGCTCAGTGGCTTACGCCTGTAATTCCAGCACTTTGGGAGGCCGAGGCAGGCAGATCACTTGAGGCCAGGAGTTTGTGACCAGCTGGCCAACAGGGTTAAACCCTGTCTCTACTAAAAGTACAAAAATTACCTGGGCATGGTGGCACGTGCCTGTAATCCCAGCTACTAGGGAGGCTAAGGCAGGAGAATTGCTTGAACCTGGGAGGCTGAGGTTGCAGTGAGCCAAGATCACACCACTGCACTCCAGCCTGGACAGCACAGTGAGACTCTGTTTTAAAAACAAAAAAATGGTTGAAATGCTGAATTGTATGTTAAATATATTTTGCTACAATAAAATTTGGAGAAACTGTACTTGAATGAATGAATGAGGTGACATGGAATGAAAAAGATAAACTGGAGCCATTCAGGTTCAGTCCATAAACTGGACTCCCTTAAGAATCTGGACTAAAAACTAAGACTAAAAGGAAGGCACCCAGTTAGCAGGGAGAACTGAGGCTGAAATCTTGGGATGTGGATTTGGGGCTAGAGAGGATTTGTATAAACTAAAATTACAAGCAGGAGAAGCTAGTTGTTAGTGAGCAAAAAAATCAGACTCAACTTGCAGAGATGAAGACACTTTGCATGAGAGACAGTATAATCCCCAGAAGAGAGATGCACGAAGGTGATCTGCACCTGCCTCTGATTCACATAAGTTTTCAATCCAGATTGTGGATTTCTGTATCAGTAAGGATAGACCAGGTTATGCTGCAGTAACAAGTAATACCAAATACAGTACCTAATACAAAAATTTACTTCTCCTTTGTCCGAAATTTATTGCAGGTCTGAGAAATTTCCAAGCAGCTATCCTCCATGTGTTACCTCAGAATTCCAGGGGTTTTTAAATATTTTTATTTATTTTCTTATTTTAGGGACAGGGGCTCACTTTGTTGCTCAGGCTGGTCTCAAAATGAGGCTCCAGTGATCCTCCTGCCTTGACCTCCCAAAGTCTGAGATTACAGGTGTGAGCCTCCAGTCTTCTTTGACAACATCAAAGTCCCACATCAATGTGTGCCTCCAATGCAGAAGAACAAGGGCACAGAAAGCCATGCACAGGCTCTTAAATGTTTCCTTTTTTTTTTTTTTTTTTTGAGATGGAGTTTTGCTCTTGTTGCCCAAGCTAGAGGGCAATGGTGCAATCTCATCTCACTGCAACCTCCGCCTCCCGGGTTCAAGCAATTCTCCTGCCTCAGCCTCCCAAGCAGCTGGGATTACAGTCATGCCTACCACACCTGGCTATTTTTTTGTATTTTCAGTAGAAATGGAGTTGGCCAGGCTAGTTTCAAACTCCTGACCTCAGGTGATCCTCCCACCTCGGCCTCCGAAAGTGCTGGGATTACAGGCGTGAGCCACCGCACCCAGCCTCTTAAATGTTTCTACCTGACTGTGACACATACCACTCTTCTCACATTTCATTGGCCAAAAAAGTCACCTATCCAAATCTAACTTCAGGGGACAGAAAAGACAGTCATGAAGTGGTGAAGCCTATTGTCAAATCCTAATGGCAAAATATCCCTAACTTGAAATGATTTTGAGGGAACCAGTGTCCCTAACATCAAACCAACCTAAATAGAATATAATGCAACTTGTGGGGTATGCAAGGGTAAAAGCATCGCCATTTGCCTAGTGCTTCAGAAATCACTGTCATAGGTATGATCTCTTCCGATACTCATGCTTAAGCCATGACTTCATTGGTATTATTAATGATAATTGGCCAGGTGCAGTGGCTCATGCCTGTAATCTGAGCTCTTTGGGAGGTCAAAGTGGGTAGATCACTTGAGGCCAGGACTTTGAGACCAGCCTGGCCAATATGGTGAAATCCCATATCTACAAAAAATACAAAATTAGCCAGGCATCATGATGCATGCCTGTAATCCCAGCTACTTGGGAGGCTGAGGCATGAGAATTGCTTGTATCTGGGAGGCAGAGGTTTCAGTGAACTGAGATTGTGCTACTGCACTCCAGCCTGGGCAAC
Source organism: Callithrix jacchus (assembly GCF_049354715.1). Taxonomy (NCBI): domain Eukaryota; kingdom Metazoa; phylum Chordata; class Mammalia; order Primates; family Cebidae; genus Callithrix; species Callithrix jacchus. The sequence goes on along the minus strand of NC_133513.1, from coordinate 30,780,291 downwards.
AGAGTGAGACTCCATCTCAAAAATAAAAGGCCAGGCACAGTGGCTCACACCTGTAATCACAGCACTTTGGGAGGCTGAGGAGGGCAGATCACGAGGTCAGGAGTTCAAGTTCGAGACCAGCCTGGCCAACATGGTGAAACCCCATCTCTACTAAAGATACAAAAAAGTATCGGGGCATAGTGGCACATGCCTGTAGTCCCAGCTACTCAGGAAGCTGAGGCACAAGAATCACTCGAACCTGGGAGGCGGAGATTGCAGTGAGCCAAGATCCCGCCATTGCACTCCAGTCTGGGTAACAGACAAGACTCCACCTCAAAAAAAAAAAAAAAAAGAATAGAGAGATATATCATTTTCATGGATGACAAGACTACAGATGTCAGTACAGGCATCGGCTCTCCATTTAATCACTCAAATTCATTGTAATCCCACCCAGCAGAATTTTTCTAGAATTTGACATGCTGATTCAAAAATTGCCTGGACGAGAAAACACACAGCAATAGCCTAGAAAGCAATGGGACATACCTGACAATGACATGTCATTCATAACCAGTGCCCTATCAAAGCAATATTCTAAAGCCACAGTAGGTAAAGTACAGTGTTGGCTCTAGAATAAGTATATAAGACCCTGGCCAGGCGCAGGAGCTCACACCTGTAATCCCGGCACTTTGGGAGGCCAAGGTGGGCGGATCACCTGAGGTCGGGAGTTTGAGACTAGCCTGACCAACATGGAGAAACCCTGTCTCTACTAAAAATACAAAATTAGCTGTGTGTGGTGGCTCATGCCTGTAATCTCAGCTAGTCGGGAGGCTAAGACAGAAGAATCACTTGAGCCCAGGAGGCGGAGGTTGTGGTGAGCTGAGATCGTGCCATTGCACTCCAGCCTGGGCAACAAGAACAAAACTCTTATCTCAAAAAAAAAAAAAAAAGAAAAGAAAAGAAAAGTTCTTGTGATCCCAGCTACTCAGGATGCTGAGGTGGGAGAATAGCTTGAGCCCAGAAGATTGACACTGTAGCGAGCTACGATTGCATCACTACACTCCAGCCTGGACAACACAGTAAGACCCTGTCTAAATAAACAAGAAAATTCCACCTGAATTCACCCTCAGCCATCCGGTTAAGCCTTTGGGTCTGGAATCAGACTAAAGGCACTAAAATCCTAGGTCTAAGGCCAGGTATGGTGGCTCACGCCTGTAATCCTAGCACTTTGGGAGGCCGAGGCAGGTGGATCACCTGAGGTCAGAAGTTTGAGGGCAGCCTAGGCAATATAGCGAAACTCTGTCTCTAATAAAAATGCAAAAATTGGCCGGGCCTGGTGGCACATGCCTGTAAACGTAGCACATGCCTGTAAACTCAGGAGGCTGAGGCATGAGAATCACTTGAACCAGGGAGACAGAGGTTGCAGTGAGCCAAGATCACCCCACTCTACTCCAGCCTGGGCAACAGAGCAAGACTCCATCTCAAAAAATAAACAAATAAATAAAATCCTAGGTCTATACGTATGCCCTTGACCAACTTCCTCTCTGGACCTTACTGTCCTCATCTGAAAAATGGGGACAATAATTATACTAACATCTTGGAGTGATTGTGACAGTTAAATGAGATAATAACAGATGTCAAAGTGCATGTGGTCAACATTCGATGCCATCATTCTACCAACTGCGCTGGGTTGATGGATGACCTGGCTAGCACAGCCTCAATGACACACAGAGGCTGGTGACCGAAAGCTGCCTGTCGCTCAGTTGGAAGCATTCTGGATGCTCCCCCTGCTCCCTCGGTTGCCCATGCAGGGGTCAAATATCCGGCAGGCCAAGGAAATTGTCCTACTGCAGGCTTTGTGAGTCCCAGGTATTTCCACCGAGGTCACACAAAGAGCATGGTCGGATAGAGGTGACCTGCAGGACAGGAACAGCCATTTCACCATCTATAAAATACTTCCTCTTGCCCCCACCCTTGAAAGCAGAAGTGGCTCAGGGCCTGACCCGAGCAGGCAGGAGACAAAACCATTAATTCCTGGAATAGGTTATTTGGTACTCAGTAAATTCCATGTTCTACTTGTTTTGTGGTTTTGCCCCAAAAGGTCCTAACCGATGCCTGACTTAACAGAGTTTTTGTAAGGGTTAAATTAAATCATGCATGTGAAAAGCTTAGCATAGTGCCTGGCATGTAAGATGTGCCCTCCCCACCAGAAATGATCATTTGTATTGGTGGAGACTGAGGTTCAACTGCTGTAATAAGACCCAAAATCACAAAGGCTTAGCCCAGCCTGTCCTGTGACAGCCTCAGCACCAGCAGTCGGAGGTTACAGAGGCTCCAGTGTTAGAGATCTAGGCTCCCTCCAGCACTTTGCTCTGTTATCCCGAGGGTTTTGTCCTCATCAGCCTGGTCAAAGACAGCACACCTCCAAGTCTACCCTTGAGCTGACAGGAAGGACAGAAAGAAGCGAGGCCTGGCTGGGCGTGGTGGCTCACACCTGCAATCCCAGCACTTTGGGAGGCTGAGGTGGGCAGATCACCAGAGGTCAGGAGTTCAAGACCATCCTGGCCAACATGGTGAAACCCCTCTATTAAAAGTACAAAAATTGGCTGGGCATGGTGGTACATGCCTGTAATCCCAGCTTCTTGGGAGGCTGAGGCAAAAGAATTGCTGGAAGCCAGGAGGCAGAGGTTGCAGTGATCTGAGACTGAGCCACTGCACTCCAACCTGGACTACAGAGTAAGACTCTGTCTCAAAAAAAAAAAAAAAAAAAGTGAGACAAGGCACAGTGGCTTATGTCTGTAATCCCAGCACTTTAGAAGGTCAAGGCAGGCAGATCACTTCAGCCCAGGAGTTCAAGACCAGCCCAGCAACATGGTAAAACCTTGTCTCTATAAAAAATACAAAAACAAAAATTAGCTGGGTATGGTGGTATGTGCCTGTGGTACCAGCTACTTGGGAGGCTGAGGTGGGAGGATCACCTGAGCCTGGGAGGTCAGGGCTGCAGTGAGCTATGATTGCACCACTGCACCCCACCCTGGGTGACAGAGCAAGAATCCATATCCAAAAGAAAAGGTCAGGCACAGTGGCTCACACCTATAATCCCACCACTTTGGGAGGTCGAGTTGGGTGGATCAGGTGAGGTCAGGAGCTCAAGACCAACCTGGCCAACATGGTGACACCCTGCCTTTACTAAAAATACAAAAATTAGCCAGACACTATGGCGAGCACTTGTAGTCCCAGCTATTTGGGAGGCTGAGACAGGAGAATCGCTTGAACCTGGGAGACGGAAGTTGCAGTGAGCTGAGATCTTGCCACTGCACTCCAGCATGGGCAACCCAGAGAGACTCTGTCTCATAACAAAGAAGAAAAAAGTGGTAGGAAGATCCCTTTCCTTTAAAGGTGTGACCAAACGTTGCACACATCATTTCCTCTCACATCTCATTGGCCAGGATTTAGTCACATGGTCACACACAACTGCAATGGCGGCTAGGAAGTGTAGTGTTATCCTAAGTATCCATGAGCTAGTTAATGGGGTTTCATTACTAAAAGAAGAAGAGAAAAGCACACTGGGGACAACTAGCTCTCTCTGCCACGATATCATTATCATTACTCTAAACACGTTCTGGATGAAACATCTTGTACAGTTTGACAAAGTAACCATGGTCCTTAGGCATCCTTGATCTGATACAAGTATTATTACTGTCACATTCAGTTCAAGGCCTCTCTATTCAGAGCTTCATAGGCCTTGGGGTTTGGGGAGAGGCTGCAGGTTCAATGAGAGCTTTCCTCCAGAAAACTTTTATATGCCTTAAATATGGTGGGGAAATTAAGGGAGATAGGGGCTTCCTGGTTCCACATGAAGAAACACAGAGGTTGGAGAAAGGGTGGAGGCAAAGTCCCCGGGGAGGCAGGCATCCCTCGCTCCAAAGAGCGCCTCAGCAGAGAAGGGAGCCATAGTAAAGCTAAATAGCACCCCCAGGAACACCTCAGCTGTACTCTAGCTGCTGGGGACCATAAGCAAGAATGGACCCAGCTTGGAGTCTAGGGAGATTCAGGGCATTTCCAACCACCAATGGGCACCAGGCATGTGGAACCCCTGACATTTCTTTCCTCCCAATTCCTCATCCTGGGGAAGCCACAAACAGTAGTGAGAAGAGAAGGAAGAGGGTGGATCACACCTCCCAGCCCCTCTAAGTCCCTAGAGCCAGAATTAAACCATATATGGCATGATTACTTGGAGATTATACCCATCTTTCCACTACACTCCTCATTTAACAGATATTAACTATGTGCCAGGTGCTGCTCCAGGCTCGGGGATATGGATGTGAACAAGAGAGGAAACCTCCCTACTTTTATGGAGATTACATTCTTCGGGGGTGATAAACAATGGCCGCCTATGTCCTGCTCATAGCTTTACCCCAGGACCCAGCACCTTACCTGGTAGGGGCTCGCTGATGTTGCTCAGATGAACCACATCACAATTAATTTTGTGTTGGACACTTGTGGTTACCTCTGCATCCAGTTTCCCCCTTCCCAGTGACTCAGTTTCAGTTTCCACTTGGAGGACTACATGGTTTGGGAAGAATCGACTTCACCCCCAGCTCTGAGGGCAGAGCATGTGAACTACACTAGGGCAATCCAAGTATTCTAACGCCCTCACATAAGTGGTTGGTTCAAGTGTGGGCATGTGACCAATCAAAGTGGATCTCAGGACAAAGATGCTTTTACTCTTCCCAGTGTGATGTCAAACCTGGACCCACTGCCGCTATTTTTGCTAATGTGGAGAAAGTCCACCTGAAGATGAATCAACACATCAGAGTCTGGTCCCTCCCAAAAATGAGACTCTGGATCAAATCACACCTAAAGTCCTCACTACCTCTGAACCTTCCAGTTGCACAAGTCAATAAATTATTTTCATCACTTAAATCATTTTCAGTTGAATTTTTTATTGGCAACCAAAAGTATCCCAACTGATTCCGATATATTAAGTTTTACTTAGTGGAAGAATATCCAAGAATATCCACATGTCACCAACTAACACTTCCCAAAAGGCAGTCCAGTACAAAATGAAATAAAGGGATGTATGTAAATCTACACGAGTTTTCAAACAGAAAAAGCAGAGAATAAGTCTAGGCACGATGGTTCATGCTTGTAATCCCAGCACTTTGGGAAGCCGAGGCAGGTGGATCACTTGAAGGCAGGTGGATCACTTGAAGCCAGGAAGAAGTTCAAGACCAGCCTGGCCAATGTGGCAAAACCTTGTCCATACATAGACTTGTGGCTACAGTTAGTTTTAAACCCTCCACAGTGGCTGAGAGGACAGGCAGTGACTGTACTGATGGCAAAGAAGCAGACAGCTAGGGAACAACCCTACTCCACCCACCAAGGGACACAGGTTCCCTGGGTCCTGGCAGATCCAGCAGAAGGGACACAGACTCCCAAGAATGTGGAGGAAATCCTCCCATAGCTGCCCATCTCCCAGGAGGAAGTCCCCCCATAGCAACCTGTCTGCGACCCAAGGCAGGAGTGCAGATGCCTTTAAGAGAGCAGAGGTAAACTAAACAGGAGTGGATGAGGATGGCCATGTGGTGGAAAGGCATGTTCTCACGTACTTACTGTTCACTTCAGCTGATCTTATCAACTGGAAAAATAACACCCCAAAGGGCATTCAAAGGTTAATCTGGTACAGAGCAGCCTTACTAGAAGAGAGGGAAAAAAGAAAAAAGCGTCAAGCTCGACAAAGCTGCTACTATTAGAGGAGTGCCCCCAAAAGGGCAGGGAAAGGGGGGTTCCTGAAAGGCTACCCAGTCTAATGCCCACACCTGTAGCATAACCAGTGTGCTTACTGTAAGGAAGTGGGACACTGGAAGGACAGGTGCCCCCCAGTTAACAGAAAAACAGGGAGATCTTAAGCACGAGGCTTCAGACAAAAGTGAAGGAGCTCCATTCAATCTAATGGAAGGGCCACTGGACTGAAGGGGACCAGGCTCAATTGCCCCCAAAGAGCCCATGGTCAGGAGATAAGGACAGTTCCGTAATCCCCCTATCAAAAGAAACAACTGACATTGTTAGAGCTACTGGGGTGTCAGAAGAACAGTCTTTCTGTTTGCCTTGGATCTGTTTGGTGGGAGGCCATGAGGTTATACATTAGTTCCCATACATGCCAGACTGCCCCCTACCCCTTCTGGGGAGAGACTTGCTAAGCAAACCAAAAGCTACTACTATCACCTTCACTGATAAGGGCTCCCCACAGCTAAAACTCCCTCAGACAGGGATTATCACGGCCCTCACAGTCCCCCAGGAGGAGGAGTGGAGACTTTCTGACTGAACCAGGATGAGAATTGACCCCTGCTCTAGCTAAGTGATGGCCACAGGTTGGGGCAGAGGACAATCCACCAGGACTGGCAATCAACCAGGCCCCTGTGCTCATTGAAGTGAAGCCTGGGGTTCAGCTGTTAGGCAAAAGCAATATCCAGTTCCCTGGGAGGCCCTAGAAGGCATTCGGGTCCACCTAAAACACTTAAAGGACTATGGAATTATAGTTCTTGCCAGTCTCCGTGGAACACCCCCCACTTGCCTGTTCCTAAACCCAGGACCAAAGACTATAGGCCAGTGCAGGACTTGCGTTTGGTTAATCAGGACACAGTGACTTTGCACCCAACTGCACCCAACCCGTACACACTATTGGGATTATTGCCAGCAGAGAATAGTTGGTTCACCTGCTTGGACTTAAAGAATGCTTTCTTTAGCATTGGACTGGCCTTGGATGGTCAGAAACTATTTGCTTTTCAATGGAAAAATCCAGAAATAGGTGTAACCTTCCAGTACATCTGGAGCTGGCTACCCCCAAGGGTTCAAGAACTCTCCCACCATGGCTGGGCGTGGTGGCTCACGCCTACGATCCTAGCACTTTGGGAGGCCGAGGCGGGTGGATCACGAGGTCAAGAGATTGAGACCATCCTGGTCAACATGGTGAAACCCCGTCTCTACTAAAAATACAAAAATTAGCTGTGCATGGTGGCGCAGCCTGTAGTCCCAGCTACTCAGGAGGCTGAGGCAGGAGAATTCCTTGAACCCAGGAGGCAGAGGTCGCGGTGAGCCGAGATCACGCCATTGCACTCCAGCCTGAGTAACAAGAGCAAAACTCCGTCTCAAAAAAAAAAAGAACTCTCCCACCATCTTTGGGGAGGCACTAGCCCCTGACCTCCAAAAGTTTCCTGCTAAGGACTTAGGCTGCATGCTACTCCAATATGCTAATGGCCTTTTATCTGGACACCCCATGGCAGCCGGGTGCACTAAAGGAACAGATGCCTTACTTCAGCACCTGGAGAACTGTGGGTATAAAGTGTCTAAAAAGAAAGCCCAGATATGCTGACAGCAAGTGCAACATCTGGAGTTCTCCATCCAGCAGGGAGAGCGCAGCCTAGGAGCAGAGAGGAAACAAGTCATTTGCAACCTGCCAGAACCTGAGACTAGAAGGCAGGTGAGAAAGTTTCTGGGAGCCGTGGGTTTCTGTAGCTTGTGGATTCCAAACTTTACAGTACTGGCCAAACACCTATACGAGAAGACAGGAAACCCTTTAAATAGGGATCCCAACAGCAGCAGGCCTATCAGGAGCTGAAACTTATGTTAGCCCTGGCTTTGGGTTTACCTGATTTAACAAAGCCCTTCACATTGTATGTGCCAGAAAGAGAAAAAGGGCAGTTGGAGTTCTAATACAAACAGTGGGACCTTGGCCCAGGCCTGTAGCTTATCTCTCCAAGAAGCTGATTGGAGTTTCCAAGGGATGGCCCATGTTTAAGGGCCCTAGCAGCAACTGCTCTGCTAGCACAAGAGGCTGATAAGCTAACTCTGGGGCAAAATTTAAACATTAACCCCACACAGTAGTGACTCTAATGAATACAAAAGGACACCATTGGTTGACAAATGCTAGGTTAACCAAATATCTGAGCCTGGTAAGTGAAAATCCATGAATCACCACTGAATTCTGCAACACCTTAAACCCTGCTACTTTGCCTCCAGTGTCAGAAAGCCCGGTTGAACACATCTGTGTTGAAGTATTGGACTCAGTTTATTCCAGCAGGCCCGATCTTTGGGATCAGCCATGGACAGTAGTAGAATATTAGTTGTGTGCAGATAGAGGCAGTTTTGTTAATCCATGAGGAAAAAGGTGTGCAGGCTGTGCAGGGGTAACTCTGGATGCTGTAATTGAGACCATGCCACTGCCTCAGGTACTTTGGCTCAGAAGCCTGAATCTATTGCTCTGACTCAGGCCCTAGAACTGAGTGAAGGTAATACTGTGAACATTTATACTGATTCCCGGCATGCCTCTCTAACTCTTCAAGTGCATGGGGTGCTGTACAAAGAAAAAGGACCGTTAAATTCAGGAGGAAAAGGACTTTCTCCAAGCAGAAGATAAAGCAGATGAACAGCTTAGGGAAAATGTGAGTCAGGAAACACAATTAAAGTGGGTGCAGGCACTTCCCTTAGTGTTATTCAAAACTAGATGTACTCCCAATATTCCCCCTATGAAGCCTTATATCATAGGCCCCCTCCCATACTTCGGGCACTCCCAGGAACTCCTCGGGTGTGGGGAGAGATTGAGCTAGGATGACAACTACAAGCTCTAGGAAAAATCACTCAGGATATTTCAGCCTGGGTAAATGAAAGATGCCCTGTAAGCTTATTCTCCCCAGTTCACCCTTTCTCACCAGGTGATCACATGTGGATAAAGGATTGGAATGCAGTCCCTCTGAAGCCACGATGGAAGAGACCCCCAAACCGTGATCCTGACCACTCCCACAGCTGTAAGGGTAGAGGGAATCCCAGCCTGGATTCACCACAGCCACGTGAAACCTGCAGCAGCCAAAACTTGGGAAGCTAGACCAGACCCAGACAGTGAATGCAGAGTCACCTTGAGAAGGACAACGAGCCTTGCTCCAGCCACATCCCAGAAGCTGGCTTGTCCACACAGGGTCAAAGCATGAGGAAACTCATCATGGGACTTACTATCCTTAAAATTTGGATTTATACAGTGGGGACATTAACTGATTTTAGAGAATGTTCTCAGTGTGTGCACCAGGTTACTGAGGTAGGACAGAAAGGCGCTGCCATTCTTTTGTTCTACAGTTATTATGGATGTACAGGGACACAGAAGGGAACCTGTTTATAATGGTACTCAGTAAAAGGGGTGGAGCCCAGGGGATGGACAACCCCATGTCTGCTACGATCCATCAGAACCCCCTGTGCATACAACTTTTGAAATTAAACTCATAGCAGGGTGATGGAACAGTCCTACTAAGTTAATAGCTAAAATAGAGGATCAGGAAGATGAGAATGAGAGCGAGAACTCTCACTAATGCTACAGGTGAGATTCTCAAAGGGGTTAGTGAGGAAGGAGACCCTTAATCCTCTTAAGCTTCTAAGAGCCCTCCCCCTGGACTTCTACATTGCATTTCAATGGGAGAAGTAAAGGCTGGCAGAACCGGGTGCCACCCTTAATCGCACTCCTGTAGATCGCAGGCATGGTATGGAGGAATCTTTCCAGAAGGCACTGTTTTTGCTTAAACATGATCAAACTCCCACCTAGTCACGTACCCCACGCCTGCTTCATGGATCAAGACCCCTTCACATGCAATTTCTAGAGCTGAAAACCTTTAAAAGGGCAAGGATGTTCTTTGTTGGGGAGCTTGCCTGTTAGGAAACTATGCCAATGCTGCTCCGGGCCAAATAAATCACCCCTTCTTTCCCAGGTCAGTGTTTGAGGGGTTTGTTTTGCGGCCTTTCCTGCTACACTTCTGCCTCAGCCTGCCGAGTAGCTAGGATTACAGGCATGCACCACCACACCCGGCTAATTTTTGTATTTTTAGTAGAGACAGGATTTCACCATGTTGGCCAGGCTGGTCTCAAGCTCCTTACCTCAGGTGATCACCCACCGTGTCCTCCCAAAGTGCTGGGATTACAGATGTGAGCCACTGTACCCAGCCAAAAAATTTTTTTTTAATTTAAGAAAAGAAACCATGGGAGATAAGGGATAATTACTGTTGTTTTAAACCTTTAAATTTAGGGTCATTTGTCACGCAGTTTCAGATAATTATTACGTTAGTGCAAATGTAATTAAGTAATGGCCAAAACCACAATTAAGTTTGCATCAAACTAAGAGTGCAATTCACCACTGGGCATGTGGGGAACGCCACCCTTCTGCTTCTTTTTGTTTTCCTTGGAAACTCCTACTTGCTCTCTAAGGGCCAACTCAAGTTGTCACCTCTTCTGAGAAGCCTGCCCTGATTTTCCTGCTTAGCCCTGAGCTGTGTTACACATAGCTCTATTAGCAGTCCTCACACTGTGATCTTATTGTTTATGAGGTTATTTCTCTCATTATAGCCTTTTGAAGGCAACAATTTTGAATTATCCAAATGCATACTCCCAAGATTGAGCATGGTACATGCTACATTGAAAGGAGTTTAATGAAGGTTGATGGAATAAATAAATAATGGAAACTTGCTGTGGACAAGACAAAGAATGCCTTGCAATAGTTTTGGGAGCAAAGCAGGGGTAATGAAGGAAGAAAGAAAGGAGAGAAGAGTTGAAGATATTATTGATCTAGCTCCTAGCTCTTTAGCTCACATCGAAAACCCCTTTCCCTGGTCATAAAAATGCCAACTAAGCCTACATAAGCTATAGTGGGTGGTTCCATAGTATCTTTTGCCCTCAAAAAGTTAGTCTGAGGATAGGAAAAGATGAGAACCATTGCAAAATAGAACTGAAGCAATAGGCCGGATGCGGTGACTCGTGACTGCAATCCCAGCACTTTTGGAGGCTAAGGCACAGATCACTTGAGCCCAGGAGCTTGAGACCAGCCTGGGCAACATAGCGATACCCCTTCTCTACTAAAAATACAAAGGTTTGGTAGCACACACCTGCAGTCCTAGCTACTGGGGAGGCTGAGATGGGAGAATCATCCACGCTCTGGAAGGTCAAGGCTTCAGTGAGCTATGATCGCACCACTGCACTCCAGCCTGGGTGACAGATCAAGACCCTGTCTTTAAAAAAAAAATGCAATAATGTAGTCCAAAGGCGAGTGTCAGGGTCATGACAGGGAAAGGGGAAGAGGCTGCATCTTGGCCATGTCTAGAAGGAACATCTGGTTTCAGGCACTTCCTTCTGGTAGACAGAGCAAGAGGAAGTGTGGCTTAATACGGGGCTAACCAGGGGGCTAAAAGAGCCATGGGTTGACGATCTTTTTCCAAAATCTTCATGATGAAAATTATTTGGAGGGTAGAGAGAGGGAAGGTCTCAGAGGTAAGGCATTGAGACTGAAAACAAGAATTTGAGAAGAGGTTGAAATAATACCCAATTCAAACACAGAAAGGGGAAGTAGATATTGCAAAGATTTAGAAAGTAGAAAAAGAGGACAGGCCCAGCACGGTGGCTCATGCCTATAATCCCAGCACTCTGGGAGGCCAAGGTGGGTGGATCACTTGAGGTCAAGAGTTTGAGACCAGCCCGGCCAACATGGTGAAATCTCATCTGTACTAAAAATACAAAATTAGTCGGGTGTGGTGGCATGAATCTGTAGTCTCAGCTACTTGAGAGGCTGAGGAGGTAGAATTGCTTGAACCCAGGAGGCAGAGGTTGCTGTGAGCTGAGATCGCATGACTGCACACCAGCCTGGGTGACAGAGCAAATAAAATATAGCTTTTTAAGCACTAAAATACATTTCACAAAAACCATTCCTATTTCATACCACAGAAGGGCAGAAATGATACATAGCACATCCCTGATTAAAGTAAAATTAGAAATTACAGATTAAGGTCAAAACAGAAAATATTGAAAATACAACTAAAAGTGCCTAATTCTTGAAAATGTAGAGCAAATAATCCATAATATAATGACATACTGTATTTTACAATAACAATAATACGTGATAAAAACTGACATTGATTGAAAGTGTGCTGTGTGCCAGACATGGTTCTAAGTGATTAGCATATGCTCACTCACTTACACTTCACAGAAATCCTATGAAGAAGGTATTATCTTTATAATTTATCTGCCCCATTTTGCAGATAAAGAAACTGAGGCACATAAAATTTTTGTAACCAGGCTGGATGCAGTGGCTCACGCCTGTAATTCCAGCTCTTTGGGGGAATGAGATAGGAGGATCACTTGAAGCTAGGAGTTTGAAACCTACAACACAGCAAGACCTCATCCCTACAAAAAAATTAAAAATTCGGTTGGGCGTGGTGGCTCACGCCTGTAATCCAAGCACTTTGGAGACCAAGGCAGGCGGATCACCTGAGGTCAGGAGTTCAAGATCAGCCTGACCAACATAGTGAAACCCCGTCTTTAAAAAAAAAAAGTAAAACAAAAAAAAATTAAAATTCACACCACTGCACTCCAGCATTGGCAACAGAACAAGACTCTGCCTTAAAAAAAAACCCTTTGGGTCTGGCGGCAGCCATCAGGTAAGCCAAGATGGGTGCATACAAGTACATCCAGGAGTGATGGAGAAAGAAGCAGTCTCTTTTTTTTTTTTTTTTTTTTTTCTTTTCTTTGTTTTTAGAGACCGGGTCTCGGTCTCACTGTGTTGCCCAGGCTGGAGTGCAGTGGCTATTCACAGGTGCGAGCCCACTACTGATCAGCGCGGGAATGTTTACCTGCTCCGTTTCCAGCCTGGGCCGGTTCACCCCTCCTTAGGCAACCTGGTGGTTCCCCGCTCCGGGGAGGTCACCATATTGATGCCGAACTTAGTGCAGCACAGCGCACTACAGCCCAGAACTCCTGGGCTCAAGCGATCCTCCAGCTTCAGCCTCCCGGGTAGCTGGGACTACAGGCAGTGCCACCACGCCGGGCGGAGCCGTCTCAGTCGCGCGCTTTCTTGTGAGGGTCCGCTGCTGGCAGTACAGCTCTCGGCTCTCCACAGGCCTCCCCGCCCCACCCGGCCTGATACGGCGCACGACTGGGCTACAAGGCCAAGCAAGGTTACGCTATATATAGGATTCGTGTTTGCCGTGGTGGCTGAAAATGCCCAGTTCCTAAGGATGCAACTTAAGGCAAGCCTGTCCATCATGGGGTTAACCAGCTAAAGTTTGCTGGGAGCCTTTAGTCCGTTGCAGAGGAGTGCGTGGACGCCACCGTTGGGCTCTAAGAGTCTTGAATTCTATTTTTTTTTTTTTTTTTTTTTTTTTGAGACGGAGTTTCGCTCTTGTTACCCAGGCTGGAGAGCAATGGCTCGATCTCGGCTCACCACAACCTCCGCCTCCTGGGTTCAGGCAATTCTCCTGCCTCAGCCTCCTGAGTAGCTGGGACTACAGGCGCGCTCCACCATGCCCAGCTAATCTTTTTTTTTTTTTTTGTATTTTTAGTAGAGACGGGTTTCACCATGTTGACCAGGATGGTCTCGATCTCTTGACCTCGTGATCTACCCGCCTCGGCCTCCCAAAGTGCTGGGATTACAGGCGTGAGCCACCATGCCCGGCCAGGAGTCCTGAATTCTTACTGGGTTGGCAAAGATTCCACATACAAATTGTTTGAGGTTGTTCTCATTGATCCATTCCATAAAGCTCTCAGAAGAAATCCTGACACCCAGTGGATCACCAAACCAGTCCACAAGCACAGGGAGATGCGTGGCCCGACATCTGCAGGCTGAAAAAGCCGGGGCTTTGGAAAGGGCGGTAAGTTCCACCGCACTATTAGTGGTTCTGGTCCCGCAGCTTGGAGAAGGTGCAATACTCTCCAGCTCCACCGTTACCACTAATACAAGTAAAGTTTGTAAAATTCATACCTAATAAAAAATTGTGGACAGTCCTGTCTGCTTACAGGTGTTATTTGTCTGTTAAAACTAGTCTGCTGATTTTTTGATAAATGCTTTGTCAGATTAAGAAAGTTATAGTGCAATAACGTTTGAAGACAATAGGTGATGGCGTATCTTGTTTCTAATAAGACAAATGTTTTTGTCTTTGCTTTATGTTGTTAGGGAGTTATATGTCAGAGGATAAAATACACTGTGTGGTATAATAATAGGTTTTCTTGTTTTTTTGTTTTTATAGAGACCATGTTGGCCAGGCTGGTCTCGAACTCCTGACCTCAGGTGATCCACCCATCTCCGCCTCCCAAAGTGCACCCCAGCCAGTATAATAGGTTTAAAATAAACTCTTTAAAAGAAGAGTACTGAAGCTAGCCCTGTAGATGTGTCTAGTGCATATGTTGAAGTCCGCAGCTTTATTGGGGTTATGGCAATGCTCTGCTGGTTTACTTTCAAGTGGCTGGTTTTTAGTTTGGCAGGTACAGGCTTTTTAAATTGGGCTTTGCTTTAGAAGTTGTAGGGTGGGAGGAGGACTTCTTAACTATGTCACGATTATAATTAGAAAGTTAGGGGCACAGATGTGGGTTAGCCTGAAGAAAATGGCCTCAGTCTGCACAGTACCATTTTAAGTTCACATAAAAGGTGAAAGTGCCGGGCTCAGTGCCATGGCTTCATGGCATTCAACGGTTATTGGTAGTGGTATTAACACTGGTGGATTTTGAAATTGAATGTTAAATAAAATTATCAGCCTTAAGGCTGGTAAGCTAGCAATCGGTGCTAGGGTGGGAAGCTGGCCAGCCAGTGGCCATTAGATAAATACCTTTCAAGTGTGAGCTTAGCAGTCAACCCTAAAATACTTAACTGTAACACTAATTTGTGATCATTATGAATCCCCTCAGTCACATCAGGGGGGAAAGTAGTTGGCTATAAGTACCTCATTCTTCCAAGGAAGGAGACCCTTAATCACCCTTAAGCATCTACAACCACCTCTGCCTCGACTTCCACACTGCATTTCAATAGAAGTAAAGGCTGGCAGAGCGGGCGCCACCTTTAGTCGCGCTCTTACAGATGGCAGGAGTGGTATGGAGGAATCTTTCCGGAAGGCATTGCTTTTACTTAAACACGATCAAACTCCCACCTAAGCCACTGTACCCCACCCTATTCCATGGCCCAAGACCCTCTGGCATGTAATTTCTAGACTTGTGAACCTTTAAAAAGGCAGGGACTTTGTGAGCAGAGCTTGGCTGTTAGACAGCTATGCCGCCTTGCTCCCAGCAGAATAAATCACCCCTTCCTTCCCAGCTTGGTGTCCGAGAGGCTTGTTTCTTGCAGCCATTCCTGTTTTACTTTGTCCAGTCAGTCTTAAATATATCCTGGGTTACCCCCTCTGTCCCCTCCCATAGGCTTGAGGAAAAGTCATACAAGGGCACGGTTTCCAACTGTGTGTGTTTTCTGCAGTTATTTCTCTCGTTCCTGGCCAAACTACCCTAAAAATCCTTAGCATTCCACAAAGTTGGGCCATCACCCTTGTACGCACCTTGACTGTGAGTGTACCACCACGATGCATTGTTTCTGCATCACGTCTTTCAGGAGACTAGGCTACTGTTTTCCTAGTGAATTTGAGTGTAAAGAAAACATAGACAAGGAATCGACCAGTTCTAAATTCTGACTTTGCTGACTTAATTTAAATGCTCGTTGCTCTGAACCAGTTTTCTCCTATCTTCTCGAGAGGTTTCAAAAGGCTCAGGTCATTGATTTCCAGGAAGTACTCATAGCGAGCTCATAAAAGTTCTTGAGACCTAAATTTCTTCTCAAGAAAAGATCTTAAGTCATACATTTTGATTGTGTAGAGGTTGTTCAACTAAAGGAATAAATGTCTATTAAACTAAAAAAAGAAAAACTTGGCACAGGGTGGCTCATGCCTGTAATCCCAGCACTGTGGTAGGCCGAGGCAGGCAGATCACAAGGTCAGGAGCTCAAGATCAGCCTGGCCAATATGGGGAAACCCTGTCCCCACTAAAAATACAAAAATTAACTGGGCGTGGTGGCGGGCACCAGTAATCCCAGCCACACAGGAGGCTGAGGCAGGAGAATCGCTTGAACCCAGGAGGCAGAGGTTGTAGTGAGCTGAGATCGCAACACTGCACTCCAGCCTGGAAGACAGAGTGAGACTCCATCTCAAAAAAAAAAAAAAAAATGAGAAAGAGAGTATAGCTTTTTAAACACTAAAACACATTTCACAAAAACAAGTAGGCATTTTTATTGTCTAGGGTGGGATACACCTGTAGTTTCAGCTATTTGAGGGGCTGAGGCAGGAGGATCACTTGAGCCCAGGAGGTCAAAGGTGCATCGAGCCACAATCATGCCACTTGTGAGAGACAGGAAAGTTCTTCAAAGTTTATATCTTAGACTACATTATAAGGAGTTACCATCTCTTGCTCTATGGCCATTATCTGCTATTAGCATAAACATATACCCATGCATATATATTATCCTTTTTTTTTTTCTGAGACAGAGTTTCACTCTTGTCGCCCAGACTGGAGTGCAACAGCACAATCTCGGCTCGGCTCACTGCAACCTCCATCTCCCGGGTTCAAGCGATTCTCCCGCCTCAGCCTCCTGAGTAACTGGGATTACAAATATATGCCACCGAGCCTGGTTAATTTTTTGTATTAGTAAAGATGGGGTTTCTCCACATTGGTCAGGCTGTTCTCAAACTCCTGACCTAAGGTGATCTGCCTACCTCAGCCTCCCAAAGTGCTGGGATTACAGGCACCCAACCCCATGTTTATATATTCTCTAAATCAGCTACATGTTAAATCACCTACCTTGATTCACTCCAGCATGTCAGAACAGAACTGGGCAAGCTCCAAACCCTGGTGCATTCCTTATTTGGAAACCCTCCTGACTAGCTTCCTCTTTTTCCTTGTCTTCTTCCTTGCCTTCTTTCCCCCTTATCTATTCAAGACATTTCCAAGTTTTTAGTCAATTAAGCATAGAATGTGAGGTTCCATTCCAGCCAATGGAAACTGGACACAGCAGTAGAGCGATTGCATCACGTTATGAAAGTTATAAACGTCCCTGTCTCCCTTGTTCAGGTGTGCTCTCGTGGTGAGACTGCCGGCGAGTTGCACCCTTCCTGCAGGAAGTAAACTAGCCTTGCTGACTGATCCACTGTCTCAGTGTGGATTTTTCCCGACTTTATAAACCCGCTTTCAACACCACTGCACTCCAGCCTGGGCGACAGAGTGAGCCTGAGACCCTGTCCTCCCCTTCCCTCCCCCCCCAATAAAAGGTTATGACATTATATACCAAGTATTTGCAACAAAGATTATGTCTGTTGGGATGCTTTGACCTACAAATAATAGAGATCACAACTTAAACAATAGCTCATGAATCCTACCACAGAAAGAGGCCAGAGAGGGGCTCCAGAGCTGCGCGATCGAAGCTCGGCAGCGTCATTAAGGACCGACTGATTTTGTCTCACATCATTGGATTCCACAAGAGTGAACTGAACTGTTGTCAGGTTCCTCTTTGCTGCTCTGAAGTTTCTCCTCGCTTCCCCTTTTCCCGTGAGGAGTGAGGCTCCCTTACCTAATGTTTTTCACTTCCCCAGTACCTATAATTACAATTTACTGGATTTCCTGCTAGAGTTTTATAATTGAATCAATGAATTCCCCACTTATTAATTTACTCATTAAAATGTATGAACTCAAGATAAACTCAAGAGCCCAGGAGGTCAAGGATGTGGTGAGCTATGATCACGCCACTTCATTCTAGCCTGAGTAAAAGGTCAAGACCCCATCTCTTTAAAAAAAAAAATATGCATCTCTCTCTCTCTCTCTTTCTTTTTGAGATAGAATTTCACAAGGCCGGGCATGGTGGCTCATGCCTGTAATCCAAGCACTTTGGAGGCCAAGGTGGGCGGATCACCTGAGGTCGGGAGTTCAAGACCAGCCTGACCAACATGGTGAAACCCCATCTTTATTTTTTTTTAATTTTTTTAATTTAAAAAAAAAAGAGAGATGGAATTTCACTCTTGTTGCCCAGGCTGGAGTGCAATGGCAAGGTCTCAGCTCACTGCAACCTCTGCCTCTCAGGTTCAAACGATTCTCCTGCCTCAGCCTCCCGAGTAGCTGGATTAAAGGTGCCCGTCATCATGCCCAGCTAATTTTTGTATTTTTAGTAGAGACTGGGTTTCACCATGTTGGCCACATTGGTCTTGAACTCCTAACCTCAAATGATCTGCCCACCTCAGCCTCCCAAAATGCTGAGATTACAGGCGTAAGCCACTGTGCCCAACTTGTTCGCTCTCTCTCTCTCTATAGATAGACATATCTATATATAAAATATATAGATATATACACATCTCTATATATTATATATAGAGATATACACAAGTTATATCTATATATTATATATAGAGATATACACACGTTATATTTATATATATAATGGTACATATATAATGTGTATGTGTGTATATGTGTGTGTGTATATATATATATATATATACAGAGAGAGAGAGAGAGAGAGACAACTATGTACCAGGCATCAGGGACCTACAAATAAGCAAAACACACAAGGTCCCTTCCTTTCTTTTCTTTCTTTCTTTTCTTTTTCGTAGAGGTGGGTCTCACTATGTTGCCCAGGCTAGACTTGAACTCCTGGCCTAAGTGCCTCAGCCTCTGAGAGTGCTGGGATTATAGGTGTGAGCCACGGTGACTGGCCCAAACACAAATTTTTCTTTTTTGCTTTGCTTTTTCTTTCTTTTTTTTTTTTTTCCTTTTGAGGCAGGGTATTGCTCTGTTACCCAAGCTGGAGTGCTCGGCTCACTGCAACCTCTACCTCCTGGGCTCAGATGATTCTCATGCCTCAGACTCCCAAGTAGCTGGGATTACAGTGGACACACACCACTACACCCGGTTATTTTTTTGTATTTCTCATAGAAACGGGGCCTCACTGTGTTGCTCAGGCTGGTCTCAAACTCCTGGCCTCAAGCATTCCTCCCTCCTCAGCCTCCTAAAGTTCTAGGATTATAGGCGTTTAAACCACCATACCCGGTGTCATTTGTCTTTTTCCTTTCAGAGAATTTGTTTCTCATAATTGTAACCATAATGGATTTATCATTCGATGTGACTGTTATCTCCTCTTATGAGTATTTCCTATTGCATTAAAAAACTCTTCGATACTAGATTTCACCCTATTTGGTTCACAAAGTTGCATGGGTTTAAGGGAGAAGGAAAGTGTTCATTCACGCAGCAAAAGCCATTTCTATCCATTCATCCAGGCTGTGAGCAACTGAATAGTGGGCATTTCCTGGCTCTTGAGTCCTTTCCTGAAACACCCAGCTCCACCCCAGCCTTGCTAAATTCTCTGCGGTCTCAACTCCGGGACCAAAGCCAGAGAAACAATAGCAGCAATTTAGATTGGCTGTGACTACTTTCAACTTTACTAACACAAGCCTCCCTTCTGAGGATCTTACAGTCACATTCCCCTGCTAGGCAAATGCTTCAGAATTCTTTCAAGATGGACATTAATAACTACATGAGGAAGAGAAGTCAAGATTGAGAGACAAATTGGGCTCATGGCCCACACCATCACAGTTGCCATTGGGAACTGCTGAGAGATTGTTTCCTCCAATAAACTGGAGACCTGATTCCAAGCCTCCCCTCATTCCCTAAGAGGGTCACTTAAGATCAAGGATATTAAAGCACTTTGCAAAATCGGAAAGCGTTACCCAGGTGATTGCATCTGAATTGGGATGTTATGAGTTAGGGTTCAGGTTTCAAGCTCCATTTAGAAATCTTTTAGGGACTGAGGCCGGGCACGGTGGCTCACACCTATAATCCCAGCAGTTTGAACGGTCAAGGAAGGCGGATCACCTAAGATCAGGAGTTCAAGACCAGCCTGACAAATATGGTGAAACCCCATCTCTACTAAAAATACACAAAATTAGCCAGGCATGGTGGCATGACCTGTAATCCAAGCTACTCAGGAAGCTGAGACCGGAGAATTGCTTGAACCCAGGAGGCAGAGGTTGCAGAGAGCCAAGATTGCACCACTGCACTCCAGCCTGGGCGACAGAGCAAGACTCCATCCCAAAAATAAATAAATAAATATAAGAAATCTTTTAGGGATAAGGGATTTTCCTACCATGTAGAGCAGCAGGGATGCTGACCCAAAGAGCCCGTGCTCAGGACCCAGGTGCCAAAAGAAGTGTGTGTTGCCATCACTCGGGCACAAAAGTTCATAGTTGAAGGCACAAAAGTGCCCTGTGCAGATGACACGTAAGCCAGCGCTCTTCAATCATTTCCTCTAGACCACAAGGAAAAGAACTCAATAAACAGAATTAAAGAACAAGCTGTCAGATTAGGAAAAAACACTTCCCACACATGTATGCAGCAGAAAGAAAACAAAGGTATGCAGAATACATAAAAAATCACAGTAACTCATGAAGGAAAACAAGCAAGGCATAAAAACAGGCAATTTTTTTTTTTGAGCTAGAGTCTTGCTCTTGTTGCCCAGGCTGGAGTACAATGGTGCGATCTCAGCTCACTCCAACCTCCACACCAGGTTCAAGCGATTCTCCTGCTTCAGCCCCCCAAGTAGCTGGGATTATAGGCGCTAGCCACCACACCCGGCTAATTTTTTTTGTATTTTTAGTAGAGACAAGGTTTCACCATGTTGGCCAGGACCATCTCAAACTCCTGACTTCATAATCTGCCCACCTTGGCCTCCCAAAGTGCTGGGATTACAGGGGTGAGCCACTGCACCTGGCCAGAAACAGGCAATTTTTGGAAGAGGAATTATAACTGGTCAATAAATGCATGCAGTGAGGAAAATGTAAATTAAAATTTTAAAAAGCAATGTGATACCACTTATTTATTTATTTATTTCCCATCATGTTGGCAAAAAGAAAAAAGAGTTTGAGTTTGATAATATTGAGTGCTCCAGCCTGGCCAACATGGTGAAACCCGGTCTTTACTAAAAATACAAAAATTAGTCAGGCATGGCGATGCACACCTATAATCCCAACTATCTGGGAGGCTGAAGCAGGAGAATCCCTTGAACCTGGGAGTCAGAGGTTGCAGTGGACCAAGATTGTGTCACTGCACTCCAACCTGGGTGACAGAGCGAGATTCCGTCTCAAAAAAAAAGGGGGGGTGGGTGCTAGAGAAGATTTGGAGCAACTATATTCTCATACAGTGTTTGGAGTGCACACTGATAGAATTTTGGTTTATATCCCCAAAGCTGAGGACTAAACTGATTAATACAAAGCTCCATATTCTAAAGCGAGCGCAGACACACCCTTTGGGACTCCTAGTGAGAAAGCAGGTCCATCCCGCTAATTTTCACCCCCATCACCCGCCTCAGTGAAACAGAAAGCTGTGGTGGTTCCTTGCCTGCCCCCATGGGGGCGCCCCACACCTCAAAGCAAGTGAGGAGGTTGTGGAAAAGAAGACCTGACCAGCTGGGCAACATAGTGAGACCCCATCTCTACTAAAAATTAAAAGGTGAAAATTAGCCGGGCATGATGGTGCACACCTCTAATTCCAGCTACTTGGGAGGCCGAGGCAGGAGGATCGCTTGAGCCCAGGAGTTCAAGGCTGTAGTGAGCTGTGATTGTGCCTCTGAACTCCAGCCTGAATGTCAAACACCTTGTCTGAAAAACCAACAAACAATACAAAAAAATAGAAGCAGCAGCAGCAGCAGCACTGTGAAGACTGGAGGCAGTGCTCCTGGGCTGCAGGAACTGGAAGGCTCCCATGAAAGCTGGTGAGAGGCTCCTAGGAGAACCTGATGCAGGCCCCTGAGTGCCCAGGGCTGTCGTCCAACCCAGAGGATTCTGGAGGAGGGACAGAGAAGGTCTGGAGCAGCCCAAGGAGGCCAGACAGGGAGAGAAAGGAGGGCACGTCCTTTGGCTAGGTGAGAATAAATGAGACCTCTAGACCTAGCGGATGCCAACAAAATGAGGCTCCAGCGCTGTGGCAGCCCCTGCCCTAAACAGCTGCCTACCCTGGCAAAGAGATGGTGAGAGGCTGCGGGGAGTGGAACCCTCTGGGGAGGGGTGGGGAGGAAGGGCCTAGAGGTTGTCAGGAGAAGAAGCCAACACCTCCCAGGAGAGCACATTAAGAGGTGTCACAGCCACACCAATCACGTTTCACCCAGCCTCTTCTCCTCTGATTAACCTTGACCTTGAAGGAGCCAGCAGAGAGGAGTGGGAGGGTTCCTTCACCACTTTAGGTCACTTTATTTTTATATTTTTATTTGCTTTTTTTTCCTTTTGAGACGGAATTTCGCTCTTGTTGCCCAGGAAGGAGTTCAATGGCATGACCTCGGCTCACCACAACCTCTGCCTCCCATGTTCACGCGATTCTCCTGCCTCAGCCTCCCGAGTAGCTGCGATTACAGGCATGCACCACCACACCAGCTAATTATGTATTTTTAGAAGAGATGGGGTTTCTCCATGTTGGTCAGGCTGATTTTGAACTCCCAACCTCAGGTGATTCGCCTGCCTCAGCCTACTTTTTTTTTTTTTTTTTTAGGCAGTTTCCCTCTTGTTGCCCAGGCTGGAGTGCAATGGTGAGATCTTGGCTCACCACAATCTCTGCCTCCTCGGTTCAAGCGATTCTTCTGCCTCAGCCTCCTTCCCGAGTAGCTGGGATTATAGCCACCACACCAGCCTAATTTTGTATTTTTAGCAGAGACGGGGTTTCTCCATGTTGGTCAGGCTGGTCTCGAACTCTGGACATCAGGTGATCCACCTGCCTCAGTGTCCCAAAGGGCTGGGCTTACTGGTGTGAGCCACTGTGCCCCACCAGGTCTCTATAAATTGAAAGTGATGTTAACTTTGGAACCACGCTGGGCTTTTTTTCATATCTGAAAATGAGACTCCCAAAGTGCAAAGCTATCCTCCCACCTAAGCCTTCCAAGTAGTGGGGACTACAGGCATGAACCACCATGCCTGGCTTATTTATTTTTTTATTTTTTTATTTTTTTCTTTTTTGAGACGGAGTTTCGCTCTTGTTACCTAGGATGGAGTGCAATGGTGCGATCTCGACTCACCGCAACCTCCGCCTCCTGGGTTCAGGCAATTCTCCTGCCTCAGCCTCCTGAGTAGCTGGGATTACAGGCACGTGCCACCGTGCCCAGCTAATTTTTTGTATTTTTAGTAGAGACAGGGTTTCACCATGGTGACCAGGATGGTCTCGATCTCTTGACCTCGTGATCCACCCGCCTCGGACTCCCAAAGTGCTGGGATTACAGGCGTGAGCCACCGTGCCCGGCCGCCTGGCTAATTTTTTTTGAGATGGGGTCTTGCTCTGTCACCCAGGCTAGAGTACAGTGACAGAATCTCTGCTTACTTCGCCCTCCACCTCTTGATTCAAGCAATACTCCTGCCTCAGCCTCCTAAGTAGCTGGGATTACAGGCGTGCACCATCACACCCGGCTAATTTTTGTGTTTTTAATACAGACAGGGTTTCACCTTCTTGACCAGGCTGGTCTCGAACTCCTGACCTCATGTGATCTGCCTGCCTCGGCCTCCCAAAGTGCTGGAATTACAGGTGTGACTCACCGTGCCTGCCCCCAAAAAAATTTTTTAATTAAATTTTAAAAATAAAAATTGTGGGGCTCAATGGCTCACACCTATAATCCCAACACTTTGGGAAGTAGAGGAGGGCAGATCACGAGGTCAAGAGATCAAGACCATCCTGGCTAACATGGTGAAACCCCATCTCTACTAAAAATACAAAAAATTAGCCAGGGGTGGTGGCACATGCCTTGTAGTCCCAGCTGCTCAGGAGTCTGAGGCAGGAGAATCACTTGAACCTCAGAGTCGAAGGTTGCAGTGAGCTGAGATTGCACCACTGCACTCCAGTCTGGGCGACAGCAAGACTCCATCTTAAACAAACAAGCAAATGAATAAACAAAATAAAATAAAATAAAAATAAAAGGACAAGGTGCACTCTGTATAGTAACATGCAGGCCTCTCCTGATGGCATGGCTGAATGCAAAAGCATCTTGCAATGTGGGATAGCATGTGATACTCATGCAGAGTATGACATTTGTACAGAAAAAAAAACATGATATTATATATTTTCTGTGGGATATATCTATATACAGAAAGTCTTGAAAAACTACTCACAGCCAGATGTGGTAGCTCACAGCTATAATCCCAGTACTTTGGGAGGTAGAGGTGGGCAGATAACCTGACGTCAGGAGTTCAAGACCAGCCTGGCCAACATGAGGAAACCCCGTCTCTACTAAAAATACAAAAATGAGCCAAGCATGGTGGTGCATGCCTGTCACCCCAGCTACTCAGGAGGCTGAGGCAGGAGAATCACTTGAACCTAGGAGGCGGAGGGTGTAGTGAGCTGAGATCACACCTTTGCACTCCAGCCTGGGTGACAGAGCAAGACTCCGTCTCAAAAAAAAAAATTCTACTCACTAAACTGACAATATTACTTCTGATGAGGAAGGAAAAGAAACAATCAGCGTTGAGTGTACGGTCAAAGGAAAACTTCCCCTTGAAGAGGGAGACCCAGGCTTCTCAGATCAACTTCCCCTTTGACTATCATGCTGCATTTCATTAGAAGAAAAGGTTGACCGACTGGCGCCTCCGGTTTCACCTTCCTATAGGTGACAGGCTAGGCCTTGGGGAAACTCTCCACAAGGCACTATTTTTACTTAAAACAAGATCAAACCAGAAACCTTTTCACATGTGAGTCCTAAAACTGTAAACTGGAACCGTTTCATATGTGATTCCTGAAACTAAACCAAAACCTTTTCACATGTGAGTCCTAAAACTATGAACCTAAGATTCTTTCACCTGTAATATCTAAAGTATAAGCCTATATAAAAGCTGAACCTCCCTTTGTTAGACGAGCTGGGTTTTGGACAAATTATCGCCCAGGCTCCCAGCCATAATAATTACAATAAACCCCTCTTCCTCCTGCATTCGGTGTTTGAGAGATCCGTTTCCCAAAGCTGCTCCTGCTACACCCTCATCTGTAAGATATGATTAAGTACAGGTGTGCCTTGTTTTATTGGAGTTCTCTTCATTGCTTTTCGTAGATACTGCATTTTCTACAGATTGAAGGTCTGTGACAACTGTGTCAACCAAATCTATCAGTGCCATTTTTTCAACAGCACATGCCCACTGTACCTCTCTGTCGGATTTTGATAATTCTCACAATATTTCAAGCTTTTCATCATTCTAACTATGATGGTGATCTGTGATCAGTGTTCTTTGAAGTCACTATTGTAATTGTTTGGGGGTGCTACAAACCTCACCCACATAAGATGGCGAGCATAATGGATAAATGTGTGTGTTGTTCTGACTGCTTATCGGTGGTTCCCCGTCTCTCTCCCACTCCTTGTGCCTCTTTTTATCATCTCAGATACAACAATATTGAAATTAGAACAGTAACCCTACAATGGCCTCTAAGTGCTCAAGTGAAAGAAAGTCATATAAAACAAAGGCTACAAGTGATTAAGCTTAGTGAGGAAGGCCTGTCAAAAGCTGAGATAGAAGCTGGGCGGGGTGGCTCAGCACTTTGTGCTAAATTCACACAGGAAGTGCTCTAGAAATGGAACAAAGCCAGGATGACAGCATATCTGGTTACAGCATGGTTGACTGAGTAGTTTTTGGTGTTTTGTTTTGAGACAGAGTCTCGCTCTGTTGCCCAGGCTGGAGTGCAGCAGCACGATCTTGGCTGACTGCAACCTCCACCCCCAGGTTCAAGCGATCCTGCTGCCTCAGCCCTCCCCCAGTAGCTGGGATTACATGAATGCACCACCATGCCCGGCTATTTTTTTATTTTTAGTGGAGACGGGGTTTCACTATGTTGGCCAGTCTGGTTTCAAACTCCTGACCTTAGGTGATCCACCCACCTCAACCTCCCAAAGTGCTGAGATTACAGGCATGAGCCAACGCGCCCAGCCAAAGACTGAGTGTTTTAAGCCCACTCTGGAAACCTGCTGCTCAGAAGAATAGATTTCTTTCAAAAGTTTGCTGCTCATTGACAATGCACCTGGTCACCCACGAGCTCTGATGGAGAAGTTCAAGGAGATGAGTGTTGTTTTTGTTAAAACAAGCACTCTGAATGAAGAGACCCCCCCAAACAGGCTTTGTGTGAGCAACATGGCTGTTTATTAACCCAGGTGCAGGTGGGCTGAGTCCAAAAAGAGAGTCAGCGGAGGGTGATGGGATAGGAGTTGGTTTATAGGTTTGGGATAGGTAGTGGAAAGTTACAGAAGTTACCGTTTAGGGTGGTTTTTGCAAGCTGGGAGGGGGTTGTAGGGTCTGAAGTCAGAGGTTGACCAAGGTCAGTTACAAAGTCCAGTTGCTTTATCAATTGAGGCAGGAATAAGGAATGATAGAAGAATGTCTCAAGTTAATTAAGTGCCACAGGGGTTGATCATTCTTCCCCTTTTCATGGTCTTCCAGTTACTTCAGATTTTCTAATTCTGGGAGAACATCCAGAGGTGTACATGTGGGTCACAGGGGTCTACATGGCTGGACTTAGGGTACGGCCTGTGGTGCAGCCAGTTCTAAGAACTTTGCAGTTTCCATGCCTGAAACACACATTCATTCTGCAGTCCTTGGACCAAGCAGTAATTTCAACTTTCAGGTGTTATTATTTCAGAAATACATTTCATGGCCCAGTATGGTGGCTCACGCCATAATCCCAGCACTTTGGGAGGCCAAGGCAGGTAGATCACCTGAGGTAAGGAATTCCAGACCAGTCTGGCCAACAGGACAAAACTCCATCTCTATTAAAAATACAAAAAAATTAGCCAAGTGTGCTGGTGGGCACCTGTAATCCCAATTACATGGGAGGCTGAGGCAGGAGAATTGCTTGAACCCAGGAGGCCGAGGTTGCACTGAGCTGAGATTGCTCCATTGCATTTCAGTCTGGGCAACAGAGCAAGACTGTCTAAAAAAAAATAAGAAATATAATTCATAGGCTATAGCTGCCATAGATAGTGATTCCTCTGATGGATCTAGGTAAAATCAATTAAAAACCTTTTCTGGATAACTTGTAAATTATTCAGAAAATCCAGCTAAGATCATTGATGAAGGTGACTACACCTTACAACAGATTTCCGATATAGACATAACAACCTTCTAGTACAAGAAGAAGCCATCTAGGACTTTCATAGCTAGAGAGAAGTCAATGCCTGGCTTCAAAGCTTTGAAGGACAAGCTGACTCTCTTGTTAGGGACTAATGCTGCTGGTGACTTTAAGTTGCTAATGTTCATTTACCATTCCAAAAATCCTAGTCCCCTTAAGAATTATGCTAAATGTACTATGGAACAACAAAGCCTGGATGACAACACACCTGTTTACAGCATAGTTGACTGAATATTTTAAACCCACTGTTGAGAACTACTGCTCAGAAAGAGATTGATTGATTGATTGATTGATTGATTGATTTCTCCATTGCGCAGGTGGGTTGCAGTGGTGTGATCATAGCTCACTGAAGCCTCCACCTCCTGGGCTCAAGCAATCCTTTTGCTTCAGCCCCTCAAGTAGCTGGGACTACAGGTTTGTGCCACCATTGCTTGGTTAATTTTTTTATTTTTTGTAGAGACAGGGTCTTACTATGTTACCCAGGCTGGTCTCAAACTCCTGGGCTTTCAAGTGAGCCTCCTAAAGTGCTGAGATTACAGACATAAGCCACCACATCTGGTCTGAAAGATTCCTTTCAAATATTACTACTAATTGACAGTGCACCTGGTTATCCGAGAGCTCTGATGGAGATGTACAAAGAGATCGGTGTTGTTTCCATGCCTGCTGATATGGTTTGGCTCATGTTCCCACCCAAATCTCATGTCAGGTTGTGATCCTCAGGAGGAGGGGCCTGGTGGGAGGTGACTGGATCATGGGGGCAGTTTCTGTTTGTTTTTTGAGACAGAGTCTCACTCTGTCACCAGGCTGGAGTACAGTGTCGTGATCTCTTTGCTCACTGCAACCTCCACCTCCCGGGTTCAAGCGATTCTCCTCCCTCAGCTTCCTCAGCTAGGACTGTAGGCATGGGCCACCACACCCAGCTAATTTTTGTATTTTTAGTAGAGACGGGGTTTCACCATGTTGGCCAGGATGGTCTCAATCTATTGACCTCCTCACTCACTCTTCTCAGCTTCCCACAGTGCTGGGATTACAGGCATGAGCCACCACACCCGGCCCATGGGGCAGTTTCTAATGGTTTAGCATCATCCCCTAGTGCTGCTTGTTTAAAAGTGTGCAGCACCTCCGCCACCTCCTGCCAACCATGTGAAGACATGCCTGCTTCCCCTTCACCTTCCACCATGACTGTAAGTTTCCTGAGGCCTTCCCAGAAGCAAAAGCCTGCACAGCCCACAGAACCATGAGCCGATTAAATCTCTTTTATTTATAAATTACCCAGTCTCAGGTATATCTTCACAGCAGTGTGAGAATGGACTAATACACTTGCTAACACAACATCTATTCTGCAGCCCATGGGTCAAGGAGTCATTTTGCCTTTTAGATCTTTTTTGTTTTTGAGATGAACTTTTGTTCTTGTTGCCCAGGCTGTCGTGCAACGGTGCAAACTTGGCTCACTGAACCACCTCCTGGTTCTAAAAGAAATTATTTTGCCTCAGCCTCCTGAGTAGCTGGGATTAGAGGCACCTGCCACCACGTCCAGCTAATTTTTGTATCTTTAGTAGAGACGGGGTTTCACCATGTTGGCCAGGTTGGTCTCAAACTCCTGACCTCAGGTGATCCACCCACGTTGGCCTCCCAAAGTGCTGGAATTACAGGTGTGAGCCACCACACCTAGCCTCATTGTTGTCTTCTTTTAATAATTTTTTTTTTTTTTGAGATAGAGTCTTACTCTGTCACCCAGGCTGGAGTACAATGGTGAGATCTCAGCTCACTGCAATCTCTGCTTCCTGGGTTCAAGTGATTCTTCTGCCTCAGCCTCCCAAGTAGCTGGGATTACAGGTGCCCACCACCATGCCCAGCTAATTTTTATATTTTTAATAGATATGGGATTTCACCATGTCGGCCAGGCTGGTCTTGAACTCCTGACTTCAGGTGATCCACCTACCTCGGCCTCCCAAAGTGTTGAGATTACAGGCATGAGCCACCATGCCTAGCCTAAGAAATTCTTTTAAGAAATTGCCACAGCCACCCCCACCTTCAGCAGCCACCCTCCTCATCAGTCAACAGCCATCAACATTGAGGCAAGATCCTCCACCAGAAAGACTATGACTCACTGAAGACTCAGATGATGGTTAGCATTTTTAGCAAGAAAGTATTTTTTAGGCCAGGCACAGTGGCTCACACCTGTAATCCCAACACTTTGGGAGGCTGAGGCAGGTGAATCGCTTGCACCCAGGCATTTGAGATCAGACTTGGCAACATGGTGAAATCCTGTCTCTACTAAACATACAAAAAATTAGCTGGGCAGGGTGGTGTGTCCCTGTAATCCTAACTATTTGGAAGGCTGAGGTGGGAGGATCACCTGAGCCTGGGAGGTGGAGGCTGCAGAGATCACACCATTGTATTCTATTCTAGCCTAAGTGATGGAGTGACATCCTGTCTCAAAAATAAATAATAACAATTTTAAGAATTCATATTTTTGAGGGTCTGAAGGCCTATACAAATGGCCAGCACCAGTACAAAACTTTGTGGGCATGGCTTATCTTGAAAATTCATGCAGATTTTGTGCTCTGTTTTCGTTTGTTTTGATACGGAGTCTCGCTCTATCGCCCAGGCTGGAGTGCAGCGGTGGAATCTTGGCTCACTGCACCTCCACCTCCCAGGTTCAAGCGATTTTTCTGCCTCCGCCTCTTGAGTGGCCAGGACTACAGGCACATGCTACCATGCCTGGCTATTTTTTTTTTTTTTTTTTTTTGTATTTTTAGTAGAGATGGGATTTCACCATGTTAGTCAGGGTGGTCTCAATCTCCTGACCTCGTGATCTGTTCACCTTGGCCCCCTAAAAGGCTGGGATTACAGGTGTGAGCCACCACACCCCGCTCTGTTTAATAGGAACATGACATCTTTGATTTTTACTTTTGGTTAAATAACACAATTTTCTCACCACCACCTGAGGGATCTGTGGGGATCGCTCCCGTGTGAGGCCCCTAGGAAATGGGCCTTGCCATACGGTGAGCTTGAGCCCGGACACAGATCCCCGGTTGGGGGAGTCAAGCTGAGGGAAAGCAGGAACCAAGAGAGGGACTATGCTATTCAAAATAATTAATAGACATTACTGTATGGATATGAGGACTTGGGAGGCATTGTGTCCACTTTCAGCTCCTTATGGTTTATTGCTTGATTGTGTTCATTTTGGACCCTTGTTACCTTCATTAATATAATATTATGAAGAATACTATGTAATATTAACATAAAATATTAACTTAAGTATTTATACTTGGTAACTTACCGTAACTTACTGGGTGTAACTGTAACTTAATTACCATAACTTACTGGGCGTAACTGTAACTTACTTACCATAACTTACTGGGGGTAACTGACTTACTGGGCTTAACTTACTTACTGGGGGTAACTGACTTACTGGGCTTAACTTACTTACTGGGTGTAACTTAGTGGGCGTAACTTGCTTACTGTAACTTAAGTATGTTGATCTGGCGTAAACAACATTAACTTCAGAAAAGTATATAATGGAACATATTGCAAAAATAAAATTGCTGCTTGGACATAGCCTAAGCCAGCCCTCCAGACTCCACTGTTCTTTTTTCTTTCACTTCCACACACTCTCTCCCTCAGGTTGAACGAGACATCTACGTTGGTGGTCTCGGGGACTCCCGCAGGTCGGTAGCCCCCCCGGGCAGACATGCTGGACCCCAACAACCACCAATATCAAGAAAAATAGTAATCTTAGCATAAAGTCAATACTCCAAGATGCATCATGCGCCTGTGGACCCAGGTCCTTTGTGGCCCGATCAGCTCAGCTCAACTTACCCCTCCCGGGTTCAAGAGATTCTCCCACCTTGGCCTCCAGAGTAGCTGGGATTACAGCAAGCCACCACACCTGGCTAATTGTGTATTTTTAGTAGAGAACAGACTTCACCATGTGGGCCAGTGTCGGGGTCCGGCACGTCTGCCGGGGGACTACCGACCTGCAGGAGTCCCCGAGACCACCAACGTAGATGTCTCGTTCAACCTGAGGGAGAGAGTGCGCGGAAGTGAAAGAAAATAGGAAAGCGGAGCCTGGAGGGCTGGCTTAGACTATGTCCAAGCAGCAATTTTATTTTTGTAATATGTTTCCTTATATACTTTTCTGAAGTCAAAGTTGTTTACACCAGATCAACGTACTTAAGTTACAATAAGCAAGTTACACCCACTAAGTAAGTTAATCCCATTAAGTAGGTTACGGTTACGGTTACGAACAATGGATCAATGTAAGTTACAGTCAAGCCCAGTAAGCTATGGGAAGTAAGTTACAGTTACGCCCTGTAAGCTATGGTAAGTAAGTTAGTTACAGTTACACCCAGCAAGTTACGGTAAGTAAGTTACCAAGTATAAATACTTAAGTTAATATTTTACAATGAAGGTAACAAGGGTCCAAAATGAACACAATCAAGCAATAAACCATAAAAAGCCGAAAGTGGACACATTGCCTCCCAAGTCCTCATATCCATAAAGTAATGTCTGTTAATTATTTAGAATAACATAGTCCCTCTCTCGGTTCGTGCTTTCCCTCAGCTCGACTCCCCCAACCAGGGATCTGGGTCTGGGCTCAAGCTCACCGTATGGCGAGGCCCATTTCCCAGGGGCCTCACACTGGAGCAATCCCCACAGATTCCCTCAGGCCAGACTGGTCTCAAACTCCTAACCTCAGGTGATCCACCCACCTCAGCCTCCCAAAGTGCTGGGATTCAAGGCATTGAGTCACCGCTCCCAGCAACAATAAATGTTCTTGCCTGCAGTTTTATCATGGTTTTGTTTAGTTTGCTATATGAACATAGCCAGGGTCAAGTTTGCTATTGTGCTACCTAAAGATGTCAGAAGGCACAGGAAATGTCTTGGCAGCCAGTTACTGGGAGTTTCCAGCATTCCCTCAGAGGGGAGGGACTCATGGAGGGGATGCTGGTGCTTCAGGACAGAAGTGCGGGAGGAACTCTCTTCTCTCTTCATATTTCACCTTCCTACATCCCCAGGGAGATCCTACCTGGTCAGGCAGCCCCACCCGACAAGCACCACCTGGATTAGGCAGCATTTCCCATAAAGCCCACCTCACCTAGTCAGCCATGGGCCGTTTCTCTCAATGCATGCAGTTCAAGCTGCAACTGTACACAGAAAGAACCTGTGGCTGCTCCAAAAGAAAGTTTCCTGACATAATTCCAACAGAAGAGCGCATACATTACTCAGCTCTGCAGGAAGAATAAAGCCAGCGCAGGTCCCAGGAGGCACAGGAGTGTTTGAACCGTGGCTTTGGCTGCAGGAGATGCCACAAGAGCCTTCCCTCCCTCTCTCCTGCATGCAGAGGCAGACTTGAAACAGTCTGATGACCTTCCCCATCTTCCCTCCTAAAATCTCTGCCCATTTAATCCTATGCTGGCATCTGCTTCTCAGAGTACCCATTTCCTCAGAAGCAGGCTTTGGGGTCTCAGATGTCACCATCCCTCCTTAGACACCCATGGCCTGTGTGTAGACAATTCAATGCCATGGGCCACACATGGTGGAGGTGGACGAGGTGCTGGGAGATCCAGAGAGGAGAGTAGCTGAGTCTTCCTGGAGGTCTAGAAGGTCAAGAGAGGACAGGAAATGGTGGTGTTTCGGGAGAGCCCTGAAGGATGAGTGGGAGGGAACCAGCTAAATCCTAATCCCTAAAAGAGAAGTGCAGGGGATGGGCGCCATGGCTCACACCTGTAATCCCAATGCTTTGAGAGGCTGAGGCGGGCAGATCATTTGAGGTCAGGAGTTTGAAACCAGCCTGGCCAACATGGTGGAACCCCATCTTTACTAAAAATACAAAAATTAGCTGGGCATGGTGGCAGGCACCTGTAATCTCAGCTACTCGGGAAGGCTGAGGCAGGAGAATCACTTGAACCCAGGAGGTGGAGGTTGGAGTGATCGTACCACTGCACTCCAGCCTGAGTGACAGAGCAATACTCCATCTCAAAAACAAAAAGGCAGGACAGCTCAAATGCTGAGCCAAAGACTGGGGGCTTTATCCTGCTGGCAAAAGGGAGTTGAAAGTTTTGAGCAACTGAGTCCCGTAACCACATTTGCGTTTTTTGAAACATTACCCGAGTCAAGATTAAAGGCTAGAGGGCAATTAGGAGGCCTTGCAACAGATCATTTGTCTTTCAGGAAGATTTAATGAGGAAGGGGTCAGAATATAATGGTTTTATTATGGTGTTGGATTTTACATCCAAATAATCCATTTACTATATTGTTTTATTTCCTCTCTTCTACCTCCAGAAGCCAGGACTCCACAGGCCTCCTTCTGGGACACACACCCAGGTGTGCCGCCTTCCCTTGCCAGATTCTTAGGCCTTTCTTATTCAAATCACACCTCCCTTTCACCCTTAGTCCCATACCCACCATCTACCGAGAAAACCACCACCATGGTAGCAGCTGCCACAGCCCCAGGCCCTTCCACCCATCCCACCAGCACACCCTCCCCATGAGAATGACTGGCCCCAGGAGACAAAGGGAGGAGCCTCTGGCCCCACTGCCTGAATCCCCAAAGGCCTCTCCCTGCAGGAAAGAGGGACTCTCACTCAGGCCTCAGTGGTTACTGCAGAGCCCGAGAAATGCCCTGTGCACTAAAACCAAAGAAGCGGTGAACCAGCAAGTAAGTGCGGAGCGGCTGGTTCTGGGAGATGTAGTGGGGCATCTTCTCTTCCCTGCGAGCAGCAGGGCCCAGCGTAAGCTTAGCATCAGGCTCTTTCTCTTGGTTGGCAACCTGGTGGACTCCTCAATGCTCCAGACGCTTGATAAACAGATCCCAGAGGCAAAGCAAGTTAAGTCTCAGGTTGTGGATTCCCCTAGAATCGTCTCCAGCAGTTTTCCAGGGGCTTCTTTTCTGTTTTTCTGGTTTTAGTTGCAACAGAGTCTCGCTATGTTGCCCAGCCTGATCTCAAACTCCTGGTCTCAAATGATCCTCCCGCCTCAACCTCCCAAAGTGTTGGGATTATAGGCGTGAGTGCCCAGCAGGTAAGTGCCTTTGTTTTGGTTTATGTTTCTTTCCTTCCACTCCTGGCGCAAACCTTACATGTCTTTGACTGGAGGAATATGTTTTGGATTTATACCTCTCTTTAACCTGCACGGAGAGTGAATGACACAATGGGGTGTGCACCAGGTCAGAGCTTCCCCCAGCAGGAGTCCCAGTGGCCAGCAGCATCACCTGGGAAACATGCTAGAAATGAACATTTTTTGGCAGGGCGTGGTGGTTCACACCTGTAATCCCGGCACTTTGGGAGGCCAAGGAGGGCAGATCTCAAGGTCAAGAGATCAAGACCATCTTGGCCAACATGGTGAAACCCCATCTCTACTAAAAATACAAAAATTAGCTGGGTGTGGTGGCTCACACCTGTAGTCCCAGCTGCTCAGGAGGCTGAGGCAGGAGAATTGCTTGATCCCGTGAGGTAGAGGTTGCAGTGGGCCGAGGTCATACCACTGCACTTCAGCCTGGTGACAGAGCGAGACTCTGTCTCAGAAAAAAAAAAAAGTGATTCTGATGCCTGCCCAAGGTGGAGGACTAGGGGAAGGCCTTTGGGTAAGGTGAGTCTGGAGCCGAGACCCCAAGGCCTAAGAAGGAGGGGAGTGTGAGACTAAAGGCGCCTCCCGTCAATTGCCACACCTGGCCCAGTCCCTCCCTCAATCAACCCTAATTTCTTCCTGGAATTCTCAGGGCCTCTGGCTCCTAAATTCTGATTTGCCCACTGGCCTGACTCCAGATCTCCCTACCCCACTGGGTCTTGTCCCCAATATCACCCCAACCCCTCACAGGCCGTCCCAGGCCATGCCAATACCCATGCTTTTTTTTTGAGACAGTCTCATTCTTGTCATCCAGGCTACAGTGCAGTGGCGAAATGTCCGATCACTACAATCTCCGCCTCCTGGGTTCAAGTAGTTCTCCTGCCTCAGCCTCCTGAGTAGCTAGGATTAAAGGCGTGCGCCACTGTGCCCAGCTAATTTTTGTAGAGACGGTTTCACCGTGTAGGCCAGGCTGGTCTTGAACTCCTGACCTCAGGTAATCCGACCATCTCACCTCCCAAAGTGCTGGGATTACAGGCGTGAGCCACTGCTCCCGCCAACCCGCATGATTGTCAGAATTCCGGGAGATTCCCCCCAAGTTCCCAGCCCCCCTGGGCCCCGGCAACCTGCCCTCCTCCCCCTGCCACCCTTTTCCCTTCAGACCCAATCAAGGAGACCTAAGCTCCTACCCAGGCCCCTACGCCCCTCCCCCACCCATCCAGTGGGTCAGGCCTCGGCGCCTTCGGGCCCCAGGAGCAGCAGCGGCTGGGCGTTCTTGCCCTTGTCATGCCAGCACACGTCGAAGAAGGGGTATACGGGCCCGGGGAGGCGCTCGTGGAAGGCAAAAAGCAGCACGAGCGCGTCCGCGTCGCTGG
This sequence comes from Callithrix jacchus, assembly GCF_049354715.1. Taxonomy (NCBI): domain Eukaryota; kingdom Metazoa; phylum Chordata; class Mammalia; order Primates; family Cebidae; genus Callithrix; species Callithrix jacchus. The sequence goes on along the minus strand of NC_133513.1, from coordinate 30,744,922 downwards.
CGTCGTAGAAAGAGAGGACACCGTCGCTGAAGCTCAGGTAGAGGCCGATGCGCGTGGGCCGCCTCTCGGGGCTGCGCAGCGCGCGCGGCTCCTTGGCCTCCACGTGCGCCTCCAGGATCTTGCTCTCGCGCAGCCCCAGCAGCCACAGGCCCTGCGAGGGCACTGGGTGCAGGCGCCCGCGGCGGGGGGCCTCGGCCGAGATCACACCCAGCGCCCAGCGCGGCTTGTCGCCCACCTCCACCTCCCAGTAGTGTTCACCCTCTGAGAGCCGCTGGTGGGCCACCACCGCCACTGCCTTGTCGAACTGGCGCGGGTCCTCCCCGGCCGGCGGCGCTTTCTGCTCCGAGCACTCCACGCGGCGGCCGGAAGAAGACACCACCAGGCTGGGGTGCGCAGAGCTCGGGTCAAAGGTCAGCTCCTCCAGCGCTGCCAGAGAGACCACAGTCAGAACGCTGGGTTTCTGCCTCGCTGGGGCCTCTCCCCACCAATTACAGGCCAGCTTTGTCTCCCTAATCCGCCCTGCATCTCTGTTCACGGGCTTGGGCAGCGGCCCACACCTGGCTCAGCTTCAGTTTGCTCAGCTGTGAGATGAGGCCATGATTGCTTCCCTCTAGAGTTGCAGGCACAGCTGCATTTTTTCTTTTCTTTCTTTCTTTTTTTTCTTTTGGCAGGATCTCGCTCTGTCACCCAGCCTGGAGTGCAGTGGCTCAACCTTGGCTCACTGCAACCTCCAACTCCTAAGCTCAAGCCATCCTCCCATCTCCCATCTCCCAGGTAGCTGGGAGTACAGGCACCTGCCACCACACCTGGCTAAGTTGTTTTTTTTGTTTTGTTTTGTTTTTTAAGATGGAGTTTAACCACCATGTTGGTCAGGCTGGTCTTGGACTCCCGACCTCAGGTGATCCACCTGCCTTGGCCTCCAAAGTGCTTGGATTACAGGTGTGAGCCACCACGCCCGGCCCACCTGGCTAAGTTTTTTAAGTTTTTGTAGAGAAGGTGGTCTCACTATGTTGTCCAGGCTGGTCTCAAACTCCTGGGCTCAAGTGATCCGCCCATCTCGGCCTCCCAAAGTTCCGGGATTACAGGCATGAGCCACCAAGCCTGGCGGACAGGCCTAAATTGATACAAGGCATGGAACTCACCATCTGAGGCCCAAATAAGGCCCATGGTCAAGGAGTCCAATCTTCACATCAGCCTCGACCCAGTCTCTGGGCCTTAATTTTCTCCTGAATGAAATGGGGCTGTCTCCATTCCCACCTCCCCTGAAGCAGGAAGGGCTGCCCCAGCAACGTGTATGTCCCAGAGCTCTGTAACCTGCATCATCAAGCTCTCGGAGGAGGAACTGAGCCCTTGGGCCTCCCAGCCACAGGCCACCAGAGTTTCTCTCTGACCCAGGCCAGCCCCCAGGGTTCCAGGAGCTCTGCAGATCCTCAGTCCCCAGTTGGCAGGATTTACCATCTCCACTGTCCAGAGAGGGGCAGGGACTCACCATGGATCATACAGCAAGTCAGTGGCTCAGACCCAGGCCCCATCGTCCCCGACCACTGACAGCAACAACCCACTGCAAATGCCCTCAAAGGTCCTCCTCCCAACGCAGGTTAGCGGACTTCGGGGGTGGGAACCCCAGTGGCAAAGGGGCAATGGGCACCTCCTTCAGTGGTCTCCCCAGTTGCAACTGGGAGGCCTCTCCGGGTGGCTAGGGCCTCCCATCAACCACCTGGTCACACACAAACCTGAGCCAGTCCCTCCCAGTACCTGGCATCAGAGCCCGGAACATCTTCCTCCACACCTGGAATTTGAAGTCATCTGAGATGATTGGCAGCTGGATGTCGAGACGGGCAGGTGGGGGTGACTCTGCCAGAATCTTCTGCAGCCTGAGGGTGGCGAGGTAAAGAGGAGGGATCTGTGAGGGGGAGCACAAGGGCAGGGGGATTCTAGGATCTCCCCACATCACAACCCTGCTCAAAACTCTTCCTTTGGAGCTTTGGTTTGGGAAGATGAGAAGGTTCTGAAGATGGATGCTGGTGATGGCTGTACAATGTGAATGTACTTAGCACCACTGAATTTTAAATGCTTAAAATGAACTAGGTGGAGTGTAGTCCCAGGTGCTCAGGGAGGCTGACTCAGGAGGCTCACTGGAGCTCAGAAATTTGAGTCTAGTCTGGGCAACACAGCAAAATCCTGTCTTAAAAAAAAAAAAAAAAAAAAAGCTGGGCGCAGTGGCCTTTAATCCCAGCACTTTGGGAGGCCAAGGTAGGCAGGTCATCTGAGGTCAAAAGTTCGAGACCAGCCTGGCTAACATGGCAAAACCCCATCTCTACTGAAAATACAAAATTATATGGGCATGGTGGCGGGCACCTGTAATGCCAGCTACTCAGGAGGCTGAGGTGGGAGAATCACTTGAACTCAGGAGGTGGAGGTTGCAGTGAGCCAAAACTGTGCCGTTACACTCCAGCCCAGGCAACAAGAAACCCCATCTCAAAAAAAAAAAAAAAAACCTTAAAATTGTCAATTTTAAGTTACATATATTTTACCACTGTTTGTTTCCTTTTTTTTTTTTTTTTTTTTTTTTGAGATTGAGTCTGGCTCTGTCACGCAGGCTGGAGTGCAGTGGCACGATCTTGGCTCACTGCAGCCTCCACCTCCCGGGTTCAAGCAATTCTCCTGCCTCAGCCACCTGAATAGCTGGGAATAGAGGAGTCCGCCACCACACCAGGCTAATTTTTGTGTTAAAAATTAGCCAAGTGTTGATCTCCTGACCTCAAGTGATCCGCCTGCCTCAGCCTCCCAAGTGCTTGGATGACAGGTGTAAGCCACCGCACCCAGCCCAATCACATTTTTTTTAATCCTTCAGTTAAGATAAGGTCCAACGCCCCCAGCTTTGTCAGCACAAATCCATCTGCCACCCCAGCTTCCTCTTCCTCCCACTCGCCAGTAATAGCTGTTCCCTCTGCGAGCAGTGCCCTTCTCCCCTCAACTCCCTTCTCCTCGAAACGCCCTTCTCCCCGCTCCCCAAAGTGCCCTTCTCCCGAAATGCCCTTCTTCTCCCACCGCTTTGCCTAGCCAACTCCTGTTCATCCCTCCAGGGCCCAACTCAAACATCCACTCCTTCTCTGGCCACCCCTTTCCCTCCACGGACACACTGAGCACACAATGACGCCTGTGTCCCCACCCATGTGTCTCTAGCAGGTCCCTGAGGGAAAGCATCAGTTTAGATCATTTCTGTCTACAACCCTGTTCAGGCAGGGAAGGGCAGCGGACTGAATTGCGGGTGTGCAGACACACTGGTGAGTGGAGAGTGAACCGGCTGGTGTCCCTAGAAGACTGGGACAAGTTGGGCAAAGGGGCAGGGCCACGTTGCTCTCACCTGCTGGTCACCAGGCAGTATTTCTGGAGAGAGAGAAAAGAGAATAGTGGTGAAACCGACGGTCGGGACATTGGAGACTTTGAGGATGGGGTAGACAGCTAGGAACGCTGAGTGTGACGTTAGGAAGAATCAGAAAAGCCAAAAGAGGCTGGACGAGGTGGCTCATGCCTGTAACCTCAACACTTAGGTAGGCCAAGGTGGGTGGGTCACCTGAGGCCAGGAGTTCGAGATCAGCCTGGCCAACAGAGTGAAACCCCATCTCTACTAAAATCACAAAAAAAATCAGCCGGGTGTGGTGACGTGCTCCTGTACTCCTAGCTACTCAGGAGGCTGAGGCAGGAGAATCACTTGAACCCAGGAGGTGGAGGTTGCAGTGAGCTGAGATCATGCCACTGCACTCCAGCCTGGGCAACCAAGTGAGACCCTGTCTCAGAAAAAAACAACAAAAAAACAAAAGAAACCCAGAACTCAAGGCCACCCTACCCCTTCACTTTTATGTGTATTAGAAAAAAGTATCCTCTCCTCCGAGAAACTCTGATTCCATCTATTAGAAGATTTCCTAATAGGCTAGGTGCACTGGATCACATCTGCAATTCCAGCACTTTGGGAGGACGAGGCAGGCAGATTGAGGCCAGCCAGGGCAACGTAGTGAGACCCAGTCTCTACTAAACATAAAAAAATTAGCTGGGCATGGTGTATGCACCTGTAGTGCCAGCTATGGGAGGCTGAGATGGGGATATTGCTTGAGCCTACAAAGTCAAGGCCGCAGTGAGCTATGATCATGCCACTGCACTCCAGTCTGGGTGACAGAGTGAGACCTTGCCTTAAAAAAAGAACGTGTCCACATGCACACGAATGTTCATTGCAGCACTGTTTACAATAGCAAAGACCTGGAACCAACCCAAATGCCCATTGGTGATAGACTGGACTGGGAAAATGTGGCACATATACACCATGGAATATTATGCAGCAATCAAAAATAATGAGTTCGTGTCCTTTGTAGGGACATGGATGAATCTTGAGAACATCATGCTCAGCAAACTGACACAAGATCAGAAAATGAAATACCGCATATTCTCACTCATAGGCGGATGATGAACAATGAGAACACATGGACACAGGGAAGGGAGCACTACACACTGGGATCTATTTGGGGGAATAGGGGAGGGACAGCGGGGGAGGGAGCTGGGGAGGGATAGCATGGGGAGAAATGCCAAATGTGGGTGAAGGGGAGGAAGGCTGCAAAACACACTGCCATGTGTGTACCTATGCAACTATCTTGCATGTTCTGCACATGTACCCCAAAATCTAAAATGCAATAAATAAATAAAGTGTCCTAATAAATATATAAAACTACAATGTCTGTGATTTAAATGGTGTTCACTTAATACAATGCCCTTGTGCAGTGCTCAACCTAAACAACCATGCAGCAGTCCTGAGGCCTGCCCCTCCCAGATACATGATGCTGGCTTATGCCTGCCCCACTCAGGGCCTATCTGATAATGGGATAAGGTCTCTGGGGCCTACCCAGGGGGCCGGGGCAGGGAGGGGAGGGGAGGTCACCCAGTGCTCACCATGAGGAACTCAGTCTGCGGCTTGTCGGTCACCTCCTCCAGCACCTTCTCCATCTGCCGCAGCTGCTCCAGGTAAGAGTTCAGGCTCCCCAGCTCCCGCCGCAAGGCAACCCCTGCCTCGCCCCGCACACGCTCTGCCTCTCGGTCCAAAGAGCCCTCCAGTGCAGCCAGGAACAATCGCATCTTGCCCAGTTGGTCCCCCACGGCTGCCCGGAACTGACGCACCGTCTCCTGCAGGGATGGGGCGGTGATCCACAGGATAAAAGTTCTTGGCTGGAGACCCCTAGCCTGGCGCCCCCCACCACACACACACACAGGCTCGGCCCTGCGAAGCCCTCACCTCCACCTCCACCAGCTGATGCTCCAGCACAGCCACGCTCTTCTCCTTGCGCATGCACGCCTCCTGCAGCTGCAGTTTCTGCTGTGGCAGCTGCGTCTGGGGGTGAGGCATGGGGAAGTGATGGGGATGCCACCCACCCCAAACCCACACCTCCCATCTAAACCTGCCCTCTGTGGCTCAACCTCAATGCCAGCTCCTCCTCCAGCCATCTTCCCATCCCCAAACCCACTTGCATTTCTTCTGGCCTCAGCTGGCACTACTCCCAAGGTTCAGATGCTTCCCCTGCCCTTGTCTTTTTTTTTTTTTTTTGGTGTTTTGAGACAGGGTCTCACTCTGTTGCCCTGGCTGGAATGCAGTGGCATTATCACAGCTAACTACAACCTCACCCTCCCAGGCTTAATTGACCCTCTCACCTCTCAGTCTCCCAAACAGCTGGCACTATAGGCATACACCACCATGCCCATCGAATTTCTTTTTTTTTTTTTTTTTTTTTTTTTTTTGAGATGGAGTCTCACTCTGTCACCTAGGCTGCAGTGCAGTGGTGCAAACTCGGCTCGTTTCAACCTTCACCTCCCAAGTTCAAGCAATTCTCCTGCCTCAGCCTCCCAAGAGCTGGGACTACAGGTCTGCGCCATCACGCCCGAGTAATTTTGGTATTTTTAGTAGAGACGGGGTTTCACCATGTTGGCTGGGCTGTTCTCGAACTTCTGACCTCAGGTGTTCCACCCACCTCAGCCTCCCAAAATGCTGGGATTACAGGCATGAGCCACCATGCCTGGCCATGGCTTTTTAAAATATTTTTATAGAGACAGTCTCACTCTGTTGCCCCGGCTGGTCTCTGACTCCTGGCCTCAAGCAATCCTCCCACCTTAGCCTCCCAGTGTGCTGGGACTACAGGCGTGAGCCACCACACCCCCAGCCCCTTGTCTATTTTGTTGACCTCTTCCTGGTTGTGCCTTCCCTGACCCCCTCTGCTCAGCAGTCAGCCCCACAGCACAGGTCTTTGTGAGGATGTCAAACACCAGTGAGGTTTGATCTCCCCTACCAGACAGGCAGGCACAGAGCTTGGCACACAACAGACCTCAGGGGGGTCTGTTGCAAGTACATGAAGGATGTGTGAAAGAAGAAAGACAGCCTTCCCCTACTCCTGGGTTTCCTCTCTTACTTAAAGGCAGAACACCAGCTGGGTGCGGTGGCTCACGCTGGTAATCCTAGCACTTTGGGAGACCGAGGCAGGTGGATCACAAGGTCAGGAGTTCGAGACCAGCCTGGCCAACATGGCGAAACATCGTCTCTACTAAAAATACAAAAATTAGCTGGGTGTGGTGGTGCACGCCTGTAATCCCAGCTACTAGGGAGGCTGCGAAGGGAGAATCACTTGAACCTGGCTGATGGAGTTTGCAGCGAGCAGAGATCACACCACTGCACTCCAGCCTGTACGATGGGACCAAGACTCCACCTCAAAAAAAAAAAAATAAATAAGCAGAACACCAGCCTCAGTCAGCCTGACCCCCCAAGTCACCCTGCCTGTACACATATGGGCTTGGAGTGGGGGGGCAGGCAATTTAATTTAAATGTTCCCTCATAGACCAACCACTCTGTGGTCTAGATCTTACTCAAGACCTGAAATGCACATATGCAAATATAGGAGAACTCCCTCTACTCCTGCCAAAGCCACTTCTTTGCTTCTTTTTTTTTTTTTTTTAATTGCATTTTAGGTTACTTCCCCCCCCCACCCCCCAGGCTGGAGTGCAGTGGCACAATCACAGCTCACTGCATCCTCGAACTCCCAAGCTCAAGCAGTTCTTCTGCCTCAGCCTGTAGCTGGCACCACAGGGATGGGCAAGCATGCCAGGCTACAAAGCCACTTCTTTGCTGGGAGGTGTTTGGCCCTGGAATCAGTTCCATTCCGACCTCCAAGACTTTGAACCTATTTCCTCCTTTGCAGTTGGGAACAGCAATCCCCACCTCAACAATTTGGCTCCCCCCACTTTCCCAGGGGAAACTGGGGGCCCTCTAAGGCGGTGTTTGCAGAGTCCCCTCCCAGCAGGAGCCACAGGGTTGCACGTGAGCTGCCAGGTCAGTCTCCTCCCCCGGACATCCCCAGGGGCGGCGGCTCCTCCTGCTGCGGGAAAGGTAGGGCCTAGTGTCTCCGGGCCCTCAGACGCTCAGAGGCGCAAGGCTGAGCCATGGTAAAGAAGCGCGACGCCATCCTGGAGGTGCTGGAGAACCTGACCCCGGAGGAGCTCAAGAAGTTCAAGATGAAGCTGGGGACCGTGCCGCTGTGCGAGGGCTTTCAGCGCATCCCGAGGGGAGTGCTCGGGCAGCTGGACATCGTGGACCTCACTGACAAGCTGGTCGCCTTCTACCGCGAGGACCAGGCAACCAAGCTCGTCGTGACCGTGCTGCTTGACATGGGCATGCAGGAGGAGGCGGAGCGGCTGCAGCGGGCCGCGTGAGGGCCACTCCGAGCTGGTGCGTGGTCTCGGGACCCAACTCTGCTTCCTCACCAAGGACCCAGGGATTGGGTCCCGCCCAGAGCCTTCCGGTCTTCCTCCTCCTTCAGGCTCCCTCCTGGGGTCCTCCCTCAGACCTCCAGCCAGCCCCTCCCGGTGGCGAAGGGCCGGCCTGCCGAGAGCCCCAGGGGGGCTGCATCCTGCCCCACAGCCCCTTTCTAGGCTGTTGGGCTGCCTGGGCCCTGTTCTGTTTCACGGGTTCTGTGCTCTCTTCGCAGATAAAGACGGACGAGTTTGGGAGTTCCAGGGCATAAGCACAGGTGAGCTGGGATGGGAAGGCTCCTGGGAGGAGGCTCCTGCCCTGAGCTAGGGGACCACCAGCCAGGACTGAGCAGAACTAGGCCAGGCAGGAGCTGGCGGGACTGAGAGGCTGGGCCCCTGGGAAGTATGGGGGCCTCGAATACCAACGAAAGGATGGTGGTTTACCCCCTCTAGGATACGGGCCAAGGGGAGGAGCAGTGCAACGCTGGTAAAGCCAGCCCCGCGCGCGCACCAGTGGCGGAAAACAATGGCAGAGTCTCAACCTCGGAGACCGAGGACGCCTCCGTGCCTCCAGATCTCGCCTCCTCCAGCCCTATACCTGGCGTTTATTCTTCCACTGCCCAATAAACATTCATGGAAGACTTTCCTGGGGCTGCGCGCGCACGTGTCCGCTAGTAGATACACGCGTGTGCTTTGACACACGTATTACACGCCCTAGCCGGTGTGCACGCGTCTCTATTTGCCTGTGTCTCGGTGTCTCTGCTGGGTATGTCCTGGCGCACACAACTGCGTGGGCTCCCGAGGCTTTCGGGACTTCCAGCTACACCCAGAAAAGCATCCTGGGTGGAGCTCTCGGTGCCCGCTGGGCCCGCGCCCACATGTGCAAAGGCCGGCGTACCTGGCCATCCTGCCTCCCTTCCGGTAAGGCCAGCCTGGAGCCCATCAGGCCTGCCCAAGTTCCGCAGCTTCAGGGGCGCGTGGGCCTCCGCTGAGGACATCAGGACAGCCCCGCCCCGGCCGCCTGGCTCCCTCCCGAACGCCGCTCCTCCCCCAGCGCCGCGCGGGGAGCCAGTCCGACCCGCCCACCGGGTGCAAGAATACCACTTGGGCCGCTGGCCAGTCCTCGCTCCGCCCGGCTCCGCCCCGCCCATCAGACCCGCCCCGGGGATCCGCCCACCCATCTCCCGGTCCCTCGAGGGGTTCAGGCCCGGAAACCTAGGTTTGCTCAGCGCCCTTCTGGCCAGGCTTCGTCCCCGCGCGGCTTTCCTCTACCAGCCCCGCATTCGGCTCCTCAGACCCTCCTTCCAGGCTGCTTCGCCCCGCCCCCGCTTCCCGCAACTGTAGGTGCTCGGTAGCCTCTCTAGCGGCTCAGAATCCAAGTCAGTGCAGCGACCTCCCCGTTGACCAGGCCCGGCGCCACCGAACAACCCCTCCGACCCCGATGAGCGTGGGTCCCGCACCTTGAGGCGCGCGTGGGCCTCCGCGGCGGGCAGGAGGCGGTGGCCGCGGTGCGAGCCGAGTGAGGCGCACACTCCGCACACCAGCGCTCGGTCCTGCTCGCAGTAGATGCTCAGCGGGTCCAGATGCTCCTCGCAGTGGCCCTGCGGCACCTGCCCCAGCCCCTCCACCAGGCGCGCCAGCTGCAGGTTGGTGCTGAGTGCCTGCGGCCGCGTGGGAGCCTGGCAGGAGGGGCAAAGAACGGTGCCATCGGCAGCCGGCTCCCCGGCCACGCGGCCCAGGCAGGCGCGACAAAAACTGTGGCCGCACTCAGCTGTCACGGGAGCGTCGAACAGCTGCAGGCACAGCGGGCAGGACAGCTCCTGATGCAGGAGGCCGGGCGCAGCCGACATGGCGGACCTGGGTGGATGAAAAGTCGGTTAGGGGGACCCCGCGGCGCCGCGCTCCCGGCCCAGCCCCAGCCCCAGCCTAAGGCCGGGCCCCGCCGCCCGGCAGGGAGAAGCACCAGCCTGTAAAGACCGCACATCCTACACTGGATGGGGCTCTGACGGCCCGGGTGAGACGAACTCGGTCTCAGGCCCAAAAGCAGCCTCCATGGCAATTCTCAGTACAGACCCAAAAATATACCCTATCCGTCAACCCCAGTTCCTGAACACAACCCCAGGGTCTAGCCCACTGTCCTTGCCCTCGCCTTAGCCCCAGGCCCCACCCTCTGACCTCAGCCCCTGCCCCAAATTCCCTAGAACCCCCATTCCGAGACTCCCCTCTCCCACTTTACCACGATCCCCAGCCCTCCCCGCCCCCGTCTCTCCAGTCCCCGGGACTCACAGGTCTGGTTGGAGATCTTAGGCCAAAAGAGACTCGAAGAAGGACCGGTCAGGGTCGGGCCTAGCTGGACCGGGGTCAGGGCTGTGTCCAAGGATCTGAGACAGGCAGCAGGCTCCAAGCAAGGACGGGGACTCACAGGGGCAGCTGGCAGTGGATACTCGGCGTGATGGGCACACAGTGCTCAGCGGAAGACCCTCCCAGACTAAGCCAGGCCCCTGGACTATATTTAGCTGCCCTGCCCAATCCCTCCCATCAGTTCTGGAAACCGTTCTAAAAGTAAGGGCTGAGTCGTCCCCGGGCACGTATCACATGCCAGGTCCACCTGTCTTGGCCCATCCACTGTCTGCTCCGCACCAGCCTGGAGCTAGAGCTCAGAGCCAGCAGGGAGACAGGGCCTCTCACACCATGGAAAAAAAACAGAAAATTGAGGGGAGGGTCTCCCCTTTCTCTCCCCACTCCCACCTTTACACTCTCCAGCTCCTTCCTCTTGCCCACAGCCCCTCTCCAGCGTGTGGTCCACTCATTCCCCAAGCTTATGGCTGACCAAGGCCACTCTGGCAGGATTACCCCACTTGCAGGAGGGCAGGACCTCACCCCACCCTGAAATGTTTTCCTCCTCCAGAGCTGAGGGGAGGGTCTTTTCCACATTGGTCTCTCCAGTACACCCAGAACAAGCCCTGGGACAAAGAAGGTCTCTCTAAATGCTTGGAGAATGACTGATAGAGAGATATTGAATAAGTGAATGAACGGAATCCAGCCTGCAGCCCAGAACTCAATTCGGCCCTGGTTCCTGTATGTGTACCTTTCAAATCTCAACTGAAATTTTATTTAAGTGGCGCTGGGATAACTGGCTAGCCACATGCAAGGGAATGAAACTGGACCCTACCTTTTACCACATACAAAAATTAACTCAACTGGCCTGATGAGGTGGCTCACGCCTGCAATCTCAGCACTTTGGGAGGCCAAGGCAGGCAGATCACAAAGTCAGGAGTTTGAGACCAGCTTGACCAAGATGGTGAAACCCCATCTCTACTAAAAATACAAAATTAGCCAGGTGTGGTGGCCCATCTAAAAATAAATAAATAAATAAAAGTTCACAATGCCTGCACACACAGTATCTACAAAAAATACTAAAAAAATTAGCCTAGTGTGGTGGTGCATGCCTGTGAGCTCAGCTATTCAGGAGGCTGACGTGGGAGGATTACCTCAACCTGGGAGGCGAAGGCTGAAGTGGGCTGAGACTGTACACTGCACTCCAGTCTGGGTGACAGAGTGAGACCCTGTCTCAAGAAAATAAATAAAGATAAAAAAGAAAAGTTGAAATTATTAAAAAAAAAAAACTATTTTACCTTCACTTTTTTTGTGTGTATGTGAGACTGAGTCTCACTCTGACTCCCAGGCTGGAATGCACTTATATGATCTCAACTCACTGCAGCTTCTGCCTCCCAGGTTCAAGCGATTCCCCTGCCTCAGCCTCTTAAGTAGCTGGAAGGATTATGGAACCCACCACCACACCTGGTTAATTTTTGTATTTTTAGTAGAGACAGGAGTTCACCATTTTGGCCAGGCTGGTCTCGAACTCCTGACCTCATGTGATGTCTCCCAATTTTACTTTTAGTTTTTTTTTTTTTTGAGACGGAGTTTCGCTCTTGTTACCCAGGCTGGAGTGCAATGGCGCGATCTCGGCTCACCGCAACCTCTGCCTCCTGGATTCAGGCAATTCTCCTGCCTCAGCCTCCTGAGTAGCTGGGATTACAGGCACGCGCCACCATATCCAGCTAATTTTTTGTATTTTCTGTAGAGACGGGGTTTCACCATGTTGACCAGGATGGTCTTGATCTCTTGACCTCGTGATCCACCCGCCTCGGCCTCCCAAAGTGCTGGGATTACAGGCCTGAGCCACCGCGCCTGGCCCTTTAGTTTTTTTTTTTTTAAAGGGCAAGGCATGGTGGCTCACCCCTGTAATCGCAGCACTTTGGGAGGCGGAAGCAGGAGGATCACCTGAGGTCAGGAGTTCGAAACCAGCTTTGCCAACATGGTGAAGCCCCATCTCTACTAAAAAAAAAAAAAAGAAAAAAAATACAAAAATTGGCCAGGTGTGGTGGCAAGTGCCTGTAATCCCAGCTCCCTGGAAGGCTGAGGCTGGAGAATCGCTTGAACCCGGGAGCTGGAGGCTGTAGTGAGCTGAGATCACGCCACTGCACTCCAGCTTGGGTGATGGAGCAAGACTCTGTCTCAAAAACAATTAAAATAAAAATAAAAAAATAAAAGAAAGAAATTTCATCTAGAATAAAAACCAAAGTGCTCACTGTGGCCGACAATGCTCTATCTGGTACAACCCATTAATCACTCTGACCCGTTTTTCACCCCTTTCCCCATTGATCACTTGGCATCTGGGACTTTGCACTTGCCGTCTCCCCTGCCTAGAACACTCTCCAACCCAGATACTGCGTGGCTTCCTTTTTTTCCTCCCTCAGACTTTGCTCAATGTCACCTTTCCAACAAAGCCTCTCCCAACTCCCTGATTTTAAACCTCCTATCTCCCCAACACCTCGCTTTCTGACCTTCTTTCTCCCCATAGCATTTATCACCATCTAGCACGCCACCATTCCACTTGTTTGCTGGTTTCTTGTCTATCTCTTCCTACAGAATAGAAATTGTGTTTACTGCTTGTCTCCAGCTTAGAATAAAGCATGTGACACACAGTACATGTTCCACAGATACTAGGTGAATGAATAAGCTTGCAAACTCCATCTCTCTCATTTGGCTTCTCCATCTTTCTCTTAGCTTCCCTCAAACCTTTCCCTGGTTTTACTCTTTCCTCTCTCAACAGCTCTCTGTCTCTCTCAGTATGAATTTCTGAATTGCTGTTTCTGTTTCAGTCTCTTAATCTCCCCTTTGGACTCTCCCTTTGCCTCTCTCTTAGGTTCTTAATTTTTTTTTTTTTTTTTTTTTTTTCTTTTTGAGACGGAGTTTCGCTCTTGTTACCGAGGCTGGAGTGCAATGGCACGATCTCAGCTCACCGCAACCTCCGCCTCCTGGGTTCAGGCAATTCTCCTGCCTCAGCCTCCTGAGTAGCTGGGATTACAGGCACACACCACCATGCCCAGCTAATTTTTTTGTATTTTTAGTAGAGACGGGGTTGCACCATGTTGACCAGGATGGTCTTGATCTCTTGACCTCGTGATCCACCCGCCTCGGCCTCCCAAAGTGCTGGGATTACAGACGTGAGCTACCACGCCCGGCCAGGTTCTTAATTTTTTTGTCTTTCTTTTTTTTTTTTTTTTCTTTTTTCCAAGATGGAGTCTCACTCTGTCACCCAGGCTGGAGTGCAGTGGTGTAATCTTGGCTCACTGCAACCTCCATTTCCCAAGTTCAAGCTATTCTCCTGCCTCAGCCTCCTGAGTAGCTAGAATTACAGGCATGTGCCACCACACCAGCTAATTTTTGCATTCTTCATAGAGACAGAGGTTTCACCATGTTGCCCAGGCTGGTCTTGAACTCCTGACCTAAGGTGATCCACCTGCCTCAGCTTCCCAAAATGCTGGGATTCCAGGGGTGAGCCACCATGCCCAGTCACTCATTCCTTCCTGTATGTTGGGTGGTTACAGCACGAGTTTCTACTGGCCTGCTTAGGAAGGCAGCTACGCCAGATGCCTAACGCCTTGTTTTTTTTTAAAGACCGGTTTCACCATGTTGGTCAGGCTGGTCTTGAACTCCCAACCTCAGGTGATCTGCCCACCTTGGCCTCCAAAGTGCTTGGATTACAGGCATGAGCCACCACGCCCGGCCCCTGACACCTTGTTTAACCTAGGCCCTAGTGCAGTCTCTAACTATCTGGTCCTTTTACGAGGAGAAAAGTTCTTCTTGTCCAGGCTGGAGTGCAATGGCATGATCTCGGCTCACCACAACCTCCACCTTCTGGGTTCAAGCGATTCTCCTGCCTCAGCCTCCCAAGTAGCTGGGATTACAGGCGCATGCCACCATGCCTGGCTAATTTTTGTATTTTTAGTAGAGATAGGGTTTCTCCATATTGGTCAGGCTGGTCTCGAACTCCCGACCTCAAGTGATCCACCCACCTCGGCCTCCCAAAGTGCTGGGATTATAGGTGTGAGCCACCGTGCCCAGTGAAAAGTTATATTATTCTTTTGGATAAGAGCAATTACCTGTGTAAATGACTGCAGGTATAATTCTCATGGTATATGAAAAGTCTCAGGAAGCTGGTGCTCTTCACCAGCACACTGAGAAACCCAGGGAAGTTTTGTGTCCCCACCTTCTTTGTCTTTAAGTATATGAGGTCTCACTGTGTTGCCCAGGCTGGAGTGCAATGGTGCAATCATGGCTCACTGCAGCCTCGACCTCCCAGGCTCAAGCAATCCTCCCACCTCAGCCTCCTGTGTAACGGGGACCACAGGCATCCTCCAGCATGCCTAGCTAAAAGCCTCTGATTTCTTCTTTTCCTTTCTTGACAGCTCAGACTCAGCCTTGTGTTCAACAGGAAGAGGGTGAAAAAGGGGGTATAGCTGGAGCTGGTCTCTAAAACCACAAGGTGCTCAGGCTCAAAAACTCAACTTCCGGAACTTAGATCTCGTCTGGAGTTTTCATCATTGCCAAGCCGGGGGCTGAAGGTCCTGCTGTCATTCATAGGAGCAGGTATCCAAGACAGGTGGGTGATAGTCTATTAAATCCTTCTCTGCAGATGGACCAGGACTGGCCTCTGACCCATAGAAGGAACAGTGATTGTCTTAAGTAGACTGAGAACAAGAAGAGACAAGAAGCCATGTGCAGGGAAGAAGCGGGTGGTGAACCACTGTGGCTGACCCTACAAGCTCCCTGGGACCTACATCGCTCACTGGGGACAGATTCCAGCACTTTCCTAAAGCCTCATAACAAGGCTTCCACTATCCTGCAGGGAGGCCATGGGGCACAGGGGCTAAGTGTCTATGGTGTTTCTTGCCCCGGGAGAAGCAATCTGGCTCCAACAATCAAGGAGTCACTTCGTGGTGGGGTTGGGGTCACACCCAGGAAGCAGCCTAAGGGAGAGCTTCCCAAAAGCTCAAGCAATGAGAGCCTTGGGAGGTGAGAGCACCTGATTAGTGGATAAATGCAGAGAGAGGCCAGGAAGCCCCAGTCAGAGCCGCTACAGAAGCAAGTCCTGAATGCTAACTTCACGAGCTCATGCTGAGCACCACTGGGAAAATCACCTGCCTTTCTGAGCCTCAGCACCTTCAGTTACAATATGAGGATAAATAACACCATCCTGGCCAGGTGTGGTGGCTCACACCTGTAATCCCAGCACTTTGGGAGGCCAAGGCGGGCAGAACACCTGAGGTCAGGGGTTCAAGACCAGCCTGGCCAACATGGTGAAACCCTATCTCTACTAAAATTACAAAATTAGCAAGGCATGGTTGCACATGCCTGTAATCCCAGCTACTTGGGAGGCTGAGGCAGGAGAATTACTTGAACCCAGGAGGCAGAGGTTGCAGTGAGCTGAGATCATACCATTGCACTCCAGCCTGGGCAACAAGAGTGAAACTCTGTATCAAAAAAAAGAAAAAGAATGCCACATAAACAGGGACAGTGTGCTGGCACCTGAGGGCTTAGGAAGCAGTGACTGCCACTACTAGGTTCCAGTCCTGACTCTGAAGTTTTCTTATTGTGTGACCTTGGGCAAGTCACTTAACCTGATTTTCTCACCTGTAAAGTGAGAATCATGCAAGGATTAGCATCAAGACTGTGGATTGCTGTAAAGATGCAACAAGTAAATTGTTTTATTTTTATTTTTTTGAGATGGAGTCTCACTCTGTCACGCAGGCTGGAGTGCAATGGTGCCAGCTCAGCTCACTACAGTCTCCACCTCCCTAGTTTAAGCGATTCTCCCACCTCAGCCTCCCAAGTAGCTGGGATTACAGGTCCGCACCACCACACCCAGCTAAGTTTTGCATTTTGGTAGAGATGGCGTTTTGCCATATTGCCCAGGCTGGTCTCGAACTCCCAAGCTCAGGCAATCCACCCACCTTGGCTTCCCAAAGGGCTGGGATTACAGATTTTATTTTGTTTTGAGACAGAGTCTTGTCTCCCAAGTAGCTGGGACTACAGGCACCCGCCACCACGCCCGGCCAACTGTCGTGTTTTTAATAGAGATGGGATTTCACCATGTTGGCCAGGCTGGTCTCAAACTCCCAACCTCAGGTGATCTGCCTACCTTGGCCTCCCAAAGTTCTGGGATTACAGGCGTGAGCCACTGCACCAGTTCTTCACAATTCTGGACTCATTGCACCCTCATAACAACGCTTTCACCATCCTACAGGGAGGCCATGGGGCATAGGGGCTAAGTGTCTATAGCCGTTCTTGCCCCAGGAAAAGCAATCTGGCTCCAGCAATCAAGGAGTTACTTCATTGTGGGGTTGGGCGTCATACCCAGGAAGGAGGCATCCTAATTCCACCAACCGCTCTGGCTCCAATCCAGGGGCAAAGGTGAGCCTGGGCTGAGAACTGGAGGTTCTTTCCTGCCAAGAGTCAAAACTCAGCACTTGGAGCTCACATGCAGAAAGATGGGGGTCAGGCCAGATGCAGTAGCTCACACCTGTAATCCCGGCACTTTGGGAGTTCAAGGTAGGTGGATCTCTTGAGCCCTGGAGTTCCAGACCAGCCTGGGCAAAATGGTGAAACCCTGTCTCTACAAAAAAATACAAAAATGTGCCAGGCATGGAGGCACATGCCTGTGGTCCTGGCTACTCAAGAGGCGGAAATGAGAGGACTGCTTGGGCTTCAGTGAGCTGAGAGGGTGCCATCACACTCCAGGCTGGGTGATAGAGCCACACTGTCTTGAAAACAAAAACAACGCATTTGCAGTCTGCTCACAGAGCACATGCATCTGCCGAAAGATTTCGCTTGTTTGCCAGGTGCAGTGGCTCACACCTATAATCCCAGCACTTTGGGAGGCTGAGGGGGGGCGGATCACAAGTTCAGGAGTTCGAGACCAGCCTGGCCAACACAGTGAAACCCTGTCTCTACTGAAAATACAAAAATTGGCCAGGTTTGGTGGTGGATGCCTGTAATCCCAGCTACTCAGGAGGCTGAGGTAGGAGAATCTCTTGAAACCAGGAGGCGGGGGATGCAGTGAGCCCAGATCACACCACTGCACTCCAGCCTGGGTGACAGAGGCTTTGTCTCAAAAAAAAAAAAAAAAATGTCACTTGTTCTCACCGAGCTCTGACCCAAAACTACTGCAAGAGCGAGGCTTCCAGTTCTCCGAGAGAAACAGCTGCATTTCCCCAGTCCCTTGTCCCTTGCCTCCCTGTGACATCTTACCAAAGTGCTAACACTTGCTCTGAGGTGATGTCAGATGACAATCACAGCCAGGTGCTTCCCCATCTCCTCTGAATGTGTGTGTCAGTAGGACGTGACTGGGGTCAGATGCCAGAGGCAAGCTGAGCCCCAAAGGAAGGACCCTGGGTGGTGATGCCCAGAAAAAATGGGAGCTTCACCCCACAGGGACTCACATGCTCACCTCCTTCTCCACAAAGAAGCTGGCTGGGAGGAGGACAGAGGCATCACTCACACTCAATGAGCGCGCGTGCGCACACATACACACACACTCCCATAAGTGCATTTTCCTGCAGCCCCAAAGGTTCCATTGAAAGCTATCACATTTGTTTTACATAAAGCAAAGGCCACCCCATCCAAACAAGGGCTCCAGAGATATAGGCAGGAGGCCACATGGCAAAGGGAACCCCTGCTCTGTGTTGTAGGGTTTGAATCAGGCAATCTTTTTTTTTTTTTTTTTTTTTTTTGAGACAGAGTTTTGCTCTTGTTACCCAGGCTGGAGTGCAATGGCTCAATCTCGGCTCACCGCAACCTCCGCCTCCTGGGTTCAGGCAATTCTCCTGCTTCAGCCTCCTGAGTAGCTGGGATTACAGGCACATGCCCCCATGCCCAGCTAATATTTTTGTATTTTTAGTAGAGACGGGGTTGCACCATACCATGTTGACCAGGATGGTCTCATCTCTTGACCTCGTGATCCACCCGCCTCGGCCTCCCAAAGTGCTGGGATTACAGGCGTGAGCCACTGCGCCTGGCCCCAGGCGATCATTTAAAAATGGATCATATGCCCAAAGCTCCTCCAATTCTATCAGAGTAAAAAGAGCATGTTTCAGTGATTCTATATTCTAGGCTTCTTGTGTCATTCTACAACGGCTTATCAAGGCTGGGTCCGTGCCAAGCTCTGGGCTGAAATGTGACCTTGGGCAAGCCCTTCCACCTCTCTGAACCCATCTTCTCATTTACAAAATGGGGCCACGATTCCCTATCTCAAAGGGATTGCTGTAAGGCTTAGAAATAATGCATGTGGGCTGGGCATGATGCTCACGCCTGCAATCCCAGGACCTGGGTTGCCAAGGCAGGTGGATTGCTTGAGTCAAGGGATTCGAGACCAGCCTGGGCAACATGCCAAAACCCCGTCTCTACTAAAAATACAAAAATTAGCTAGGCATGATAGCTCCTGCCTGTCATCCCAGTTACTCAGGAGGCTGAAGCACGAGAATCACTTGAACCCAGGAGGCGGAGGTTGCAGTAACCGGACATTGTACCTCTGCAGTTCAGCCTGGGTGACAGAGCAAGACTCTGTCTAAAATAAAAAATAACAAAAATTGGGCATAGTGGCACACACCTGTAGTCTCAGCTACTTGGGAGGCTGAGATGGGAGGATCATTTAAGCCCAAGAGGTCAAGTCTGTAGAGAGCTATGACTAATAAGAAGAAAACTAGCTAGGCATGGTGGCACACCTGCAGTCCCAAGCACTCAGGAGGACAAGGTCAGCAGGCCATTGCACTCCAGCCTGGGCAACAGACTGAGACCCTGTCTCAAAAAACAGAGAGGAAAAAAAGAAAGAGAGAGAGAGAAATGAAAGAAAGAAAAGAAAGAAAGGAAAGAAAGAAGGAAGGAAGCTCTCTTCCTTAGTGCTGCCTATGGAGGTGACAGGCATCTCCTCCCCGGCATCATGGCCACCCTCAGACCCCTTGTGCAGCCCAAGATCTTCAAAAAGAGAATCAAAAAGTTCATCCAGCACCAGTCAGACACATATGTCAAAATTAAGCGTAACTGGCAGAAACCCAGAGTATTGACAACAGGGTTCGTAGAAGGCTCAAGGGCCAGATCTTGATGCCTAACACTGATTATGGGAGCAACAAGAAAACGGAGAACGATCCAAGATGGCTGATCGCTAACATCTAATGATCGAAGCTCCCAGTGAAAGCGCAGAGAACGAGAGGACGCCACACTTTCAGACAAATTTTTATCGCTCACGGAGCAGAAGATTCCCAGTGGAGGAGCCCCACAGGTCACCAGTGCGACTCTTGTGGCTGGCACAGAGGTTTTGCTGGCACCTTGGCACGGCAGCTGTTGGTGCAGAGTAAACGGGACTGGTTCCCCTTCTGACCGACGTTTGGAGCTCCAGGAAAGCAGAGTCGCCTATTATGGACTCAAGAAGGAAGCCAGACTGCAGATTCCCGGGCAGAAAAGCACCATCAGTCTTAATGCCACTGTTTTGGCTGGCGCAGTGGGTTGCTCATATTTCGGCCCTGGAAGTTAACAACTTGGACGTCCACTCAGAGACCTAATTTGAAAGTTCGTAATTACAAAGATGACAGGTGGATAAATTTACAATGATGGGAAGAAACCAGTGTAAAAGGCTGAGAATACTCAAAATCAGAATGCCTCTCCCTGTAAAGAGGATCACAGTTCCTCATCAACAAGTGAATCCCATTAACAGAATCAGGCTTCAGAAGATGGATAATAAGAAACTTCTGTGAGTTGAAAGAACACGTTGTAGCCCAATGTAAAGAAACTAAGAACTTTGAAAAAAAGGTTTGACGGAATCCTAATGAGAACAGACAATTTAGAGAGGAATATAAGTGAATTAATGGAACTGAAGAATACAATATGGGAACTCCGAGAAGGAAGCACAGGTTTAAACACTCGAATTGATCAAGCAGAAGACAGGATATCAGAGGTTGAAGACCAACTTAATGAAATAAAACGAGAAGACAAGAATAGAGAACAAAGGATAAAAAGGAATGAGCAAAGTCTCCAAGAAATGTGGGACTATGTGAAAAGACCTAATTTATGTTTGATAGATGTACCTGAATGCGACGGAGAGAATGAATCCAACCTGGAAAATATTCTTCAGGATATTATTCAGGAAAATTTTCCTAACCTAGCAAAGCAGGACAATATTCAACCCCAGGTAATACAGAGAACACCACAAAGATATTCCTCAAGAAGAGCAACCCCAAGGCACATAATCGTTAGATTCACCAGGGTTGAAATGAAGGAGAAAATACTAAGGGCAGCCAGAGAGAAAGGTCAGGTTACCCATAAAGGGAAGCCTATCAGACTTACAGCAGATCTCTCAGCAGAAACTCTACAAGCCAGAAGAGAGTGGGGGCCAATATTCAACATCCTTAAAGAACAGAACTTTCAGCCCAGAATTTCACATCCAGCCAAACTAAGCTTCACAACTGAAGGAAAAATAAAATCTTTGTGAACAAGTAAGTACTCAGAGATTTTATTACCACCAGGCCTGCTTTACAAGAGCTTCTGAAAGAAGCATTACACATAGAAAGAAACAACCAGTATTAGCCTTTCTAAAAATATACCAAAAAGTAAAGAGCATCAACATAAAGAAGAATTTACATCAACGAATGGACAAAACAGCCAGTTAACATCAAATGGCAGTAACCCTAAATTTAAATCAACTAAATCCCCCAATCAAAAGATACAGCCCAAAAACCAATGGTATGCTACATCCAGACCCATTTCACATGCAAGGATACACAAAGACTCAAAACAAAGGAATGGAGAAAGATTTACCAACTAAATGGAGAGCAAAAATAAATAAATAAATAAAAAGCAGGAGTTGTAATTCTTGCCTCTGATAAAATAGATTTTAAAGCAACAAAGATATAGTGGTAAAAGGATCAATGCAACAATAAGAGCTAAAGATCCTAACACCCAAATACATAAAGACTTAGACTCAATGAGACAGAAAATTAATAAGGATATCCAGGACTCAAACTCAGATCCAGAACAAGTAAACTTAATAAATATTTATAGAGCTCTCCACTTTAAATACACAAAATATACATTCTTGTCAATACCACATCATACCTACTCATAGGTTTAGATGAAATATTGATTGGCCATTATTAATACCCATTTTTTAAAATAAAGCAACATTTCCGTTCTCTCTCCCTCTTTTTCTTCCTCTCCTTCACTCCTTTTTTTTCTTTAAAAAAAAAAAAAAACAAGAAAACAAAGCACATGCTGCCCAGTGGCTTCCGGAAGTTCCTGGTCCACATGTGAAGGAGCTGGAAGTGCTACTGATAGACAACAAATCTTACTGTGTTGAGACGGCTCACAATGTTTCCTCCAAGAACCGCAACGCCATTGTGGAAAGAGCTGCCCCGTTGACCCTCAGAGTCACCAACCCCAATGCCAGGCTGTGCAGTGAAGAAAGTGAGTAGACAGCTCCTGTGCACGTTCTGTGTTTAGATAAAACTGTAAAAACTGCAAAAAAAGGAAAGGAAGGAGGGAGGGAGGGAACAAGGAAGGAAGGAAGGAAGGAAAGAAAGAAAGAAGCCAGGCACAGTGGCTCATGCCTGTAATCTCAGCACTTTGGTAGGCTGAGGCGGGCAGATCACGAGGTCAGGAGTTAGAGACCAGTGTGGCCAACATAGTGAAACCCTGTCTGTACTAAAAACACAAAATATTAGCTGGACATGGTTGCGGGCACCTATAATCCCAGCTACTCAGGAGGCTGAGGCAGGAGAATCGCTTGAATCCAGGAGGCAGAGGTTTCAGTGAGCTGAGATCGTACCACTGCACTCCAGCCTGGGTGACAAGAGTGAGACTCTGTCAAAAAAAAAAGAAGAAGAAAGGAAGGAAGGAAGGAGAAAAGAAGGAAGGAGAGAGAAAGAAAAAAGAAGAAAGAAAGGGGAGAGGGGAGGGAAGGAGGAAAGGAGGGAGGGAGGGAGGAAGGAAGGAGGAGGAGGAGGAGGAAGGAAGGAAGGAAGGAAGGAAGGAAGGAAGGAAGGAAGGAAGGAAGGAAGGAAGGAAGGAAGGAAGGAAATATTATTTATTAGAAGAGGTGACTACTGGGTTGGGTGTGGTGGCTCACACCTGTAATCCCAGTGCTTCGGGAGGCCAAGGCAGGAGGATCACTAAGCCCAGGTGCTGGAGATCTGCCTGGGCAATACAGCAATACCCCATCTCTACAAAAAAATTAAAATTAAAAATGAGCTTGGTGGCATGTGCCCATAGTTCCAGCTACACAGGAAGCTGAGAAAGGATCGCTTGAGCCCAATAGGTCGAGGCTGCAGTGAGCTATCATTGCGCACTGCACTCCAGCCTGGGCAACAGAGTGAGACCTCATCTCTAAAAAAAAAAAAAAAGAAGAAGAAGACAAGAAGTGATGCCTGGTGAGTATCAGAAGATAGGCAGGAACTCACCAAGTAGACCAGGAGGGAAAAGAGGTCAGGCAGAGAGCAGGCCCCACAGGGACAGAGGTTCAGAGGTCAGTAAGGTGGAAGGGGCAGGTGAAGAGGTTGGCAAAGACCTTGAAGGCCAAGCCAAAGGCTTGAGACTTGAATCTGAGGGCACTGGAGAGTCATGGGGTGGGGGGCAGTCTCTGAGCTAGGCAGGGGCAGGATTAGGAAGATGTATTCTCTGGCTACAGTGCACAAAAGGAGTTGGAGATTCTGGAAGAATAAAGGACAGTAAGAAGGCATGATAAATATCCATGAGCCAAGGAATGCTGGCTGTTGAACCACAAGTGCCACCCATGGTGAGATGTTGGCACACAGCTTACCCCAGCCTACATGCTACAGGGATGGGGATCAAGGCCAGGCACCGTGGCTCACACCTATAATCCCAGTACTTTGGGAGGCCAAGGCAGGAGGACTGCTAAGCCCAGGTGTTCAAGACCAGCCTGAACAACATAGGGAGACCTAGTCTCTATTTTAAAAAATAAGAAGAAAACTAGCTAGGCATGGTGGCACACCTGCAGTCCCAGACACTCAGGAGGCCAAGGTGAGAGAACTGCTTGAGACCAGGAGTCCAAGGCTGCAGTGAGCCACAATCCCTCCAGTGTACTCCAGCCTGGGTGACAGAGTGAGAACCTGTCTTCAAAATAAACAACAACAAAAATGGCTTCCACCAGGTAGCAGAGCACTGCTCCCCATCCTGGTTTCTTTTCCCCCCACAAGACAGTTCTGCTCACTACAACCTCCATCTCCCAGGTTCAAGAGATTCTCCTGCCTCGGCCTCCCAAGTAGCTGAGATTACAGGCACCTGCCACCATGCCTGACTAATTGTCGTATTTTTAGTAGAGACAGGGTTTCACCATGTCTCTACTTAGCAGCTACTGTGTTCCAGGTACATTTTTTTTCCGAGATGGAGTCTAGCTCTGTCGCCCAGGTTGTAGTGCAGTGGCGCAATCTCAGCTCACTGTAGCCTCAACCTCCCATGTTCAAGCGATTCTCATGCCTCAGCCTCCCAAGTAGCTGGGATTACAAGCGCCTGCCACCACATCTGGCTATTTCCAGGTACATTCTTGACACTAGGAATTCAGCAATGAACAAGACAGTTAAGGTCTGCGATGCTCACAGGGTTCACATTTTAAAGAGGGATAAATGTCCAGTAAGTAAATAAATGTGTAATATATCAGGGTCGTACCACTACAAGGAACAGTGATTGTTACAACCCAGATGAGCAGGAAAAAATGAAGGATTCCAAATACCCCCCTGGGAAATAGTCAGGATTCAAACTAAGAACTGTATGGCTTCAAGTTCATGATCTTTTTTTTTTTAATTTGAGACGCAGTTTCATTCTTGTTGCCCAGACTGGAGTGCAATGGCACAATCTCAGCTCACCACAACCTCCACTTCCCAGGTTCAAGCGATTCTCCTTCCTCAGCCTCCCAAGTAGCTGGGATTACAGGCACCACGCCTGGCTAATTTTGTACTTTATTAGTAGAGATGGGGTTTCTCTATGTTGGCCAGGCTGGTCTCAAACTCCTGACCTCAGGTGATCCGCCCACCTCAGCCTCCCAAAGTGCTGGGATTATAGGTGCAAGCCACCGCACAACACAGAGCCAAGTTCATGGTCTTTAATCTCCTGGAAGCTGCCTCTCACTGAAGAGCTTGTGTATAAGGCATACCTTGCAGTTACTGGTATTCTCCCTTGAGCCACAAGGTCCATTCATTCATTCTTCATTCTGAAACCATTTATTGAGCACCTACTATTTGTCAGGCCCTGTTCTGGATGCTGAGGAAGTAACAATGATCTGAACAGGCACGATTTACAGACTGGCAGGGAGAAGCGGTTTAAACAAGTGCACAGCATTTGATACGTAGCAGGTGTTGTGAACTAGCCTGGGAAAAGCTCTAAGCCTGGTCTCCCAGAGGAAGTGACATTTAATTTGAGAACTAAAGTTTGCCAGGCAAAGAGAGAAGAGATTTCAAGGCTGAGGGAACAGCACATGCGAAGGCTTGGATAGGTAAAAGGAGGCTGGCACACTTGAGGAACTGAGAGACTAGCGTGGCTGCCACTCAGAGATGGAGGGAAAGCAGGGTGTGGCATAAGACAAGGCCAGGGAGGCTCACCGAAGCCAGACCAGCGGACCTCCCCAGCCATGTTAGGAACAAATCGAGGGCGATGCATGGTGCCTCCTGCTGTAATCCCAGCACTTTGGGAAGTGAGGCAGGAGATCACTTCAGCCCAGGAGTTAAAAGCTGGAGGGAGTGATGGTCCTGCCACTGCACTCCAGCCCGGGAGACACAGTGAGACCCTGTCAGAAGAAGAAGGAGGATGGGGAGGGGGAGAGGGAGGAGGGGAGGAGGAGGAGGAGGAGGAGGAGGAGGAGGAGGAGGAGGAGGAGGAGGAGGAGGAATAATTCTGGACACAGCACAGGCTCCAATGCTATCCCAAGCCCTTGGGACCAGAGTGGCTGGCTCTCCAGACAGTATGATCCCTCCAGTTGAGAATGTTTTCAACCAATGGCTCTTGTCATCACTTCCCCAGAAATTCAGCTCTTAGAATCAAAATCTAGCTCCCCTAGGAAGCATCTGGCAAGGTTTCTGGAGCCATCAGGTTGGCCCTGTTATGCTGGAATATTTATAAGCACCTGAGGGTTATCATCCCCACGTGGTAGAAAATGAAACTGACGCTCAGAGACATAGGCACACTCCCCACCCTTTTTCCACCTCATTTCTCCCCAGTATGTGGAATTGGGGGAGCTTCATGCTTCTAGCTGTGATGATTCCAAAATGCTATGACCTGTGGGAGAGGATCCTAAGGTTCAGGGAATCGCAGAGATTTCGAAGTTCTAGAAATGAGATTCTAAGCCTGGGTGCTCCAATAAACCCAGTGAGAGCGAGCCCAGGTTTCTGGTCTGTACCCGCTGGTACAAGCCCAGAGACAAGCAGGCGCCACCCATGAGCCCTTCTGAGGGTCCCCTCCCGGGTCCCACCTCGCAGGCCAGCTGGAGGGCGCGATCCTGGCTCCCCGTGACGGCTGGGGGCCCCAATCCAGAGGCCTGGGTGAGCAGAGACCAAGGGCGTGGTCGGGGAGCGCCTTTTGCTAGAGGGCAACGAACAGGGGCCGGGAGTGGAGTCGGGAGACCGGAGTGGGGGATAGGCGGGGAGTCCAGGTCACGCCCCGCAGTCGACTTCCTCCTGGTCGGCGGCCGCAGCGGCGCGAGCGGCGGCAGCGGCGGGGATCCAGGAGCCATGGGACGCGCGCGAGACGCCATCCTGGATGCGCTGGAGAACCTGACCGCCGACGAGCTCAAGAAGTTCAAGCTGAAGCTGCTGTCGGTGCCGCTGCGCGAGGGCTACGGGCGCATCCCGCGGGGCGCGCTGCTGCCCATGGACGCCGTGGACCTCACCGACAAGCTGGTCAGCTTCTACCTGGAGGCCTACGGCGCCGAGCTCGCGGCGACTGTGCTGCGGGACATGGGCCTGCAGGAGATGGCCGGGCAGCTGCAGGAGGCCACGCAGCAGGGTGAGCCGCCCCCACCCGCCCCTCCACCCCATCTTTCCCCTCCACTCACACCAGCGCTTGCCCCTCGGGCTCTTCCGCTTTCTGTTCCTCCTACCCCTAAACGAAGCTCCTGTGCCGGAAAGGAGGCTCCCCGCGCTTTGCCTCCCGACCAAGGGGACCCCGGCCCCAAGACAGGAAGAGAAAATGTCTACTTGACCCATTTTCTTTCAGGCTCTGGAGCCGCGCCAGCTGGGATCCGGGCCCCTCCTCAGCCAGCAGCCAAGCCAGGTGAGGCCGCCACACCCAGCCCGGCCTCACCGCACCCCCGCACAGCCAGTATCTGTGCTCCCGCAGCCAGGGTAGGGCGGGGCCGGGCAGGACCGCGCAACCCTGCGCACTCCACCTACACACCCACTCTCCTCCCTGCAGGGGAAGGGAGACCATGTTACCTTCATCCCACTACATATGGGGTCCTGGTGGGCCGCCCCCTGGAGCCCCGCCCCTAGGCTTGCGTTTAAGCAGGGACAGGCCCCACACCCTGGCTGCCAACTCACGTTCTCCTCCCACCCCCAGGCCAGCACTTTATAGACCTGCACAGGGCTGCGCTTATCGCGAGGGTCACAGAGGTTGAGGGGCTGCTGGATGCCCTTTACGCGAAGGTCCTGACGGAGGAGCAGTACCAGGCAGTGCGAGCCGAGCCCACCAACCCAACCAAGATGCGGAAGCTCTTCAGCTTCACGCCAGCCTGGAACTGGAACTGCAAGGACTTGTTCCTCCAGGCCCTGAGGGAGACCCAGTCCTACCTGGTGGAAGACCTGGAGCAGAAGAGCTGAGGCTCTACGCCAGCAACACCCCAGCCACTGCAATCCCAGCGAATGCATTCTGGGTCTGATGCTTTTATACACAATACATGAAAAGCCAACTTGTACTTGTGTGTTTTCCTACTTCTAGCCTGGTGGCATGTGCAGCGCTCAGCTATGCTTCCGAGGCCGACCAGCCCTCCAGCTCCGTGTCCCTAGGGCCTCCCGCACCGCAGATGCTTCCTCCATCCTTCCTGGTATCACCATGGACTATCCCTCCTCATTCACCAGGTGGTGCTCCTACAGTGCTCCCTAAAGGGTCTAACCTTGCAATGCTCCCTAAAGGGTCTATCCTTGCCGTTAGAGATAACACCCTGTGGCCCAGGTCCAAAGGTTAAAAAAGGCATGTACCAAAGGGTCTGAAACTGTGGCAGGCAGCTCTGTCCCAGGCATTTAGAAACACACTAGTCTTCATAGCTTCCCTACCTTCCACATTTTACACGGGAGAAAAATGCAAAATTAGAGCAATTTTCAGGGGGAGAGACAGAGCATTATCTAAATACAGAACAGAAGAGCATAAGTCACCAAATCGCTTGATGGCTCCTCCTGGCCCTGGCTCTAGCAGGCTTAAACACTCCCTCCACCCCGCCCATCCTGTGGAGGAAAGGGGCATAGGTTGCCCTTTGCTCAAAAAAACATGCCAACCACCAAAGCAAATTTTCAGGAAGTGAGTTGTGGTAGCTGCCTCTTTTGATGCAATTTTTTTCAGGAGTTATTATTGCTTATTCATTCATTTGAAAGGAACAGTTAAAACTTTTCTTTGAGATGGAGTCTCCCTCTGTCACCCAGGCTGGAGTGGAGCAGCATGACCTCCGCTCACTACAACCTCAACCTCCCAGGTTCAAGCTATTCTTGAGCCTCAGCCTCCCAAGTAGCTGGGATTACAGATCCCCGCCACTACGCCTGGTTAATTTTTGTTTTTGATAGACAAGTTTTCACCATGTTGGCCAGGCTGGTCTCAAACTCCTTACCTTAAGTGGTCCACCCACCTCGGCTCCCAAAGTGCTGGGGCGCTGGGATTACAGGCATGAACCACCATGCCCGGACACATTTATTTATGTATTTTTTTTCTTTTTTGAGGCTCACTCTGTCACCCAGGCTGGAGTGTAGAGGCACGATCTTGGCTCACTGCAACCTCTGCCTCCCAGGTTCAAGCAATTCTTGTGCCTCAGCCACTCAAGTAACTGGGATTACAGGTGCTTGCCACCACACCTGGCTAATTTTTGTATTTTTAGTAGAAATGGGGTTTTCCCACATAGCCCAGGCTAGTCTCAAACACCTGACCTCAAGTGATCCATCTGTCTCAGCCGCACAAAGTGCTGGGATTACAGGTGTGAGCCTTCTTGATGCAATTTTTGCCCACAAAGGGAAATATGGGTATCTCTCTCCAGGAAACTTGAGGTCCTTCCAGAGGCTGTTTGGGGAAGCAGGAATCTAGGGCTACTTCCTGAGTACACTTTACACCCAATCCTTTCTGGCCTTGAAGAGGGAGGATCTGCAAAGCAATGGGCAGATACCAAGGAGGCCCTGGATCCTATCCTTAGCAATCACCAGACAACCACTTTCCGACCTCACTGCCCCACCAGGTTTATCTCTAATTATGTCTTATCTGCAACAAGCTTCCTACTTCATCCTCCCTGCCTGTAGCTCCAAGGGTCTCAGAAATCCAAACTGATCATGGGAACAGACTCTCACTTTTTTTGGAGACATGATCTCATCTGTTGCTCTGGCCGGAGTGCAGCGGTGCAATCATGGCTCACTGCAGCCTCAAACCCCTGGGCTCAAACGATCATCCTGCTCCAGCTTCCTGAATAGCTAGGACTACAGGTGCAAACCACCATGCGCAGCTGTCTCTTTTTTTTTTTTTTTTTTTTTGAGACGGAGTCTCGCTCTGTCACCCAGACTGGAGTACAATGGCGTGCTCTTGGCTCACCGCAACCTCCACCTCCTGGGTTCAAGTGATTCTCCTGCATCAGCCTCCCAAGTAGCTGAGATTACAGGTGTACACCACCACGCCCGGCTAATTTTTGTATTTTTAAGTAGAGACTGGATTTCACCATGTTGGTCAGGCTGCTCTCGAACCCCTGACCTTGGGATCCACCGCCTCATCTTCCCAAAGTGCTGGGATTACAGGCATAAGCCACCGCACCCAGCTTCAGTTGTCATTTTTAATAGAACACCTAAACTCTCCTCCTAGCCTGGCGCTTAACTCCATGCAACCTCTCCTCTCCTCACACACCCCATGATCCCACCACTATCTGCTCACACCTGGTGCCCTAACACATGCTGGCCCCTTTATCTCTGGACACCTTGACATCTTCTACCTGCCCCAGACAGCCCATACACATGCGTTCCTCTGGGTTTCAGAGTCTCTTCCCAGTGTCTTGTGGCAATGCAAACCATGTGCTGGTCTACATTCACAGAGGACTCCACCACTCCCCTGCTTAAATGCAGACATCTTTTCAACCTCTGTACAAGTGCCTTGCATGTAAGAAGTAATCAGTATATGGCAGTTACTTTGTATCTCTAGTATCTAACAGGATTTTTTTTTTTAGACGGAGTCTCGCTCTGTTTCCCGGGCTGGAGTGCAGTGGCATGATCTCAGCTCACTGCAACTTCCATCTGCCGGGTTCAAGCAATTCTCCTGCCTCAGCCTCCGGAGTAGCTGGGATTACAGACCCATGCCACCACGCCTGGCTAATTTTTGTATTTTTAGTAGAGATGGGGTTTCACCATACTGGCCAGGCTGGTCTCGAACTCTTGACCTCGTGACCCACCAGCTTCAGCCTCCCAAAGTGCTGGGATTACAGGCATGAGCCACCTCGCCTGGCTTTTTTTTTTTTTTTTTTTTTTTTTTAATATGGAGTTTCACTCTCGTAGCCCAGGCTGGAGTGCAATGGCACAGTCTCAGCTCACTGCAGCCTCCGCCTCCCGTGTTCAAGCAATTCTCCTGCCTCAGCATTCCAAGTAGCTGGAATTACAGGTGCACACTACCACGCCTGGCTAATTTTATTTTTTTTGTATCTTTTGTAGAGACAGGGTTTCACCATGTTGGCCAGGCTAGTCTTTAACTCTTGACCTTGTGATCCACCCACCTCAGCCTCCCAAAGTGCTGGGATTACAGGCATGAGCCACCGCATTCGGCCTTACAAGATTTTTTTAAACTTCACAGGAACCTAATCATTCTCCTGAGATGGGGCCATAGGTAACACATCCTTGCATGAGAGGCATCCTTAGAGTCACTACAAAAATCCAGCGCAGGCCTGAGGAAAGGAAGGGATTCCAAGAAAGTCTCCCTAAGATAAAAAATGTCCTGGGGCTCCCTTTTTCTTTAGGCTGTGGAAGAAAGAGTCCTACCAGAAGTGTCCTCGGATTTCAGGCACAGCATAGTGGTAAAGGACAGAAGTTCTACAGCTAAAGGAGAGAGGTTCAAGTCCCAGCTCCACCTCTCACTAGCTGTGTGGGCATCCCCTCTGTAAAGTGGAGGTGACAGGTCGCAGCTCATCCCCTAACAGCAACTGGCTTATGGCAAGTGCACCTCAGAGTTAGCAATCACCTCCACTAGGACAGTTCTGCTCCTCGGCCCCCAAAGGCTTAGAACTGTATCTGTTCACCTGTGCTATCCCAAGACCAATCTAGAGTGCCCCTTTGGTACCACCCCAGATTCGTTCTGTTGCTCCCAGTCCTGGCAGTGCTTCTCTCCATGGATGTGGAAGGCCCAGCCCCAGTCCAGATGGCTGCAGACAACTCCAGCATCTTGGGACACATCCTAGATAAGCTGAAGGGCAGCCACTGCAAACAGCAACATTCCTGCCAAGCCCCAGAACTGGATTTCAGAGACATTCAACAAAGTAAAGGAGCAACTCAAAATCATCTTCCCCTTACACCTGAAGGGCTGTCCCATGGTTCTCTGAGGCCCTGCAGGAACCAAATCCCATCCCTGTGCTGAGGACACCCTCCGTGATGGTCCAGATCTCCCCACAGCCGCAAAAATCCCACAAAGAGGACAGCATCCTCTTTTTTGCTCAAACTTGCCATTTAAGCTTCACAAGACTTAAAAAGAAAACAGAAGCCAGTGTTGGCTGGGCCTGTGCTTATTACAAAAACCCACACAACCACTTTTTCTTAGCTCCTAGCTAGCACAGTTGATATAGAAATATAATCCTAGCACTTAGGGAGGCTGAGCGGGAAAGATTGCTTGAGCTCAAGAGTTCAAGACCAGCCTGAACAACAGTGACACCTCGTCTCCACAAAAAAAATTTTTTTAATTAGCTGGACATGGTGGTACCTGATAGTCCGAGCTACTTGGGTGGCTGAGGTGCAAGAATTACTTAAGCCCAGGAGTTGGAGGTTGCAGTGAACTGTGATCGTGCTACTGCACCCCAGCCTGGGCCACAGAGCAAGACCCTGTCTCCAATAAAAAAGCTGGGGGGCAGGAGGCAGGAGCCGGGGGGAGAAAGAAGAAAGTTTCGTACAAAGCCAAGTTCCCCTTCAAAAATAATTTGACTCTGCCAATCTCTAGAACATTACTCTAAGAGAAGTGTTGAAGCAATAGCGTCAGTATCACTCGAAAGCCTGTCAGAAATGCTTTCTTTGAGGGGAGGGCGCAGGGAACAGTCTTGTTTTGTTACCCAGGACTGCAGGCTAGAGTGCAGTAGCAGGAACACAGCTCACTGCAGCCTCAATCTCTCCAGCTGGGATCACAGGACCACAGGTACATGCCACCATTCATTCATTCATTCATTCATTTATTGA
The DNA here is from genome assembly GCF_049354715.1 of Callithrix jacchus. NCBI lineage: Eukaryota > Metazoa > Chordata > Mammalia > Primates > Cebidae > Callithrix > Callithrix jacchus. The sequence continues at coordinate 30,713,201 of NC_133513.1, read as the reverse complement.
GATGGAGTCTCACTCTGTCACCCAGTCTGAATAGCACAATCTTGGCTCACTGCAACCTCCAACTCCCAGGTTCAAGCAATTCTTTTGCCTCAGCCTCCCAAGTAGCTGGAATTACAGGTGCATGCCACCACACCCAGCTAATTTTGTTTTTTGTTTTTTGGGTTTTTTTGAGATGGGGTCTTGCTCAGTAGCCCAGACTGGAGTGCAATGGTGTAATCTCAGGTCACTACAACCCCCAATTCCCAGGTTCAAGCAATTCTGGTGCCTCAGCCTCCCAAGTAGCTGGAATTACAGGTGTGTGCCACCACATCCAGCTAATTTTTGTTTTTTTTGTGTGTTGTTTTTGGAGAGGGTGTCTCACCCTCCAGCCCAGGCTGGAGTGCAATGGCGTGATCTTGGCTCACTGCAACCTCCAACTCCCAGGTTCAAGCAATTCTCGTGCCTCAGCCTCCTGAGTAGCTGGGATTATAGGCACCCACCACCACACCCAGCTCATCTTTTTGTATTTTTAGTAGAAACGGGGTTTCACTATGTTGGTCAGGCTGGTCTCGAACTCCTGACCTCATGATCCACCCACTTCAGCCTCCCAAAATGCTGGAATTACAGGCGTGAGCCACCGCACCCGGCCTCTACCAAAATTTTTAAAAATTGACCTGGTTTGGTGGCTCACGCCTGTAATCCCAGCACTTTGGGAGGCCGAGGCAGATGAATCACCTGAGATCAGAAGTTCAAGACCAGCCTGGCCATCATGGTGAAATCCCATCTCCACTAAAAATGCAAAAATTAGCCAGGCATTGTGGTACATACCTATAAATCCCAGCAACTTGGGAAGCTGAGGCAGGAGAATCGATTGAACCTGGGAGGCAGAGGTTGCAGTGAGCAGAGATCATGCCACTTCACTCCAGCCTGGGTAACAGAGCCACTCCATCTCAAAAAAAAATTTTGGTAGAGACAGGATGTTGCTGTTACCCACGCTTGTCACAACTCCTGGGCTCAAGTGATCCTTCCACCTCAGCCTCCCAAAGTGCTGGAATTACAGGAATGAGCCACCACACCTGGCCTGAAATGCACATCTTGGGCTCCACCTGGATTTACTGAGTTAGAATCCATATTTTGACAAATGATAAAGTTCAATTTATATATTCAGCACAGATTGTTTTACTGTACTGAAACTGTATAAGGTGAAACTGTAGATAAGGGAGGACTCCTATATATATATATTTTTAATTGTGTGTGTATTACCCCCCAAGTTATAGAGGATATGGTTCCAGCAATCTAAAAAAAAAAAAAAAAAAAACCAGGATGGGTTAACTTTCCCTGAAATTCTGGAAAATCAAAACCAGAAAAACAAACGTGCAAGCCTAGGGTGGAATTGCCAGGTCTCCATTATTTTTTTTTATTTATTTATTTGAGATGGAGTCTCGAGACATGATCTCGGCTTACTGCAACCTCCACCTCCCAGGGTCAAGCGATTCTCCTGCCTCAGCCTCCCAAGTAGCTGGGATTATAGGTGCACACCACCACACTGATTTTTTGTATTTTCAGTAGAGATGGGGTTTCACCATGTTGGCCAGGATGGTCTCGACCTCCTGCAGGTCCCTGTAGGGAACCAGCCCCCACACCCCAGCTGTTGGTACCCCAAGTTTGGTGACAACAAAGGAAAGAGAAAAAGATTAAGAATAAAAGTGGGAGCAAGGGACCATCACTTGTAATGGAGGCAGTGAAGGCCCTGAGCTTAGGTTCCCCACCTAAGCTTAGGTTCCCCACCGTATTTATTGGTTACACTTTGAGCAGTCAACAGATGGTGGGGTGAAAGTGGGGAGGAAGTGGAGTAATGGTGGCGTGAATCAGTGAGCCGGAACTCAATCAGTGAGCCAGAACTGGTGCATCATTCTAAAGACTGATAACAGTGGCAGTTTGGGCATTTCACAAAACAAGAATATGTGGTTATCTACAGATTGCATTCTAGGCGCAGCAAGAGAGAGGGAGTCTCAAGGAGCATACAAGTCTGATGATTTTGTAATGCTACAAAAGGGGTTTTAAGTCCTTGAGCATGTTATGCACTGTAACAGAGTCAAGGTCACTCTGCACCTGGAACATGAAGGCTTAGGGAAGTTTGCCTCTAGAGGCCTGACGCAGTTTGCCACCGTTTATTGTTCCCAGTACTCGTAATCATGTTATGTAGGCACTCTGTAAGCCCTTCCTCCAACAGGTCCCTATTCTTTTCTTTTTGAGACAGTCTTGCTCTGTCACCCAGGCAGTAGTGCAGTGGCACGACCTCTGCTCATGGCATCCTCCACCACCTGGGTTCAAGCGATTCCCCTGCCTCAGCCTCCTGAATAGCTGGGACTAGAGGCGCACACCACTACACCCAATTTTTTTGTATTTTAGTAGAGATGGGGTTTCCATCTACTGACCTCGTGATCCACCCACCTTGGCCTCCCAAAATGCTGGGATTACAGGCGTGAGCCACCGCTCCTGGCCAGGTTCCTATTCTTAACTACACTGCACCCAACAGTGACAAGGAATCCGTGAGATTGTGCAATACTGCCACCCCTCGGCAAGGTGGCACAGGCAGTATGCCACCTGGGAAAAAACGTGGTTCCTGCCCACTTCTTCCAGCCGTCGAGTGCCCCTCCCACCCTCGCTTGGACCCTCCTCACCAAAACGCAAACAGCACCCTCTCACAGGGACAGCACATTCACCATCTTCAATCCAACCATGCAACTCCTTTCCTCTGCCTCTTGCCCCTAGTGGCCCTCATTTCCAGTTGAGCACTCATCTCACACTTAGGGCTAAAGCCACAATCCAAGGAGCTGAGAGCATTAACCACCAGCAGAGAGCAGTATTTCCTCCAGCTCCAAACTCCTGCCCTCAAGGATACTGGATATTTTAGACTCGATGGTCTCCAAAAGCTTTTATTATAGTATCTCAAGATTGTGGACCCAATATTTCTACAACAAAAAATCCTCATCAGATGTGCTGGCACAACCCACTTGAAAATGCTTTCTGTTTGCATATGCTAGCACCATTGAAGATTATATTTGCATAGAAAGATTAACACAATTGTAGGAACCTTCTAAGTCAAATTATTTCAAAATAGCCAGGTGCAGTAGCACACTTGCAATCTCAGCCACTCCAGAGGTTGAAGGATCACTTGAGCCCAGAGACCACCCAGGCCAAAAGTTAGGCCCCCACCTGCCACCATGTCTTTAAAATTTCAAGATAAAGATGAAGGAAAAGGCAGCTGGGTGCACTAGCTCACGCCTGTAATCCCAGCACTTTGAAAGCCTGAGGTGGGCGGGTCATGAGTTTGAAACCAGCCTGACCAACATGGAGAAACCCCGCCTCTACTAAAAATACAAATCAGCCAGGCGTGGTGGCACATGCCTGTAATCCCAGCTACTCAGGAGGCTGAGGCAGGAGAATCACTTGAACCCGGGAGGTGGAGGCTGTGGTGAGCCAAGATCGTGCCATTGTACTCCTGGGCAACAAGAGCGAAATTCCATCTCAAAAAGGAAAGGGGAAAAAAAAAAGGACGAAGAAAAGAGGGTTTGTCAGAACTGAGGATCCAAAGGTAAAAATGAGTCTGAGGCTACTGGAGAGGAATGACAGCAGATAGGACCCCACATTCCATACTGAGTTTAGCCTCTCTTGTAGGCTAGGATAGGCAGTGAGATCTGGTTAGATTCCATGGTGCATGGTTTAAAAAGATAAAAAATGTCACCTCACACCTGTTAGAATGGCTGTATAAAAAAGATGAGAGCTAACTAGCAAGGATGTGGAGGAAGGGAATCCCTGCACAGTGCTGGTGGAAATGTGGACTAATGCAGCCATTATGGAAAATAGTACAAAGCCTCCTCAAATAACTAAAAATATAAGTACCCTATGACCTAGCAATACCATTCTGGGGATACACTGAAGGGACCTGAAATCTGTACATCGGCTGGGCATGGTGGCTCACATCTGTAATCCCAACACTTTGGGAGGCTGAGGCAGGCAGATCACCTGAGGTCAGGAGTTAAAGGCCAGCCTGACCAACTTGGAGAAACCCTCTACTAAAAACACAAAATTAGCTGGGTGTGGTGGCACATGCCTGTAATCCCAGCTACTCAGGAGGCTGAGGCAGGAAAATCGATTGAACCCAGGAGGCAGAGGTTGCAGTGAGCTGAGATCACACCACTGTATTCCAGCCTGGGCAACAAGAGTGAAAAACTGTCTCAAACATAAAAAAAAATTGAGGAAAGCACTTCTCAATTCAAGGTTCAAGCTATGCTTGTGATGGCAGAAATCTTAAAAACCAAGTTTGAAAACCCAGTTAACTGCAGGCCGGGCGCAGTGGCTCAAGCCTGTAATCCCAGCACTTTGGGAGGCCGAGGTGGGCAGATCGCCTGAGGTCAGGAGTTCAAGACCAGCCTGGCCAACATGGAGAGATCCTATCTCTACTGAAAACACAAAAAAACTTAGCTGGGCTTGGTGGCATGTGCCTACAGACCCAGCTACCGAGGAGGCTAAAGCAGGAGAACTGCTTGAACCCAGAAGGGAGAGGCTGCAGATCGCGCCACTGTACTCCAGCCTGGTGCCTGGCGACAAACCAAGACTCTGTCTCAAAAAAGAAAAAAACACATAACTAAAACCTGTTTTGCTCTCAATTTTAGGCTCTGTATAACTAAAAAGCATGCTAGGCCGGGCGCGGTGGCTCACACCTGTAATCCCAGCAGTTTGGGAGGCCGAGGCAGGTAGAATCATGAGGTCAAGAGATCCGAGACCATCCTGCTCAACATGGTGAAACTCCGTCTACTAAAAATACAAAAAATTAGCTGGGCATGGAGGCGTGTGCCTATAATCCCAGCTACTCAGGAGGCTGAGGCAGAATTGCCTGGACTCCGGAAGCGGAGGTTGCGGTGAGCCGAGATCGTGCCACTGCACTCCAGCCTGGGTAACAAGAGTGAAACTCCATCTCAAAAATAAATAAAAATAAAATAAAGCATGCTAAAGAATGGCTGGCAGGTCCTGGCAAGTTTACAAGCACACAGTAATAGGTTGAGGGGCACTAACATTTTAACTCACTGGTCACACCCCTTCCCCTCCATAACTCATTCCCTGAGGGCCTTCCACCCTCCAATTAAAAGCGCTCAAGCCTCAAATCTCAAAATGCCAGTGACCTCAAGCCCTCTGAGTACAAGCATGATATGAAAGTGACCCAGCCAGACCCGTCTCCTTAAAGCAGATTATCTAACCAGGCCCCGTCCACCTGGCCGGGTCAACTTGGCTCCTTTAAATACAAGGAACTACCTCTAGCTCCCTCCATTCCCAGAAAACCTTCCCCCTTCTTACTATCTCTATTCCCAAATCTCTTCGCATTGTAGCACTTTTTTTTTTTTTGAGACGGAGCTCGTTACCCAGGCTGGAGTGCAATAACATGATCTCGGCTCACCGCAACCTCCGCCTCCTGGGTTCAGGCAATTCTCCTGCCTCAGCCTCCCCAGTAGCTGGAATTACAGGCACACGCCACCATGCCCAGCTAATTTTTTTATATTTCTAGTAGAGACGGGGGTTTCACCTTGTTGACCAGGATGGTCTCAATCTCTTGACCTCGTGATCCACCTGCCTCGGCCTCCCAAACTGCTGGGATTACAGGCGTGAGCCACCGCGCCAGGCACAGCATTGTCTTCTTAAGGCCTAAGTAAATCAGTCTGAGATCAGAATTTGTTGGCCCCTTCAGGACCTCCTCCTGCATGATGGTTACAGAATGAAAATCCCCTAAAACAAAAATGGAGTCTGAACAGAGGACTCACTTCCGGCTCCCATTTCCTGGTTCTGAGCCTTTAACTCATGTACTTCTCAGCTGTCAAGTGCTCCAGGGTCTCTCAGGGTTGAGGATTAGATCCTGCCTCTACAAACTCTGCAGCACTCAGCAGGCACTAAGTTACTCTCCTTCCCATGAAAGACCCAGAGTGGCTAAGAGCTCTCCACCATAGTCAGATTCGAACAGTGCCCCATATAAACCCAATTTGTTTTAGCCTCACCATTAAAAGTGCCAAAAGAGCTGAGTTCTTTAAAAAGGTTAAACTGCTGCAAGGAATAAACTTAAGACCAGTATGCAAATATATGTGGTAAAGGAAAAACTCCCCAAAGCTGAGCAGATTTAGGCCGACACTCATGACATCCCGTGTTCTTCATTTCTCATGTATGCATCCAAGTTTGCCGTGACAGAAAAGTTTAATCTCTGCTCTCAAGAGTATCACTTGGCCTTCTCCCCTGGATCAAACGCTGTATTCCACTTCCTGCTGGGCAGGATGATCTCTAACAGGGAAACTGCCAACCTTCCCGACTTGCACATCACTCTTCCAGCGAAGTGAAGAGGGGGAAGAGGAACAAAATTTAACTAAAACGGTCATGTTTAATGGGAACCAGAGGTATGGTTACAATTACATAGTCCGACACAAAAAACCCCCTTGGGGTGATCAGGAGTTGGAAGGTTACAAAACAACGAGGGTAACACTGGGTAGAGGAAGAAAAGCTGTTCCACAACCTGGGGAGCCAGGCTAATACGGCCTCTCCCTGCGATCCTGTCTGTGCTCACCCCTGCAAAAAAAAAAAAAAAGTATCCATTATATTTGGGTTACCAGCCTCTCCAAGTCTAGATACCCTATCTAGCCCTCCTACCTAACCCAGCAAGAATGTCTTGTCTCAAGTGGGTCTACAGATTCATTCTTCCTGTGTTAATTTTCCTTCCCACCCCACTACTGGTTACAATCTCAGGTCTTTCCATCTAGTCCTCCAAATGAAACCACTTTCCTCAACAAAACCTTATTATCCTATGGCCTCCGTTCAACTACTCTTTTTTATTCTCATTTAAAGTCTTACCTGGAGTCCATCTTGCCAGGGCCAAAGCCACCTCTGTCCCCACCACCCCGGCCCCCTCGGAAGCCTCCACGGTCCCCACCACGGCCCCGGTAGCCTCCTCGATCATAGCCTCCTCTGCCACCACGACGATCATCTCCGTAGTTACCCCCTAGGACAAAAGAAATAAGATCTATCATATGTATTTCCATCCCTCTACCTTCCCAGAGCCTCCCTGCTGGAAAGTTAAGAACTCGTTGCTCCCAACTCCTTGGCATCAGGTCTGCCTTTCTTACCCATATGAGAGCCACCTGGTCCCCCTCCTGGGCCATCTGGTTTAGGGGCCTTACACTGGTTGCACTCATTCCTCCAAGAGAAGTTCATGTTCTCACAGGTGCTAAGGAGAAGGAAGACAATTAGTCTGGAGGAAGAGGCAAGACCTAGAATTAGGAAGAAACTACCATGACTTCAGAGATACAGTGAGGAAACTGACGCCTCAGAAAAACAAAAAGGCTTGCTTCCCCCAGTCAGAAGCAGAACAAAAACCATTATTACTGAACCCAATCCATTACCTTTCCCATTATATCAACCTTACATATGTAAGCTTTTGCCTAATCTGACCCCAACAGTGTGGCACTGACCTTTACTTCTCTGGAAACATCCACATACCTAATTACCGTAATATCAAAGAACTAAACAAAAATTAAGTTTCACTCACGGATTAGGACACTTCCAGTCACCAGCACGCTGCTGTCCTCCACCGCCACCACCTCCACTGGGAAATCCTCCCCGGCCACCACCACCACTGCCACCACCTCCATAGCCTCCACGGCCCATGGGTCCTAATGCAGATAAAACAAGTATGGGTCTGTCTGCTCCCCGCCAAGTTTGGTCGACCTAACCCGTTCCAGGCGCCTTTACCGTCTTCTGCACTCTCCCCACCCCCCAACCTTTGCAACCACCAGTAGGTAGCTCCTCACCTCCACGCCCTCGGCCTCCACGACCATTGCCACCACCCCGATTAAAGTCTGCCCGGCGAGTAGCAAATGAGACTTTGATAGGATTTCCGGAGAATTCTTTACCTAGAGAAATAAAGTATCAAGTGACTTTAGATTCAAGACCCATTAATCCAAAAATTCAAGCTAAGAGAAGCGTGCCTTTCTGAAATGGTTTATAATCTGACACACAAGCAAAAACGAGACTATACTTGAAACCATAGCTAAAGTGTTGGAAAACTCAAACTATGGCCTGCTTCCTAAGGCTTGCTGCCCTGGCCCCAGCCCCACCTCTGCCAACCTTCTTATACATACCATCAAACCAGTCAATAGCTGCTTTAGCAGAAGGTGGGTCATCAAAAGAGACCGTTGCCTCTCCCTTCAGCTTGCCGGTTTCCCTGTCTGTGTACAAATTAATCATGGGCTGTCCCGTTTTCTTGTTTGTCTGAAGGCAAAATGAGGTGACATCAATTTTAGAGGCTACAGTACTCCCATCTTCTTCCTCCAGAACATGAGGTTTATCATTCTCAAACTTCGGCTTCCCTCTTCCCAGTTCCCTCTTCCAACCTCACATGTAAATGTCCATTAAAGAAAAGTGTTTCTCACTCCAACATTGAGAAATAAACTAAATGTTATTATAGAGTACAAATCTCAGAATTTAGGGAACTCTTATCAGTTACACCTTTTGTGTTAAAGTAGAAATTCTTTTAGAAAACAGCAAGTGGCCAGACACGGCGGTTCACGCCTATAATTCCAGCACTATGGGAGGCAGGTGGGTCACCTGAGGTCAGGACTTCAAAGACTAGCCTGGCCAACATGGTGAAACCCCATCTCTACTAAAAATACAAAACTTAGCCAGGCATGGTGGTGGGTCCCTGTAATCCCAGCTACTCGGAGGCTGAGGCAGGACAATCACTTGGAACTGGGAGGCAGAGGTTGCAGTGAGCTGAGATCATGCCATTGCACTCCAGCTGGGGTGACAGAGCAAGACTCCATCTCAAAAAAAAACAGGAACTAAGGATCCTTCCTCAACAATTTAAGCTAGCAATAACCATTAAGACTTTTGTTTTTACTGCTAGCAACCATTAAGACTTGCTTTTACACTAATGTGTGAAATCCAAAAGCCTGCAACACTGACAGAAAGCACCCACTCCACAAGTACCTTAATAATACCAATCTGCTTGAAGTAATCAGCCACAGACTCAATTGTAACATTCTCGCCCAGGCCTTGCACGAAGATGGTGTTGTTGTCTGAATTATCCTGTTCTGCTTGTTGAACAGAGGAGAAAACGCAAATGTGAAAAAGTAAAACAAATAAAAATAAACACATAAGGAAAACCAAAAGCAGTACACCTAGTATCCATCAAGCAACTTGTATGATTTGGTCTATGGAAGACAAATGAAAAGAAATCCACATTCCCTTTTATTTTGAGTGCCTATATGCCAGCCATGCTGATAAATTTCAGGTTTGGTTTGACAATTATCCTTTGAAACACGTCAATACACAGTACAGAAACAAGAGCTCAGGAGTGAAATACCCAAGACCATGCAGGCAAAGTACATCAGTATTTATCAACTTTCAGTTAAGATCCCCAAATTAAGAAAGAAACCCATTTTACATTAAAATCTAGTACACAAACATCAACACAATCTAAACAAGTGAAATGCTTTCCTTCGTGTGGTCAGGTCTTTGTGTTCACTAGTTTTTGTTCACCAACTTAGACGTGATCCACATTTTTAAATAAACACTGCAGAAAACCAAAAGTTCTGAGTAGGGTCCAGATGCATCAGCATCACTGGGGACTTGTTGAGCAGATTTTCTGGGTCATCTCAGACCTCCTAAATCGTGGGGGGTGGAACCCACAAAGCCAGGTATTTCTGAGAAATACTTCATGATTACTTCTTACTGCTAAGGATACACGTAACTCCCTTTCTACCCTCATTTTTTCAGTTTCCTTTTAATAACATTTCAAAGAATATCCAGCCTTGATCCACTTTAGCTACTCTATTCATGCCACCTGTGAACTCACCGGAGTCATGACGTGATCCTTGGTCCCGAGGGCCTTAAGTGACATGGAAAAAAAGAACAAAACAAAAACAAAAACAAGGAAAGGGGAGCCGTTAGTCAACAGGAAAAAACGAACAAGGAAAAAAATTAACACCAAATCCAAATTAGCAAAATATCATGTAAGTGCTCACAGCCTCACTCCAAACCCCTTTCCTGGGTCACCTGCCCAGAGGAGAAAATTCTAGGTAGGCCCCTTAAGATCTGTAACTTGAGTCTCCACAGAGACAACTCCACACTTCAGAAAATGCTGCCTCCCCCAGCTCAGGCTGGGAAATGTCCTCAGCACAGACAGCAGGGGAAAGGAGACCCATTAAAGTGAACAAACCAACTCAGCTTGGCCCGGTTCTCTCACCCAAGAGAGATGGGCTCACCACGAGCCATGCGATCCAGTTTCTCCCAACTTTACCACCAAAGACACTTATCCCTTGTGGAACAATTTTTAATTTCATCTTTAGAAACCATTCTTAAAACCATGTTGTTTCCCCAAAACCACATGAAAATAAAAACCACACATAATAGCTATTGTATTTTTTAAGCATGTCCCAGGGAACAGACCAGAAATCTTATTTCCGTAATGCAGCCTCTATTTTGTTTTTCCAGAGACCATCTTTGACCAATGTTTATCTGAATTCGCCATATATAAATATTGTACCCACACGCAATGACATAAGTGTCATGAACCCAAGCCTTTGGCTTTAAATGTTGAGACAAATCAAGAAACCTTTTGTTAGTTAACCAAACCAGAAAAGTTCCAGCTTACTGGGAGACTTCTCAAATTTGTCATTTTTCCATGAATTCAGTGTGTGCTGTTTTAAGACCTTCCTGGTCCATGAATTCAGTTTGTGCTGTTTAAGACCTGGTTATTTCCCATGAGCCACACATGCTTCCAAACTTTCTTGAAGTAGTGCACATGTTCCTTCCCAGAGCTAGTTTCTATTTGCCCATCTGAGTTAAATCCACATACAGAGAATTGCAATCATTGACACCATTTCGTACTTTATACATGTATACCAACTTCACCATCCTCAGGGCAGGGCAATGTCACATCCCTCTTCCAGAATTAAAACATTTGGAGGTTGTCTCCCACACACACTCCCACACACGCAAGCCTTGGACACAATGATCAAAAGGGTCCTAAAGCCAAGTTGGCACCACGTGTTCCAGCACACTCTCTCCAGTTTCTCATGATGGTGGTCACTAAGTGCCAGGTGTGACAACACCCGTCCCAGGCCTAACTAGACCCCTCTTATTAACCGGGGGGCAAACCCATTTGGTAAAAGATGACTAATGAGTCTTACCCCTGCCTGCTCCAGGTTAGCACACACCAGGCAACAGGTGGCATTCTACCCTACCCCTTTTTGGAGGTGGTTCTGGACACCTCAATACCTTTGCACTTAAATTAACACGCTAAGACATCTGCAAATGAACAATCAGACAAAGCATTGCTGGGAGTTGGGAATTTTGGAAACTCTGTTCACTTACCACCAAATTTATTGAAGCCACCACGGTCACTTCCGCTGGAGAAGACAAGTTAGAAGAAAGGACATGAAGCTTCCAACGGCTACAAAAGGGTGTTTTTTTGATTTTGTTTAACATTCCCCAAACATGGGTAGGTGTTTTTGGAAAAAGATACAAGTGACTACTAAAATACATCCCTTCCTGACCACCCCTTGTCTGACCTTTGAGCGTGTCACACACACGTGTGCAATTTCTCAGACACAGTTTATAAAGATTTTGCTTTAAAAGGTTATATATCTATTTCCTCTGGAAAAAAAATGACCCATTTTCCTCGGTCGTTCTTCCGATGGAGCAGATGTTTTTTTTCCTCTTGTCGCAAGTGGTTGACAACCAAGTAGTTGGTTTAAAAACCCTACCCCAATTTACCCAGAAGACATTTCACACCAGGCTGGGGTAGCCCTGAACACATTTTTGTGGTTTTTGCTTTGAAAGCAGCAAGCAGACCCAACCCCATTCCATAAAAAGTCAAAACCAAAAGCAATTTCCCCTTAAAGCAAGACAAACTTAGCTAAGCCCTGTCCTAACTACTGAGCTGTTTTTGATCTCCCCCAACCCCCGGGGTCACCCCTTCTACACTGCGAGAAGAGCGGAGTATTTTGCAATGTCACCTTTCATACCTGTGGCACATAAAATGCAGAGCAAGTTAACAGTCACATAACAGTTGTTTTTCTTTTTAAAGTTTTGCATTAAACACACGCACACAACAGAGTTTTCCTTATTTTTGTACGTTTTTGAGATTGCCCCCACCCACCTCTGCATACTTACCATATCCCAACTTGTTTTAAAAATCTACTTTTTCCAAAAACAGTAACACTGACACTCCTCCCCTTTTTCAAGGGAGACAGGGTAAGGTCCTTCAAATCATATTTACCAACAGATTTGACGGCTGTTTTAACATCAAATCTAAGGTTTTACTCAAATCAACTTCAGCAGGAAGGAAAGAATGTCCAGTTGGACAAATTGATGATTTTTAAGTAACCAGGGGAAGGCAGACAGTGGAACAAATAGTTGGGAGACCACCGTCAAGCATATTTTTGCCCAAAAGGTCTGTACACTTCAGTCGGATGGCCCCACAAACCAAGTCACACACAAAATCACTGTCAAATTAGCGCAAATCAAGCTCGTGGATTCAAATGACTACAGAAAACAGGAAGAGTAGCCAATTCCTAGAAGCTGAAGTCAGGTTAATCATTACCAACTCCCTAGAGGACACATGGGCATACACATACCAAGTTTCCCTACTATTTCCCAGGAGTGGGATCATCGGTTTCCCTTGCAGAGAAAGAAGTCTTCACTTCCGTGTTTCTTGCCTAGGATATCAATGACTCCAATCCATACATATCTATGTATGATTTCTTTCTCTTTGGAAACAAGTATCAATACTCAAAATCTCTATTTAGTGGTATGGATGGGAGTTTCAGCTCCCAAGTTCTCACAAAAATAAAATGGGGATGTAAAAACAGTCACTGACCCCAAATCAAAGCCCTCACAGATCCCTAGACAACAAGAATACTAAACCATGCACTAGGGACTGGCTTCAGGGAAATTCATGCAATCCTCCACACTCCCCACCAAAGATACTCCCTGGCTCATAAGACACCTACCCCATGCCGCCTCTGCCTCCACGGCCACCTCCACGACCTCTGGGTTCATAGCCACCACTGTTGCGGTTGTAACCACCACCACCACCACCACCACCGCCCCTGCCACGGCCTCCACGGTCTTGCTGTCCATAGCCACCACTGCCTCCACCACTCTGGTCTTGATTGCCATAACCACCACTGCCGCCGCCGCTGCCACTACTCATGGAGGACTGATCTTGGCCATAGCTACCTGTGAGAAAAGAAAGAATGGTTTTAAAAAGTCTACGGCCATACCACCCTGAATGCACCCAATCTCGTCTGATCTCAGAAGCTAAGCAGGGTCGGGCCTAGTTAGCATTTGGATAGGAGACCTCCTGGAAATACCAGGTGCTATAGGTTTTAAGGAAAAAAACAAACAAAAAAGTAAAGTAACACAAAAAGGTTCAACAAGTGCCAAGCAATAAAGGACAAAATAAATTAAAAAGACATATAGGGAACAAGAAAGCAATCCCTTTAAGCTAAGAGTCAAACAGGAGAATACAAATCCTTATAGAAAATGGAACTGCTGGCAAAGCTGAGGACATCTCACCTCCACCCCCACCTCCACCCCCACCGCTGCTGCTGCTGCTGCTGCTGTTGTACTGGTTCTGCTGTCCATAGCCCTGAGGCGGATTATAGGAGCTTTGCTGCTGTCCGTAGCCTTGCTGCTGTCCACCATAGCCAGATTGCTGGCCGTAGCCGCCACTCGGGGGCTGCCCATAGCTGCTGCTCTGAGAACTGCTCCCGTAACTAAAGAAAACAAATGAAAAACAAAATCATAATCCCAGCATACCCAAATTTTGTTTTTAGTGTATTCCATTCTCTATACCCAACATAGGTTCCCCCACCCCAATTATACCTCAAAGCTGCTCCTACTCCTGGGTCCCTTTATCATTCCTCATCAATTCACCCCTCTTCAAGCCTTCCCCTGACATCAACACCACTGTACCTTCCCGAGGTGCTGCTGGGAGCTGGCTGCTGACCATAGCCAGGGTAGGAGGACTGCTGCCCGTAAGATGATTGGGAGCTCTGGCTACTGCCATAGCCACCAGTTGAGCCATATCCCTGGGGAGCTGACTGAGTGCCATAGCCTGCTATGAGGATAAAAAAAGGGAGTCACAAAAGCCACAGCAAAGAGAAAATGTATGGAATGGGTTAAAGAAAACATATACAACCTAACACTCACCCATACTCAAAAAGTCAGCCTCTCAGAAGCCGTTAGTTATCTAGCAACTCACAGGCAAAAAGTTACCACCCTCCTTCTAAAACCTAAAGTTAATGCTCCAACTTCTACCAACTCTTTAGAACAGTTCCAATTTCACCCCACCAATCCCAACACCATCTCCAGAAACACCCTCTAATCCCAGGCCCAAGGATCCCTTGCAACCGCACTGCAATGTGCAGCTATGTGTGCAGTTTCTGCAGGACAACCACATTCGTTGGTTATGCTTCAGGACCTTGGGACAAATCCCACCTTCTTAGGTATCATATGATTTTATACATTTTCAAGCAAAACCATTTTCTCAATTTAAGAATCAGCCTGCCAGGAACGGTGGCTCACGCCTATAATCCCAGCACTTTGGGAGGCCGAGGCGGGTGGATCACGAGGTCAAGAGATCAAGACCATCCTGGTCAACAAGGTGAAACCCCGTCTCTACTAAAAACACAAAAATTAGCTGGGCATGGTGGTGCATGCCTGTAGTCCCAGCTACTCGGGAGGCTGAAGCAGGAGAATTGCTTTAACCCAGAAGGCGGAGGTTGCGGTGAGCAAAGATCGTGCCATTGCACTCCAGTCTGGGTAACAACGGCGAAACTCCATCTCAAAAAAAAAAAGAATCAGCCTAACATTCTTCTTCCTTTAGAAAATATGCTCTCTTTCATGCTGAGATGAAAAACAGGAGGACCAAAAAAATTTAAAGCCAAATAAAATAAATGGAAACAATTACAAACCAATAAACATTTTTGTCTTTTTTTGTTTTTGAGACAGGGCCTCAATACACTGCCCAGGCTAGAATGCAGTGGCTACTCTCAAGCACAATCATAGCTCACTGCAGCCCCAAACTCCTGGGGCTCAAGGGATCCTCCTTCCTCAGTACTGTAGGTTTGCCACAATGCCCTGTAAAGAACTCAGACTCCCAAGAGTTTTGAGAATTATACAGTGGTTCAGGGAAAGGAAATATGGAACAGTTTCAACATTTCCATGCTGCTCAGGTTTAACAAAAGCAGTATTCAGAGCCGGATGCGGTGGCTCACACCTGTAATCCCATCACTTTGGGAGGCTGAGGCAGGTGGATCATGACGTCAAGTGTTAGAGACCAGCCTGGCCAGCATGGCAAAACCCTATCTTTACTAAAGATACCAAAAAAAAAAAAAAAATTAGCCAGGTATGGTAGCACACGCCTGTAATCCCAGCTACTCAGGAGGGTGGGCTCAACGAGAATCACCTCAACCAGGAAGGCAGAAGTTGCAGTGAGCAGAAACCACGCCGCTGCACTCCAGCCTGGGTGACACAGCGAGACTTCGTCTCAAAAAGGAAAAAAAACAACATTCAGAAAGTAGAGGAAAAGATGACTCGCTGAGAGAGACTCACTGTTCTGGGTCTGGCCGTAAGAAGAACCATAGCTGCCCTGGCCATAGCCTGAAGTATCTGTGGACTGGCCGTAACCGCTGTAACTCTGCTGTCCATAGGGCTGACTGCTCTGCTGGGAATAGCCCTGTCCCGGCTGGGTGGGGTAGGCCCCATAGCTGGAAAAAAGTAAAACCAGCGTGATCAGAAAAAGAGGCCTTGACCACCGTCGGCCTCTACAAACTTTGGAAACGCAAAAATAGCACTCACCTTTGGGTTGCTTGTTGAGTATAATCTGCAAAAGAAAAATACAATCACATTATCTTCAGCCAACACTCTGAAAGAGTTGAATTAAAGCTAAATTCCTTAACTCAAGCACTGATGGGTAAACAGGACCACGTTGGCCAGGCAAGGTTGTTCACACCTGTAATTCCAGCACTTTAGGAGGCCGAGGTGGGTAGATCACTTGAGGTGAGGAGTTCAAGACCAGCCTAACCAACATGGTGAAATCCGTAAAAATACAAAAAATTAGCCAAGCATGGTGGCGGACGTCTGTAATCCCAGACTGAGGAAGCTGAAGCAGGAGACGCATATGAACCTGGGAGGCAGAGGTTGCAGGGAGCTGAGATCACGCCATTGCACTCCAGCCTGGGCAACAGGGCGAGACTCTCTCAAAAGAAAAAAATTGGACCATGTTGCAAAAAAGGTCATACAATTCCCCCATGAGACAAGAGCAAGCTGGCATATCAGCCAAGTGTTCTCATAATAAAAGAAAACAGAAGAAAATGCAAGTTTCTACAGAGTCCCAAAAGCCTTAACCATTGGGAAAACCAAGGTCTCGGTGGACAGCCACTTTCTGCAAGCCCAATTCATGTCAGTGACTGTTGCCCTAAAACACTGCACAGTACTTCCATCCATTCTATAAAAAAGGCCTTATCCCCAGGAGTCAAAATAGACTAACTTGCCCGAAGTCGCAGAACTACCAACCGGCACAGGTTTGAATTCAAGCAGTGTTCAGACTGTGGCCTCCGTTCTCTCAACCCAGACCCACAGAACGAGAATGTCTCAAAAAAGGCCATTCTTCATTGTGACCAACCCCGGAGATTAAGTGGGCTTTTTAGTGAAGTCACAGGATCCAAAGCCCTCGGAATCAAAAAGATCATCCAAGTGCTCGCTTTAGGAGGCGAAAGTCGACTGATACTCGATTCCCCAGTCCTGTCGCTCCAGATGGTTCGTTTTCTCACCTAACCTGCCTTCCCGCTCCGGGGGACCAAAAAGCAGCAAAAGCGGTTCTGAAACGCCCCACTGAAGATACACGAACAAGATCAACTCATCCACCTAGTACGGGAAACGCGGCGCTTCCCCCGCAGGAAAAGGGAAAGGCCCAGGAGAGGGAGTGGCCTCCGATGGAGATTATTCTCCTTCCCCACCTCAGAAGCAAGAAATTTAGGCCGGACGCGGTGGCTCACGGCTGTAATCTCAGCACTTTGGGAGGTCGAGGAGGGCGGATCACCTGAGGTCAGGCGTTCGAAATCAGCCTGATCAACATGGTGAAACCCCGTCTCCACACACACACACACACACAAAATTCAAAAATTAGCCAGACGCCTGCCAGCTACTCAGGAAGCTGAGGCAGAAGAATCACTTGAACCCAGGAGGAGGTTGCAGTGTGAACCGAGATCGTACCACTGCACTCCAGCCTGGGCAAGAGAGAGACCCTGTCTAAAAAAAAAAATTAGGCGGGAAAAACTCTCCAGCCGGGTCACCGATACAATACGTTGGTCCCGACCACCACCTCCAAACCGTTAAGCGGGAGCGCGGCCGCGATCCCGAGCCTCCGCCCCCGCCGCGTGGCAACCGAGGCGGGAACGGAGCAGTCCCGCCCCTTCCCGAAGGACCCCAGAGGAACAAGGCGTACACCGGACGCGCGCCGCCGAGTCCTCCGCGAAGGGTCTCGCGACAAAAAGCTGAGCCAACACGAGACGGGGAAGGGGTATCAGCGCCACGAGGGGGGGAGGGGCCCGCAGAGCGCGTGCGCGCCGCTAGTGCCCGGATGCAGCACTGCGACAAAGCGGGCCCGAGCGCGGGCCGGGAGTGGGGGTAGGCGAGGCCACGGAGACCAGGCGTTTCCACCCTCACCTCACGCTTCAAACCACCAAGAAGCGTCCCTCCCCACGCCCACCTCAAACAAACGGACTGGGAAGAGAAGACTTCCCGCCCAGCGCGCTAGGCGCCAGAGGAGCGAAACAAAATGGCGACACCAACCTCCCCCAGTCACCCCTCTCCGCGGCTTCCCGCCACAGGGATGCGAGAGAATCCCACACGCGATCGCCGCCCCGGTCCCACAGAAAATGAAAAGCCCAACTAGGAGGACTCGGCTCGGAGCGCCGCCGCCGCCGCCTCGCGCCCTTACCTACCGTTTGATGCCATGTCCGCGCACGCGCGCACAGGCAAGCAAGCAAGGAAATTCCAACTCTACACAACACCGACGCCTCGAGGACTGAGCAGCCCCGCCTCCTGCGTCGAAGCTTAAGTCTGCCCTGCCGCCTACGCACCGCGCAGGCGCACACCAAATGCGGAAGCGCATGGGGGAGGCAGGAATGCACTCCCCCCACTTCCTAGGGTACGTAGAGGATCCGAGCAGGTAGAAGGGAAATAAGTTAACTAAAAACATGTGAATACTATACATAATCATACTTTCTGGAGAAAGAACCTCTCTCTCCTCTACAGGATTAGCCCATGCTCTAAGTCCACCCCCATGAAGGCACAGTGGTACGGCCTGAGTGCCCGCTGGGGGCGGGGCGAGGGGCCCGGACAGTTAGGGATCGAACTGGAGTCACAGTCGGGAGTCGCGGGGTGGAATCGTGACTACTGTGGCCGGTCCCCTTTGCTGGGCCCCGCTTTCACCCAGGATGACGAGTTCCTGCCCTCCGCCGCCTTGCCACTGTGTGGGGCGCCTCGTCCTCCCGACCCCAGCCTCCCTCCTCCAGCAGCACACACTGAGCCTCCCTCTCCCTTGGGCCCTGGTGTTGACTTAGTCGTCTTTCGGGGTTGCCTGGCCTTTCGGCCTTTCTGGGGTTGGCGCATTGTGACGTTTGACCTGAAAGACAGCAGGTCATTTTGGCCTGGACCCCTGGGTGCCGGGCTGGTCCAGCACTGGGCTCGCGGGAGCCGCCGGGCGGGACCGCCCAGGCCATCTTTGGGACCTGAGAGGGTTGACCTCAGATGAAGGATCCGCAGCCTTTTCTCAGGGACCTCCTTTATATTTTTCTGAAACCCTACCAAGGAACCAGTGGCGATCCCAGAAATAAAATGTGCACAAGGCTTAGGTGGTTTCAAAATGCACAGATAATTTATTTCTCACCACAGACTTAGGAAGGAAGTAACGATATCTCCGTTTTCTGGATAAGAAAAGTGAGATTCAAAGACCCAAGTAATTGTACCTGATTACAGGGCAGCTAAGAGGAGTCGTGATTCGAATTCAGGTCTCGTGACTGCAAAACACTCCTCTTTTTGGTGACCTGAATGCTAGTGTTTGGTCGCCCTTTCACTTCCTGTGAAAGCAAAAGCAAAAAGAAAACTTCAAAGTAACGTGCAACTTGAACTTTCATCAGCATTGCCTGGAGAAGGCAATTTGAAACTTGAACAAAACAAGACAAAGGACGTTAATTCCTTTTTTTTTTTTCTGAGACGAGTCTTGCTCTGTTGCCAGGCGCCAGGCTGGAGTACAGTGGTGCAATCTCGGCTTGCTGCAATCTCTGCCACCTGGGTTCAAGCAATTCTCCTGCCTCAGCCTCCCTAGTAGCTGATACTACAGGCACGCGCCACCACGCCCAGCTAATTTTTGTATTTTTTAGTAGAGACGGGGTTTCACCATGTTGGCCAGGATGGTCTCAATCTCTTGACCTCATGATCCGCTCGCCTCGGCCTCCCAAAGTGCCAGTGGGATTACAGGCGTGAGCTGCGGCACCTGGCCAGGACGTTAATTCCTAATACACAGGCATGCAGGGTTTTTTTCCCAACTTAATCCTTGAGCGGTTTCGGAAGGTCCCCTGAGGGTTGAACATGTCTTTCTAGAGAAACAATGAGGGCTATGCCCTGGGCCGGTCCACAAACTAAGCCCCCACCAAGCCCTTGACTTCAGCCCTAATGGCCCAATAGCCACACCATCCCAGTTAGAAGGACAGTTCAACTCTCCAGTAAGAGCAAAAGAAAGGAAGTCCACCCTCATTCACTCATAAAGTCACAAATATTTATTTGGCACGAAGTATGTTCCAGGCACTGTTCTGGGCACTGGGGACGTATTCATGTACAAAGTAGATGAAGCTAACATTTAATAATCAAACTGGCCGGGCACGGTGGCTCATGCCTGTGACTCTGGGCCAGGCGTGGTAGCACACACCAGTAATCTCAGCACTTTGGGAGGCCAAGGCAGATGAATCACTTGAGGCCAAGAGTTCGAGATCAGCCTGGCCAACATGATGAAACCCCGTCTCTACTAAAAATACAAAAATTAGGCTGGGCACGGTGGCTCATGCCTGTAATCCCAGCACTTTGTGAGGCCGAGGCGGGTGGATCACAAGGTCAAGAGATCGAGACCATCCTGGTCAACATGGTGAAACCGTCTCTACTAAAAATACAAAAAATTAGCTGGGCATGGTGGCGCGTGCCTGTAATCCCAGCTACTCAGGAGGCTGAGGGAGGAGAATTGCCTGAACCCAGGAGGCGGAGGTCGCAGTGAGCCAAGATCGCGCCCTTGCACTCCAGCCTGGGTAACAAGAGTGAAACTCCCTCTCAAAAAAAAAAAAAAATACAAAAATTAGCCAGCAGTGGTGACATGCGCCTGTAGTTCCAACTACTCGGGAGGCTGCAGCACAAGAAATCGCTTGAACCCAGGAGGCAGAGGTTGCAGTGACATGAGATCACGCCACTGCACTCCAGCCTGGGTGATAGAGTGAGACTCAGCTCACTGCAATCTCCACCTCCAGGATTCAAGCAATTTTCCTGCCTCAGTCTCCCAAGTAGCTGGGACTACAGGCATGTGCCACCACACCTGGCTAATTTTTTGTATTTTTAGTAGAAACGGGGTTTTACCATGTAGCCAGGATGGTCTGGATCTCCTGACCTCGTGATCCGCCCGCCTCAGCCTCCCAAAGTGCTGGGATTACTGGCGTGAGCCACCACGCCCGTCCTCAAGGGGCCACTTCTCCAGGCTTCTCTCTCTCGGTGGACCTCTCCCAAGTCACAACACAGAAGCATCTCACTCTTTCTCAGAAGTCTCATTACTTGACACCCCTGCTCCCAGCATTTCCACCTTTCCCAAGGTCCCTTCCCTGTCTCCTTCCCTGCATTCTCTTCCTCTGTACGCCTTTGCTTTGCCCTTGAGGCCTAAGATCCCAGCTGTGGCCTGGTGTGAACTGCAGCCTACAGACAGTTTTAGTGTGGCTTGCATGTTTTAATTTTTCTAACTAGTTACCAACAGTAAAAATAGTGGGCTGGCCGGGTGTGGTCGCTCACACCACTTTAGGAGGCCAAGGCAGGCAGATCACGAGGTCAAGAGATCGAGACCATTCCGGCCAACATGGCGAAACCCCCTCTGTACTAAAAATACAGAAATTAGTTGGGCGTGGTGGTGTGCCTGTAGTCCCAGCTACTCAGGAGGCTGAAGCAGGAGAATCATTTGAACCCTGGAGTTAGATTGCAATGAGCCAAGATCGTGCCACTGCAGTCCAGCCTGGTAACAGAGCAAGATTCCGTCTAAAAAAAATATATTGGGCCATTCTAGGCCCACTTCCACAGGGCAAAGATCAGCTAGAGTGAGGCACTGTCACCTTTACCTGCTGTATGTGCATAAAGTTTACTGTAAATGTCTTCTTTATTTCCTACCTCTACCAGGAAAGTCAATTTTAACTTGTACTTTTTTGAGACAGGGTCTTGCTATGTTACTCAGGCTGGTCTTGAACTCCTGGGCTTAAGGGATCCTTCCAGAGTTCTGGGACTAAATGTGTGACCATCACACCCAGCCTCAATTAACATGTATATCAGATATTTATTTATTTATTTATTTTTGAGATGGAGTCTCCCTCTGTCACCCAGGCTGGAGTACAATGGCATGATCTCAGCTCACTGCAACCTCTGCCTCCACTGCAACCTCTGCCTCCACTGCATCCTCTGCCTCAGCCTCCCGAGAAGCTGGGATTACAGATGTGCACCTCCACACTCAGCTAACTTTTTTAGTAGAGAAGAGGTTTTCCTATGTTGGCCAGGCTGGTCTCAAACTCCTGACCTCAAATAATCTGCCTGCCTTTGCCTCCCAAAGTGCTAGAGTTCACAGTTACAGGAATGAGCCACTGCACTTGGCCTAGATCAGATATTTAATGCAATTTTTCTTTTTCTTTTCTTTTTTTTTTTTTAGAGTTAAGATCTCAATCTGTCGCCCAGGCTGGAGTGCGGCGGCTTAATCAAAGCTTACTATAGCCTCAAATTCCTGGGCTTAAGCAATCCTCCCAACTTGGACTCACCAGTAGCTGGGACTCCAGGCCTGTATCACCATGCCCAGCCTCTATTTGGGTTTTTGAAAGAGTCCCAGTGGCTCATTCCTGTAACACCAGCACCTTGGGAGGCTGAGGCGGGAGGATCACTTGAAACATAGTGAGACCCTGTCTCTACAAAAAAAATTAAAAATTAGCTGGGCTTGGTGGTGTGTGCCTGTGGTCCCAGCTACTTGGGAGGCTGAGTCAGGGGGACCATCCAAAAGGTCGAGCTGCAGTGAGCTATGACTGCACCACTATACTCCAACCGGAACAACAGAGTGAGACCCTGTTGCAAAAAAAAAAAAAAAACGGAAGAGGACAGTTAGGGATATATATGTTTGCTTATGCATAAAATACATCTGGAAAAAGAAAAACAAGTTGTAGTTTTGTTTTTTTGTTGCTGTCGTTTTTTGTTTTGAGACGGAGTTTCACTCTTGTTACCCAGGCTGGAGTGCAATGGCACGATCTCGGCTAACTGCAACCTCCACCTCCTGGGTTCAAGCAATTCTCCTACCTCAGCCTCCCGAGTAGCTGGGACTACAGGCGCGCACCACCATGCCCAGCTAATTTTTGTATTTTTAGTAGAGACAGTGTTTCACCATGTTGACCAGAATGGTCTCGATCTCTTGACCTCGTGATCCACCCGCCTTGGCCTCCCAAAGTACTGGGATTATAGGCGTGAGTCACCGCGCCCGGCCAATGAGTTGTTGTTTTTCTATGAGGAAGGAATCTGGGGGAACTTGGGGTCAAGGATGTGAAGGAAATTCCCTTTTCCTAGATCCTTTTATATTTTAATTTTTCACCATGTGCATATATTGACCAATTCAAAAGCAAATTAACTCTCATAAAGCACCACAGCATGGTTGTCGACGAGGCTATTATAAAGGGTGAGACCAGCCACAGGGAAAGCTGATTAGTTTTGCAGTGAGTAGGGTGGGTCAGCCTTCACTGAGGAGTTGACTTTTTTTTTTTCTTTTTGAGACAAGGTATGGTTCTGTCGCCCAGGCTGGAGTACAGTCTTAAGAGAATCCAGGCGCGATCTCTCCTTACGGCAGCCTCAATCTCCTGGGTTCAAGAGATCCTCCAGCCTCAGCCTCCCCAGCAGCTGGGATCACAAGTGCACACTACCACGCCCCAGCAATTTTTGTATTTTGTAGAGACAGGATCTCATCACGTGCCCAGGCTGGTCTCAAACTCCTAGGCTCGAGCAATCCTCCTGCCTCAGCCTCCCGAAGTGCTAGTATTACAGGCATAAGCAACTGTGCCCAGTGAGGAGCTGACATTTCAACGGAGTGAATGAGGCATTTCTCAGGATAAAAACTGAACAAACAGAAGAGAGCAAGCTTGAGCAGAGCCCGTCCTGGCCTAGCACTTTAGCTGGGTTCTTCTGTGTATGTACTTAATTTTAAAGACAGGATGTCACTCTGTTGCCCAAAGTTCTTGAATACAGTGGTGCAGTCATAGCTCACTGTAACCTTGAACTCCTGTCCTGAAGCAATCCTCCCCCCTCAGATTCCCAAAGTGCTGGGACCACAGATGTGCGCTACTGCTCTAGCTGGGTCTCTGCAGAAGGGCAAGGGAGGAAGAGGAGGCAAGCCTGCCCGCCCACTCAGGAGCACTCCGGCCCAGGTCGCTGTGTGAAGGGATGGTGAGAGTGCAGCATTGGCCAGACCCAGGTCCCACCTCTAGCCTACTACATATCTTTGTGCAAATAGGAAAGGGCATCCCTTCCTCCAGGCAGAAACAGCCCCCCCACCCCTCACAGGGCCCAAGGCTTGGGGAAAAGACCAGGAGCTGAATTTCGCTCCGCCTGAATTCAGCCCTGGACAGAGGATTTCATGCAGGACAAAGTGGTCACACTCCTAAGCAGAGGCCGTCAGGTTTGAGACAACCTGCTATTTCACATCACTCAAAAGCAACAGGTGTGGTGTGGCTCACACCTATAATCACAGCAATTCGGGAGGCCAAAGTAGATGGATTTCTTGAGTCCAGGAGTTCAAGACCCCAGGTTGGTCTTGAACATGGTGAAACCAGTCTACAAAAAAATTTAAAAATAGGCCGGGCGCGGTGGCTCACCCTGTAATCCCAGCACTTTGAAGGCCGAGGCAGGTGGATCACGAGGTCAAGAGATCGAGACCATACTGGTCAACATGGTGAAACCCCGTCTCTACTAAAAATACAAAAAAATTAGCTGGGCATGGTGGCGCGTGCCTGTAATCCCAGCTACTCAGGAGGCTGAGGCAGGAGAATTGCCTGAACCCAGGAGGCAGAGGTTGCGGTGAGCCGAGATTGCGCCATTACACTCCAGCCTGGGTAACAAGAGCGAAACTCCGTCTCAAAAAAAAAAAAAAAAAATTAAAGATTCGCCAGGCATGGTGGTGCACAACTGTGGTTCCAACTACTGAAGAGACTGAGGTGGGAGGATCTTTTGAGCCTAGGAGCCAGAGGTTGCAATGAGTGGAGATTGCACCACTGCACTCCAGCCTGGGAGACAGAGCAAGAACTGTCTGAAGAAAAAGCAACTACTGGGAATATTACACAACATTTCCATCTGCAAATTACCCTTAACTGGGCCTCGAACATAGTAGGCATGAATAAATGACCTTTTCTCTCTTGCTCATCCTTCAAGATGTGCTGCTTCAAGCAAGAAATAATTGCTTTATTATCTCCTTGGACAGTGCCCAGGACAGGAAGTGCCCCTGCCTACAAGGGACCCACTCAGATTTTGTGTCTCTGGTAGAGGTTGGCATGGTAAACAGACTGGGAAAGTAAATGCCAGGCAGATAATTGGCCTGTGCTAAGAAAAAACCTGCTTGGACCAGCTATTAAAGAGCCACACAGTTTGTTGGGTCTGAGGGAGAACTGCAGAAAGTCTCCCTGGAGGCAGGAAAAGGGCCTGGGGTAAGGTATGCAATGGTCACAGTGATAGATGGGAAACTGATCAATCATTGTGCCAGGTTCACTTCCAAACAGGTTAAAGGTCCCAGGGAGACAAACTGGGCATCCTGGTACCTGGTTCACAAAAATTCAGTGTGGCCAGGCGTGGTGGCTGACACCTGTCATCCCAGAGCTTTGGGAGGCTGAGATGGTGGGAGACATCACTTGAGCCCAGGAGGTCAGGCTGTAGTGAGCTGTGATTGTACCACTGCATTCCAGCCTGGGCCACAGAACATAACCCCATCTCTCAAAACAAAAAAAGCATGTCGGGCATGGTGACTCATGCCTATAATCCCAGCATTTTGGGATTATAGGCATGAGTCAGATCACCTGAGGTCAGGAGTTCGAGACCAGCCTGGCCAACATGGTGAACTCCCTTCTCCACTAAAAATATAAAAATTAGCTGGGCATAGTGGCGCATGCTTGTATGTAGTCCCAGCTACTCAGAAGGCTGAGGTGGGAGAATCACTTGAACCTGGGAGGCAAAGGTTGCAGTGAGCCAAGATGGCGCCATAGCACTCCAGCCCAGGTAAGGAACAGTCAGCCTCAAAAAACAAACAGGATGCGGGTGTCACGCCTATAATCCTAGCTCTTTGGGAGGCCAAGGCAGGCAGATCATGAGGTCAGAAAATCAAGACCAGCCTGGCTAACACAGTAAAACCCTGTTTCTACTAAAAATAAAAAAAATTAGCCTGGTGTTGTGGTACATGCCTGTAGTCCCAGCTACTTGGGAGGCTGAGGTGGGAGAATCACTTGAACCCAGAAGGCAGAGGTTGCAGTGAGCTGAGATTGCACCACTGCATTCCAGCCTAGGCAACAGAGTGAGACTTTGTCTCAAAAAAGTAAAAATGAAAAATAAAAATAAAACAAAAGTGTAATGTAAAAGGATCTGTCAGCAGTTTCATATCATTTGTCTTTTTCAAGGACTCAGGGCTATAGATTCTCCGGCTCTAAACAGGAAAAGGGAGAAAGGTGAGAGAGGGTATCAGTACTGGGGTTTCTGAACAAACATGCAAAAGAACGAAGCAATTTCCTTATGCTTGAGGCTAAGCCCAATGGCTCTCACCTGTAATCCCAGCACTCTGGGGGGCTGACATGGGAGGATCAGTTGAGCCCAGGAGTTCAAGATCAGCCTGGGCACATAGCCAGACCCCCTCTCTACATAAACTTTAAAAAAGTAGGCCAGGCACAATGGCTCACACCTGTAATCCCAGCACTTTAAGAGGCCGAGGCTGGTGCATCACCTGAGGTCAGGAGTTCAAGACCAGCCTGACCAACATGGAGAAACCCCAAAAAATACAAAATTTGGGGGTTTCTACTGAAAAAAAAATACAAAATTAGCTGGGTGTGGTGGCACATACCTGTAATCCCAGCTACTCGGGAGGCTTAGGCAGGAGAATCGCTCGAACCCAGGAGGCGGAGGTTGCAGCAAGCCGAGATCACGCCATTGGACTCCAACCCGGCAACAAGAGCTAAACTCTGCCTCAAAAAAAAAAAAAAAAAAAATTAGGTGGCATGGTGGTGCATGCCTGTTGTCCCAGCTACTGGGGAGGCTGAGGAGGGAGGATCCTTTGAGCCCAGGAGTTCAAGGCTGCAGTGTCATGATTGTGCCACCACACTTCAGCCTGCGTGACACAGAGAGA
The DNA here is from genome assembly GCF_049354715.1 of Callithrix jacchus. Lineage (NCBI taxonomy): Eukaryota > Metazoa > Chordata > Mammalia > Primates > Cebidae > Callithrix > Callithrix jacchus. Next base: position 30,686,473 of record NC_133513.1, on the reverse strand, counting down.
CCTTGTCTCAAAGAAAAAACAAAAAAAAGAAACTTGTTTATGCTTGACCCTGCAAGGAGATTTAAACCCTAACATGCCAAATATATATGTGTCCTCTTTTATCAGATTCATTTGCAAATATTTCCAGGAAGATACAGGTAAAACTACTGAGAAGAGTTCTGACTATCTGTGGGACAGCTGAAATAAAATTCACACATATTTTTAAAATTTTGTTTCAAATGGATGTCTCAAGGGAACTATTTTGAGCCACATGATCTACTTATATAATTTTAAATTTTCTAGGAGCTACTTTTTTTTTTTTTTTGAGATGGAGTTTCCCTCTTGTTACCCCGGCTGGAGTGCAATGGCGCAATCTCGGCTCATTGTAACCTCCGCCTCCTGGGTTCAGGCAATTCTCCTGCCTCAGCCTCCTGAGTAGCTGGGATTACCATGCCCAGCTAATTTTTTGTATTTTTAATAGAGATGGGGTTTCACCATGTTGACCAGGATGGTCTCGATCTCTTGACTTCGTGATCCACCTGCCTCGGCCTCCCAAAGTGCTGGGATTACAAGCTTGAGCCACCGCGCCCAGCCTTACTTTTTCTTTTTTTAAAGACAAGGTCTTTGTCACCCAGACTGGAGTACAGTGGTGGGATCATGGCACACTGCAGCCTTCAACTCCTGGGCTCAAACAATCCTCCCACCTCAGCCTCCCAAGTAGCTGGGATTACAGGTGCACACCACCTGGCTAATTTTCTTATTTTTAGTAGAGACAGAGTTTTGCAACATTGCCCAGGCTGATCTTGAGCTCCTGGGCCCCAGAGTGCTGGGATTGCAGGAGTGAGCCACCATGCCCAGCCTTTTCTTTTCATACTAAATCTTCAAAGTCTGGTGGGTTGCCAAGATGAGTCTGGCCAGGCTACACACGCCGAGAATGCATAGACACACAGACATACACACACCTCCCCCAATAATCACAACAGGAAAACTGCTTAGTTGGAAACAAAATTCAATCTTGGAAATTCCAAGAGATGACCTTTTATGGGTGTGTGTGTGTATGTGAATATTGTGGCCAGGTAAGGTGGCTCACACCTGTAATCCCAGCACTTGAGGCCAGGAGATGGGCAACATCGTGAGATGCTGTCTCCGCAAAACATAAAGAATTTTGCCATAAGGCTCCTGCCTTTTAGCTGTTTATAAACCAGAGAATTTAGTAACTGTCTTTCTCCCTTCCTTCCTTCCTTCCTTCCTTCCTTCCTTCCTTTCTTTTGACAGAATCTCACTCTGTCACCCAGGCTGGAGTGCAGTGGCACAATCTCAGCTCAATGCAACGTCTACCTCCTGGGTTCAAGCAATTCTCCTGCCTCAGCCTCCTAAGTAGCTGGGATTATAGGCCCATACCACCATGCCTGGCTAATTTTCGTATTTTTAGTATAAATGGGGTTTCACTATGTTGGTCAGGCTGGTCTTGAACTCCTGACCTCATGATCCACCGACCTTGGCCTCTCAAAGTGCTGGGATCACAGGCGTGAGCCATCAAGCTCGGCCCCTGTTTTCTTTCTTTAGTGATAGCTTCATAAGAAATTATTTTGTGGCCGGGCGTGGTGGCTCACGCCTGTAATCCCAGCACTTTGGGAAGCCAAGGCCGGTGGATCACGATGTCAAGAGATCGAGACCATCCTGGTCAACAAGGTGAAACCCCTTCTCTACTAAAAATACAAAAATTAGCTGGGCATGGTGGTGTGCATCTGTAGTCCCAGCTACTCGGGAGTCTGAGGCAAGAGAATTGCTTGAACCCAGAATGCAGAGGTTGCGATGAGCCGAGATCGTGCCATTGCACTCCAGTCTGGGTAACAACAGTGAAACTCCATCTCAAAAAAAAAAAAAAAAAGAAATTATTTTGTAAAGTTTTGCCTTAAAAATTAAAAAGGAGCTGAGCATGGTGACGCAGACCTGTAATCCCGGCAACTTGAGAAGCTAAGGTTGGAGAATGGCTGGAGCCCAGGACTTGGACATGAGCCTGGGCAACATAGTGAGACTCTCCCACCCCCTGATTTAAAAAATAATAAATAAAATAAAATAAAAAGGCTGTAGGAAAACATTACATAATAAAGCTGGAAGATTTCCATCTCATTTCGAGGGTTTTTGTTTTTTGTACTTTTTTTTAGGGACAGTGTCTTACTGTGTTGCCCAGGCTCGTCTGGAACTCCTAGACTCAAGAAATCCTCATCCCTCAGCCTCCCAAAATGCTGGGATCACAGACGTGAACCACCACGCCCAGCCTCAGAGGGTTTTTGTTTGTTTTTGGCAGAGTCTCCCTCTGTCACCAGGCTGGAGTACAGTGGTGCAATCTCAGCTCACTGCAACCTCCACCTCCCAGGTTCAAGCAATTCTCCTGCCTCAGCCTTCTGAGTAGCTGGGAGTACAGGTGTGTGCCACCATGCCCAGCTAATTTTTTTGTATTTCAGTTGAGACAGAGTTTCACCATGTTAGCGAGGATGGTCTTAATCTCCTGACCTTGCGATCCACCTGCCTCGGCCTCCCAAAGTGCTGGGATTACAGGTGTGAGCCACCACACCCAGCTGCCTCAGAGTGTTTTTTAACCTGATGACGCTTATCAAAACAGGAAGACATTTTTATCAGTAAATTTGGCTTTAGTATTTTTTAGGTGAATGTGTTTTTTCTCCCTGGTGGCAGAAGAAACACATTATCAGGTCACCTAAAAACCTAACCACGACAGAGTGTAAATTGGAGAACCAGGTGTGGTTTACTTTAGTCTACCAGGGACAATTATGTCGCTCTCTGTGTAACATAATAGTTTTGGTTTTCTGTTTGTTTGTTTGTTTGTTGATTCTTGCTCTGTCACCCAGGCTGGAGTGCAGTGGCATGATCTTTGGCTCACTGCAACCTCTGCCTCCCAGGTTCAAGTGGTCTCCTGCCTCAGCCTCCTGAGTAGCTGGGACTACATGTGTGCACCACCAAGTCCAGCTAATTTCTATATTTTTAATAGAGATGGGTTTCACCATGTTGGCCGGGCTGGTCTCGAACTCCTGACCTTGTGATCCTCCCGCCTTGCTCTCCCAAAGCCTGTAATCCCAGCACTTCAGGAGGCCGAGGTGGGAGGATCACTTGAGGCCAGGAGTTCAAGACCAGCCTGGGCAACATAGCAAGACCCCCATCTCTACAAAAAATTTTAAAAACCTAGCGGGGTGTGGTAGCATCCAAGTAGTCCCAGCTACTCAGTAGGCTAAAATACAAAATGACAAAAATATGAAATACTAAATTACTAAAAATACAAAATTAGCTGGGTGTGGCACATTCCTGCAATCCCAGCTACTGGGGAAGTTATAAGGCAGGAGAATTGCTTGAACCTGGGACGTCAAGGCTGCAGTGAGCTACAATCTTGTCACTGCACTCCAGCTGTGACAGAAGAGACCCTGTCTCAAAAAAAAAAAAAATCAGGTCAGTTGCGGTGGCTCACGCCTATAATTCTAGCACTTTGGGAGGCCAAGATGGGTGGATCACCTGAGGTCAGGAGTTCAAGACCAGCCTGGCCATCATGGTGAAACCCCATCTTTTAAAAAAAAAAACCATTTGCTGATTATTGAATAAAATGTATCTAAATGTAGTGAAATGATGGGGTAATAATTCACCAGGGTTTTACATTTCAGAGCTTGTTTTTACTAGTCTAAGACAACAAGTAGTGTTTATATTGAAATAGTTCAAATAAACTCCAGGTGAGAGTTTTCCTCTGTCATCTTGAATTCATTTCTTTTTCTTTTTTTTTTTTTTTTTTGAGATGGAGTCTTGCACTGTTGCCAGGCTGGAGTGCAGTGGTGTCATCTTGGCTTACTACAACCTCCGCCTCCCAGGTTCAAGCAATTCTGCCTCAGCCTCCTGAGTAGCTGCTACTACAGGTGCGTGCCATCACGCCCAGCTAATTTTTTGTATTTTTAGTAGAGACGGGGTTTCACTATGTTGGCCAGCCTGGTCTCCAACTCCTGACCTTGTGATCTGCCCCTCTTGGCCTCCCAAAGTGCTAGGATTACAGGCCTGAGCCACTGCACCTGGCCTTTTTTTATTTTTTGAGACAGAGTTTTGCTCTTCTTGCCCAGGCTGGAGTGCAATGGCATGATCTCAGCTCGTTGCAACCTCTGTCTCCTGGGTTCAAGCAATGCCCTTGCCTCAGCCTCCTGAATAGCTGGGATTACAGGCATGTGCCACCACACCCAGCCAATTTTGTATTTTTAGTAGAGACAGGGTTTCTCCATGTTTGTCAGGCAGGTCTTGAACTCCCGACCTCAGGTGATCTGCCTGCCTTGGCCTCCCAAAGTACTGGGATTACAGGAGTGAGCCACCTCACCCAGGTTTTTGTTTTTGTTTTTTTTGAGATGGAGTCTCACTCTGTTGCCCAGGTTGGAGTGGTACGATATCTGCTCACTGCAACCTCTGCCTCCCAGCTTCAAGCAATTCTCCTGCGTTGGCCTCCTGAGTAGCTGGAATTACAGGCACCTGCCATCACACTCGGCTATTTTTGTATTTATTTATTTTATTATTATTTTTTAAAGACGGGGTTTCCCCATGTTGGTCAGGCTGGTCTTGAACTCCTGACCTCAGGTGATCCACCCGCCTTGGCCCCAAAGTGCTTGGATTATAGGCATGAGCCACTACATCCAGACTTTTTTTTTTTTTTTTTTTAATAGAGAAGGGATTTCACGATGTCCACCCACCTCGGGCTTCCAAAGTGTTGGGATTACAGGCATGAGCCACTGTGCCCAGCCAATTTTTTAAAATATGAAATAGAGTCTCACTGTTTGCTTAGGCTGGTCTTAAACTTCTGGCCTCAATCAATCCTCCTGCCTCAGCCTCCCAAAGTGCTGTGATTACAGATGCCCAAACTAGCATTGCAATTTATTTATTTATTTAGTGACAAGGTCTCACTCTGTGGCTCAGGCTGGAGTGCAGTGGCATGATCTCTGCCCACTGCAACCTCCATCTCCTGGGTTCAAGTGATCCTCAACCGTCAGCCTCCCTAGTAGCTGGGATTACAGGCATGCGCCACTGCACCCAGCTACTTTTTGTATTTTAGCAGAGATGGGATTTTACTAGCCCAGGCTGGTCTTGAACTCCTGACCTCCAGTGATCTGACTGCCTCGGCCTCCCAAAGTGCTGGGGTTACAGGCATGAGCCACCACTCCTGGCAAAAATAAAATTTTTTTAAAGTAATTTTTTGGGGGCCAAGCGAGGTTGCTTACATCTATAATCCCAGCAGTTTGGGAGGCCAAGGTGGATGGATCACAAGGTCAGAAATTCGAGACCAGCCTGGCCAAGATGGCGAAACCCCATCTCTACTAAAAATACAAAAATTAGCCGGGCAGGCCGGGCGCGGTGGCTCACACCTGTAATCCAAGCACTTTGGAGGACAAGGTGGGCGGCTCACCTGAGGTCGGGAGTTCAAGACCAGCCTGACCAACATGGTGAAACCCCATCTTTTTAAAAAAAAAAAAAATATATATATATATATATGGCCAGGCGCAGCAGTGGGTGCCTGCAATCCGGGCTACTCAGGAGGCTGAGGCAGGAGAATCGCTTGAACCCGGGAGGCAGAGGTTGCAGTGAGCCAAGATTGCGCCACTGCATTCTAGCCTGGGCAACAGAGTGAGACTCTGTCTAAAAAAAAAACAGTGCATCTCACAAATCGAGGTGTCCTTGAAGTGGGGCAACTCATTTGAGACTAAAGCACTAAGTCCTGGGGCAATTTCTGGCTCTGATAGGCTGCAGCTGGTCAGGACTGTATTGGGGAAAAGGATGGGAAACACAGGTGGTGACCTGGTAACAGCCTTATCCCTGGAGACCAAGAGGTGGGTGGGGAGGGTGGGGGAGTGGGGGCAGTGTCCGGCAGAATGAAATTGAAGGAGTAGTTCCTCTTCTTGCCACGAGAGGGAGCGCCAAGGGGACGTCTTGATCGTATCAGTCAAGCGTGGAGTCAACACACAACATTTCCCAGTTTTATCTTGAGTCTCTCCTCCCGGGCACCGTGGTTCATGCATGAAATCACAGCACTTTGGGAGGCCAAGGTGGGCAGACCACCTGAAGTTAGGAGTTTGAGACCAGCCTGGCCAACATATAGTGAAATCCCATCTCTACTAATCATACAAAATTAGCCGAGCTTGGTGGCACATGTCTGTAATCCCAGCTACTCAGAAGGCTGAGACAGGAGAATCACTTGAACCCAGTAGGCAGAGGTTGCTGTGAGCCGAGATTACGTCATTGCACTCCAGCCTGGGCAACAAGAGTGAAACTGTCTCAAACAAGCAAACAAACAAACAAAAATAATCTCTCAAATATTACCACTCTGGGGGTCCCCCCATTGAATAACATTTTAACTCCAAGTTTTTTCTGAAAACAAATTATTCTGGCCAGCATGGTGGCTCATGACAGTAATCCCAACACTTAGGGAGGCCGATGCAGGCATATCACCTGAGGTCAGGAGTTTGAGACCAGCCTGGCTAACATGGTGAAACCCCATGTCTACTAAAGATACAAAATTAACCAGGTGTGGTGGTGCATGCCTGTAATCGCAGCTACTCAGGAGGCTAAGGCAGAAGAATCACTTGAACTCGGGAGACGGAGGTTGCAGTGAGCCGAGATCATGCCACTGCACTCCAGCCTGGGCCACAGAGTGACACTCTGTCTCAAAAATAAATAAATAAACAAAAAATAAAAATACGAAATTAGCCAGGCGTGGTGGTGACATAGCTACTCGGGAGGGTGGGGCAGGAGAATTGCTTGAACCCAGAAGGTGGAGGTTGCAGTGAGCCAAGATCGTACCACTGCACTCCAGCCTGAGTGACAGAGCAAGCCTCCATTTCAAAAAAAAAGTGATTTCTTCCAAGCAGATATGCAACAATATCGTGGCTTAGCAAGACAATGTTATGGAATAAGGAATAGGTTGCCAGATTTAGCAAAAAAAATTATTTTACTTCTTTTTTGTACAAATGGGGTCTCACTATGTTATGTTGTCCACGCTGGTCTTGAACTCCTGGACTCAAGTAATCCTCCAAGCTCAGCCTCTAAAGTGCTGGGGTTATAGGCATGAGCCACTACTCCCTGCCAGATTTAGTAAATAAAACAAGTGCCTAATTAAATATTAATTTCAGATAAACACAATTTTTTTTGCAGTGGTGCCGTCATAGCTCACTGCAGCCTCGAACTCTTGGTCTCAAATGATCCTCCTGCCTCAGCCTCTCAGACTGCTGGGATTATAGGCGTGAGCCCTGAGCCTGTCCAAAACACAAATAATTTTTTTGAGATGGGGTGTAGCTCTGTTGCCCAGGCTGGAGTGCAGGGGCACAGCTCCCTGGAATCTCTACCTCCTGGGCTCAAGCCATCCTCCCACCTCAAACCCCCAAGTAGCTCCCAAGTGCACACCACCACATCTAACTAACTTTTTAAAAAGTTTTTGTAGAGATGGGGTCTCACTATATTGTCCAAGATGATCTCAAACTCCTGAGCTCAAGCAATCCACCTACCTCGGCTTCCCAAAGTGCTGGGATTACAGGTGTGAGACACTGCATTTGGCCCTACAAATAATTTTCCATACAACTCCTATTATTTCCTGAGACCTAATTATAGTAAAGAAAAACAAACTCATTGTTTATCTCAAATTCAGACTAAATATTATCTGCTTCATCAGGCACTCCGAAAGGAGTGACACCTCCTTTAAGAGTTTTACAAACCAAAATATTTGCAGTGGCTGGGAGCGGTGGCTCAAGCCCATAATCCCAACACTTTAAGAGGCTGAGACAGCTGGATCACTTGAGGTCAGGAGTTCGAGACCAGCCTAGCAAACATGAGGAAACCCCATCTTTACTAAAAATACAAAAATTAGCCAGGCGTGATGGTGAGTGCCTGTAATTCCAGCTACTTGGAAGGCTGAGGCAGGAGCATCACTGGCACCCAGGAGGCGGAGGCTGCAGTGAATGGAGATTGCACTGCTGCACTCCAGGCTGAGTGACAGAGTGACTCCATCTCAAATGAAAAATAAAAAATAAGGCCTGGTGTGGTGGCTCACGCTTGTAATACAAGCACTTTGGAGGCCAAGGCGGGCGGATCACCTGAGGTCGGGAGTTCAAGACCAGCCTGACCAACATGGTGAAACCCCGTCTTTATTAAAAAAGAAGAAATTGAGAAAGATCCAAGATGGCCGATCGCTAACATCCCGGGATTGCAGCTCTCAGGGAAGGAGCGGAGAACTAGAGGACGCCACACTTTCAGACAAATTCAGGTCGCTCACGGAGCAGAAGATCCCCCAGTGGAGGAAACACACGGGTGGCCAGCGCGACTCTCATGGCCGGCGCAGCAGCTCTCGGAGCAGAGTAAACAGGTTCGGAGGACCCGCACGGCCCCCCAGCATGACACCAGAGCCCGGGGCAGCGGCTGTGACAGCACCTCAGTGCGGCAGCGCTCGGCTCAGAGTAAATGGGACCGGTTCCCCTTCTGACCGAGGTTTGGAGCCCCGGGAAGGCAGAGTCGCCTACTACGGATACAAGAAGGAAGCCAGACAGGAGAATCCTGGGCAGAAAAGCACCTTCAGTTTTAACGCCACTGCTCTGGCCAGGGGAACTAACAACCTGGACGCCCACTCAAGAGACCTAATCTGAAAGTTGGTAAATTCAAAGACGGCAGGAGGATAAATTTACAATGACGGGAAGAAACCAGGGTAAAAAAGCTGAGAATACTCAAAATCAGAACGCCTCTCCCTCTAAAGATGATCACAGTTCCACATCAACAATGGAACAAGGCTTGATGGAGAACAAGCGCCTCCTGATGACAGAATCACTCTTCAAGGAATGGATAATAACAAACTTCGGTGAGTTAAAAGAACACATTGTAGCCCAATGTAAAGAAACTAGGAACTTTGAAAAAAGGTTTGATGAAATCCTATTGAGAATAGACAACTTACAGAGGAGTATGAGTGAATTAATGGAACTGAAGAATACAATACAGGAACTCCGAGAAGTATGCACAGGTTTAAACACTCGAATTGTTCAAGCAGAAGAAAGGATATCAGAGGTCAAAGTCCAACTTAATGAAATAAAACGTGAAGAAAAGATTAGAGAAAAAAGGATAAAAAGGAATGAGCAAAGTCTCCAAGAAATGTGGGACTATGTGAAAAGACCAAATTTACATTTGATAGGTGTATCTGAATGCGACGGAGAGAATGAATCCAACCTGGAAAATACACTTCAGGATATTATTCAGGAAAATTTTCCTAAACTAACAAAGCAGGTCAACATTCAACCCCAGGTAATACAGAGAACACCACAAAGATATTCCTCAAGAAGAGCAACCCCAAGGCACATAATCGTTAGATTCACCAGGGTTGAAACGAAGGAGAAAATACTAAGGGCAGCCAGAGAGAAAGGTCATGTTACCCACAAAGGCAAGCCTATCAGACTTACAGCAGATCTCTCAGCAGAAACTCTACAAGCCAGAAGAGAATGGGGGCCAATATTCAACATCCTCAAAGAACAGAACCTTCAGCCCAGAATTTCATATCCAGCCAAACTAAGCTTCACAACTGAAGGAAAAATAAAATCTTTTATGAACAAGCAAGAACTCAGAGATTTTATTACCACCAGGCCTGCTTTACAAGAGCTTCTGAAAGAAGCATTACACACAGAAAGAAACAACCAGTATTAGCCTTTCTAAAAATACACCAAAAAGTAAAGAGCACCAACATAAAGAAGAATTTACACCAACAAATGGATAAAACAGCCAGTCAACATCAAATGGCAGTAAATTGACTAAATCAAATTTAAATTGACTAAATCCCCCAATCAAAAGACACAGCCAAAACCCAATGGCATGTTACATCCAGACCTGTTTCACATGCAAGGACACACAAAGACTCAAAACAAAGGGATGGAGAAAGATTTACCAACCAAATAGAGAGCAAAAATAAATAATAAATAAATAAAAAGCAGGAGTTGCAAATCTCATAGCAGATAAAATAGATTTTAAAGCAACAAAGATACAGTGGTAAAAGGATCAATGCAACAACAAGAGCTAACGATCCTAACACCCAGATACATAGAGACTTAGACTCAATGAGACAGAAAATTAATAAGGATATCAAGGACTCGAACTCAGATCCGGAACAAGTAAACTTAATAAATATTTATAGAGCTCTCTACTTCAAATACACAAAATATACGTTCTTGTCAATACCACATCACACCTACCCATAAGTTTAAATGAAACATTGATTGGCCATTATTAATACCCAATTTTTTTCAAAATAAAGCAATATTTCCATTTACTCTCCCTCTTTCTCTTCCTCTTTCTTCCTCTCCTTTACTTATTTTTTTTTTCTTTCCTTCTCTCAAAAAAAAAAGAAATCAACTTGTAAGCCTCTAGATCCAGGTCGGCAATGTCTCTCTCATTGCTTGATTTCCTTCCTTCCCTTCCCTCCCTCCCTCCCCGCTTCCTCCCTTCCTTCCTTCCTTCATCCCTTCCTTCCTCCCTACCATCCTTCTTCCCTCCCTTCCTGCCTTCCTCTCCCCCCCCCAAAAAAAAGAAGAAATTAAAAAATAAAAATAAAATGCAGTGTTCTCTATCATGGCACCCATTCTAGTGTGCATGAGTACAGACATCCCAGATTATTTTTTGAGGAGACGTGTGGCCCTCCACAGAACAGCCCTGACCAGAAGTGGAATGATTCCCAGCTTCTGGCTTCCTCTTTTCATGAGGAGATGGGGCGCTGCCGGGCTTTGCTGGTGCAGAGCGTGTGGCTGTGTGCTTGAGCTATGAAACAGTCTTCTGCTCCTTCTGGTCAGCAGAAGGACTTTTCCTCTGGGAAGTTTGGTGAGAGCAACAATACTGTCAAGGATTATCTGAAGAATGTCTTTTTTGGGCCGGGCGCGGTGGCTCACGCCTGTAATCCCAGCACTTTGGGAGGCCGAGGCGGGTGGATCACGAGGTCAGGAGTTCAAGATCAGCCTAGTCATCATAGTGAAACCCTGTCTCTACTAAAAATACAAAAATTAGCCAGGTGTGGTGGCACATGCCTATAATCCCAGCTTCTCAGGAGGCTGAGGCAGGAGAATCACTTGAACCCGGGAGGCAGAGGTTGCCATGAGCAGAGACCGCCATTGCACTTTACCCTGGGTGACAGAGTGAAACTCTGTCTCAAAAGAAAAAAAAAAAAAGCCTTTTTTTTAGGTCAGTGATTACCACCCATTTTAGTGACAAAGCCAATTCAGAAAAAAGTAACCTGTTACCAAAATTCTTTAAAAGACGTGATCTCTTTTATCAGGAAACGTAATATCAACATCTTTGCTCAAGCATGCTTCTCTTATTTTCCCAAATGCTGAAGGATTTCATTATTTTGGTAAGCTTTCAGGAACAACATCACACACGTACATGCCCTGGTGTTATCGAATGTAACGCTGCACCTTTTCCCACTGTTTTTGGTCCCAGAAAGCATTTTTGGAGCCAGTCATTTGGTTTTTCCTTAATTGACCCTGGAGTTTTATCTCTTTTCATTCGGGTGGAAAAACCATATGATTAAGTTCCTTTTTTTTTTTTTCTTTATTCTTTTTCTCTTGCTCTCTCGCTCTCTCTCTCTCTCTTTTTTTTTTTTTTTTTTTTTAGACAATCTCACTCTGTCACCCAGGTTGGAGTGCAGTGGTGCAGTCATAGCTCATTGCAGCCTCAACCTCCTGGGCTTAAGTGATCCTTCTACCTCAGCCTCCTGAGTAGCTGGGACTACAGGTGTGTGCCACCATGACTGGCTAATTATTTTATTTTATTTTTGAGATGGAGTTTCACTCTTGTTGCCCAGGCGGGAGTGCAGTGGCACAATCTCAGCTCACTGCAACCTCCGCCTCCTCCTGGGTTCAAGCAATTCTCCTGTCTCAGTCTCCCAAGTAGCTGGGACTACAGGCATGCACCACCATGCCCAGCTAAATTTGTATTTTTTTTTAGTATAGACGGGTTCACTGTGTTGGTCAGGCTGGTCTTGAACTCCTAATCTCAGGTGATACACCCCCACCCCCTCGGCCTCCGAGTGCTGGGATTACAGGCGTGTACTTTTTTTTTGTAGAGATGGGGTCTCATTATGCTGCTCAAGCTAGTCTTGAACTCTTGGGCCCAAAGAGATCCTCCCACCTCAGCCTCTGTAGCTATGTTCATAGAGTGTCCTGACCTGAAGGGTACAGCTCAATGAAACTGCATGTGTATATACCTGTGTAACCACCACCTACCTCAAGATCTAGAACTTTCTTGCACTCTAGCAAGTTCCTCTGTGCTCCTTCATACATAATACTTCCATCAGAAGCAACCGCTATTCTGATTTCTTTTTTTGAGATGGAGTCTTGCTCTGTTGCCCATGCTGGAGTGCAGTGGCACAATCTCAGCTCACTGCAACCTCCACTTCCCAGGTTCAAGCTATTTTCCTACTTCAGCCTTCTGAGTAGCTGGGATTATAAATGTGTTCCACCATACCCAGCTAATTTTTGTATTTTATTAGAGACAGGATTTCACCATGTTGGCCAGGTTGGTCTCAAACTCCTGAACTCAAGTGATCTGCCTGCCTCGGCCTCCCACAGTGCTGGGATTACAGGCATGAGCTACTGTGTTCAGCCACTATTCTGACTTCTACCACTGGGGATTAGTTATGCTTGTTCCTAAATTGCATATAATTGGAATCACGCAGTATGACACATACTTGTTGAAAAAATTCTATAAGATTCATTTGTGTTGTTGCACATATCAGTAATTCATTATTTTTTAGTGCTGCATTGTATTCCATTATAGGACTATGCTACAATCAATCAATCTTCCTGAGGCCAGACATTTACGTTCTGTATCTCGGCTCTTGTATCTTCTGTATCTTGGCGTATAGACCTTTTACAAGTGCCATGCTCTGCATATGCCTTGAGCCCTCATTTCTGTTAGGTCTATACCTAGGATCTTGATGGTTGGGTCCAAATGTAGGCATATGTTTAGCTTTCATCTTTTCTGCCAGTTTTCTTTTTTTAATTCTTAGTTTTAGGACTAGAGATGAGCTTTCACTATGTTTTGCAGGCTGGTCTCAAGCTCCTGAGCTCAAGTGATCCTCTTACCTCAGCCTCCCAAAGTGCTGGGATTACCAGGCATGAGCCATGGCGCTGGCTTTTTTTTTTCTTTTTGAAACAGAGTCTCACTCTGCTGCCCAGGCTGGAGTGTACTTGTGCGAGCTCAGCTCACTGCAACCTCCGCCTCCTGAATTAAAGTGATGCTCCTGCCTCAGCCTCCTAAGTAGCTGGGACTACGGGCACACGCCACCATGCCTAGTTAAGTTTTGTATTTCCGGTACAGATGGGGTTTTGCTGTGTTGGCCATTCTGAGGCAGAAGCATTGCTTGAACCTGGGAGGCAGAGGTTGCAGTGAGCAGAAATTGAGCCACTGCACCCAGCCTGGGTGACAGAGGGATACTCCATTTTTAAAAAATGCTGGGATTATAGGCATGAGCCTCGGCACCCAGCTGCCACTCACTTTCAAATACAAGATTTTCACCAGCTTTTTTCATTTTTTGGCTGCAGGAATAGCTAGTGTGAATTTGTATTCATATGAATGAATATGAATATTTCATATGAACATGAACTTTTATTCATAAATAAACATCAATACTTATTTTCACATATGTACATTAGCTGTTCCACAAACCATCCCTCTGCCCCTATCCACAATGCCCAATTTCCATTTATTTATTTATTTTTGAGACACACTCTCCTTCTGTCACCCAGGCTGAAGTACAGTGGTATGATCTCAGCTCACTGCAACCTCCGCTTCCCGAGTTCAAGCAATTCTTGTGAGTCAGCCTCGTGAGTAGCTGGGGCTACAGGTGCCCACCACCACGCCCGGCTAATTTTTGTATTTTTTGTAGAGATGGGGTTTGAACATGTGGGCCAGGCTGATTTCGAACCTCTGGCCACCTTGTGATCTGCCCACCTTGGCTGGAATTACGAAGTGCTGGAATTACAGGCATGAGCCACTGTACCCAGCCCTTGTTTTGTTTTTAGATACTAGGTCGCCTGGGCTGAAGTGCAGTAACATGATCATAGCTAACTGCAGCCTTGAACTCCTGGGCTCAAGCAATCGTGAATCCTTAAAATCAGAGAACCTTTCCTAATTTTTGTCAGAGGAAAGATATAAATAGAGAAAATGGTTCAGCAAAAAAGGAGAAGCAAAGAAGCTCTAAAGACGGAGGAAGGGGAACAGGAGCCAAGGAATAAGCAAGCTCTAGAGCCTGGAAAGGCTCTCTCCTAGAGCATCCCAGAAAGTCCACGGACACCTTGATTTTAGCCCAGCAAGACCCGTGGGCTTGACTTCTTTTTTTTTTTTTTAAGGCAGAGTCTCACGCTGTCCCTAGGCTGGAGTGCAGTGATGTGATCTTGGCTCACTGCAACCTCTGCCTCCCAGGTTCAAGTGATCCTCCTGCATTAGCCTCCCGAGTAGCTGGGATTACAGGCACCTGCCACCACACCCGGCTAGTTTTTGTATTTTTAGTAGAGATGGAGTTTCACTGTGTTGGCCAGGCTGGTCTCGAACTCCTCATCTCAAGTGATCCACTGCCTCGGGCTCCCAAAGTGCTGGGATGGATTACAAACATGAGCCACCACACCCCACCCCATGCCAGACTTCGAATCTTTGAAACTGTAAAATAACAAGTTGGTGGTGGTGTTTTAATCCACTAAGTGTATGGTAATTTATTACATCAGCATGGAAAACTAATAAACTATTTTACATATCATTTCTCCTTCCACTAGTCAGACCAGCAGAGAACTGTGTATGTATCGCCTTTCTTACCCAGAGGCACCACTGCGTATCCTTATTTTATTGACTGTGGTTTGTTTACAGTGTCATAGGCTGAAATTAAGCAGCACTATAAAAATCAACCTTAGGGCTGGGCGCAGTGGCTCACGCCTATAATCCCAGCACTTTGGGAGGCCAAGACAGGTAGATCACCTGAGGTCAGAAGTTTGAGACCAGCCTGACCAACATGATGAAAACCTGTCTCTACTAAAAATACAAAATTAGCCAGGTGTGGTGGTGTTCGCCTATAATCCCAGCTACGTGGGAGGCTGAGGCAGGAGAATCACTTGAACACAGGAGGTGGAGGTTGCAGTGAGCTGAGATCACACCACTGCACTCCAGCCTGGGCTAAAAGAGAGAAACTCCATCTCAAAAAATATATATATTTTGGTTTCTTTAGGTGATTTTTATTTTAGGAAATGAAAAAAAAAATTAAAAAATTTAAAAAATCTTATGAAACTATTTGCTGCTTTTGACGTAATGAAGTTTGTTTTGTTTTGGTTTTTTTTTTGTTGTTTGTTTCTTTTCTGAGACGAAGTTTCACTCTTGTTGCCCAGGCTGGAGTGCAGTGGAACGATCTGGGCTCATGGAAACCTCTGCCTCCCCAGTTCAAATGATTCACAGTTCTCCTGCCTCCTCCAAGTGGCTGGGATTACAGGCATGCGCCACCACACCCAGATAATTTTGTATTTTTTTTTAGTAGAGACAGGGTTTTCCATGTTGGTCAGGCTGGTCTTGAACTCCTGACCTCAGGTGACTTGCCTGCCTTGGCCTCCCAAAGTTCTGGGATTACAGGAGTGAGCCACTACGCCCAGCCATAACGACGCTGTTAAGGAAAATTTTATTATACCCAAGTAAAGAGACATGAGCTCCCTACGTGTGTTGCGCAGACTGAACTCGAACTCTTGGGCCCAAGGGATGGCCCGACCTCAGCCTCCAGAGTAGCAGGGACTACAGATGTGCACCGGCACACCTGGCTCCGAAGAGAAATTTACTTTCTGTCCTTGAACCTGGAAGACAGAGACTCCTGCGTGGGTTTCCCTCCTTACCTTGGCTGCTAGTTACAATCAAGGGCATCCTAGAGTGATGAAGCTTCCAGAATCACCTGGGCAGCTTTTGCAAACTGCACTTGCTCCCTTAGAAACTCCAGTCTGTCTCCCTAGAGGAAAATGTTCTCCTTCCTCCCACATGATCCATTGCTTTCTCGAGCCTCTGCACTGTTTATTTTTTAATTTTTATTTATTTATTTTTGAGACAGAGTTTCACTCTTGTTCCCAGGCTAGAGTTCAATGGTGCAATCTCAGCTCACTGCAACCTCCGCCTCTCAAATTCAAGCGATTCTCCTGGCTTAGCCTCTCAAGTAGCTGAGGTTACAGGCACCTACCACCACACCCAGTTAATTTTTTGTATTTTTAGTAGAGATGGGGGTTCTCCATGTTGGCCAGGCTGGTCTCAAACTCCTGACCTGAGGTGATACACCTGCCTTGGCCTCCCAAAGTGCTGGGATTACAGGCGGGAGCCACCACGTCTGAGCAACCTCTTCGCTATTTAGAAGAGCAAGCCCTACTTCTCATATCTGTTGGGTTGGGGAAAGGGTTAAGAATCACTGTCTTGGCCTGGCGAGGTAGCTCACGCCTATAATCCCAGCACTTTGGGAGGCGAGGTAGGTGGATCACGAGGTCAAGAGATGGAGACCATCCTTGTCAACAAGATGAAACACCGTCTCTACTAAAAATACAAAAATTTGCTGGGCATGGTGGTGCGCGCCTGTAATCCCAGCACTTTGGGATGCCGAGGCATGTGGATCACTTGAGGCCAGGAGTTCAAGACTAGCCTGGCCAACATGGTGAAACCCTGTCTCTAAAAAATAAAAAAATAAAAAAATAAAAACGCCTGGTGACAGGCGCCAGCAGGCTGAAGCCTGAGAATTGCTTGAACCCAGGAGGCGGAGATCCCACCACTGCACTCTAGCCTGGGGACAGAGTGAGACTCTGTCTAAAAAAAAAAGAAAGAAACCCATCTCTACTAAAAATATAAAAATTGTCCAGGTGTGGTGGCAGGTACCTGTAATCCCAGCTACTCAAGAGGCTGAAGGAAGAGAATTGTTTGAACCTGGGAAGCAGAGGTTTCAGTGAGCCGGATTGCATCATTGCACTCCAGCCTGGGCAACAAGAGCAAAATTCTGTCTCAAGAAAAAAAGAATGCTATTTACATTAGCATATAATGCACTTACTGTTTCTTAAGTGAATTAATAAGTATTTTAAGTGATTCTCAGTTTTAATGTGAGCAAATATTGATAGGTATAACCTACATAAGCAAAAGCTCTTTGAATTCCTCAATAAAATTGAAGTGTAGCCAGGCGCGGTGGCTCACACCTATAATCCCGCACTTTGGGAGGCGGAGGCCAGTAGATCACCTGAGGTCAGGAGTTCAAGATCAGCCTGACCAACTTGAAGAAACCCTGTCTCTACTAAAAATACAAAAATTAGCCAGGCACGGTGGCGCATGCCTGTAATTCCAGCTACTCAGGAGGCTGAGGCAGGAGAATCACTTGAACCCGGGAGGCCGAGGTTGCGGTGAGCCGAGATCATGCCATTGCACTACAGCCTGGGCAACAAGAGCGAAACTCCGTCTCAAAATAAATAAATAAATAAATAGGGCTGGGCGCGGTGACTCACACCTATAATCCCAGCACTTTGGGAGACCGAGGCAGGCAGATCATATGGTCAGGAGTTCGAGACTCATCTGGCCAACATAGTGAAACCCCATCTCTACTGAAAATACAAAAAATTAGCTGGGTGTGGTGGCATGTGCCTGTAATCCCAGCTACTCAGGAGGCTGAGGCAGGAGAACTGCATGAACCCAGGAGGCGGAGGTTGCAGTGAGCCAAGATCAGGCCATTGCACTCCAGCCCAGGCGACAGTGCAAGATGCCATCTCAAAAATAAATAAATAAATAAAATTGAAGTGTAAGGGGATCCTAAAACCAAAATGCTTGTTTATTGATGTATGTATTTATCTCAGACAGGGTCTTGCTCTGTCACCCAGGCTGGAGTGCAGTGATGCAATCAATCATAGCTCACTATAACCTCAAATTCCTGGGCTCAAGCAATCCTTGGACCTCAGCCTCCTGGGCAGCTGGGACTACAGGTACACACGACCACACACAGGATCTCGCTATGCTGCCCAGGTTGGTCTTGAACTCCTGGCCTCCAGCAATCCTCCCATGTTGGTCTCCCAAAGTGCTGATACACGCTTGAGCCACTGCACCTGGTCCCAAAATGTTTATTAACCACTGAATTGGAGGAAGCGCTCCATCAGTGAGGGTCTTCAGGGCATTCTTGTTTGGCATTCATGACACCCACACTCTTCTTTCCTACCTTTGCCCATTACCTTATTTTTCTGAGTTTTTGTTAAATGATTGGTTCCTTATCCTTTGAGGGGAAAATAGCTCCCCAAGCAGCAAGTTAAACAAATGGCCGAGGAGATTCTGTTTATTTATATTCATAGTATATTTATATTTACATTTTTTGAGATGGAGTTTCACTTTTGTTGCCCAGGCTGGAGTGCAATCGCACAATCTCGGCTCACAGCAACCTCCTCCTCCTGGGTTCAAGTGATTCTCCTGCCTCAGCCACCCGAGTAGCTGGGATTACAGGCATGAGCCACCACATCTGGCTGATTTTGTATTTTTAGTAGAGACAGGGTTTCTCCATGTTGGTCAGGCTGGTCTCGAACTCCCGGCCTCAGGTGATCCATGCCCCTCCTCGGCCTCCTAAAGTGCTAGGATTACAGGTGTGAGTCACCATGCCTGGCAGGAGACTCTAACTGTTAACAAGCCTGAAATTAAAACTCAATTTACCTCCACCATCTCCTGTGGACAAGCTAAGGCAAGCAGGATTCTCAGTTGAGTCCAGTCTGTTGTTGGGCGGCTGGATTTGCATTTTCCCTCTTCCTTCTCACTTCTCATTTTCCCTCACTCTTGCCACCCTGGAACTGCACCTCCCAATCAAGCACAAAAATGCAGGCTTTGCCTAGGCCTGTTTTCTAGGGCAACTAGACTCATAGATCAATATTATTATTAGCTGATATTATTGGTAAGAAGATAGATATGTGTGTATGAATATTCTTGGTTGACCCTGCATTTCTGCTCTCCACCCCGATTTGTTCCCCAAGAATGAACTTTACGGAGTACATAACGGGCTCCATTGCACTCAGGCCTCTGGGAGATTTCAAACAATGAGAAGAGCTGGCGAGGATCAGAGGATGGGAGGATCCCAGGACTTTTGGAAGGCTGAGGCAGCAAGATAGCTTGAGACAGGAGTTTGAGACCAGCCTGGGCAGCATAGCAAGACCCCATCTCCATAAAAATAAAAAACTTAAGCCCAGGAATTCAAGGTTACAGTGAGCTATAATTACACCACTGCACTCCAGTCTAGGTGACATAGTGAGAACACATCTCTAGGCTGGGCATGGTGGCTCACGCCCATAATCCAAGCACTTTGAAGGCCAAGGTGGGCAGATCACCTGAGGTTGGGAGTTCAAGACCAGCCCCTGACCAACATGGTGAAACCCCCTCTTAAAAAAAAAAAAAATACAGAACGTGTCTCTAAAAATTTTTAATTGGTTTAATTAAAAATAAAATAGGATTAGAGGAGAGTGAGATGGGGATTTTTCTTTTGCAGCTCCCTCTCTGCTGTTAAAGGCTGCATTTCTCTATTGAAGGCCACGGCTCCTAACAGCTTACTCTCCCACAGCTGCAGCTCTTGCTGGTTTCCAGTAACTACTCTCTCTCTCTCTGCCTCTTCAGGCCAGCAGGTAGCAAGGGCTCTCCATTATTGCTGGCCCCAGGGTGTGTTATCATTTGGTTTCCTTTTTTTTTGTTGAGACGGAGTTTTGCTCTTGTCACCCAGGCTGGAGTGCAAGGGCACAATCTTGGCTTGCTGCAACCTCCACCTCCTGGGTTCAAGCAATTCTCCTGCCTCAGCCTCCCTACTAGCTGGGATTACAGGTGCGTGCCACCACGCCCATCTAATTTTTGTATTTTTGGTAGAGACAGGGTTTCGCCATGTTAGCCAGGCTGGTCTTGAACTCCTGACCTCAGGTGATCTGCCCACCTCAGCCTCCCAAAGTGCTGGGAGGACCCGTGCCTGGACTCTTGGGTTTCCCTTGACCCTGCCTACACCTCTATAAATAGTTTCTTCCTTAAACTCTCCTCAATTCCTCTTTGAAGAGTCATATATGTTTCTTTCTTTCCTTTCTTTTTTGTTATTGTTGAGACAGGGTCTTGCTTTGTCACGCAGGCTGGAGTGCAGTGGCACAATCATAGCTCACTACAACCTCGACCTCCTGGGCTCAAGCAATCCTCCCATGTCATCTCCTGAGTAGCTGGGACGGGACTACAGGCATGTACCACCATGCCCTGCAATGAATAATTTTTGTATTTTTTGTAGAGATGGGGTCTTGCTATGTTGCCCAGGCTGGTCTTGAGACGGGAGTTTCAACTCCCATCAGGTCTTGAACTCTTAGCCTCAAGTAATCCTTCAGCCTCAGTCTCCCAGAGTGTTGGGATCACAGGAGTGAGCCACCATGCTGGGCCAGGTCATATGTCTGTTAAACGGGCTCCTACTGATACACATCGAGAGGTTGGGTGACTTTCCCATAGTCACACAGAGTAAGTGACAGGGCAGCTGAGAGCATTGTCACTGGAACACAGAACACGGTGGAGGTTTTTTGTCAGCCTCGGCAGCCTGCCCGGCCCCCTCCCAGGTCCCTATGGCCTGCCCAACCTGCCGGAATCTGTGATCCTTTTGTTGGGATGGGATTGAATTCCCTAGGGCTCCTGTCCCAGACCTGGCCAACAGCTCCAGTAACCAGAGCTGTGTGAGAAGAAAAGGCCAAGCCCCTGGGGCAGCCGCACCCCAAACAGAGGTGAGGTCTCCGGTGAGTCATGCCCGTGAGGGTTCACTTACCTGTCCTATGGGCCACTGCTCACCTTGGACCCACTCAGCCCCTGGCGGTCCTCCTCTTTTGGCCTTTGCCTACAGTGTTCTTCATCCCTCCCAACAGGTGTCCTGGAGCTTGGACACCTGTCCCCCACCCCCACCTGGGCTTCCAGAGACTGAGATGTGCGCAGGGCTCTGGGTGGGGCCTTCAGGCTCCCCAGCTTCTCCCTTCCAGCCCAAGATCCTCTCAGATTCCCAGAGATGGGCTCTAGCCAGGGAGGGTGGGGCTGCCCCTGGGACCATCGGGAGTCACGGGCTGCCTGGGCAGGGACAGAGCCCTGCAGGAAGCAGCTCTTCACTCGGCTCTGCCTCCACTGACTCCAGCCCCATGGCCCAGCACCTGCTCCTCCCCCTTGTGATGCTTGGTAATCTCAGGGGACAGGGGTGACTGCATAGAGCCTGGGTCCTAGCATCTGGGGGGCTGGAGAGCAGGATTCCTGGGCTCTGTGTGGGGAGCAGGGTGTCAGAGGGAAGAAAGTGAGGCAGCAAAAGAGGAGGGTGTATCAGAGGAGGGAGAGGGAGTCCTGGGTACCCTGGGAAGATGAGGCTGGGAGGAGGGAGTCAGGGAAGGCACATGCAGAGTACCAGTTCCCAGCCTCTTCCTGCCCGCCTCTGTCTTCCCAGGCATCAGTCCCATCCCAGGAGCCTTCCAGGACTCAGGTAAGGCAGCTGGACTGGGGGAAAGTCACATGCAGAGGCAGAAAAGACAGGAGGACTGGCACAAATGCTGGCAGGGGGTGCTAAATGGACAGGGAATTGGGAAGATAGGGTCGGACTTGGAAAGCAGGAAGTGGGGCTGGGCAGTGCAGGCCTGGAAGTCACAAGTGTCCTCCTCTCTTTACTCTCTGGCTCCAGCTCTCAGTCCTACCCAGGAAGAACCTGAAGATCTGGGTAAGAAAGAGGCCTTGGCGCTCTCAGACCTTAAAGGAGGCTAAGGCTGGTCAGGGCATGAGAGGGAGGTGGAAAAGACCAGAAACGTAGAAGAGCCTGGGTCCTTGGTGTTCTTTGTTCAGAGCGGCAAACGATATCGATATCGGGTGGAGGACGGGCTTTATCCTGAGTTACGTGGGCTTCTGAAGTGGGGGACCCGAGGCAGGCTTTGGCTTCCAAGGCTCTCCATTGCAGACTGCGGGCGCCCTGAGCCCTCGGCCCGCATCGTGGGGGGCTCAGATGCGCAGCTGGGCACCTGGCCTTGGCAGGTGAGCCTGCACCATGGGGGCAGCCACATCTGCGGGGGCTCCCTCATCGCCCCCTCCTGGGTCCTCTCCGCTGCTCACTGCTTCATAACGTGAGTGAGTATTCGCCCCGGCCCTGGCCCCTCTCCACCAAAGGCCAGCCCCGCCCCCGCAGTTGTTCCCCTCCTGCCGCCCCACTTCCGCACTCGTGGATAATTTGAAGCCGAGCTATCCCCAAAGCGAGGTGCTCTTCGAGGCATCATGGTTCTGAGTGGGGCGATGCCACCGGACTGGTCCCACCATCCCGCTGAATATCCCGGTCTGAATCCCATCTTTCCAATGCTCTCCCCCACCGCCCCCCCACCACCATCTCCAGATCGGATTTGCCCTTCCCCTTTGAGGTGTATCAGCCCCAAATCTGGATCGGACTCCACCTGCCCTCCTGGCTCTGAGCCCCGGCCCCCCAACGAGGGTCTGCCCCCTCTATACGGTCGACCTAACCTTCTCCCGCCCCGGCCGGGCGCAGGAACGGGACGCTGGAGCCGGCGGCCGAGTGGTCGGTACTGCTGGGCGTGCACTCCCAGGACGGGCCCCTGGACGGCGCGCACGCCCGAGCAGTGGCAGCCATCGTGGTGCCGGCCAACTACAGCCAAGTGGAGCTGGGCGCCGACCTGGCCCTGCTGCGCCTGGCCTCACCCGCCAGTCTGGGCCCCGCCGTGCGGCCCGTCTGCCTGCCCCGCGCCTCACACCGCTTCGTGCACGGCACCGCCTGCTGGGCCACAGGCTGGGGAGACGTCCAGGAGGCAGGTGAGTGGGACGGGACAGGAAGGGGGCTTCGGGCAGGCGGGGCCTCGGGAGGTGGGGTCCCTAGGGCGGGGCCTCGGGAGGTGAGGTTCCCAGAGAGGGGGGACCTCGGGAGGTGGGACCCTCGAGCGGAGCCCCATGGGGAGCCTTGGAAAGTAGGTTTCTGCGGGTCGGTAGGTGACTCCCACCGATCTCCATCTTGCCTCCTCCCCTCAAGGATTCTCAAACTAAGACCACGGAATCACCCACATGCACCCCATTCCCTCACCTTCCAGTTTTTTCTTTCCTGGATTTAGAATCCGACTAGGGTTCCCATCCCAACTCTGCCATGTCAGACAAAGCACTTCACCCAGTATATTTCCTCCTCTGTAACACGAGGAAAATGGCCATGCCCACTTCAAGGGGTGGTGGATTAAATGAGAAAAATCCATGTAAAGTTCACGTACAGTGCCTGGTATAGCAGTAACCAACGCACTTGAGATATTTCACCTCAGGTAATCTATGGTAAAGCACTAAAGCCCAGCGTTGGGCTGTAATAGACGTTCAGCAAATGCCAGTCTGTGCCTCCCTCCCTCCGCCTTCCTCCCATCCCATCCACCCCCACTCATCTCTCTGCTCCCTACCTCCTCTCTTCTCCCTACCCACCCTCATTCCTTCAGCCATTTTTTAACACAGGATATCTCTTGAGCACCTTCTACGTGCCAGGCACTGTGTTAGGCATTAGAGAGACACCAGTGAACATAAAAAGCCAAAATCCGGCCTTTTCAGAGTTTACATCCTAGCAGACAGACAAGCAACAAATTCAATAAATAAGCACACATTATGTTAGAAGGCGGGGGGAACAGACCACTTCTCCACCCCCATCATCCCCATCACCCGAGCTTGCCATGCTCCCAGGACCCCCAACAAATATTCCAAATCGGCCCTGGTCAGACTTGTGCCCATGCTAGAAGCTTCAGGGAAGTTGGGGATTGTCCCAGAGCACCCTACCAGCTCCAGGGACACCCAGGACAATCCCCAACTTCCCTGGTGAGCCCCAAATACAGCTTCAGCTGTCACGTGACCTCAGATTCTGAGTGAGCTGGGGAAGGAGTTCTGTCTGTACTTCCCCCTACCTCCTACTTCTTTCTGGATCCTGAAGCTGTTTCAATCAAAAGCAGGATGGGGCTGTGGTACCAGGTTTAGACAGTGGGATCCATTCTTTTTCTTGGTGAGATCAGAGCTGACCTTGAATGTTTATCAGTAATGAACAACATTCAGGGGAAGAGGCTGGCCAGAAGGCTGCATTAGTTATCCAGACCCACAGCTATGCAGCCTCAACTAAAGCAGTTGGTGAGAATGCCAAGAAGTCACAGATTTTCACTAATTGGGAACTGACTGGGGGAGAGGAGTTGAGAGAGGAGGCAGGGATGACACCGTGATTCCATGCTTAGCAACTCACGACAGGGCTACATGGCGTCCATATGGCATCTTTGTGAAAAGGGTAACCTCTGGACCAACACAACTCCACGTGTGGGCTCAGAACTTAATGATTTTAGTGCCTACATTTCATCCAGTGTTGCAGTGCACAACCTGCACAACCATGCACGGTAGCTCTCACTAGGAGTTCGTGGAACCATTCCTGAGATGAAGAAGTAGAAAGAGGTCGGGTATGGTGGCTCATGCCTGTAATCCCAGCACTTTGGGAGGCCAAGGCAGGCGCATCACCTGAGGTCAGGAGATCGAGACCATCCTGGCTAACACAGTGAAATCCCATCTCTACTAAAGATACAAAAAATTTGCTGGGCATGGTGGCACATGCCTGTAGTCCCAGCTACTCGGGAGGGTGATGAAGGGGAATCACTTGAACCCAGGAGGCGGAGGTTGCAGTGAGCCGAGATCGCGCCACTGCACTCCAGTCTGGGCAACAGAACGAGACTCTGCCTCAAAAAAAAAAAGTAGAAAGAACAGATAGGAGCAGGAGGAGACGTGGTGAATGTGGTGGGCTGAGGAGCTATGCGGCATCTAGCTGATGTCCAAGAAGCAGCTGGAGGGGGCAAACCTGAGCCCTGGGAGCTGGGGACTCCATACCTGCCTCACAGCACCTGCTCTCTGGTTCTGCCCCAGATCCTCTGCCTCTCCCCTGGGTGCTACAGGAAGTGGAGCTAAGGCTGCTGGGCAAGGCTGCCTGTCAGTGTCTCTACAGCCGGCCCGGTCCCTTCAACCTCACTCTCCAGCTATTGCCAGGGATGCTGTGTGCTGGTTACCCGGAGGGCCGCAGGGACACTTGCCAGGTGAGGGGAGACCCCTGCATCTACCTGGCAGGGCCAGAGTCCTAACCAGTGAGAAATAGATAAATGCCATCTCTCCAAACCTCAGCAAAAGGAGGGCAAGATTGCTAATGGATGGGGTCGTTTGTCTGTTTTGAGACAGAGCCTCGCTTTGTCGCCCAGGCTGGACTGCAGTGGCACAATCTCAGCTCACTGCTCACTGCAACCTCCACCTCCCAAGCTCAAGTGACTCTTGTGCTTCAGCCTCCCGAGTAGCTGAGATTACAGGCATTCGCCACCACAGCCGGCTAATTTTGTATGCACTTGTGCCCAGCCAAGTGAATTGATTGATTGAGATGGAGTTTTGCTCTTGTCACCCAGGCTGGAGTGCAATGGCACGATCTCAGCTCACTGCAACCTCCACCTCCCGAATTCAAGCAATTCTCCTGCCTCAGCCTACTAAGAAGCTGGGATTACAGGTGTGAGCCACCGTGTCCGGCCAAGCCTGAATGAATTTTAAAACCAAAGGCAGCATAGCCAGGAGCAGTGGCTCATGGCTTCTAATCCCAGCTAATCAGAAAATTGAGGCTGGAGGATCACTTGAGCCCGGAAGTCTGAGACCAGCCTGAGCAACATAAAGATACCTCGTCTGGAACAAAGAGAAAAAGAAAAGAAGTTAGGTGCAGTGGCTTACACCTGTAATCCTAGCACTTTGGGAGGCTGAGACAGGCGGATTACTTGAGGTCGGGAGTTTGAGACCAGCCTGGACAATATGGTGAAAACCCATCTCCACTAAAAATAGAAAAATGAGCTGGCTGTGGTGGTGCACACCTGTAGTCCCAGGTACTCAGGAGGCTGAGGCAGGAGAATCACTTGAACCCAGGAGGCAGAGGTTGCAGTGAGCCGAGATTGCGCCACTGCATTCCAGCCTGGGCAACAGAGCAAGACTTCGTCTCAAAAAAGAAAAGAAAAAGGAAGGGAAGGAAAGAAGAAAGGAAGGGAGAGAGGGAAATTATTTGAACTAGACACTGGACAAGAATCACTTGGCTCTGATGATGCCTGCAGCGTTCTCTTGCATGGCCTTGAATGGACTTGCCTGGTGCTCTTGGCTCTGGCTGCCATCAGCCTTCTGCTTACAGGGCTTTCTTCCGTTTATAGAGCCCCAGGAAATGCAGAGGACAAGGCCCAGCCAAGGAGGGTTTCTAGGAGAAGGGACAAAGTGGCTGTATGTTGGGCCCAAAGGAGGTGCAGGACCTTTTTGAGTAGGCCAGTATAAACGGGTGGGTCCCTGGGCTGACCCTCTGACATGTGGTCATCTGTCACCAGGGTGACTCTGGGGGGCCCCTGGTCTGTGAGGAAGGCGGCCGCTGGTTCCAGGCAGGAATCACCAGCTTTGGCTTTGGCTGTGGACGGAGAAACCGCCCTGGAGTTTTCACTGCCGTGGCTTCCTATGAGGCATGGATACGGGAACAGGTTATGGGTTCAGAGCCTGGACCTGCCTTTCCCATCCAGCCCCAGAAGCCCCAGTCAGATCCCCAGGAGCTCAGGGAGGAGAACTGCACCATTGCCCTGCCTGGTGAGTGGGCGACACTCCTGAATGTGAGCAGGACACAGGAGATTTGAGCTGGGATGGAGGCTGCTGGGAGTGATAGGGTGCAAGATGCCCCCTGACCCAGGCCTCTCACCCCTCAGAGTGCGGGAAGGCCCCACGGCCAGGGGCCTGGCCCTGGGAGGCCCAGGTGATGGTGCCAGGATCCAGACCCTGCTATGGAACGCTGGTGTCTGAAAGTTGGGTCTTGGCACCTGCCAGCTGCTTTCTGGAGTGAGTGAGAATCCACGTTTTAGGCCGATCCTTGCTCCTCCCCACATCAGCCTGAGACCGACACCCTCTACATGGCCCCAGCCCCTCCCCTGAGGGGCGTCGGGGGGTGCGGGGTCCCATTCGGAGGCGTAGGATCCAGCACAAAAAGAGGGGTCCTGGACTAGCAGAGGTGGGTAGAGGCGTGGTAGAAGTCCGATCCCAGAGGCAGGGTTGTAAGTAAGCCATTGAAATGGGGTGGGGTCGGGATCCCACCAGGGATGCAGGATCCTCTCCTAGACAGTCTAAGCTAGGGGTGCGAGGTTTTCAGCCACGTGTGCGGGATTCGGCCCACGTCCCCCACCCCCCATCCCGCAGCCGAAGCAGCTTGGACGGCCCGCCCCGCGACCTCGACACCTGGCGAGTGCTGCTGCCCTCGCGCTCGCGCGCAGAGCGGGTGGCGCGCCTGGTGCCCCACGAGAACGCCACGTGGGACGACGCCTCCGACCTGGCGCTGCTGCAGCTGGGCGCACCCGTGAACCTGAGCGTGGCCCCGCGGCCCGTGTGCCTACCCCACCTGGAACACTACTTCCTGCCCGGGAGCCGCTGCCGCCTGGCCCGCTGGGGCCGCGGGGGTGAGCCGGGGCCCGGCGCTGGGCGGAACGGCGCCGAGCGGGGCAGGGGCCATCTGGGCCGCAGCACGAGCTCCTGCCTTTTCTCTCCCAGAACCCGCGCCTGGCCCAAGCGCGCTGCTGGAGGCGGAGTTGTTAGGCGGGTGGTGGTGCCACTGCCTGTACGGCCGCCAGGGGGCGGCAGTGCCGCTGCCGGGAGACCCGCCGCACGCGCTATGCCCTGCCTACCGGGAGGAGGAGGAAGCGGGCCGCTGCTGGGTAAGCGGCGGGGACCGGGCCCAGCCAGGTCTGAGAGTGCTCTAGGGAGAGGGCGGGGCCTGCGGAAGGCGGGTCCGAGTGGGCTCCAGGGAGGGGCGGGGCTTGCGGAACTGGGATTGGGGCGGAGCCGGAGTGTAGGCGGGGCCAGACGAGCTCGGGGCAGGGCCTGGCCCTAGAGAATTTTGGGGAGTGGATTGAGGCGGGCTCTGAGGCGGGGATTGCTGTAGTTTCTATCCCTAGATTTAAGGAGAAAGCTGAATTCTTACACAAATTAGTATTTGGAGTCTGATTTGGAGAAGGTAGAACTTGATATTTCCGCAAACGGGAAAATCTGGGGTACTGGAAAGCCCCAGGAGCGCTGATATTCTCTGCGCAGGCGCAGAGGCAAGTAACACAAGCACTTTGTTGCAGAATGACTCGTCTTGGAGCCTTTTGTGCCAGGAGGAGGGGACCTGGTTTCTGGCTGGAATTAGAGACTTCCCCAGTAGCTGTCTACGTCCCCGAGCCTTCTTCCCTCTGCAGACCCATGGCCCATGGATCAGTCATGTGACTCGAGGAGCCTACCTGGAGGACCAGCTTGCCTGGGACTGGGGCCCTGATGGGGAAGAGACTGAGACACAGACTTGTCCCCCTCACACAGAGTATGGTGGTGAGCAGGACACCTTTGGGGCCTAGGGACCCCTGGGGGCACATAGACCCATGGCAGGGGCTCAGGGGTCAGCCACAGGGCCCCAGCTGAGGTGGCCATCTCCTCTCCCTAGCCTGTGGCCTGCGGCCGGAGGCTGCTTCAATGGGGGTCCTGTGGCCCTGGCTAGCAGAGGTGCATGTGGCTGGTGATCGAGTCTGCACTGGGATTCTCCTGGCTCCAGCCTGGGTCCTGGTAGCCACTCACTGTGTCCTCAGGTGGGTCTCACTCATCTCCTAGGCTAGAGGCTGAAGGGGAAAATAGGACAAAGCCAAATGACTTGTTTTTGTTCTTTGTTTTAAAAACAATTAACAATGGGATCTCGCTGTGTTGCCCAGGCTGGCCTCAAGCAATCCTCCTGCCTTGACCAATGTGCTATGATTACTATGCATGAGCTACTATGCCTGACCCAAAGAACTCTTAAAATAGTGAGATATTCTCCTTTAAGCATTTTACAGTCAGGTGCAGTGGCTCATGCCTATAATCCCAGCACTTTGAGAGGCCAAGGTGGGTGGATCACGAGGTCAGGAGTTCGAAACCAGCCTGGCCAACATGGTGAAACCCCATCTCTACTAAAAATACAAAAATTATTTGGTCGTGGTGGCAGGTGCCAGTAATCGGGAGACTAAGGCAGGAGAATCCCTTGAACCCAGAAGGCAGAGGCAGCAGTGAGCCAAGATCATGCCACTGCACTCAAGCCTGGGCGACAGAGCAAGACTATCTGGGGTGGGTGGGGAAGGGGAAAGGATCTTACAGCACTGGGTGATGTTTTGACCCAGAAGGAGATTTGGAAGGAGGGGTGACAGGAGTGAGTGGCATGACCCCAGAGAGTCATCCTTCCCCTGGGCTGGGAAGGACTTTGTCAACAATGGGAGGAGCAGAAGGTGACATTGGGTCTTGTTCCAACAGGCCAGGCTCTACAACAGTGCCTTACATTGAAGTGTATCCGGGCCGGGCAGGGGCCAGCCCCCTCCCACAGGGCCACCAGGTATCCCGCTTTGTCATCAGCATCCGGCTGCCCCGGCACCTGGGACTCAGGCCCCCGCTGGCCCTCCTTGAGCTGAGCTCCCGGGTGGAGCCATCCCCATCAGCCCTGCCCATCTGTCTCCACCCGGCTGGTGTCCCCCCAGGAGCTAGCTGCTGGGTGTTGGGCTGGAAAGACCCCCGGGACCGAGGTGAGTGCCCTGCATCATGGGAACGAGGAGTGGCTGGAGACCAGAGCGCTGCAACAACTCTGTCTCCTCTCCCCAGTCCCTGTGGCTGCTGCTGTCTCCATCTTGACACCACGAATCTGCCACTGTCTCTATCAGGGCATCCTGTCCCCTGGAACCCTCTGTGTCCTGTATGCAGAGGGACAGGAGGACAGGTGTGAGGTACAGGGGCCTGGGTGTCCTCAGGGAGGCAGGGGAGAAGCAGTGTTGGACTGCTGGACCTGGATTGGAATCTTTATTTATTTATTTTTTTTGAGACGGAGTCTTGCTCTGTCACCCAGGCTGGAGTGCAGTGGCGTGATCTCAGCTTGCTGCAACCATCACATCCTGGGTTCAAGCGATTCTCCTGCCTCAGCCTCCCTAGTAACTGGGCATACACCACCACGCCTGGTTGATTTTTGTATTTTTAGTAGAGACAGGGTTTCACCATGTTGGCCAGACTGGTCTCAAACTTCTGACCTCAGGTAATCCGCCCACTTTGGCCTCCCAAAGTGCTGGGATTACAGGCACTGGTGCCTGACCAGGATTGAAATTCTTGGGTGTTGAGCCTCAAAAGGGACCCTGGCTGGACCCGGGAGAGAAACTAGGGACCTGGATGTCTAGGGATGCAGACCAGAGTGCTTTGTAGCCAGACCCTGGAGAAAGGGGCAGGGGACCAAAAGGAAGAACAGCAGACCCATATGATCTCCTTCCAACTATAGATGAGCTCAGCACCGCCCCTCCTGTGCCAGACGATGGAAGGCTCCTGGGTCCTCGTGGGCGTGGCTGTTCAAGGAAGCCGGGAGCTATTTGCCGCCATTGGCCCTGAAGAGGCCTGGATCTCCCAGACAGTGGGAGAGGCCCACTTCCTGCCCCTCAGTGGCTCCCCACACTGGCCCACTGGAGACAGCAACCTCTGCCCCCCACAACTGGCCAGGGCCTCGGGCTCCCCGCACGCAGTCCGCTTCCTGCTGTTGCTGACTCTCCTGATCCAGAGCTGAGGGGCTGGGGTTCCAGCGCCACTTACCCCTTCTCCACCCTCTACTTCCCGCCCGGTGGGGCTGGAATGTGGCCCAGCCGGCTGGCACCTCGAGGGCCCCACCCACCTAGATTGCAGCGGCTCTGGCTAATTGGGCCTCAGTGCCTGGGCTATTTTGAGCCCAGGAATCCTTGGGGGTGGTGG
This sequence comes from Callithrix jacchus, assembly GCF_049354715.1. Taxonomy (NCBI): domain Eukaryota; kingdom Metazoa; phylum Chordata; class Mammalia; order Primates; family Cebidae; genus Callithrix; species Callithrix jacchus. The sequence continues at coordinate 30,655,654 of NC_133513.1, read as the reverse complement.
GAGGAGTGGACAATAAAGGTGTAAACACAGGCACCTGTGTGGCCTTGTGGCATTGCTGTGGGCAGGCTGAGGGGCTGGGCATCAGAGGCTAAGCGGGAAGCCCAAGTGGGAGGTCCTCTCCCTCCTCCCTCCTCCAGCCTCTGAGTCAGGCCTTGGGCTCTCAGGAAATGTGTCCTGATAACCTGGCAGCTATTCCTTCATTCCTGCCGCAGGGCAGGGAGGTCGGGTGGCCAGCTGCCTGTGTGTCACCTGCCCAGTGGAGTCAGCACCCTCAGCACCTGCTAGACATCTCACCCCCAGCTCAGATCTGCTGCCCTTGCTGTCTGCCATAGACACAGCTTGATGTATGATGCTCTGATGTGTCCCCTGGACAAACACAATACTCAGACCCTTCAAGGGCCCGCCGCTTTTACATTCTGCTCAGAACTTGAGTCCCTTGTATGTGAATCCCACTCCCTCACCCACCACTTACCTGCACCTACCTGCATTCATTCAACCTGTGTTCCCTGCTAGCTGCCAAGTTGTGGCACAATTAAGTTCTGATACATAAGCCCACAAAGTGCTCCCAATCTAGTGAGGACACATGTGGACACCCCTGGCTGGGGATCGGGAAGAGGTCGTAGAAGTGATGTTTGAGCACAGAAAAAGGGCAGGTGTTTTCCAGCCAATGAATCTACAATTAAAAATTAAATTGAAACCCGACAGGGTGTGGTGGCTCACGCCTATAATCCCAGCACTTTGGGAGGCTGAGGTGGGAGGATCACTTGAGGCCAGAAGTTCAAGACCAGCCTGGGCAACAAACCAAGACGCCCATCTCCACTTTTTTTTTGAGACAGTCTCACTCTGATGTTAAGACTGGAGTGCAGTGGCACGATCTCTGCTCATTGCAACCTCTGCCTCCTGGGTTCAAGCGATCCTCCTGCCTTAGCCTCAAGTAGCTAGGATTGCAGACTCAAGCCACACGCCCAGATAATTTTTGTATTTTGTTTATTTATTTTTTTTATTCTTATTTTTTGAGATGGAGTTTCGCTCCTGTCACCCAGGCTAGACTGCAATGGCACAATCTCAGCTCACTGCAACCTTCGCTTCCCAGGTTCAAGTGATTCTCCTGCCTCAGACTCCTGAGTAGCTGGGATTACAGATGCCCACCACCATGCCTGGCTAATTTTTGTATTTTTGTTTCTCCATATTGGCCAGGCTGGTCTTGAACTCCTGACCTCAGGTGATCTGTCTGCCTCGGCCTCCCAGAGTACTGGGATTACAGGCATGAGCCACCATATTCGGCCTATTTATTTATTTGTTTTGAGACGGAGTCTCCCTCTGTTGCCCAGGCTGAAGTGCAATAGCGAAATCTTGGCTTCCCAGTTCAAGTGATTCTCCTGCCTCAGCCTCCTGAGTAGCTGAGATTACAGGTATGTATGCACTGCCATGCCTGGATAATTTTTTAGTAGAGATGGAGTTTTACCATATTGGCCAGGCTGGTCTCAAACCCCTGACCTTGAGTGACCTTGAGTGATCCTCCCGCCTCGGCCTCCCAAAGTGCTGGGATTACAGGTGTCAGCCGCCACATCCAGTTCCACAATTTTTTTTTTTTTTTATTAGCTAGGAATGATAGCACGCACCTGTAGTCCCAACTACTTGGGAGACTGAGGCGAGAGCAGCACTTGAGCCCGGGGGTTCAAGGCTGCAATGAACTATGATTGTACCACTAAACTCCAGCCTGGGTAACAGAGTGAGACCCTGTCTCAAAAAGAAAAAGGACAGCTGGGCGCGGTGGCTAACGCCTGTAATCCCAGCACTTTGGGAGACCAAGGCAGAAAGATCACAAGGTCAGGAGTTCAAGACCAGCCTGGCCAAGATGGTGAAACCCATCTCTACTAAAAATACAACAGTTAGCTGGGTGCCTGTAATCCCAGCTACTGGGGAGGCTGAGGCATGAGAATCACTTGAACCCAGAAGACAGAGGTTACAGTAAGCCTAGATCATGCCACTACACTCCAGCCTGGGCGACAGAGTGAGATTCCATCTCAAAAAAAAAAAAAAAAAGACAAATGGAGTAAGAGTAGGTTTTGGGTTTTGGAGTGAAAGCCAGCTGATGAGGATGGTAGAAGGGTCGCTTCTAGGTCTGGGCACAATCCCTGGCTTGAGAAGAAAGAGGAAGAAGATAAAGGACCTAGAGAGAAGCTGGAAGTTTTCACTGAGAGGCTGAGAAAAAGGCCAGAGATTCTTTTTTCTTTTCTTTTTTTTTTTTTTGAGATGGAGTTTCGCTCTTGTTACCCAGGCTGGAGTGCAATGGCACGATCTCAGCTCACCACAACCTCTGCCTCCTGGGTTCAGGCAATTCTCCTGCCTCAGCCTCCTGAGTAGCTGGGATTACAGGCACGCGCCACCATGCCCAGCTAATTTTTTGTATTTTTAGTAGAGACGAGGTTTCACCATCTCTTGACCTCATGATCCACCCGCCTCGGCCTCCCAAAGTGCTGGGATTACAGGCGTGAGCCACCACGCCTGGCCAGGCCGGAGGTTCTTATAAGACCAGGCTTAGCCTTAGCACCTACATGCCAGCTAGAATAATCCCCAGGATCTTCATGGTGTGTACATCCCCACCTGCTCCCATTCCCAGCCAGTCACCCCATGCCATTCCCACAAACACTACACATACCCCATCCTTTGCCAAAACCCACCTATCAGGGCCCATATCTTGCCCCCTCCTCCCAGCTAAGACCCCTTCCAGTCAGGCCCCTTCCACTCACCTACCAGAGGAATCACCTGACCTCCAGCCTGGGCCCTAGACAGCTGGTCTCTGGAAAGCAGGTGGGGACACGAGGCTCTGCTTTTCCTGAAGCTCAGACCCAACAGGTGTTGTTTGGTTTTTGTCTTGAGACGGAGTCTTGCTCTGTCACCCAGGCTGGAGTGCAGTGGCGCGATCTTGGCTCACTGTAATCTCTGCCTCCCTTGTTCAAGTGATTGTCCTGTGTCAGCCTTCCCAGTAGCTAGGATTGCAGGCATGCGCCACCACGCCTGGGTAATTTTTTTGTATTTTTAGTAAAGACAAGGTTTCACCATGTTGGCCAGGTTGGTCTCAAACTACTGACCTTAGGTGATCCTCCCACCTCAGCCTCCCAAAGTGCTAGGATTACAGGCATGAGCCACCACACCCAGCCTCAACAGGTGTTTTGAATGACCAGAGGTCCGCACCAGAGGACATGCCTCCCTCCCACTGCAGCCACACGGTGGGCCTTCTTTCCCTGAGCCTCTGCCCTCTCCACTCCATCCTCCCATCTTCACCTTACCGCCTTTCTTAACCTCTTTCAGTCTCAGCTGTCAAGGCAGTTCATCAAGGACCCTTTTATGATGCCAGCCTTTGCCAGGCTGTGATTCGATCATGCCATTCTCTTTCATCACTATTTCTAGCTTGAAATTATTGTGTAATTACATTTTTTTGTTTTTGAGACAGAGTCTTGCTCTGTCACCCAGGCAGGCGTGCAGTGGCACAATCTTGGCTCACTGCAACCTCTGCCTCCTGGGTTTAAGCAAACCTTGTGCCTCAGCCTCCTGAGGAGCTGGGATTACAGGTGCCCGCCACCACACCCAGCTAATTTTTTGTATTTTTAGTAGAGACAGGGTTTCACCATGTTGGTCAGACTGGTCTCCAACTCCTGACCTCATGATCCACCCACCTTGGCCTCCAATGTGCTGATATTGCAGGCGTGCACCACCATGCCTGGCTTTTTTTTTTTTTTTTTTTTTTTGAGATAGGGTCTCCCTCTGTTGCCCAGGCTGGACTGCAGTGGTGTGATCATAACTCAATGCTGCATTAAACTCCTAGGCTCAAGCAGTCCTCCTGCCTCAGCCGCCCAAGTAGCTGGGACCATAGGCATGCACCAGCACACCTGCCTAATTTTTATATTTTTTTGTAGAGATGAGGCCTCACTATGTTGCCCAGGCTGGTCTGGAACTCTTGGTGTCAACCGATGCTCCAGCCTCAGCCTCCCAAAGCAGACTAGCCACCTTGCCAGCCTGAGTGTAATATTTGTCACCCCTACTTCACCAGCTCATGGCTCAGCGGGGATGGGGCTGGTGTCTGTTTTGTCCTGGGCACCTGGGAGCATCATAGGCACTCAGGAAATGTCTGCGGGATGATTGGTGCTGCCGGACAAGCTCGCTACCACCCATGAGGTGCTGGCTTTGCAGAAAGGACCTGATGGATATCGGATCCTGGTGTCTTAAACTCCGGTTCCTGGCCTAAGAAGGGAGGGAGGCCCTGGGGGGCATAACTGGCCTGAGATATCTGAAAGACGTGAGGCGGAGGAGAGTCACGTTCCAGGGAGGCCGCGCACACACACACACACATACCACATGCACGTGCGTGCACACACAAGACACTACACACACAAGGACACACACGACCTACACATGTACACACATACACCACACCACATACACACACCATACAAGGGACACACACAGCCTACACAAGCATACACACACATCACACCTCGTACTACACACTGGAACACACACACAAAGACAGGCACACACAGGCGGGCCTGGGGCTCTGGAAGGACTCTTGACTTTGGTGGCAGGAGGAGCCAGAGGGCGGGGCCAGGGGAGGGGCGGGCAGGTAAGTGCAGCCACTCCTGGGAGGACCCTGCGTAGCCAGACCGTGCCAGTGACTCGTCCACACTGCTCGCTGAGGAGACTCCAGGCGTCTCCTGCTGTGGCCGCTCCCTGCCTTAGAGGCCAGCCTTGGACACCTGCTGCCCCTTCCCAGCCCGAATTCTGCTATCCTTCCCTCTGAGCCAACATCTGGGTCCTGCCTTCAACACCACCCCTAGTTTCCTACCTTGTGCTCCTGGAGTCTGCCCCAGGGGCCCTTGTCCTGGGCCATGGCCCAGAAGGGGGTCCTGGGGCCTGAGCAGCCAGGGGCTGTGGCCATTCTGCTCTGTCTTGGATTATTCCAGTTGGGAACAGGTGAGGACGTGGGGGCGGGGTAAGGACAATGTGCTGGAGGGAGCCGGCGTGATCATTTTCTGGGGTGCGCCCTTGTCTGGGGCCCAAGAAAACCCCCGGCTTCCCTAGCTCTTGGCCTCCTGCTCCCACCCTGGCTCTGCCAGGGAAGGGGCAGCCCTCTGGAACAGTGGTCGGTGCTGAGGGGTCAGGAAACCCCAGTCTCCCTCTACTCATCTCTCCCTCTTTCTTTCCAGGAGCGGAAGGGGCAGAAGGTGAGGCTTTCCTCGGAGAGAGAAGAGGGGAGGGGGATGGGACTTGGATCGGATTCCCCTGGGGTTTAACCAGTGCCTGGCCCTTGGCTGGGCTGCCCTCCCACTGCATTCTCTTAGGGCTCCCAAGGAGGCGGGGGTTGTAGCCCTCACCTTATGGACAGAGGTTCCGAGGTGCTGAGGTGCAGAGAAGCAGTAACTTGACTAGGGCACACTGCCAGTGAGGGTGCAGCTGGGATTCAGACCATCTGACTCCCAAAGTGGCGCAATTGAGATGGTTTTTGGTTTGGTTTTGTCTTTTGAGACAGGGTCTGGGTCTGTCATCGTCCAGGCTGGAGTGCAGTGGTGGGATCACAGTTTACTGCAGCCTCAACCTCCCAGGCTCACATGATCCTCTCCCCTCAGCCTCCCGAGTAGCTGGGACTACAGGTGCATGCCACCACACCTAGCTAGTTAGTTGTTTTTGTTTTGTTTTGGTAGAGATGGGGGCCTCGCTATGTTGGGCAGGCAGGTCTTGAACTCCTGGATTCAAGCAATCCTCCTGCCTCCACCTTTCAAAGTGCTGGGATTACAGGTGTGAGCCACTGTTCCCATTCTTGAGGTGGTTTTGAGGGAACCAAACCAAGGGTCTCCTTTCTTGGAAGGCACACAACCCGGCTCTGAGTCAGACTGGCTTTCAATCCCAGCTTCGCTGTGCACTGGCTATGTGTCACTGGCCAAGTCTCCTACTTTTCTAAGCCCTTAGACTCTTTGACTCTAAAATGAAGCTGCTCATGTTAGTCTCCTGGGGCTGTGGAGAGAAGGCAGGGAGATGAGGAGGTGAAAAGCCCTTCCCGGGGCTGGCACAGCCGCTGGGCTCTCTAGTGGCTGTTGTCATGATGGTGAGGGAGAGGAAGAACCGGGCTGCAGTTTTCTCTGCTCCTAGATGATTTTGTGAAGAGTAGTTGGGCCCCACTCCAAACAGTGGCCTCAGTGCAGGTGGGGCTGGGGCTGTTCTGGAAACTAGACATTCACGTCATGGGATTCCAGTTCTGCTGTTCATGTCCACAACGCCACGGGCGCTGCAGACAAGGGAATCTGCCCCTACGCAACACCCAGGTTGGTGTGGTGGAAACAGACACAGTTGTGGACTCTGGAACAATCGTGAGATTGGGCAGCTCGGGGAGCATGAGGCCAGGGGTCGGGGGCCTGGGCTCTGAAGCAATGCCCAGCTCAGCCAGCAGGAGCCCGCCAGGCTACAGAGGGGCTGCCATTCCAATCAAGCATCCACAGGTAGAGGGAAGTTTGCCACAGTAAGGATGGGGAAGGGCACTTCAGGTAGAGTGACCTGGATCAGCCAAGGTCCCGGGTAAACAAGTATGTGGCCTGATGTACACAACTGCAGGGTCCAGAGGGGATGGCTGGGGCCGAGGGCAGTGCTATGGCCGCCTGGAAGGTTTCTTAAGGGCAGCGTGGAGCCAGGGAAGGGTTTAAGCAGGGCTGTGGCCTCGTCAGATTGGGGGCTTATGAAAATCTTCTAAGAGGCGGGATGGACAGAAGGCTTGCAAGGAGGGAGGGTGCTATGAGACCTGAATTAGGTAATGAGTAGTGGACAGAAGGGGCAGAACTGCCCATGCCTGGGAGGGGACAAAGGGGTACTGACTCCTGTGAACCCACTTACCAAGCTCTGTATCAGAGCTGGGCTGCGCAGGAGTGGCCGGGCTAACAACCTGACCCCTTCCCTTCCTCCCCGGCAGCCCCCTGCGGTGTGGCCTCCCAAGCACGCATCACAGGTGGCAGCAGTGCAGACCAGGGGCAGTGGCCCTGGCAGGTCAGCATCACCCACGACGGCATCCATGTGTGTGGTGGCTCTCTCGTGTCTGAGCAGTGGGTGCTGTCAGCTGCTCACTGCTTCCCCAGGTACCGTGGAAGTAAAAAATGGGCTGGAGGTTCAAGTTCATGGGTCAATCCAGGTCAAAGGCTGGGGTTCTTGGGTTGGGTTTGAGGGTGTCAATTAAGTTTGGAAGGGCCAGTTAGAAGTGAAGGTGAGGGATCAGAGGTTACAGGATAAAACTAAGGTGCAATTTGAGACCTAAAAGGGGCTGATTGGAATCGGGTTGAATGCTACAAGGCAGCGGGGGTTGGGGAACAAGGAGAGATCTCCTGGGTCCCAGCCTTTGCCCTGTGCCTGCAGCGAGCACCGCAAGGAAGACTATGAGGTCAAGCTGGGGGCCCACCAGCTGGACTACTCCCTGGATGCCAAGGTCAGCACCGTGAAGGAAATCTTCACCCACCCCAGCTACCTCCAGGAGGGCTCCCAGGGTGACATCGCACTCCTCCAACTTGACAGCCCCGTCACTTACTCCCGTTACATCCGGCCCATCTGCCTCCCTGCAGCCAATGCCTCCTTCCCCAATGGCCTCCACTGCACTGTCACTGGCTGGGGCCACACGGCCCCCTCAGGTGAGGCGGGACACGGGATGCCTAGAGGCATGGAGGGCCACCTGACTGGGGCGGGGCCCTGGGTAAGCGTCTTTTGCCCCCACAGTGAGCCTCCAGGCCCCCAGGCCACTGCAGCAACTCGAGGTGCCTCTGATCAGTCGTGAGACGTGTAACTGCCTGTACAACATCAATGCCAAGCCTGAGGAGCCGCACTTTGTCCAGGAGGACATGGTGTGTGCTGGCTACGTGGAGGGGGGCAAGGACGCCTGCCAGGTAAGCGTGGGTCCAGGGAGGCAGATGACCAGGGCAGCTTGGGAGAGGAGACCTGGCCTGGTCCTGACGGCTGCTGTGTGGCTTCTCTCCTCAGGGTGACTCTGGGGGGCCGCTCTCCTGCCCCATGGAGGGTGTCTGGTACCTAACAGGCATTGTGAGCTGGGGCGATGCCTGTGGAGCCCGCAACAGGCCTGGGGTGTACACTCTGGCCTCCAGCTATGCCTCCTGGATCCACAGCAAGGCGCCAGAACTCAAGCCTCGTGTGGTGCCCCAAACCCAGGAGTCCCAGCCTGACATCAACCTCTGTGGCAGCCACCTGGCATTCAGCTCTGCCCCCCCAGCCCAGGGCTTGCTGAAGCCCATCCTTCTCCTGCCTCTGGGCCTGGTTCTGGGCCTCCTCTGCCCATGGCTCAGCGAGCACTGAACTGGCCCTGCTTCCAGGATGGATGCGTCACACTCAAGGACAGGAGCCTGGTCCCTCCCTGATGGCCTTTGGACACCGGGCCTGGCTTGGGCCCTTCTTCCGGGACTCTGCAGGAGGCTGGGGCCCCATCTTGATCTTTGAGCCCATTCTTCTGGGTGTGCTCTTTGGGACTATAACTGACAGTCACAAGTTTTATTGCCTGTGGCAATGATCAGAGCCTTTGGCCCCTCACCTGCCATGGACCAGCCCATTGGCCAGGCTCCTGTGGAGCTCTTGGGATCCTTGGCTACGCAAATGAGCCCTGCTCCCACCTGTTTCCAGAAGACTGCTCCCACGCCCACCTGCCAGCCTGACGAGCACATCTCTCTGCCCTCTCCCTGTGTTCTGGGCTGGGGCCACCTTTGTGCAGCTTCTTTTCAAGGACAGGAAAGGTCTCAATCTTGCCCACTGGCCACTGAGTGCCCCTGAGCCCTGACTCCTGTACTCCGGAGGACTGAGCCCCCACCGGAACTGCGCTGGCGCTTGGATCTGGGGTGGGGGTAACAGGGCAGGAAAGAGTAAAATGTTTGAGCACAACTCGCTATGCACGTGTGAAGTGAAAGGAAGAACATCGGCTCTTGGCCTCTCCCTCCCACCTCCAAAGTCCAGGGCCACCAGCAGAATGGACTTTAATAAAAAAAATGACAAAACAGGTCTGTACATATTTACAGGCTGGGGGCCAGGAGGCACGGGTCCAACGACGGGGGCCAGGCCGCTCACTTCTTGGAGAGCTTGACTTGTTTGTGCTTGGGGGGTGCCCACTTAAGACAGACGGAGTCCACTGTGGGGAGAAGGGGCAGGAGGCAGGGCTGGGCCTCGGCCAGGCCAGCTCACACTCGGCTGCCCTACTCTGGGCTCAGGCCAGGTTTCACCTCCTCCGGGTGAGTACAAAAGGGCAGGCTGTGCTGGGGAGGGGCAGGGAAGCCCAGGAATGAGAGGCCTGCCTGGGCTCCATCCAGGGAGCTGGTCTGACTGGTTTGTGATCATGTGACAGCAATAAGGAGGCCTTGACTCCTAGCAGTCCGTATACCTACCACCAACTCCTTCCCCCCCCACACACACACACGACAGTCCCCTACCCACCTGTGATGGGTGGTTTCTTATACTGGGCACTTTTGAGGTGCTCCTCGACCAGCTTGGGTGTGACACAGATCACATGCTGGCCCTTCCAATACTTGACCATGTTGAGGGACTGCAGGGTACTGATGATGTCATTCTGGGTGATGCTGGTCATCTGGCTGCAAAAAGGGATGCAAGCAAATGCCAGACATGGTGCCCTTTCGGGATCTGGCCAAGAGGGCAACAGGGAACAGAGACAGGATCATGGCCCATCTCAGGACAAGCCCTGCCCTCAGGGCCCGGGAAGCCCTACCACCTGAGGTCCTTGATGGACACTGTGCCCCAGAGGCTCCCTCACCTGAGGTCCTTGATGGACAGCGTGCCCCGGAAGTCCCGCAGGATCTCCAGCAGCACCCAGGACCAGTAGCTGCGGTAGCTGAGCTTGCCCAGGTCAGACAGCGGTTTCTCTGGAGAGCCGACCGTGCTCTCCAGCTTGGACAGCTCATAACCTGGCAGCGGCACAAAGAGGAACCTAGGATTCAGCCCGCCCTGGCACCCTTGCCCCACAGGTATCCCCCTCCCAGACAGGCCAGGAGCCACTCACTGAAAGCGATGAGGAATTTCCCGTAGCCTCGGCGTTGGTAGGGGGGCAAGGTCAGGATGCAGGCCACATTGTTTCCATCTGGGGACTCCTTCTCCTGTAGGGGGCAGGTGCTCAGGGCCACTGGGGAGGCTCTGTCTCCACTCAATTCATGCCTACCCTCGCCCTCCCCGCCCCCAGCTTCCCAACCCAGCACCTTGGAGAAGTAGCCGACAATGTGGGCCCCCTGCCTGTCCACCTCGGTCAGGATGTAAAAGACGAATGGCTCCACATCAAAATACAGTGTCTTGTGGTCCAGGAAAAGCTTGGCCAGCAGACACAGGTTCTGACAGTAAATCTAGGGGCAAGGAGGGGGAGACAGGCTCAGGGGGCAGGCACAGGACCCACCCAGCTGGCCTCCAGGAGCCAGCACCACAACGTAGCAAGTGGGTGCCTTGCCAGTCCAGCCAGATTTAACACTGGAAGGAGTCTTTGGTCAGCCTCTGACAGACAGGGAACTGGAAATCAGAGGGCAACCACTCCAGAGGCACCAGCAGAGCTGGGCGAAACCCGGCCACCCCTTCTGAGGGCCAAATACAGGGCAGGTGCCTTCCATGCAGGATCTGGTTCGGTTTTCACAGACATTAACTGTCACTGTTTCAGCTTGGGAAACTGAGGCTCTGAGGCAGGAATTGAGACTTTCCTGTTCATGACTATGTCCCCAGTGTCCAGCACGAGGCTAAGTATGAAGCTGGGTGCCTGGTAAATGTCTGCTGAATGGAGGAGCCTCAAGCCTGACTCCACAGCTCCAGCCCTGTCTGCCCACTTGGCTGCACTCCAGCAGGGGACAATGGGACCGAGTTTGGCTTCATGGCACATACTAAGGGGCTCCCTGGTCTATGACACCACAGCTACTCTCTCATCCAACCTGGCAGCCGTGCGAGCCCAGCACTGCCAGGCCTATCTCACTCAGGAGGAAGCTGAAGCTCCCAGAGTGGAAGTGCTTGCCCAGGGCCTCGGAGCTGGCAGAGGACAGAGCTGGAAAGCACCCCCACATCTCCAGCAGGGGCCCTTCTGCCATTCCACCCAGTCATGCTCAGGAAGGCAGAGCAGGGACAAGGGCCGGGCCCAGCCTGCGCATTCTCAGAGTCCAGGGCTAACCAAGCCTCAAGAGGCCACTGATAATAACAAGACTGTGTTAATTAAGCACTTACTAGCGCAAGCACTGCACTGAGTACTTGACATTTGCTGTCTCATTTATTCCACTAACAGAGCTAGGTAAATATTATGACTCCTGTCTTACAGACAAGGAAACAGGAACAAACTATGTTAAGTCACTTGTCTGTGGTCAGTGAGGAAGTGATAGGGCAATGTGAGCCACCCTGAAGTGAGTGGGGCCACTCTGAAGCCTGCCCTCTGCCCTCTCCGTCCTATGCTGTATGGCCTATCTATGGGAAGTTAGAACACTAGGGGAGGCCCTCCCAGGCTGACAAGGCAAAGGCAAAGTTCTCTACAACAGCAGAGAAGGTCCCAAAGGCCCCAACCTGCCCCGCTGAAGTCATTCGGGGCCAGGAACAAGGAACTCAGCCCTTGATAGCCACAGAGCTCTCAGCAGGAAATTTCACACAAAGCGGTCCCCTCCCAGGCGAAAACAAACACCTTTCTTTCCAATGCAAGGAGAAAGTGCTTCTAAAAACAGCCTAAGGCAAGATAATCTCCACTCTGGGTTCCAGAACAACCCAAGCTTGAACCTAACCCCACCAGCAAAAGAGTCCTGGGGCCACAGGGCCCTGCATTTCCTGTGCGCCAACCACAGGCCTAGCGCAGGGCTAGGAGGCCCTCATAGGCCTTTTTTTTTTTTTGAGACAGATCCTCACTCGTCACCCAGGCTGGAGTGCAGTGGCACCACCTTGGCTCACTGCAATCTCCACCTCCCAGATTCAAGCAATTCTGGTGCCTCAGCCTCCAGAATTGGGATTACAGGTGCGCACCACCATGCTGGCTAAAGATGGGGGTTTTGCCATGTTGCCCAGGCTACTCTCCAACTCCTGAGCTTAGGCAGTCAGCCCACCTTGGCCTCCCAAAGTGCTAGCTAGGATTGCAGGTGAGCTGCCATGCTCGGCCCCTCGGAGGGCTTCTGCCCGCAGAGGCTCACGTTAAGGCTGCCCCCTCCCCTTTGGTGGTGATGAGGATCATCTGAGAGGTGCCCAGGGCCTCTCGGCCTCCCCTAGCCCCGCCTACCCACTCACCTTATGGTCTTTGCCGTCGACTTCATACACAGAGATGTTGCTCTTGCGATAAATCTCCTTCCCCGGGGGCTGCCGCCACTGGCACTGGCCCTGGTTGGGGGACGAGAGAACAGGCTCACTGCCTATAGGTTCTCTGCTAGGTGGCCCCCACCCACCACTGCATGCCTTGGAGCAAGTCTCTGCCTCTGTTTCCCTCAACACTTCACCTGCATCCAGTAATCCTCCCAGCAGCCTGAGGAGGGCGATCCTTCTTTACAGACCAAGGCCCAGGCACAGAGCATCACACAGCGGGGTGGGGTCCATGGGCCTGGCTCTGGAGGCGCCCGTCCATGACCATGGCCTCCCTAAACCACACCTATTCGCCTCAGGTTCCACACTTTGGGAAGCAGCCCACTATGCCATGATAAGAGCGCCCCCTTCCTGACAGCCCCCAATTTCATCCACATCTTAAGGTCCCACTGCCAGGGGCTATGTGTGCTTCCTAGGATGGGACTGGCCTTGGCAAAAGACCTGAAGGGGTGAGTTACTGTACCCATTCCAGAAAAGAGGAAGCTGAGGTCTGGAGTCAGCAAGGTCACCCTGACAGCAACAGCAAAGCCAGGCCTGGAATCCAGGCCTTCTGATGCCCAGCAGCTCTTCCCTGTACTTGCTCCTCTGGGCCCGTCTCCTCCCTGGAGCTGCCTACGCGGCCGTGCTCAGCTTCCATGCTGGCCTCCGTCTCTACCAGGCCCCTGCCCTGCTTGGCCCGGCCGGCCCAGCCTCACCAGGTGGAAGCGGTAGGTCTTCTCGTATTTCATGTACTTGAGGCAGTACTCGCAGAGCCAGAGCTTGGGCTGTTTCCCGTAGTCTTCGGGGAACGGTGAGAAGTACCAGGCATCAATTTCATAGTTCCCGATGTGGATCTTGTCCACGTACTTCACCTTAGTGATCTGCAGGTAGGAGTGGGGCACAGTGCACGGCTCAGCAGGGGCTCCTCAGCAAGGGGAGATCGGGGACCTGCAGGCAGCTCCCCACCCCGCTTACCGCCTCGTGCTCCTTCTCTAAGGCTGCCGTGGTGGGATCCATCTCTGCATAAGTCTGAGCCAGGAAAGAAAAGTGGGCAGGGGTGAACAGAAGTGGTGACCAGGTTGTCCCTTCCCATCCAGGACCCACAAGCCCTCCCTGCTGTTTTCCAGACCTCATTCCCTGGATGGCAATAATAACCACACACGTAGCTGACCTGTCTGACTCAGTTCTGAAGCTGGCCAGTCTAAGCTCCTCTCGCATCCACCCGCCCCATCCCCTGGATATCCCAGACATCCCTGATGCCCAAGTTCGGACCTTTTGCCAGATGAACAGGGTTAGGATCAGGATAGGGGCTTTAGCTGCATGATGCGGGTAATCCAGCTCTGCCAAAGTTGTGAGAGCCAGAGGAAAGCTTTCCAGATCCACTGTAGGAACTGTCACTACCTCCCTGATGTGCCTGGACCCCTTTCCTGAGCACTAGACCCCACCTGCCCATGGGACTGCCCCAGAGGTCCCTCCCACAGGGACAGCAGACTCAAGATGTGCAAAAAGGACCTCAACACTCCTCCCTGCAAACCTGCGGCTCCTCCTGAGTTGCTCATTTCACTGGGAACATCACCCTTGGTCCCACCATCCAAGACCCATAACTAGGCCTGCCTCAGACTCTTCCCTCTCCCTCAGCCTGGCCAAGTCCTAATACAGTGGATGTAGACTCTACCTCTGACATCTCTGGAATTGGGCCCTCTCTGGAATTCTCTCTGTCCTGCTCCAAGTAGTCATGGCCCCATCTCAGGTCTAGACAATTGACGAGGCCTCCTCAGATTCCCAGCTTCCAGCCCCAGCCTCCTCATTGCTATCAGCAGCCCACTTTATGCGGCCTTCATGCTTTTGCACAAACAGCTCTTTCCACCTGGAAAATGCCCTTCCTTCTCTCACTGCCAGCAGAAAACACTTCCTCAGCCTGGCATGGAGTGCATGAGTCAGGTGAGTCTGTGATGCTTTGTGACCTATCCTGTGTCACTGTTGTTATGGTGCTCTTTCCTGTCCTTCAAGGCTCAAGATTCTTCTCACCCACTCCAGGAGACCTGACCGGATTCTTCCCATGCAGAAAACATTCCCTAGTTCCCAAGTGCAGTGAGATGTGGTCAACAGGGAAACACTTTCCAAGTATGGCCACCTCGGTTCCCTATCTTCCAAGTCCTCAGAAAGCAGAGACTAAGAATCACGCTACACTCACAGCATGTCCCACTCTTAGGCCAGACTCTGCGGGAGGAACTGAGTACAGCCTGGCAACGGAGGAGGGACCCAAGACAGCCTGTGACCTACACAGGGCAGATGAGGCCCTTTCCCATGGCTGAGAAGGGACGAAGGAGCCAGCACTTTACCCAGAACCCCTCTCCACAAAGCACTGTGCTTACCTGGCCTCATCTAATCCTTTCACTAACCCTTACATAGAGCGTTTTTTTTTTTGAGACGGAGTCACTCTGTGGCTCAGGCTGGAATGCAGTGGCACCACCTAGGCTCACTGCAACCTGCAACCTCTGCCTCCTGGGCTCAAGCAATTCTCCTGCCTCAGCCTCCCGAGTAACTGGGATTATAGGTGCATGCCACCATGTCTGGGTACCTTTTGTATTTTTAGTAGTGAAGGGGTTTCACATGTTGGCCAGACTGGTCTCCAACTCCTGACCTCAGGTGATCCACCCACCTCAGCCTCCAAAGTGCTAAGATTACAGGCATGAGCCACCACGCCCAGATGCGTTATTTCAGTTTTACAGAGCAGTAAACAGGCAGGGCAAAGTGAGGTCCCTTGCCCTCCGGGACTAGCAAACTGCCATTTATTCCAAGTGGTAAGCACGGCATAGACATTCTTTCTTTTTCTGAGATCGTCTCTCGCTCTGTCGACCAGGCTAGAGTACTGTGGCGACATCACGGCTCACTGCAATCTCCAGCTCCTGGGCTTGAGTGATTCTCCTGCCTCAGCCTTCCAAGTAGCTGAGACTACATGCACCTGCTACCACACCCAGCATTTTTTTTTTTTTTTTTGAGAGGAAGTTTCACTCTAGTCCAGGCTGGAGTGCAATGATGTCATCTCGGCTCACTACAGCCTCTACCTCCCAAGTTCAAGCGATCCTCCCACCTCAGCCTCCCAAGTAGCTGGAATTATAGGTGCCCACCAGCATTCTCCACTCATTTTTTATATTTTTAGTAGAGATGGGGTTTCACCATGTTGGCCAGGCTGATCCTGAACTCTTTATCTTCAAATGATCCACCCGCCTTGGCATCCGAAACTGCTGGGATCGCCAGTGTGAGCCACAGCACCCCACCTTTTTTTGTATTTTTAGTGGAGATGGGCTTTCACCATAATGGCCAGGCTGGTCTCAAACTTCTGACCTCTAATGGTCCAGTCATCTCAGCCTCCCCGAGTGCTGCAATGACAGGCATGAGCCACTGCACCCAGATGACATTATTGCATTTCATCCTCACAGTGAGACTTTGAAACAAGAGTGCTCACTGTGCCTGTTGCACAAGACAGGAAACTGAGGCCACAAAGATGTGACATCACTTGCCCAAGGTCACAGAACTGGTACTCAGCAGAGACAGGCGTGGGCCCCTGATCTGTCCAATTCTGAACCTAGCCACTGTAAAGATGAGGAAGAAATATTTTCTTCCTCACAAGTCCCTTTAAGACACATTCCCCAATTCTCACAAAATACAGTCCTCTTCTGCAAATGCAATAAAGAACTACAAAAACACTACTTTTCTTAATTGTTGCAATTTATTTACAATTAAACATTAATTAGGCTCTAAAGAACCGTGCTATTATTAACTGGATGATTGTTTCATTACCTATTCTTTGATTTTTATCACCACTGGCCCGTTATCCACCCTGCTGGTTGCCAGCTCAGAGGCATGTCTTTATTCAGTGCATACTAGTTGGGGAACTAATCTTAGATCTATGCTGTCCAATAGCCACTTGTCACATAGGGCTATTTAAAATTATACTCAGCCAAACATGGTGGCTCATGCCTGTAATCCCAGCACTTTGGGAGGGTGAGGTGGGTGGATCACTTGAGGGCAGGAGTTCCAGACCAGTCTGGCCAACATGGCGTAACTCCGTCTCTACTAAAAATAAAAAAATTAGCTGGGTGTGGTGGCATGTGCCTGTAATCCCAGCTACTTGGGAGGCTGAGGCATGACAATCGCTTAAGCCAGGAAGGCAGAGGTTGCAGTAACTGGAGATCTCACCACTGCACTCCAGCCTAGGTGACAGAGCGAGACACTGTCTCAAAAAATGAAAATTTTGGCTGGGTGCGGTGGCTCAGACCTGTATTCCCAGTATTTTGGGAGGCTGAGGTGGGCAAATCACTTGAGGTCAGGAGTTTGAGGCCAAACACAGTGAAACCTCATCTCTACTAAAAATACAACAATGAGTTGGGCATGGTGGTACGTGCCTGTAGTCCCAGCTACTCAGGAGGCTGAGGCAGGAGACTCGCTTGAATCCAAGAGGCGGAGGTTGCAGTAAGCTGAGACCGCACCACTGCACTCCACCCTGGGCAATAGAGCAAAACAGTCACAAAAACATGAAAATAAATAAAAAATTTTTAAAAATTATAATTCCGAAAAAAAATTTTTTTGAGATAGTTTTGTTCTGTTACCCGGGCTGGATAAAGTACAGTGGTGCGATCTTGGCTCACCGCAACCTCCACACCTCCTGGGTTCAAGCGATTCTCCTGCCTCAGCCTCCTAAATAGCCAGGATAACAGGTGGGCACTACTACAACTGGCTAACTTTTGTATCTATTTTTGCGGGGGGGGGACGGAGTTTCGCTCTTGTTACCCAGGCTGGAGTACAATGACGCGATCTCGGCTCACCGCAACCTCCGCCTCCTGGGTTCAAGCAATTCTCCTGCCTCAGCCTCCCGAGTAGCTGAGATTACAGGTGCACACCACCATACCCAGCCAATTTTTGTATTTGTTTTTTTTTTTTTTTTTTTTGAGATCGAGTTTTGCTCATTACCCAGGCTGGAGTGCAATGGCACGATCTCGGCTCACCACAACCTCTGCCTCCTAGGTTCAGGCAATTCTCCTGCCTCAGCCTCCTGAGTAGCTGGGATTACAGGCACGCGCCACCATGCCCAGATAATTTTTTGTATTTTTAGTAGAGACAGGGTTTCACCATGTTGACAAGGATGGTCTCGATCTCTTGACCTTGTGATCCACCCGCCTTGGCCTCCCAAAGTGCTGGGATTACAGGCGTGAGCCACCGCGCCCGGCCCAATTTCTGTATTTTTAGTAGAGACAGGGTTTCGCCATGTTGGCCAGGCTGGTCTCGAACTCTTGACTTCAAGTGATCCATCCGCCTCAGCCTCCCAAAGTGCTGGGATTACAGACATGAGCCACTGCACCTGACCATAATTTTAAAATTCTTAATTCTTAGTCACATTAGACACATTTCAAGTGCTCAACATCCCTATGTGGCTAGTGGCTACTGTACTGGATAGTACAGCTAAAGAACATTTCCATTACAATAGGAAGTTCGATTGGGCAGTGCTGCCTTAGACCTTGAGGGGTTTTTCCAATTTAGGGTATTTCAATTTTTTTAATCACACCACAGAAGGAAGTACACTTGGCACTATAAACCTATTGATATGTCTGTATATACACACACATGTATGCTAGGATCATCAGGAAGTAAGGCTGGAACAAGAGGAATCCTGCACTTTTATTGAATGTGAAATAAAAGCTTCTCAAAACAATACCTGCCCTCAGTAAAGTGCAACACCCTGATTTTTCTATCTTATCCACTTCCTTTGTTCCACTTAAATTTACATGCTGGGCTTGCCCACTGAATTCATGTACTCAAAAGGATGAAACTGTAATGGTTGAAAGTAACAAATGGCCGGGTGCGGTGGCTCACGCCTGTAATCCTAGCACTTTGGGAGGCTGAGATGGGTGGATCACCTGAGGTCAGGAGTTCAAGACCAGCCTGGCCATCACAGTGAAACCCCATCTTTAAATAAATAAATAAATAAAATGAATAAAATAAAAAAAAAAAGAAAGTAACAAATGTCTAGGTATCTTGAGACTTTGATAAATCTTGCTCTGGTTTGCACTCCTCATTTAAATTAAGAAACTGAGAGATGGCGAGGAGCAGTAGCTCATACCTGTAATCCCGGCACTTTGGGAGGCTAAGGCAGGAGGATCGCTTGAGACCAGGAGTTTGAAACCAGTGTGGGCAACATAGCAATACCCTGTCTCTACAAAACAATAAAAAATTAGTCAGGTATGGTGACACGTTCCTGTGGTCTCAGCTACTCAGGAGGCTGAGGCAGGACTGCTGAGCCCAGCAGGCTGAGGCCACAGTGAGGGATGATTGTATCACTGCACTCAGCCTAGACGATAGAGTGAGACCCTGTCTCAAAAAACGTAACAATAATATGTACAACTGTTGTATATCAACACAAGAAAAAACCAAGGCAGATGCAGCGATGTGTACCTGTGGTCCTAGCTACTTAGGAGGCTGAGGCAGGAAGAACATCTGAGCCCAGGAGTTTAAGTCCAGCCCAAGCAACAGAGCAAGACTCCTCTCTCTCAAGAAAAAAACAAAATCATGGCTCAGGCCTCTAGCTCTGAGGAAGCACAATCTAGCTGATAGATCTAATTCCTTGTCTGGGTCCTTAAACCTATCTGTAGCTCTTCTGTAAATTGGGGATAATATTAATGCTTACCTCACAGGCTTGCTGTGAAATGTCAGTGAGGTCATATGTTAAAATACTGAGCTTAATGCTTCGGCTGACTGGCTAAGAAGTGTTTGGCATCATTATACTCAGCCCACCCTTTTATTAGCTGTGTGACCTTGGGCATGTAACTCAATCTCTCTGAGCCTGCTTCCTCACCTACGAAAAATGTAAATATTCCTGTGTGCTGAAGTGTTGAGAAGGATTTGAGGAGCTTATACATATACAGGACTTGGCAGGGTGCTTGGCTATAGCAAATGCCCAATAACACTCTCGTCTTTCCCACTGCACTTCAAGTCATTTTGTCTCCTAAGACACAGCCACTAGGAGACAAGAGGCTACTGGTCAGCCAGGCATGATCGCTCATGCCTATAATCCCAGTACTTTGGGAGGCTGAGGTGGGTGGAACACCTGAGGTCAGGAGTTCAAGAGCAGCCTGACCAACATGGATACACCCCGTCTCTACTAAAAATACAAAACTAGCCGGGCACGGTGGCACACGCCTGTAATCCAAGCTACTCTCGAGGCTAAAGCAGGAGAATCGTTTGAACCCGGGGGATGGAGGTTTCAGCAAGCCGAGATAGCGCCATTGCACTCCAGCCTGGGAAACAAGACCGAAACAACTCCTCAAAAAAAAAAAAAAAAAAAAAGGCTACTGGTGCAGGATGCCTGAATTCTAGTCCTAGTCCCAGCTGCACCATTTCCTTGCTGTGAGAATGTAGCCAAGCCCTTACCCTCTCTTGGCCTGTTTTCTTACCTAAGAAAAGTAAAAGGAAGTAGATAAAGTCCCTGACACACTACAGGAGCTTAAGAAACAGGATTTGCCATGGTTTTGGCACTGGGGCCCAAGAGACCCAAGGGAGCCAGCAGAGGCAGCTGGGCCTCCTGGGCCCGGGGACAGGAAGGGACCCGGACCTTCTGCACATGGTTGATCTCATCATGCTTGCGCTTTTGGTTGCGAGTGATCTTGCGCTCAGGCTGTTCGGCAAGCTCGCTCAGGTACTTCTCTGAGTTCTTCTGCACAGCATCCTTCACCGTCTTGGTCAGTGCCAGCCGGTTCTTGTCTACCCACTCGTCCAGCCGCCGGTTAACTGTAAGGATGGGCCATGAGAGCGCTGCCAGGGCACCCCACTCCCCACACCCAGGCCCAGATGCACCAAGCCACTCACAGCCCACGTAGTGTACATAGAATTCCTCTCGGCCCTCCTGGTCATTCACCCGAGACTGGATCACTTCGGCAGAATCTGTGACAGGGAAAAAGGCTAGAATCATCGGGAAGGTAAGGCTGGAACAAGAGGAGTCCTGCACACCGAGGAGTGGTGTCCAGAGTCAGTGGCCACACATGAGCTAACCTTGCTGGTCTACCTCTGCCATTCTGCTCAATCACGCCACAACTGTGACGTGGACCAGGTTGAGGCTGTTATTCCTATTTTACGGAAGAGAAAAAAAAACTGGCTGGGCATGGTATTTCACACCTGTAATCCCAAGCACTTTGGGAGGCTGAGACAGACAGATCACTTGAGGCCAGGAGTTTGAGACCAGCCTGGCCAACCTGGCAAAATCCCATCTCTACTAAAAATACAAAAAAAAAAAAAAGCATAGAGTGGTGGCATACGCCTGTAATCCCAGCTACTTAGGAGGCTGAGGCAAGAGAACTGGTTGAACCCGTGATGCAAACATTGCAGTGAGCCACTGCACTCCAGCCTGGATGACAAGAGTGAGACTCTTGTCTCAAAAAAAAAAAAAAAAAACCAAAAATCCAAAAAAACAACAAAAAACAAAACAAAACTGAGGATTACGAGGGTCACAGATTTGAAAAGTGATGACTTAACTGAATTTAAGTCTGACCCTAAATTCAATGCTCATTTTGCCATATACCCTCAGTCATTCATTTGTTCAGGGATCATGAAGGTTGGCTCTGGATTAAGACACCCTAATTAGGCTGGGTACAGTGGTTCACACCTGTAATCCCAGCACTTTGGGAGGCGGAAACAGGCGGAACACGAGGTCCAGAGATCGAGACCATCCTGGCCAATATGGTGAAACTCCGTCTCTACTAAAAATACAAAACTTAGCTGGGTGTGGTGGTGCATGCCTGTAATCCCAGCTATTCCGGAGGCTGAGACAGGAGAATCGCTTGAACCCAGAAAGCAGAGGTTGCAATGAGCCGAGATGGAACCACTGCACTCCAGCCTGGCAACAGAGCAAGACTCCATCTCAAAACAAACAAACAAACAAAATAGCCTACGTTAATATATAATTCCAGCTCCCTACTTTAGCGGTGTGTGACTGAGCAAGTTATTCCATCTTTCTGAGCCTCAGTCTCTTCATCTGTGGAAGAGGGATAACAGCCAGGCACAGTGGCTCGCCCAGTAATCCCAGCACTTTGAGAGGCTGAGGTGGGAGGATCACCTGAGCCCAGGAGGTCTAGGCTGCAGTGACCTGTCAACGCGCCACTGCACTCCCACCTGGGTGCCAGAGTGAGATCCTGTCTGAAAAAAGAAAAAAAGCGTGCCAACCTTAGAAGGTGAGTTAATGCCTCCAAAATTTTTAGCACAGCACCTGACAATCAGCAGACCATTCAATAAATGAGTAAGGCAACCACTATGTGCCTGGCCATATGCTATGTTGTTGCCGGGTACAGAGGACACAGTGATGAATCACAAGAAGTCCTGCCCTCCAGAAATTCCCAGTATGATGGAGGAAGACACAGAGAGAAAATTACAACATAATGGTGCAAAAACTATGACGGAGGTATGAAACAAATGTTGCAGGAACACAGAGAAGGGAACAACTCACTTCGCCTGAAGGGGAATCAAGGATGACATCACAAAGGATACGAAGCTAAAAAGCTGAGTAGGAGCTAGACGGGTGAACAAGGAGAAAGAAAAGGCATTCCAAGCAGTGGGCACAGGTGGTAAAAAGCCGTGTGGTCTTCAGAGGACACAGTGTGTTCTGGCCTGGAAATGGCCTTCACTAGGGTTGGCTAGAAACTGGAGAGGTTTAAAAACTGGGTGCAGTGGCTCACGCCTGTAATTCCAGCACTTTGGGAGGCCGAGCTGGGCGGATCACCAGGTCAAGAGTTCAAGACCAACTTGACCAACATGGTGAAACTCCATCTCTACTAAAAATACAAAAATTAGCTGGGCATGGTGATGAGCGCCTGCAGTCCCAGCTTCGGGAGGTTGAGGCAGGAGAATCGCTTGAACCTGGGAGGTGGAGGTTGCAGTGAACCGAGACCGTGCTACTGCACTGAAGTCTGGGTGACAGAGCAACACTGTCTCCAAAGAAAGAAAGAAACTGGAGAGGTCACAAAAACCAATGCCATTCGAAGGAATTTGAAGTTAATTTTGAAATAAGAGAAAGCAGCAGAACATTACGAAAGGGGAGCCTGTTGTTTTTCTGGAAGGTATTCTCTCTGTGGCCGGCTGCCAGGAACCAATGGAAGGAGAAGACGCAGAGACAAGACGGGTGAAGAAGCAGCGTTAGCAAGAAAACAGAATGAAACCTAAGACTGGTCAAGGAAGTGGAATGGGAAGAATTCTGCCTGAGTCGGGGGGTTTGTAGGCGTCGCTCAGCAAAATCCGAGGCCGACAGTCTCCCAGAATTGGGTTGGTATCTCAGCGCCTGGAACTCAGCGTTCTTTCCTCAAGCCCCGTCCCCGCTCCTCCCCACTCCCAGCCCCAGGCTCTCGGCCTCCAGGAGAACGAGTTCTCAGGCCCCGCCCCCAGGCCCTGGGCCCCGCCCTCACGCCAGGTGCTATCCGGTCGCCGGCACAGGTATGTTTCTCCAATCTCCACCGTGACTTCCGGCTCGCCGCGTGCCGGGGTCGGCGGAGAGACGCGGCCCGGGGATGGGGCGGCCCCCTCGGCGGCCGCATTCTCCCCGGGCCCGGGCTCGCCCTCCCCCGTGACCCCTGAAGTAGCGGCTGCAACCGCCGCAGCAGCGCCTTGTGCCGCCATGGCGGGAGAGGAAGTGACGCCAGAGTCGGGCGCCACGCGGCTCTTTTGGCTCCGGGTCAGCGGTGCGTGGGGTAGGCTCCGCAGGCTTGAGGGCAGGATTTGTGACGTAACAGGAGCCTATTGGCTTGTGTGCCCGTCCCCGTGGCCCCGCGAAGAGCGGGATGTTCACTGTGCGGCGGTCCTGGACCTCCTGGCTTTCTGTGCGGAGTTGTAGCTACAGCCTGTGGTTGAGGAGAAGAAACAGACTTTCCTTATGCGGTGACTCAGGTCACAACGCTCAACCTTTTTTTTTTTTTTTGAGATGGAGCCTCGCTCTGTCGCCAGACTGGAGTGCAGTTGTGCGATCTTGGCTCGCTGCAACCTCTGCCTCCCGGGTTCAAGCGATTCTCCTGCCTCAACCTCCTAAGTAGCTGAGACTGCACCACGCCCAGCTAATTTTTGTATTTTTAGCAGAGACGGGATTTCACCATGTTGGCCAGGATGGTCTTGACCTCCTGATCCGCCCAGCTCGGCCTCAAAGTGCTGAGATTGCAGGCGTGAGTCACTTCACCCGGTTTTTTTTTTTTTTTTTTTTTTTTTTTTTTTGAGACGAAGTGTCGCTCTGTAGCCAGGCTGAAGTGCAGTGGCGCGATCTTGGCTCATTGCAACCTCCGCCTCCTGAGTTCTAGCGATTCTCCTGCCTCAGCCTCCCGAGTAGCTGGGACTACAGGCGGGTGCCACCACGCCCAGCTAATTTTCGTATTTTTAATAGAGATGGGGTTTCACCATGTTGGCTAGGATGGTCTCAATCTCTTGACCTTGTGATCCACCTGCCTCAGTCTCCCAAAGTCCCGGGATTACAAGCATGAGCCACCACACCTGGACAGCTCAAACTTTTTAAAGGCCTTGGTGCCTGAGGAAGACAGGATGTGCCAATTTTTAGCGGGCACCACCCCCCATTTTAACGAGGCAGAACCACCCTGGTAGTCAGGGGTTAACACTCACCCCTGAGCTGCCCACTCGAGCTGGCCTAATGTCGCTTACCCCCTTTTTTTGAGATGGAGTCTTGCTCTGTTGACCAGGCTGAAGCGCAGTGGCACAGTCTTACTCACTGCAATTTCCTCTTGGGTTCAGTAGATTCTCCTGCCTCAGCCTCTCAAGTAGCTGGAACTACAGGTGTGAGCCACCACACCCTGCTAGTTTTTTTTTTTTTGAGACATTTGAGACGGAGTCTTGCACTGTTGCCTAGGCTGGAGTGCAGTGGCGTGATCTCAGTCCACTGTGACCTCTGCCTCCTGGGTTCAAGTGATTCTCCTGCCTCAGCCTCCCAATTACCTGCAAGTATAGGCGCATGCCACCACGCCCAGCTAATTTTTTGTATTTTTAGTAGAGATAGAGTTTCACTATGCTGGCCAGGCTAGTCTCAAACTCCTGACCTCGTGATCCGCCCACCTCGCCCTCCCAAAGTGCTGAGATTACAGGCGTGAGCTACTGCACCCAACCTAATTTTTGTATTTTTAGTAGAGATGGGGTTTTGCCGAGCTTTTTTTTTCGAAGGTACCAGCACCTGAGGCTCTTCTTTAAAAAACCATCCTTAGGCTAATCGAGCTGTTTGTTTTCCCAACAGACTTCACCCAGTGACTGCCAAGTGGAGAAACTAATCAATGCCTCTGAGGTTTAGCTCTCTTGCCTTCAACCCTGAGGCATAATTGACTGGTTCTAGGCTTTTGCCTGAGGTCACATCCTTGCTTGGCTTCCTCCCCTTCCCCTTCCGCTTCCTACTTCCCCTACTCCCTTCTGGGAGCACTTTCTTAACAAATCACGTGGACACAAATCCTCTCAGGTTCTCCAACCTGAAACATCCCTTCCTAGCTCAAAATCCATATGGGCCAGGTGCTGGCTTACACCTGTAATCCCACCACTTTGGGAGGCTGGGGTGGGAGGATCATTTGATGCCAGGAGCTCAAGACCAGCTGGGGGTAGGGGGCAACACAGGGTTTCACAGAAACTGTTTCTACAAAAAAATTTTCAAATTTAGCCAGGCATGGTTCCCAGCTACTCAGAAGGCTGAGGCAGGAGAATCCTTTGAGCCCAGGAGTTCATGGCTACAGAGAACTCTGTAGCTACTATACTCCGGCCTGGGCAACAGAGCGAGACCCCATTTCCAATAAATAAGAACTCACCCATGGATCCCTACTGCCTCAAGATAAAGCCCATGTTTCAGGGCCCTGGCCTCTGACTGCTGCCTGCCTCTCCAGCCTCACCACCCTGCCCTCCAGCTAGCAGGAGTTTTTAGTCTAGGAAGTCACTGTGGTTTCCTAGCACCTGCCATATGACCTCTGGATACAACTTCCCCTCCATCCCCCAACTCCATCCCCGGAAGGGTAGGAGTTGATACAGGCCTAGAGCAGACTCAGGAATTTTGCTGTGGGAGCTCAGATGGGAAGGCAAGAGAAACTTCCAGTCCTCTCAGCCCCACCAGGCTGCTCTCAGGCCTTGCTTTTTCCCTGGCAAGGTGGGTAGGGTGTTCCCACCTAAGATGTCATCTGAGTTCTGATTCAAGTCTAACTAACCTTGAGCCTACTTTGTATCTTTGCCCAAATCCCTGGTCCTTCCTATCAGGGTCCCACCTTTCCCTGCAGTGGGGCACCCAGTCCCTGCGGGAGCCTGCCACGGCACAACCTTGTGTGCTTTTTTTCCTTGGCAGCAGCAGACATATTTCTTGGCAATGGTGATGACCACATCTGGGACATTGTAGGGAGCGTCTATTTTTAACTTTACTCAGGCTCAGGAAGCAGCTGGCTCAGGAGGTTGCCTAGTATGGTGACCTTTACCTCTAGAAACTGAGTGCCAGGAAAGGAAGAGTCAGAACGGAGGCCGAAGCTAGGTCAGCCTGGGCCTTCAATATTATCTGGGACCCGGAAACATTTGTTCAACAAGATAAAAGTTCTTTGTGCAAGATGCCATAATCACCCCACTCCCACAAAATCAAACATGCAAGAGACTTGGAACAGAGTCTACTCCTGGCCCGCCAGACTCTCAGGACAGGTAAGAGACTGGGATATGAACCAGTTCAACCCATGGGCTCAGTGAACCTGAATGGGTCAGAAACAAAAGCTCACCTGCCCTCCCCACACATGGGGCCGGAGAGAGCATTCAAAATGTGAACTTTAATAACAACAGGTCAGAGTAGGGGTTTCCCAGGAACGAGAATGAGGGAGCTGGTGCTGGAGGCCTCGGGGTGCCCACTTCCCCCATCTAAGGCCTGGAGGCGAGGAGGCAGTGGACCCTATTGAGGTGGGGCGGTGCCCAGCTCCATGTAAGTCCATCTATCTGGGGCCCTGGCCCTGAGATGCAGCAGTGTGTGGAGCAGGGGAGCCGCCCTGCCTGAGGGAGGTACTGCAGGAAATGGGGCCCAGGCTGGGCAGGCGAGCAGGCCAAAGGCTGTGAAGTCAGATCCGGAAGCTTTCCTCCCGGCCATCAATGTGGCGGAGCCGCAGGTAGACGTCTGTGCCAATGCCCTGCAGGGACTGCAGCTGCAGGGACCCACCGAGGTACTCTGCGTAGGCCCGTGACGTGGGCAACCCGAAGCCAAAGCTGGGGGTGGGCAGGGGGACAGGACAGGAGGCTTCAGAGGCTTGAGTCTCCTGGGGTCCCCCACCCCTCCATCCTGGCCAGGCAGGGTCTCACCCATGCATGGGTCCTGACTGGGCACCACTATGCATGTCCAAATGGCCAAAGAGGGGGCTGATCCGGGGGTCCTGTGTGCTGGCCTCGGCTGTAGTGAAGTGGTAGTCCATGACCCGGTCCAGGTCTTTGTGAGCGATTCCTCCACCACGGTCTGAGATCCTGGCAGGATGGCGACAATAATGGGCTTGGCTCAGCTTTGACAGGGGACTCACCACCTCCCAAGCAGACATTGTAAAGTCTGCCTTCCTGTCCCTTTTGCCCACAGGTGGAATGTGGTCCATCGATACCCTTGGGCCTTGTTTGTATCGTCCTCACCTCTGCCAGGACTACTGACTGCTTATACCTTCTCATAGGATGTGATATTTATCCTCAGCCCAGCATCCTGGACCAGTTACTCCTGTTTCTCAATTTCAAGCTCCTCAGCTGCTGATAGAGGCAGGATACTGAGGCCAGCAGCTGGCCCCAGATCCATTAATAACCAGCTCATGGCCATCTCAGGATCCAGAGAATGGTTTGTCTGGCCAGGGACCGAGTCCCAGAATGGGACAGGAAGGGGCTCAAGGTCCTAGAGCAAGTCAGAAACAGTGCCTGGACTCCCAACCCATCCACCTCAGCCCAACTCCCACTCCAGGCAGACCTGATGATCAGATCAACATCATTGTTGGCGATGGTGATGACCACATCTGGAACATTGTAGGGGGTATCCAGGTGACTCTCCATTGTGGCTCTATGTAGAGGGGAAAGAGCAGTAGGTAGCAGCATATGGTTCCTGTCTGCCCTGCTCCCAGCACGTCCAGCCAGCCTACCTCATGGCATTCTTGAGCAGCTCCGGGAGGATATAGTCCAGCGGCATAGGGATGAAGGGGAAACGGGCAGCCACGTGGCCATTGATGCGGACACGGGGCGCATTGCCATACTTGTGTTCACACAGGCGTCTGTGGACAGGAGTGAGGGTTAAGACAGGCTCCTGCACCAGTGGTTTGCAACTGGAGACAATTGTGCCCCACCTAAGTAACATTTGGCAATGTGCAGAGACATTTTATTTTGTCGCAACTAAGGGGTACTACTAACATCAGGGATGCTGCTGTACTTCCTAATGGGCACAGGGAAGCCCCTACAACAAATAATTATCTGGCTCAAAATGTCAATAGTGTCATGATTGAGAAACCCTGCCCCCACTGGACCACATCCTGGGCAAGGGCTCAGACCCAAGCCTCCCCTGCCCCAGATGTCTGCCCACCCCCTGAGCCATTCTGGGCTCACCTGGCAAAGTCCACCCACTTCTCAATAATCTTCTTTGGTGAGAGACGAGTACAGATGATGCCAACAAAGTCAGGCTGGCCAGAGAAAGGAGGTCAGGACTACCAACACCCTTAGCCCCACCTCAGCCCCCAGATGCTGGCAGCTTCGGAACTGCCCCAAAGCACCAGTCCCACAGCCTCACCCCCAGGTCCTTGACCTGGATCCCTAGCCCAGTCTCCTCTGTCTCAATGTTCCCAGGTCCCAGAGCCTCACCTTGTCCTCGTGCAGCGCCAGGTGATGCGTGGCCAACATGCGGATTCCAAGCCTCGAAGTCAGCGTCTTGTCCAAGAAGTAGCGGATAAGCTTTTCATCCTGTAAAGAGTGAGGCCTCAGAATCCCATGCCCTTCCCAGCCTCCAGCAGGCCGGGCCCCTCCTTTGCTGCCCCAACCTGTGTGTGCTTCCGGCTCTCACGCAGGCCCTCTGCCAAGAGGGTCACCACATCCTTGTGGTCATCCAGCAGCTGTCGCACCAGCTGGCAGTACTGAGCCTCTTCTGCCTGGTCCTTGATCTGCAGGTCACAGAGTCATGAGCAAGGGTGGTCAGAGTTCAACCTCTCAGCCCTCACCCTGCTTTAGCCCAGCCCTCACCGGAGGGAAGTCCGTCAGCTTCTGGAAGGCACGGATGTACAGCTCATGCTGCAAGGAAGAGGTGTGGAAATTCACAGGGCTGCATGGCCACTGAGCAGGTGCCACACACCTACCCATGGGGATACCCAACCTGGTCAACCATGTATCAAACCCCCACTGTGACCCTTCCGCCTCCATGAATACACCTTTGGCTTCTGAAGGCCTAGGGCTGAATCCTGTGTGGCCCTGACACCTTTAGATAAGCAAGCGTCCACCACTCTGGGCCCCAGACTCCCCACTTTCCCGCAGGCAGGGTGAAGGCCCTCTCTACCTTACCACGTGTAGTATTGTGGGGTTGCAGCCAATGATGAAAGGAAGGCAGCGGAAACCCTTGATGCGGTGAGCGATCCTCACTGGAAGTTCCTGCTGCAGGTACCGAGCACTTTTCTAGGAGAAAAAGAAGGGAAGGCAGGGCTAGGCCCTGAATGTCTGGGAGAGCTCCAGGAGCCACGAGGCAAATGGAGGGTGTAAATCTTACCAGAAGGTGGCTGCCATCCTGAGAGCGGCCTGCATAGAGCATCATGGTGGGCGTGAGGCGGACTGAGGGCTAGAGAGGGAGAGGGGAATTGAGCAGAGAACCCCCAACACTCCCCCTCGTGGCTGTATCCCGGACCCTGGGATCGCCACCCCGCTGCCTACCTTCTCTGCTGCCACATCGATGGCCGACTGGTTGTAAAAGGAGGTGACGGTCTTGGAGCGCTCCCGCGCCATCTCCACGTGGTATGTGTCAGTGGCTGACGTTGAGCTGGACCGGATCCTGAGTGCTGGCCCTAGGAGGGGCCAGAGTGGAGGCCCACCCCGGGGGCCGCTCCCCAGCACCAACGCCAGGATCATCGTCCTGTTTTTTTTAGACCCAGTGGCCGCTAAGGCTGAGGACCCAGGGGGCAGAGGCGACCCAAATGGGGTAAGGGGGGTGTGGGTGGGTAGGGGCTCTTCTCCAACTTCAGGGACAAGGGCGCGTCGAGGATGCTGACAGTCTCAGCCCGTGGAGTGGAGCTCCCATCTACCGGGGCGGGGAAGGGGAAGTTGTAAGGATCTGAATCCACACAGTTCGCAGCACCGGTGCACCGGTCTCCCTTGACGCGGGCGACCTCTGCCCACCTCTCCCACCGCCTCCCCAAATGAACACAGGCCGCGCCTGAAGGACCTGGCCTCCCGGGGGTTCTATTCCTCAACCCGGGGTTCTACTGGCAGTGGGTGGGC
The DNA here is from genome assembly GCF_049354715.1 of Callithrix jacchus. Classification (NCBI taxonomy): domain Eukaryota; kingdom Metazoa; phylum Chordata; class Mammalia; order Primates; family Cebidae; genus Callithrix; species Callithrix jacchus. Next base: position 30,625,882 of record NC_133513.1, on the reverse strand, counting down.
TGTTGGGGGAGGAGACCCTCAGACCCTTTCAGCCCGAAAACTCGCCCCGGGTCTCGCGGGCACCCTCCTCAGTGGGCGGGGCTGCCCCTGCCTGCCCAGCACCTTCAAACCCGGGCCCTGGGAGGGCGGCCAGCGGACATGCGACACCAGTCCTGGGCTCCGGTGTCGGCTCGGGAGGGTAAGGCCCGGCGTCCCCAGCGGGGCCCCCTACGCGGGTCACTTGGTTCGGCCCGGATGCCCCCCATATGGTAGATGTGAGCCCCGCCTGCACGCCAGCGCTGTGATGGAGGCTGCGGACGTGCGCCGCAGGGCCTCCGCGGACTGGGTCGGCAAGGATCGCCCCACTTACCGTGGGGCCGGAGTCAGGGCCCGGGTCCGAGCGGAAGGGCTCGAACAGTCCACTCGCCGGGGGGCCCAGTCGCCTGCGCCTTCCCCGCCGTGACGTCGCTCGGGGGCAGCGCTCGGTGTGTCCTGGGAGTTGTAGTTTGCCTTGAGGACGTGCAGCCCCGGGCGCCCGCGCATCTAGGCCACACCCCTGCTGTTCCCGGACCCCAAACAGCACCGCTTCCTCCCCGCGGCTCCCGAAGCTCGGTGTCCCTCCTGGCCTCTTTCTCCTGCTCTATGAAATGGGCTCCCTGGGAGCCGGAAGATGTTATATGTAAAGCGCACAGATCACGCCCTGCCTCTTTGTCGGAGATCTTGTCCTCCTTGCAGTTCTTGGATCATTTATGGGAAACCAGGCTGCCTGCTTCAAACTCCAGCTCGGCCCCTTAATCCCTGGAGCAAATTACGTAACTGCTCAGTGCTTGGCAAGATGAAGCGATATCATCAGTCTTGGGGTTGTGTGGATTACTTGAATTTATATGAGTGCCTAGAACAGTGCCAGGCGTGGAATTAGTACTATGTAAGGGTTAGGCATTATTATTATTCACTCATGCCTGCCGAGAATGCAAGTCACTTGACTGGGTGCTTTTTCTGCATCAGGAGAGGATTGGGCAGTGAATTGAACAGATCTTTCCGTGCACTGCACAGGAAGACAGTTTCATCTTCTGAACTCCTGAGGTCCGCCTTGTCCTCACAAATTGTTGGGACTACAGGCGTCAGCCATCGTGCCCGGTCTAAAATAATTGTCTTCTTACTGGCTTCTCTGACATTTGCCTGTCATAGGCTGTGATGAGGGCTTTCAGAGGAGGCTTCCGGAGCCTCAGACAGGGACTGAGACAGCTGTATAGGTGCAGCCTGAGTAGGACTAGGCCAGACAAGGGAGCCGTGTGGGAAGGGTGTGTGGCAGGACAGACAACAGCCCAGATGGTCTGAGGATATGGCTGGAGCCATGTGGGATCTACAAAGGAGAGGGGCAGCGGCAGAGAGCAAGGATAGTTCTGCATTTGTCCTACGGTAGTTAGGAACCACTAAAGGGTTCTAACTGGTGGGCTTGGCTCCTTAAACGGAGCCCCCTGTCTGCTGTGATTTAGCGTATGGGGTTTGGTGAGACCAAAAGCAGAGAAACCAGTAAGAAGACAATTATTTTAGGCCGGGCACAGTGGCTCACACCTGTAATTACACCACTTTGGGAGGATGAGGCGAGCAGATCTCAGGAGTTCGAGACCCGCCTGGCCAACATGGCAAAACCATGTCTCTACTAAAAATACAAAACTCAGCCAGGTGTGGTGGTGGTGCCTATATATCCCAGCTACTCGGGAGGCTGAGGCGGGAGAATCACTTGAACCCAGGAGGTGGAGGTTGAGTGAGCAGAGATCACACCACTGCACTCCAGCCTGAGCAACAGACTCCCTCACAAAACAAAAAAGACAATTACTTTATTTGGTGCTGCGAGGGACACGTTTCAGTGTGTGCACGTGCATATGTGTGTAGTGTGTACTTGTACTGATTGGAATTTTCTTTACCGTGGTTACATATTTCCTAAATATTTTCAATAAAAAGTATTGAATGAAGCAGGTGACATCTTTGGAGGCTGTATTTATTTGGAGATGGGGTCTCGCTCCGTTGCTCAGGCAGGAATACCATGGCTCCATCGTAGCTCACTGCAGCTTCCAACTTAAGTGATCCTCCCGCCTCAGCCTCTCAAGTAGCTGAGCCTATAAGTGCGCAACACTACACCCGGGTAATTGTTTCCCCCTCAAGCAATCCTTTTGCCATGACCTCCCAAAGTGCTGGGATTATATAGACATAACCCACCACGCCTGGCCTTTTTTTGTGTTAGAGCCGGGGGTCTCACTACGTTGCCCAGGCTGGTCCCAAATTCCTGGCCTCAGCCTCCTGAATTGCTACAGGCATGAGCCACCACACTGGGCCTGGAGGCTGTCTTTAAACTTGGAGGTGGGCTGGGGGCAGTGGCTCATGCCTGTACTCCTAGCACTTTGGGAGACTAAGGCAGGCAGATCACCTGAGGTCAGGAGTTTAAGACCAGCCTGACCAACATGGTAAAACCCTGCCTCTACTAAAAATACAAAAATTAGCCGGATGCAATGGCATGCACCAGAATGTACAGGGCCAGGTGGCCCTGTTTCTCAGAAAATTGGTTACAAAGATGCCAGATATCTCAGACCACAAGCTCTCAGAACAGAATGCCCTACATAGCTCAGGGTGGGCAAAATGGAGTTAGCAGGATTGTTTAAAATGTATTCATTATAGCCAAGCTAGGGTATTTCACCTGTAATCCCAGCTACTCCAGAGCCTGAGGCAGAAGAATCGCTTGAACGTGGGAGACAGAGGTTGCAGGGAGCTGGAGATGGCGCCTCTGCACTCCAGCCTGGGTGACAGAGCAAGACTCCGTCTAAAAATAAAAATAAACAAATAAACTTGGAGGTAGAAAAGAAATAAATAATAATCATAAACTTGGAGAGAGGATCCCTCACCGTGGCTGGCCTGCCTTAGGAATTGGGGGCAGGCAGATCACGGGAAAGGGGCACCCTGCGTCCCTGGGTTTCATCTTTGCCCCTCACCCACACTGTTCCCACCCGTTCTTTTCCAGCGTCCTGGAGTACAGCCAGGCGGCGGCAGCCCCGAGGCAGGCACGGCTGGAGCCCATGGCAGAAGGGAGCGGGAAGGGTGCTCCTGGCGGGCAGGACGGGCTGCGCTCTGTGCGCCAGAACCTGGCCCTCACGTGGTCGCGGCGTGGACAGGGGCCGCAGGCGGGGAAAGCTGCGGCTGCCACGGAGGCGGAGGCATCTGGCACCGGCCTCACCCCATTTGACCTGCTGCGCTCGGCCCCAGCTGGCCCGGACTTGCTGCTGTCCCCGGCGGCGGAGGTTGGACATGCTTCTCGCGAGCCCCCTTTCAGAATACGGTATACAATAGGCCAGGCAGCTTTCTAAGCGCCTTCGATGTATTTTTTTAAAATTTACGGCTGGGCGCGGTGGCTCACGCCTGTAATCTCAGTATTTTGGGAGGCCGAGGCGGGCGGATCACGAGGTCAAAAGTTCGAGACGAGCCTGGCCAACATGGTGAAACCCCGTCTTTACTAAAAATACAAAAATTAGTCGGGCGTGGTGGCGCGCGCCTGTAATCCCAGCTACTCAGGGGGCTGAGGCAGGAGAATCGCTTGAACCCGGGAGGCGGAGGTTGTAGTGAGCTGAGATCGGCACCACTGCACTCCAGCCGGGGCGACAGAGCGAGACTCAGTCTCAAAATCAGTAAATAAATAAATAAATAAATAACCACTGGGTTTAGCTTCTTGGTGACAACAGCCACTAGGTGTCAGGGCAGTGCTGGAGGCAGGAGCTAGTTTATGGCGTGGACAGCAAGGAAGAAGTGAGGAAGTAGAGACTGGAAGTGTAAAGTCTTTCCAAAAACTTGACTGTGGAGGGGAAGATAGGATAATGCGGGGAAGGGGAGGCTGGTGAAGGACCTCTTAGTGAAAAGAGATTTGTTGCTGTTTCTGAGATGGGAAAGAAATAAGTTGCAATGCAGATGGGGAGAATGGAGGAGTTGAAAGTGTAGGAGAGATGCGACGTCTGAAGGAGAGACCTCAGCTGGCCCACGGAAGGCTTGGAAAAGAGAGGGTGACTGTTGAGTTGATCCAAGCTTAGGTGTTGCCAGACGGGCGCCACGATAGTAGAGAGGTTAGGATACTGTCAAGGGTGTTTGTGGCCAAAGGAGTGGCTCTGGGAAGGTAAGGAGGAAAGGGAGACCGACCGGCAGGAAGCACTGGTGAGGCAGGACCTCGGAGGACGGGAGGTTGCAGACCCAACGGTGCCTGAAATAGTTTCAGGGAAAATGCTTCGTTCCCGAACCGGATCGCCGTATTCCCTGGATCCCCTGATCCGCTGGTATCTAGGTCCTGGATGCTCCAACAGAACTTGGCATAGGGTAAGCGCAAATACTGTTACCCACATTAACACAGTTTTTAAATCTCTGGAGGCTTCATTTCCCTTGATGCCTTGCAGCCTCCCTGACTACAACTCCCACCATGCCTGGCAGCTGCTGGGGCTGCGATTCTACACGTCCCTTACCCGCCTCACCAGTCCCGGCATTCCTCGTTGTTTTCCTAACTCACCAGCACGACTAGTGCTTGAGAACAGCCAATTGGGTCGCGGAGTGTGAGCCGAGTCCGAGGGGCGGGAGGGGATGGCCATGGCCCGCCCCGCCCCTGCTCCGTGGCTGATTTCTCTCCGCTGGCGCCTCGGGCGGGACCTGGAGATATGGGCAGCACCTGGGGGAACCCTGGCTGGGTGCGGCTCGCGCTCTGCCTAGCCGGCTTAGTGCTCTCGCTCTACGCGCTGCACGTGAAGGCGGCGCGCGCCCGAGACCGGGATTACCGCGCGCTCTGCGACGTTGGCACCGCCATCAGCTGTTCGCGCGTCTTCTCCTCCAGGTGCGCTCCGGAGTAGGAGGCGTGGGGCCTAGGGGCACGGCGGCCAGGTTGCCTGGTTGATTATTCTGGAATCTGGGATTAGGGTGCCCGGGGAACGGACACGGGGATGGACTGCTCACGGAGTCGCTGCTCGGGGGCTGAGCTACCCTGGTGTTCGAGATAAGAGTGCGAGGCAGGGGATCAGACAGTGCTTGAGACTGGGATTATTTCGGGGATTCCCAAGTGGATTGACTGGATGCCAAGGAATAACGGGTGACTGGAAAAGGCGGGGAGGCGGGATGGCGGCAGGGACTAATGATGGTGGTCTCAAGGACCGCGCTCGGCGGAGCCGGGGGATGTTGGCAATGGCTGTGCTCGGGAACTAGGTGGCCCGGTCTGGCTGTGCGTGAGGGCCAGGCCTTAGCATAATGACTGAATACAGAGGAGGCGAGTGAGTGGCCAGGGAGCTGGAGATTCCGGGGTCCAGGGCAAAGATAACCTGCCCTCGACTCCCAGTCTGATTCAAAACCGAGTGACACGTTATACCAGCCTTGCCATGTTAAGAATTACCGAAGGGCCGAGCGCAGTGGCTCTCGCTTGTAATCCCAGCACTTTGGGAGGCTGAGGCGGGTAGATGGATCACTTGAGATTCGAAGTTCGAGACTAGCTTGGCCAACATGGTGAAACCCCATCTTTACTAAAAATACAAAAATTAGCTGGGCGCTGTGGCGGGCGCCTGTAATCCCAGCTACTCAGGAGGCTGAGGCAGGAGAATCGCTTGAACCCGGGAGGTGGAACTTGGAGTGAGCGGAGATCGTGCCATTACACTCCAGCCTGGGCGAACAAGTGAGACTCTGCCTCAAAAAAAAAAAAAAAAAAAAAGAAAGAAAGAAAGAAAAGAAAAATAATTACTTAAGATCTAGGATGAAAAGCAGGACCTACGGAGTAGCCACGTCCAGACCTGGTCTGGGGAGAGGGGAGGACAGGGTCAGTGACATGGAATCCTGATGTGGCCAAAGGTTCCCTGTGCCTGGAGGTCATCGACCCCTGGACTAGGATGGAAGGTGGGGGAAAGGAGGATAGCCCAGGTGGCTTTTTGGAAATCACCTTTCTAGGGCAGGATCCAAGCCACTAAGTTGACATTCCTAACCTGGTTCCACCCCACCCCACCCCTCTGCCAGGTGGGGGAGGGGCTTCGGGCTGGTGGAGCATGTGCTGGGACAGGACAGCATCCTCAATCAATCCAACAGCATATTCGGTTGCATCTTCTACACACTACAGCTGTTATTAGGTGAGTGGCTCTGCCCCCTCCCTGCAGGCCCCACCCCTCATCCCCCTTGGTCAGCTCAGCCCCACTCCATGCAATCTTGGTGACCCACATAGTAGACTGCCAGCTAGCTGCTCATCACGGAGCATCCTGGGGTTAGGGAGGTAACTAACAGGAGTCTTTCAATTGGTTTAAGTACTGTTAGAGGTTGAAGGGCTCTTAAAGACATCCTAGGTCCCCAGGTTTTTTGTCTGTTGTTTTGAGACAGGGTCTGGCAGTTGCCCAGTGCAATGGCATGATTTCAGCTCACGGCAACCTCTGCCTCCCGGCCCAAGTGATCCTCCCACTTTAGCCTTCCAAGTAGCTGGAACCACAGGCGGGTACCACCATGCCCAGATGATTTTTGTATTTGTTTTTTTGGTAGAGACGGTGTCTCGGCCTGTTGCCCAGGCTGGTCTCAAACAATCTGCCCACCTCAGCCTCCCAAAGTGCTGGGGTTACAGGTGTGAGCTACCATGCCCCGCCAGCACCCCAGTTTTGTGGAAAAGATGCCAAAATTAGTTTTTTTTTAGACAGAGTCTTGCTCTGTTCCCAGGCTGGAGTGCAATGGTGCTATCTCTGCTCACTGCGACCTCTGCGTCCCGGGTTCAAGCAATTCTCCCTGCCTCAGCCTCCCGAGTAGCTGGGACTACAGATGCGCCACCATACCCAGCTAATTTTTGTATTTTTAGTAGAGACAGGGTTTCACTATGTTGGCCAAGAAGGTCTCGGATCTCTTGAACTTGTGATCCGCCTACCTTAGCCTCCCAAAGTGCTAGGATTACAGGCATGAGCCACCGCACCTGGCCTTTTTTTTTTTTTTAAGAGATCATCTTGCTCTGTTGCCCAAGCTGGAGTGCAGTGGCACAATCATAGCTCACTGTAACCTGGAACTCCTGGCTCAAGCGGTTCTCCTGAGTAGCTGGGACTACAGGCACATGCCACCACATTCAGTTTTTTTTTTTTTGAGACAGAGTCTCGCTGCTCTGTCACCAGGATGGAGTGCAGTGGCACAATCTCAGCTCACTGCAACTTCTGCCTCCTGGTTCAAGTGATTCTTCTGCCTTAGCTGGGACTACAAGATGCACCACCACGCCTGGCTAATTTTTGTATTTTTTAGTAGAGATGGGGTTTCACCATGTTGGTCAGGATGGTCTCGACCTCTTGACCTCGTGATCCGCACACCTCGGCCTCCCAAAGTGCTGGGATTACAGGGGTGAGCCACTGTACCCAGCCCACTTAGTTAATTTTTAATTTTTTTTTTTTTTTTTTTTTTTTGAGATGAAGTCTTGCTCTGTTGCCCAGGCCAGAGTACAATGGCATGATCTCAGCTCACTACAACCTCCACCTCCCAGGTTCAAGAGATTCTCTTGCCTCAGCCTCCCCAGTAGCTGGAATTACAGGTGCCCACCACCACGCCTGGCTAATCTTTGTATTTTTAGTAGAAACGGTGTTTCACCATGTTGGCCAGGCTGGTCTCGAACTAATGACCTCAGGTGATCCACCTGCCTCCACCTCCCAAAGTGCTGGGATTACAGGCATGAGCCACTGTGCCCAGCTGAATTTTTAAATTTTTGATAGAGATTGGGTCTTGCTATGTTGCCAGTCCCGGAAGCTTACACTGGCTCCTCTTCTGCCTTGCAGGTTGCCTGCAGACACGCTGGGCCGCTCTCCTGCTGCTGCTGAGCTCCCTGGTCTCTCTCGCTGGTTCTGTCTACCTGGCCTGGATCCTGTTCTTCGTGCTCTATGACTTCTGCATCGTTTGCATCACCACCTATGCCATCAACATGGGCCTGATGTGGCTCAGTTTCCAGAAGATCCAAGAACCCCAGGGCAAGGCTAAGAGGCACTAAGCCCTCACCCTGAGCCAGGCTGGCCTCATCTGCTTTGCCTTGGCATGTGAGCCTTGCCCATGGGGGCATATCTGTGTCCCTAGAATGCTCCTAGGTCCCTAGATGCAGGGTCCCTAGATTCGGGGCCTTCTAGAGTCCTCCCTCCCTCTCCCATACCCATACCTGGTAATGGACCAAATTGCCACATGCTCTTTTTTCCACCTAGTGCCTCTGACTCCGTCCCCAGAGGCTGGTCTCCAAAGTTCTTGCCATTGCCCAGGGAGGGAAGGTTCTGAGCAATAAAGTTTCTTAGATAAATCAGCCAAGTCTGAACCATGTATCTGCCAGGGACTGTGGTGCTGGGCCTTCTCTGGAGCTGGGAAGGGTGAGTCAGAAGGAGAGTGGAGGGCCTGCTGGGAAGGGTGGTTATGGGTACTCTCATCTCCAGTGTGTGAAGTCAGCAAGACCTGGGTGCCGTCAGCCCCCACCCCCAGGAAACAGTCTGGCAGCTTGTTTCTGCTGTGCACAGGAGCCAGGCTTCCTCTCCTGGGAAGGCTGAGCACATACCTGCAAGGGCCCCTTTCTGGTTCTGTGAATGCTTGCTGGGAAGTTCTTCCTTGAGTTTAACCTTACCCCACCAGCCTTATCAACCATTGCAAGCTAGTCCTGGTAGCCCCAGAAGACCAGAGCCAGGTTGTGAAGGTTTTTGTTTTGCCTAACATGCCCTGAGCACTGACCTACATGCCAAGCACTGTTTAAGAACTTGTGTTGGCTGGGTGCAGTGGCTCACACCTGAAATCCCTGTACTTTGGGAGGCCAAGGCAGGAGGATCACTTGAGGCCAGGAGTTCCAGACCAGCCTGGGCAAAATAGTGAGACCCCTGTCTCTACAAAACAAAAATAAATTTAGCCAGGCATGGTGGTATGCACCTGCAGTCCCAACTATTCAGGAAGCTGGCAAGATCACTTGAGCCCAGAAGGTTGAGGCTGCAGTGAGCAAGACCATCTTCAAAAAAAAAAACAACTTGTGTTAACGTGTTAAACTCGTTTAATCTTTACAGTGATTTATGAGGTGAGTACTATTATTATCCCTATCTTGATGAGGAAACTCAGGTACAGAGAGGCTAAGTAGTTTGCCTGAGATCACACAGCAGGAGGCTCTCAGGATTTGAATCCAACTGGTCCATCTGCCTCCAGCATCTATATGCTAAACCCTACCCACAGCTGCCTTTGTCTTGGGGTCAGGGTCCTGGACCGGTCTGGGCCAGCCTGAGTTAGGAATGGGAAGAGGAGGCATGCACCCGAGTGTTCTTCCCACCTGACCGAGTCCTCCAGTGCCCGTGAGGAAGGTGGGCACCGCTGTCACCCTGTTTCCCGGGAAGGCAGCAGGCCCAGGGAGGTACTGGGATTTGCCAAAGGCTCACAGCCAACAAGCGGCTGTGGGCACTGGCCCCTCAACACCCAGCCCTGCACACACTGTCTCTGAGTAGACCTGGGAGGGGCATGTGAAACCCACCTGCCCTGGCTGGGAGAGAAGCGGGGGAGTAGACATGGAAAGCAGGGACCAGGAGGAGCTGCCCATGTGCCTCCTCAGTTCCAGGATGGTGCTTTCTTTTTTTTTTTTTTTTTTTTTTTGAGGTGGAGTTTCGCTCGTTTCCCAGGCTGGAGTGCAATGGCGCGATCTCGGCTCACTGCAACCTCCGCCTCCTGGGTTCAGGCAATTCTCCTGCCTCAGCCTCCTGAGTAGCTGGGATTACAGGCACGCGCCACCATGCCCAGCTAATTTTTTGTATCTTTAGTAGAGACGGGGTTTCACCATGTTGACCTGGATGGTCTCGATCTCTTGACCTCGTGATCCACCCGCCTCGGCCTCCCAAAGTGCTGGGATTACAGGCTTGAGCCACCGCACCCGGCCCCCCAGGATGGTGCTTTCATGCTGGGAGTGAGCTCACCCCGTGCCAGGCTATCATCAAGGTGTTTTCCATTCAACAACTGAGTTTCTCTCTCTCAGGCTACTTAAGTAGTAAAGAAACAGATTTAAACCCAGACAGTCTGGCTCCACGGCCGAGGCCCAGAGAGGGGTGGTAATGAGCCCAGGGTCGCACAGCCACAGCCCCAGAGCTAGGAACTGCTGGCTAGGACAAGTAGACAGCTGACTCCTAGCCAACTGGGGGGTGGAGCAGAGGTGGAGCCAGGGAGACCCAGGTGGCCTCTGAGAGCAGAGCACAGGCAGCAGAGTGGCCCGGGGCAGCATGAAGTGGAGCTGGGGCCCAGCGCGGCTCATCGTGGGTGCCATGGTCCTCATGGAGGGTGAGCTACCATGTGTGGGGGCTCAGGGGCCACCTCTGCCCCAGCAGCCCCTGCTCCTTGGTGGGGGGACTACCTGTGTGTGACAGTCTGTTGGTGGGGATGGAACTCTGTGGGGCAGGGTATGTGGCCACCTGTGTCTACATAGGTGAGGTTTTCTCGGGCCAGCTAGTTTGCATCGACAGGGCCTGTGGTCTTATGTATGTGGTGCTGCCTGTGTGTGTCCTGTGCCCATCTCTGCCTTGAATGACCTCAGGCAAACTCTGGGTGCCTCTGGCTTCAGTTTCTCTTTCTTTTCATCCATCCTCTGGGCAGCCTGGCTCAGCTGTCTCACAGGGGTGCCTATGTGCCTGTATGCCTGTGAGTGGGGGGTGGCAGGCAGTGGCCCTCTCTCTGGCGGACTCTCAGGCAGTTTCTGGGAAGGTGGGGAAGACTGAGAGCAGGGATGAGGTATGTCTCCATTTCTTGGGGCCCTCCCCCCTTGGAAATGACGCAGGCCTCTAATCCTTCCTCTTAGGCCTCTGCTGCTGAGGGGACAATTAAGCTAATGCTCTCCATACACAGAGGCCACCTCCCTGACTCAGTGGTGGGGGCAGGCTTTGGGGGTTCTGAAGCCTGGAGGAGGTTTGGCCTACTCCCAGGTTGAACCCCAAGCCCTGGAGTGCTGAGCACAGCTGAAGGAGAATTAATTACTGAGTATGCACGCTGAATAGGTTCCAATAAAAGCTGTCTCGACCTCATATAAATATTTTCATTCTGGGAGGGGCTGGTGAGGTAATCACAGTCACAGGCAAGGACCCTGGGCCTGCCCCCCAGCCCATCCCCTCTCCTCCCCAAAGCTAGGCAGGCCTGGCGTCCCTGCGTCTCACCTGTGTCTCTCTCTTCCCAGGTCTTCAAGCCACTCAGCATGGTAAGGTCTGGGGACACGGGGTATGGGCCTTATTTGGGTCTGTGTTGGACCTGGGGTGAGGTCAGGACAGGGATCTGCTGTCAGTGTGACCCATCGCTTTTCACAGCCTGTGGACAGCGTGGCCCTGGCCCCCCTGAGCCTCAGGAGGGCAACACAGTTCCCGGCGAGTGGCCCTGGCAGGCCAGTGTGAGGAGGCAGGGAGTTCACATTTGCAGCGGCTCCCTGGTGGCAGATACCTGGGTCCTTACTGCTGCCCACTGCTTTGAAAAGTAAGTCATGGCTGGGGCCAGGCAGGATCTCTGGCTCTGGGGAGTGGACAATTTGTCCCAAGCCCCACAAGGCTAGTCCCTGACTCCAGAGTAATAATAAAATACTATTTACTGAGAATCTGACATGTACTGGGTACATATTATCGTTAATCGTAAAAACCACCTTTCATTGTAGAAGTTTTACAAATGAGAAAACGGAGGTGGCAAGGGAAGGACATAGCTTAAAGTCACAGACCGTGGCCGGGCAAAGTGACTTACACCTGTAATCCTAGCACTTTGGGAGGCCAAAGAGGGAGGATCACTTGAGCCCAAGAGTTCAAGACTAGCCTAGGCAACATAATGAGACCCTGTCTCTATAAAAAATATAAAATTATCCAGGCATGGTGGTGCACACCTGTAGTCCCAGCTACTCATGAGGCTGAGGTGGGAGGATCACTTGAGCCTGGGAGGTCAAGGTTTCCAGTGAGTCATGGTCATGCCACTGCACTATAGCCTAGGCAACAGGATGAGACCCCACCTCAAAAAGAGAAAGCCATGGACTGCTCTCTGCTATCATCCACCTACCTGTGGGATGTCCCATGGTGTCAGTGCCTCCTTGTACTCAGCAGCCTGGACCTTGTCCTTCCCCTTCCAGGGAGGCAGCAACAGAACTGAACTCCTGGTCGGTAGTCCTGGGTTCTCTGCGGCGTGAGGGACTCAGCCCCAGGGCCGAAGAGGTGGGGGTGGCTGCCCTGCAGTTGCCCAGGGCCTATAACCACTACAGCCAGGGTTCAGACCTGGCTCTGCTGCAGCTTGCCCACCCCACAACCCACACACCCCTCTGCCTGCCCCAGCCGTCCCATCGCTTCCCCTTTGGAACCTCCTGCTGGGCCACTGGCTGGGATCAGGACACCAGTGATGGTAAGCGCTGGACCAGACTGAAGCTCAGAGAGGCACTCTGCTTGCCCAAGGTCAGTCTTGGCTCCCACTGTCCTGGCTTCAGTCTCCCAGACTCCAGCCCTAGCCCTGTCTCTTTCACCAGCTCCTGGGACCCTACGGAACCTGCACCTGCGTCTCATCAGCCGCCCCACATGTAACTGTATCTATAACCAGCTGCACCAGCGGCACCTGTCCAACCCAGCCCGGCTCGGGATGCTGTGTGGGGGCCCCCAGCCTGGGGTGCAGGGGCCCTGTCAGGTTTGATGGGGAGCAGAGGAACAGAAGGGGAGGGGCCTGGGCGCTGGACTCACAGGGCTAGGGGAAAGGGCTGCAGTCAAGAGGGTGTCTGCCACAGTTGGCTCAGGCATCTGTCCTCGGCTCTGTTGCCTGGCTCCAGGGAGATTCCGGGGGCCCTGTGCTGTGCCTTGAGCCCGATGGACACTGGGTTCAGGCTGGCATCATCAGCTTTGCATCAAGCTGTGCCCAGGAGGATGCTCCCGTGCTGCTGACCAACGTGGCTGCTCACAGTTCCTGGCTGCAGGCTCGAGCTCAGGGGGCGGCCTTCCTGCCCCAGAGCCCAGAGACCCCGGAGATGAGTGATGAGGACAGCTGTGTAGGTACGAGCGGGGCATGTTGGGAGTGGGTAGAAGCCACTATGAAGCAAACCTCAGGACTAAAGAACCAGCACAGGCATCCACATCACCGAGCCAAATTAGGAGGCTTCTAAGATCTCTTTCATCCCCCAAGATGGAAAAGCCCCATTAGGGCTGAGAGGCACAGGCGTTTTAGAACTCTACAGGTTTGGAGTTCAGGTGAGAAGAGCAATCTCAGACCTTACTGGGGTTTTTGGGGGAGTGGCAAGCTTCCAGCAGGGACCCAGCAAGTCTGCACAGGGTAGGGCTTCCAGTCAGAATTCTGGCATTAAGTGACTGGCATGCAAATTGAATGCAAAATAATTCCTGGGATGGATATTATGTCTTAAGAGATATATAATGAGCCAGGAATATGGGAGCCAGGCCCAGCCTGGAGGGTACAGACGGGTGGGGCAGGGGAGTATGACAAGTAGGGGCATTCCAACGAGGCCAGGACGGGGTCCCATCAGACTGGCAGGGCTAAAAGCTCAGGCCCTGGCTTGTGAGTCCCAAGTCTGCCACTTGCTTGTAGTTAAAGAGCGAGGAAGTCACTTAACCTCTCTGGAACTTTGGTTAACTTCAGTAATGAGGCGAACAAAATTCAGCTTCAAAGGATATTGTGAGGATTTGACAGGAAGTGGGAAGCGCTTAGCAAGAAGTCAGATGAGGCACTCATCTGTTTCAGCCTGTGGATCCTTGAGGACAGCAGGTCCCCAGGCAGGAGTACCCTCCCCATGGCCCTGGGATGCCAGGCTGATGTACCAGGGGCAGCTGGCCTGTGGCGGAGCCCTGGTGTCAGAGGAGGTGGTGCTGACTGCTGCCCACTGCTTCATCGGGTGAGTCCTGGGTCCCTCTCCAGTATGCCCCCTGCCCCTGCTAGCAGCCCTGTCACCCAGTGCCATCCACGCTGCCTCTACACAGGCGCCAGGCCCCAGAGGAATGGAGCGTAGGGCTGGGGACCGGACCAGAGGAATGGGGCCTGAAGCAGCTCACCCTGCACGGGGCCTACACCCACCCTGAGGGGGGCTATGACGTGGCCCTCCTGCTGCTGGCCCAGCCTGTGACACTGGGCGCCAGCCTACGGCCCCTCTGCCTGCCCTATGCCGACCACCACCTGCCTGATGGGGAGCGTGGCTGGGTCCTGGGACGGGCCCGCCCAGAAGCAGGTAGGTGAGTGCAGGACCAGGGCTGCTGTCCGTTCCGCCTGCAGGCTGGGGCAGACAGCTTTCCCTTGCTCCACAGACATCAGCTACCCCCAGACAGTGCCCGTAACCCTCCTGGGGCCTAGGGCCTGCAGCCGGCTGCATACAGCTCCTGGGGGCGATGGCAGCCCCATTCTGCCAGGGATGGTGTGTACCAGTGCTGTGGGTGAGCTGCCCAGCTGTGAGGTGAGCCCAGGCCCCAACACCTTGCCCAATAGGCCTCTGGCACCCCCCCGTCACCCTTGTTCTCAAGAACAGACTTTCCAGGCTTGGCCTCTGGCCCCGCCCCCCACCTGTAACTAGGCCTTTTTGCCAATTAGCCCCAAATAGCCAGAGCCTCCCTAGCCCCCTCTGGCATCCTGCACAGCTGCCTATAAGAAGTCACCCAGTGTCACCTGACCTGACAGGGCCTGTCTGGGACACCACTGGTGCATGAGGTGAGGGGCACATGGTTCCTGGTCGGGCTGCACAGCTTCGGAGATGCTTGCCAAGGCCCCGCCAGGCCGGCGGTCTTCACTGCGCTCCCTGCCTACGAGGACTGGGTCAGCAGTTTGGACTGGCAGGTCTACTTCGCCGAGGAGCCAGAGCCCGAGACTGAGACTGGAAGCTGCCTGGCCAACATGAGTATGTGGCCCTGGGGCCTCCTGCCAAACCCCGTCTCTCCAGAACCCTTCTCTCTCCAGCGAGGGGGCGTGCCATTCTGACCCAGTCTAGCTGCCCTGGGTGGGTGGAACAACAGGCAGACCCATTTGATTCACTCTGGTTCTTTGTCATCGTGTGACTTGGAGCAGGTCACTCAACCGCTTTAGCCTCAGTATTCTCATCTGTCATGGCGGCCAAGACAGACCCTGTTCCTTGGAGGAACAGGGAGCAAGGGAGCAAAGCCATGAGGATGAGGACAACCCTACCCTCCTTCCTTCCCCACAGGCCAACCAGCCAGCTGCTGACAGGGGACCCAGCCATTCTGAGGATGAGAGAACATAGGAAGGGAACTGGCATCACTGCCCTGCCCTCCCCACCCCACCATGTGTGATTCCAGGCACAGGGCAGGCCCAGAAGCCCAGCAGCTGTGAGAAAGACCACAGGTGCCAAATCCCCACCCTGCAGGACAGAGGTGTCTATGGACGCTCCCATGCCCAGCTCTGCTCTGACGCAGGCATCCCAGCTTTCCTCCTCCTTCACCCTCTCAGATACAATCACGCCAGCCA
The DNA here is from genome assembly GCF_049354715.1 of Callithrix jacchus. Taxonomy (NCBI): domain Eukaryota; kingdom Metazoa; phylum Chordata; class Mammalia; order Primates; family Cebidae; genus Callithrix; species Callithrix jacchus. The sequence continues at coordinate 30,610,483 of NC_133513.1, read as the reverse complement.
CGTGTTTTGAAAATTTCTTTTTTTAGGGGGCAGCAATTTTCCCTTTTTTAAACTTAAATAAATTGTTACAAAATAGACTTTAGAAAATAAGTTACAAATTGTAGCAAAAGGCTCCCTTCCACAGGCAACTTTCCCACCTGTGGGGCTCTGCATCCGCCTCTCCCTGGTGTTGCAATCTGGCTGGTGAGAGTGGCCCGGCATCTCAGCAGAGGCTGGCACTGGGAAGAGCATGGTGACAAGGCTGGGAGAAGGAGGTCCTTCAAGGACAGGGATGCAAGGAACACCCCACCCTTCCTTGAGAAAGAAGCCAGATCTGGGTCCACTTTGCAAGGGGAGAGAAGAGATGGGGATGCCCAAACTACTCCTGAGAAAACGTGGAGATCAAGCCCCTCCCTGCACGTGCCCCCTCCCCCAGATTCTGATCTTTGGAGACTTGAAGTTCAGAGGGAGAAGCTGAGGTCTGCAGGCCACTGGGGTGAAGGGTCCAGGAGTGGGGTGGCGGGGTTGGGTGGAGGGGGCAATGTCAAGTCCCCTCTGCCCGTCGCTGGTGCCATTGGGGTTCCTGGAGAGAGAGAGAGGAGGTCACCGACTGAGGGGCAGACCCCACACAGCATGTACCCACCTCCCAACCCTGCAGGCCATTCCCCCACCCCTGGCCCAAGAGGCCCAGATGAGAACAGGGATTCTAGGCCTCCTAATTATTTTCCTAGCCCTGGTGAACTGGCTTTTCGCTCATATCCCTTGAGGTCATGAGAAATCTTCTATCCTTAAAGCTATTCCTTCAGCTGTCAGGTGACTCCCACCCACCCTCCACTATGACAAGGGCCCACCATCTCAGGACCACCCACCCTCAGGGGTCACTAGACGGAACAGGTTCACCTCTACTAAAGGAAGGAGAGGGCAGCCCAGGGCCTGCTGAGGGAACTGGCCGCCCCACTCCCCAGCAGCCGCAGCCTGCAGCATTGCTGGGTGGAGGCGATTCCCCACGGAGATGCCCTCTGATCAGGGATGTGACACAGGCTAATGACTGTTGTTGCTGCAGCTGGGCCTGAACTTCAAGGAAACAATTATCTGTGACTCAGTCCTCCAGTTAAAGGCGTGCAGAGGGTGTCGGGGTGCACAGGTGGAAAAGGTGGTTTGGTTGGATCCTGAAAAGACGTTGGCAGCAGAGGGAAAAGGGGCTGAATAAAGGTTAGAAAAGCAATGGAACAACACTGACAGGGAAGGACCAGAGGTCTAGTTTCCAATAAGAGAGAAGCAGCAGAGACAACGCACAGAGAAAGAGGGACAGGGAGTAGGGTGCCAACCAGTGACCCAGTTTCCATAGCCAAGTCAGCAGGGGAGCCATGAAGCCCATGCCCCATCCCTCGTTCCCTAGCACCCGGCCTGCTCTAGGAGAACGGAACCTAGACCATACCAATGGCTTCCTCTTTTTCTCTGGAAATCATTACTGGCTGACTCAGGAGGGTTTCCAGATGCAGCAGCCAGGGGGCACCCAGTGACCTTCCCCCAAACACAAAGCCCATTCCTCTCTGGCTACAGTGTAATGGCAGAGCCCAGCAGCAGCTTCAGCCCAACCATGCACTGCCCAACCCACCCTGCTATTTGTTACACCTGACCTGGGGGTGCTCAGTTCAGCATATTCTCAAACTAGTTCACTCACCCCATAGCCAAGCCCCCACCCTCCTTAGAATCCCTGGGACTCCTTCCTCTCACTCCTTGCTCCCCCATCTGCTCTGGGGCCGGATTTCACCCTCCACCATGTGCCCACCTCCTCCTGGGACCCTTCAGTCCTCCACCCAAGCCCTTCATGCCCCCGTACCAGAGCCGGCCACTGTCCACTCCTCCTGGTGCTGCTGCTGGTGCTGCATGAAGCTGATTCGGCGGCGGAAGTGGCGGGGACAACGGGGGCAGGTGAAAGGCCCCTCCCGAGGTGCGTGGACCCGCCCATGGCCCTCCAGCCGGGCAGCTGTCCGGAAGGCCTTGCCACAGATGCTGCAGCAGTGGCGCTTGGGGTCCGTGTGAGTCCTGCTGTGGTTCTTAAGAGACAGCAGGTTGGGGAGAAGTTTGGGGCAAAGGGAGCAGGGGTATAGCCCCGTGGTGTGGGCCTTCTGGTGGTTCAGCAGGCTGCCGGCATGGCGGTAGGAGCGCCCGCACTGGGCACAGCGGAAGGGCCGCTCCTTATCTTCAGCTGCCGCGGACATCACTGCTTGTCCTCCCCTGGCTGTCTCTGCACTCTCTCCTGGGCCTCTGGGGGTTTCTGATGGGGCCTCCCGGGCTTTCCCTTGACTAGGGAGGCCCACCTCGTCCTCCCAAGTCCCTGCTTTGGGATCTCTGGCCTCCTCCATTTGGGCTGGCACCTGGCTGTGGCCCCGGGTATGAGCCTGCAGGTGGCTGGCCAGTTCATGGTAGGATTCAAAAGCCTTGCCACAGTCAGGGCAGACAGAGGTCTGGGCATCTATGTGGTTGTGACTGTGGCTCTTAGTGGCCATAGGAGTCAAGATCTCCTTGGAGCAGAGCAGGCAATAGTGTCGGTCTGTCTTGTGGGTATTGTGGTTCAAGAGGCCGCCAGACTGGCAGTAAATCTTGCCGCACTGGCTGCAAGAGAAAGAGTGGCTCCCTGGCTGCAGCTGAGAGCTGTTGTTCCAGCTATCCATATGACTCAGACTAGGTCCATTGAGCTGGCGGTCACCAGCATGGCAAGGACTCCTGGGAACACTGTCCTCTGGCTCCTCTGGCCTGGTGAGGAATTGCGGAACCCAGCCTCCACTGTGGTTCCCGAGTCCCCCACCTCCTGGGCACCCACCTGCCTTCTCTGTGCCCCAGGACAGTGACTCTGGGGCTTCTGAGCCTGCTGCCCTGAGGGGGCTCTGACTGCACTCCCCTGGTCTCGGGACTCCATCCTCCAGCTGGGGCACTGGCTCAGTACCACCCAACCGGGCCTCTAGTCCTGGGTCACCAGCCAGGCTCGCCTCACTGCCCACTGTGCCATCCGGGCCTCCCTGGGCATTGGCTGGCTCCCCTTCTTTCTCCTCCTCATGCTCCCGCAGGTGCCGCTCCAAAGATCCCCGGCCAGGGAAGCCACGGCCACAGAGGGCGCAACGCACAGCTGAGCGCCTGGACCGCCCCGCCCGCCGCCTCCGATTCTCTGAGTGCAGCCTCTGATGGTCCTTCAGAGCCATGCGGTTGGAGTAGGTCTTGGGGCAGGTGGGGCAGCTGTACTGGCCCGTCTCGTGGCTGCGCCGGTGGTTCAGGAGGCTGCCAGCATGGCGATAGGTCCGCCCACACTGCCCACAGCGGAAGGGCCGATCTTCTCGAGTCGGTTTTCGGGTGCCACCACCCCCACGCCGCTCCATGTGAACTCGCTGGTGGCTGGCCAGCTGTTTCCGCAGGCGGAAGGCCTTCCCACACTCACTGCAGCGGAAACGTCGGGGATCTGCATGGATACGCCGGTGGTTCTTGAGGGACATGAGGTTTGAGAAACCCTTGGAACAGGCCTGACAGCCAAAGTGGCCGGTCTGGTGGCTCTGCCGGTGGTTGATGAGGCTGCCAGCATGCTTGTAGGAACGGCCACACACCTCACAGCTGAAGGGCCGCTCAGAGCTGGCCTCAGTCTGACAGCCCTTCTCAGCAGTCTCTAGCCTGGGCTCTATCTCCTCCCCCTTCACAGTGGTCTCCTCCCACACCTCTTCTTTCACCCTCGCCACTTCCTCCAGGGGCTCCACTTTAAGTTCTTCCTGGAGCTTCTCTACTTCTGCCTGCCCCAGCTCCTCCTCTGCCATGTGCTGGGGCTCACTGCTACCTCCTGCCTCTGGGATGGGCCCAACCTGGGGCTCAGTGCTGCCTCCTGCCTCTGGGATGGACCCAACCTGGGGCTCAGAGCCTTTGCAGCGAGGGTGGTTCCGCAGATGATTACGGTAGGCAGCCAGGTTGGGGTAGCAGCGGGAGCAGACAGGGCAGAGAAAGTCTCCGGTCTGGTGGATCTTGCGGTGGTTCACCAGGCTGCCCCCATGGCGATAGGTCTTGCCACATTGGTTGCAGCGAAAGGGGCGGGGCTGAGCCTCCAGCAAATTTTCCCCACTCTGCATGCAAAGGCTGTCTCCCAAGGGGGTGCCTGCTCCCTCTTCAGACTTGGCATCTCCACCCTCTCCAGAGACAGAAGTCACTATGTCCCCCAAGACACTGTCCATGACCATCTCTGTGGCATCACCTGCTGTTCCCAAAGGGCTGGGAGCCTTGTCTACTGTAGTCCCAGAACTCTGACTTTGGTGGTGGCGCTCCAGGCTCCCCAGGTCATCGTAGGTCTGACCACAGCAGCCACAGATGTGCCCATACCCTGCACCGTCCAGCGCTTCCACCTCCCGCTGCAGTTGATTCAGCAGCTCTGCTTCCGAGAGCTGCAGTGGCGGGCTGCGGGCGGGGGCTGCCTCTGCCGCTCCTTCCTCTTCTCCCTCCTCCTCTGAGCCCTCAGTCATGCCAGAGGAGCTATGGGCCTGGCGCCGGTGAAGCCTGTAGCCAGCACGCCCAGGGAAGATCATGCCACAGAGGCAGCAGAGGAAAGGCTGTGCTGAGGTCGCCTCCCCCGGCCTGTGGTTCTGGAAATGGCTTCGGAGGGCAGGCAGAGAGTCAAACTCCTTTGGGCAGAGGGAGCACTGATAGATGCCGGGTGGGTGGCAGGGCCTGTGGCTCAGCAGGCCAGTGGCATGGGGGAAAGAATGCCCACAATCAGAGCATGTGTGAGCAGCCTCAGCCTCCCAGCCAGTGACAGCATCAGCAGAGTGGGAAGAGGAGTTGGGCTGACCAGTGGCTGGCTTCTGGTCTTCATCCACCATGGTGACATCATCGCAGAAGCGAGTCCCACCACCTTCCTCACCTCCTGGGATGTCCAAGTTGTCAAGGAAACTGGCATCCTTCCTTTCCAGCCCTTCCCCAGTGCCTCTGCTCTCTTTATCACCCTGGAAATGGGTCTCAGCCTCCTTCTCAAGCCCACATTTGTCCCCTTCAGATTCAGCTAGCAAACAATCCCCATCACTTTCCAGGATGCCTTCAGCCCCGTGAGAACTTTTCTCTAAAGGATCTTGGGGAGAGGCCAGGCCTTCATTGTCTTCCGGCTCCTGGATCCAGCTCCCTGCTGCCGGGAGTTTGGCTTCTCTTCCACCACTGGCACCGCCAGCCCGCTTCCGATGCCGCCGGCTCCGCCGCCGACTATGGCGGCGCAAGTGGTTCTTCATGGCTGCCATGGTATGGAAGTGCTTGGCACAGGCCCCGCAACTGAAGTCCCCTGTCTGGTGAGTCTGCCTGTGGTTGATAAGGCTGCCGGAGTGGCGATAGCTCTTTCCACAGTCTCGGCAGGCAAAAGCCCGAGGAGGCGACACCGTGGTCTCTGTCCTGCTATTTTCCTTTTCGCCTACCACATGAGTCAGGCCATGACGTTCAAGGCTCTCAGGGTCTTCAAAGAGTAGCCCACAGATGCTACAGATCTGTGCTGCTGTCCTGACTGCTGCTGGGGTGATATCTGTGGCCTCTTCTTCATGTTTGCACACGTCCCCCTGATCTGTGTGCAGAGCTGCCTCTGCCTCCACTGGGTCGGATGGGAGTTCCACCTTGAGGTGGCTGGGGGCACCCTTGGCCCCAGGGTCTGCACTTCGGCGAGCAGCCTTGCAATGTACTCGCACATGGTTGCGCAGGGCCATGAGATTGGGGTACTTGCGGGGACAGAGAGAACACTGGTACTCTCCAGTCCGATGGCTGTGGCGATGGTTCACCAGGCTCCCTCGGTGGCGGTAAGCACGACCACACTCACTGCACTTATAGGGCCGATGGTCCAGGGTGGTGGTGGGGTCCTCTTCCTCTTTGTGGGTGGCCTCGGCCAGCAGCTGGGGAGCTGGCGGCACTGATGGCTGCCCGTTTTCCCCAACTCCGTGCCGGGGCCTGTGATGAGCCCGCACGTGGTTTTTGAGGGCAGCCGCATTGAATAGCTGCTTAGAACAGAGTGAGCAGGGATAGACACCCGTCTGGTGGCTCTTTCGATGGTTGATGAGGCTCCCAGCATGGCGGTAAGTACGGCCACAGTCCCCACAGCGGAAAGGCCGGTATTCCTCCAGGCCATTGTCCTCCAGCTCCCCAGAGGTACTGAGCTCTGCAGAGCCATTCAGCATCTGTGCACTGGGCAGCTGGTCCTGGCTGCTCTCGTCTGTGTGCCCATTGGTGGTGAGCATCCCTTTCTCCTCCCAGGGTGGCTCCTGCCTTTCACCCTCATGGGACTGCTGGTGTTCCAGCAGCTCACGGGGGAGCCGGAAGGCACGGGGGCAGTGGGGACAATGGTAAGGCCGATACTGGGCATGGAGTCTAGAGTGGTTCTTCAGAGCCATGAGGTTCGAGAACTCCTTAAAGCAGATGGCACAGGGGTAGATGCCCAGCGTGTGGCTCTGGCGGTGGTTGGTGAGGCTCCCGGCGTGCTTGTAGGTCTTGCCACACTGACTACACTTGTACCGCCGCTCCTCCTCCGCAGGAGGGGACTGGCTAGGCTCTTGGCCCCCTGTGAAGTTCACTACTGATTCAGCCAGATACTGTTCCAAGTTGCTAAGGAGGCTGCTGGCTGGGGTGGGGAGGGGAGGGGCCCTGGCAGAGTTGGTAGAGGGCCCCCAGCCGTCTGTACCATCCTCAGGACCTGGCTGGCCTGCCCAGCCTTCTCTTTGTCTGGTGGGTAGATCTTCCCGAGTACCTGAAGCTGCCCTGGGATCAGGTACAGATTCACAGTCAGGTGTCTCTTCGGTATGTTTTGTCTGGTTTTCCCAGCCTTCACCAGAGCCAAGCCTTTGGCCCCAAGTGTCAGTGGACACCATCTCACGCTGGAGGCGTGGAGTGGCTTCCTTGGAGCGTGTGGGCCTGTGCCTGCGGCGACCCTCAGGAGCATGAGTCCTCATGTGGCTCTTGAGAGCCATGGGATTGGTGAAGTCCTTGCCACAGGTGGTACAGGGGAAAAGGCCAGTCTCATGGGTCCGACGATGGTTGACCAGGCTCCCAGGGTGACGGTAGCCCCGCCCACACTGCTGACAGCGGTAGGGCCGAGGGATGCTGTCAGCCTCCTCACAGTCCTGGTTGGGAGATGGATGGAGCAGTTCTCGGTGCCGTGACAGCTCTGCGAGGCTGGGAAAGTGGCGATGACAGTCCGAACAGCTGAGTGAGGGGGGTGCGTCCTCCATAGGGCAACGTGGCAGAAACCTGGAGGTTCAGAAGGAGTAGACAGGTGGCAGCACCTTCCTCTGGTGGAGGGGCCGAGGCCTAGGAAGAGGGGGCAGTAGTCAAAAGGAGGGCCTGAATTAACTTTGTTTCTTGGTTCTACTAGTAACAAGTTTACCTGAGGTCACCAAGAGGTTCCCCAAGCATCCATGCCCAGGAATCTGCTTCTACTAGATCCCATCTGCACCCTCATTTAAGGCCTCCCTGTGCACAAGCCCCTTAAATATAGGAGCTCCCCTACGCTTAAGTTATCCCTACAGGTATAGCGAAGGAAATTAAAGTTGAGAGGGATGCAACCTACTTCTGATCACAGACCTATTATCACGTTCTTCAGACCAGACTCAAAAGGCATTACTTGTCCTTTAACCCTCTGCTCCCTACAATCCTTAGACAAAAACTTTGTGACATCTTAAAAGAACACCAGAACCTTCTCTAAGCCTTTCAATAAGAGAAGTCCAAACCTTCCTCCTTCAAATCTCAGCTAAACAGAGTAGTCGAGAAGCGCTGAAAAAGCAGCTTCTTTCCTCCAGTTAACAACTGAGGACCTGAGAGGAGAGGTTAGAGGCCTCCTTCAGGAACAAGGCTGGCTTGTTCGCCCACTTCCCTGAGTCCTTTCGGTGTCACTAGGTCTCTTTTCCAAAAGACTCTCTTAGCTGGGCCAGGCATGGTGGCTCACGCCTATAATCACAGCACTTTGGGAGGCCAACGCAGGCAGATCACCTGAGGTCAGGAGTTAGAGACCAGCCTGCCCAACATGCTGAAACCCTGTCCCGACGAAAAATACAAAAATTACCCAGGCATGGTGGTGGGAGCCTGTAATCCTAGCTACTCTGGATGAGGTTGGAGAATTGCTTGAACCTGGGAGGCAGACGTTGCAGTGAGCTGAAATCAAGCCACTGCACTCCAGCCTGGGCGACAAAGCAAAACTCCATCTCAAAAAAGAAAAACCAAAAAAACCCCAAAGACTCTCTTAGCTACTTCCTTTATCTACTGTCCTTGAACCCAACTATCTTCCATTTGGGGAATAACGTCAATATGAGGTTGGAATGTCACTTCATCGCATCCCTTTTCTTTCCCATGCCTCCTGATCTTAACCTCACCAGTCTTTCTCATTTTTATCTTATGCCTCCTCTCTCAATACTGATGACAGCAACTCATGCAGAGTATTATAGTATCATGTGCCAGGCACTGTGCTAAGTATATTCATTGTGTTACCCAATCCTCAAAACACATTGCAATGTCTGCTATCCTAGTTCACGTAAGAGCAAACCCACTGAGGCCGTCTTCATCCCAAAGCCCTTGCTCCTTCATGCCTCGTACGTCCTCTTGTCCTTCGCTAACTCTGACTCTTCTTCCCGTGGGACCCCAATAAAACTGTCTCCAACCCTAAACCCCTTCACTGAATCTGCCTCCCGAATTCTCACCTCACAAAGCCCCTTTGCTCAAAAGTCCCCTCCCCTAGTCAACCACCAATGAAGTCCTCTGACCTCACTCATCTCCTCTGCCAATTTCCTCTCAGGACGCCTACCTCGCACCGGCGGCCCCCTCTCCTTCCCGCCGCGGGCGCGTCCGTTGGGGACCGCGAACGGGAGCGCGCCTGCGCACTGGGACCCTTACCCTAACTGTAGCCGCGCGCCCCAAGGGGTGGCTGGGCTGGGGAGGGGGGCTCTCGCGCTCCCACACGGGCACACTCAGCCAGGGCTCCCTGGAGGCGGGAGAGGAGGGAAAGAGAGAAAGGAGAAGGGGGGAAGAGGAAGGAGGTGGAGAAAAGAGGGCGCAGCTGGCACAAGCCAGGAGTCTACCCCCAGCTCTGCGGACACTTCCTATTGTTACTAGGAAACAGGAAGTGTCCTTAGGTGCAAAAGCTTCCCCGCGAAACTTCCGTTTCAGGAGCGCTACTATCCCGCCTCCAAGCCGCCGTTTTGCAGACACACTTCCGGCGCTGTGTTCTAGCTCTGCACGGCTGACTCCGCCCACGTAGGTCTTTGCGCGCTACGTTAGCCACACTTCCGGCAAGAGCGCCTAGAATCGTTCCGGTGCATATTGAATAGGCGAAGAAGAGGAAGAAAAAGATTCTGCAGCCCTGGCCACAGTACTTTGGTGACACTTTTGTGGGGCTCCCTGGAAGACCTTTCCCAAGGCAGATGGGGAAAGCTTCATGAAATCCACTCCTTGCTATTAAAGGAAATATTCTGGAATATAAGCGGACTTATGTTCTGCAGAGCTTGAGCATGGCCTCTTGGTCTTCCCATCTTCTTGTTCTTGAAGACATTGCTGGTGACCTGTCCCCAAACTACTACCAGGCCTGCGTATACCGTCAGCCTGCCCGGCATCCCCTTGTCTCAGCACCCACGGAGATCTCTTGCAAGATGCTTATCCGCCGCCATAGACTGGAGGTTCCCGAGGAACTTTCCCTTCCTTCCTAGCTGGGGAAGGTCCCTCACTTCCGCTCGCTGGGCCACCGGCCCCGCCTCCCCGCCCCCCGCTGGGTCCTAGCGCCAGCCGCTCTTTGGCAGGGTCCGGGCTCCGTCAGTGCGAGGAGCCGCGCCGTCACCACGGAGGCAGGCTAAGTCTCATCAGGTAGGAAACGCCGGCGGAAAGCTGCGATGGCCCGGGGCAGCTCCCGCCTGGCCCCGATCTGAGCTGGTCTCAGTTTCCCTGCGGGCGCCGAGGGCGGGCTGGGTTGGCCCGGCCCGAGCAGCGCGGGCGGGGCGGGCGGTGAGCGGCCCAGGACGAGCTGCAGGCCCAGTAGGTCCTAGAACCCGCCGGCTGTCTCCGCGGTTCGGGGACGCGGAAGCCCTGGCTCGGCCCGCGCGGCTGCCGGCCCGGCATGGTGCGAGCCCGGGGGTCCTAGAGCCCGCCATGTTGTGGGCTTTTGTTCCGGCAGCGCGGGCCGCGTAGCGAGGTCCCCGGCGCCGGAGGTCCCCTCCCCGGCCGAGGCCCGGGCCACCCCTCCCGCGGTCCTAGAGAACGCCATCTTGCAAGCCTTTGTCCTGAATTCAGCCCTCCGTCCATTCATTTGTTCATCCCCTCATCCTTCGTTCAGTCCTTGTCACGTCCTCGGAGGCTACGTTTTCCGAGGCTCATAACGAGACACGTCAGCCCGGGGTCCTGCCCCTGCAGGGGCTTGCCTGGCTGGTAGGGGCGCCACGAACCAGCGTGGAGCTAGGAGCTCGGGGTTTCTGCAGCTCTCGGCTCCTCAGCGCGCTTCGTAGGCCCCTCCGCCCTTCAAACTCCCACACACTTCAGGGACCCCATTTTATTGATGAGGAAACAGGCCCAGAGCGGCGTGGGGCCCTTACCTCTGCTGCCATTAAGTATTCCTGAGGGCACTGGGGAAGGGGGTTCTTGAAGAATGTAAAGGGGCTTTCCCATTGGAGAAGACAGGCAAGGGCTCCCGAGCCCAGGAAACTGCATCTAGAGGTGGGGTGGTTGAGAATTGTGGCTGGAGATTCAGTCGCTGTCGGGAAGAGGACTCTCGTTGGAGCCGAGTTTGGAAAAGTAGGTTGGGATCAGGTTGTGAACTGGCCGGGTTGGAGGCCAAGGAGATGATTAGCGCTCACTTCGGCTGGGTTCATCCGCTCACCAGATCACTCCTGGCCGTGAGGCCTGTTTGATGACTACTTGTTTATAGACGGGAAGATTGAGGTGCCTCCTTTTTCTCCTCATCCCTGCCCCAGGTTCCTAGCCTAGGATTTTTGGAATTTGAATCTCTGCGTCCCTGGTGAGACAGGCAGAACTTCATCCCCTTCCTAAGCCAGTAGTGAGGCAAAGCAAGGTTCCATCACCACGACAGGGAGCCCACTGTGGGATATTGAGGCCATAGTTGGACCTGTGGACTTAGAAAGGTGGAATAATTCAGTTAATAAACAGTTATTGATGGACATTCTCACAAAATCAAAGATGGAATAATTCAGTTAATAAACAGTTATTGATGGACATTCTCACAAATTCCCACTGCAGAGGAGGCAGAGGCCACAGACCTGGGTTCAAATTTCATCTGAGGTTAATTCCTTCCATTTGTTTTGGGGCACCACACAGGGTCTGGGTGTAGAGAATGCAGATGATAGTTTTCCTAGCTCTTTGCCAGCCTGGACTCTGGTGCTGGAGATGGAGAAATAACAGCCAAACCATAAGATGTGTAATGCCAGCAAAGCAATAGTCAGGACTAAGAGAGTAGGTGTTTGGGATTTGAACACTGGCTGAGACCATGACTAGTTAGCTTGTTTCTTTGTGCTGTCACTTCTCATAAGGTAGCTAATCCTGTTGGACCAGGGCCATACGCTTATGACCTTAGTCAACCTTAATTCCTTGAAGGCCTTATCTCCAAATATAGTCACAATGAGAGTTAGAATTTCAGTATATGAATGGACAGGGAACACAGACATTCGCTCATAAGGGACTTGTAGACAGCTACAAGTAATTGGCTTGAGTAGTTGGGTATTATACACAAAATGCTTAGAATGATACTTTGCCCATGTTAAGCTCGCAAGGATTATTGTCCAGATGACACCATAAAGGTAATTAGAGAGGAAGGGGCTGGTCACTGTGGCTCACACCTGTAATCAAAGCACTTTGGAAAACGAAAGTGGAGGATCACCTGAAACCAGGAGCTCCTGAGACCAGTGTGGGCAGCATAGTGACACCTCCATCTCTACATACAAAGAATTTTTAATAAATTAGCCAGGTGTGGTGGTGGGTGCCTATAGTCCTAGCTACTCAGGAGGATTACTTGAGTGCAGGAGTTTGAGGCTGCAGTGAGCTATATGATTGAGCCACTGCAGAGATCACTCCAGGGTAACACAGTGAGACCCTATCTCTAAAATTAAAAATGAAAATAAAGGCCGGGCGTGGTGGCTCACGCCTGTAATCCCAGCATTTTGGGAGGCCGAGGCAGGCGGGTCACTTGATGTCAAGAGTTCGAGACCAGCCTGGCCAATATGGCAAAACCCTGTCCCTACTAAAAATACAAAAGTTTGCCAGGTGTGGTGGCATGTAATCCCAGCTAATTAGGAGGCTGAGGCTGGAGAATCACTTGAACCCAGGAGGCAGAGGTTGCACTCCAGCCTGGGCAACAAAGGCATTCTCTAAATAAATAAATAAAAATAGGCTGGGTTTAGTGGCTCACGCCTGTAATCCCAGCAGTCTGGGAGGCCAAGGTAGTAGATCACCTGAGGTCAGCAGTTCAAGACCAGCCTGGCCAACATGGTGAAACCTTGTCTCTACTAAAAATATAAAAAATTAGCCCAGCATGGTGGTGGACACCTGCAATTCCAGCTACTCAGGAAGCTGAGGCAGGAGAATCTCTTGAACCTGAGAGACAGAGGTTGTAGTGAACCAACATTGCTTCATTGCACTCCATTCTGGGCAACAAGAGCAAAAGAGCAAAACTCTATCTCAAAAAAAAAAAAAAAAATAGATAAGTAAATAAAAATAAAAACAGTTTTTAAAAAGTAAAGAGGGTTGGGCATGGTGGCTCATGCCTGTAATCCCAGCACTTTAGGAGGCCAAGGCGGGCAGATCAGTTGAAGTCAGGAGTTCAAGACCAGCCTGGCCAACATAGTGAAATCCCATCTCTGCTAAAAATACAAAAATGAGCCGGATATGGTGGCGGGCACCTATAATCCCAGTTACTCAGGAGGCTGAGACAGGAGAATCACTTGAACCCAGAAGGTGGAGGTTGCAGTGAGCAGAGATCACATCATTGCACTCCAGCCCAGGTGGCAGAGCAAGACTCCATCTCAAAAAAATAATAAAATAGGAGTGGATAGGGATTAGTAGGGGTAAACATAGAATTAAGAAAGGTAGTCATTCAGTGCTCCTTGGATGGTTAAAAAAAAGAAAATTTAAAATATTATAAAGAGGGGAAAAAAGGAAAGGTGGTCAAAAAAGCTCCTTTTGAGGAGCTGAGATCCAAATGAAACCAAAAAGACAGCTACACAAAGATCCTGGGGCAACAGTAGTTCAGACAGGGAACTGCTACTGCCACGGCCACGGGATGGGAAGGAATTTGGCTCTTTGAGGTGAGGAAAGGGGCCCAGTGGACCCGGGAGAGGAGTGGGAGGTGAGGTAGGCAGGATTTTGTGTATGTGTGTGTATTTTTAATAGAGATGGGTTTTCGCCATGTTGGCCAGGCTGGTGTCCAACTCCTGGCCTCAAGTGATCTTGAGAATTTAGATGTTTTGGGGCTATGCTGGTCATGGTAAAGATACTGCTCTTTTTCCTGGGAGCAGTGGGAAGTCTCATGATTCAACCTGGAGATAATGGAGACTGGCTGAGAGAGTCCTGCCCAGGATCCTGGAGGCTTGGGTGCCAGTCTGGCTCCTTGACCAGCTGTGTGTCCTTGTGCATGTTTTTTCCCTTGTGGGGACCTTAATCTCAATATCTGAAAAAAAGATGTAGTAAACATTTAAAATGCTCCTCTCCTAGAAGCTTGTGAAGACCTAAGGATGTGTGTTTGGTTCTTAAGTATTGGTTGGGCCAGGCATGGTGGCTCATACCTGTAATCCCAGCACTTTGGGAGGCTGAGGTGGGAGGATCACCTGAGCCCAGGAGTTCTAGGTCAGCCCAGTCAACATAGCAAGACTTCATCTCTACTAAAAATAAAAAAATAGCAGGCAGGCATGTGGCTTACGCCTGTAATCCCAGCACTTTGGGAGGCCAAGGAGGGTGGATCACCTGAGGTCAGGAGTGTGAGACCAGCCTGACTAACATGGAGAAACCCTGTCTCTACTAAAAATACAAAAAATTAGCTGGGCATGGCGGTGCATGCTTGTAATCCCAGCTATTCAGGAGGCTGAGGTGGGAGAATCGCTTGAACCTAGGAGGCAGAGGTTGTGGTGAGCCGAGATCTAGATGGCGCCATTGCACTCTAGCCTGGGCAACAGGAGTGAAACTTTGTCTCAGAAAAAAAAAAAGCCAGGCATGGTGGTGCATGCCTGTAGTCCCAACTACTTGGGAGGCTGAAGCGGGAGGATTACTTGAGTCTGGGAAGTCAAGGCTGCAGTGAGCCATGATTGCACCACACTGCATTCCAGCCTAAGTGACAGAGTGAGACCCTGTTTGAAAACCAAATGAACGAATGAATGTATTGGCTGGAATGATCCAGAGTGTATTTAAAATGGAGATTCTTGAGGACTACCTAAAGCTCTTACGAATTAAAAAACAAAATCTCTGTAATGATGGGATGTTAGACAGATTCCTAGCCTGCCTAACTTCTTTGTGGAGCTGGGTGCATGCTGAGACCAACCTGGCACTCCCCTGCCTTTTCCCTTGGGAAGTGCCATAGAAGGAGAGATTGGCCTCTCCAGCTACTTGGTGTCTGACTCACAGAGAGGGAGGCTGAGACCCGGAGCTGGCAAGAGGCAGTAGAGGGGCCAGAGCTCAGAACCAATGGGCCAAGCCCTGTGAGAGGGAAGCAGAGACATAAAGGGTGCCAGCCAGGGCCTCAAGGCAGTTCTGCAAGGATGAGAGAAGACACGGGTACAACCTGAGCTCAGGCTTCTAGTCACTGCAGGGCTGGCCGAGGCAGCAGACAAGGGTGGGAGACCCCAGACCACCCAGCAACAGACCAGCTACTTAAGGCAAGTTGAACACCTGGACTGAAGTCCCAGCTGCTTAAACTCTTGGAACCTCAATTTGTTCATCTGTAAAGTGGGGACAAGAATCCCTATCTCAGGAAGTTATAAGACATTAAATTAGGCCAGGCGTGGTGGCTCACACCTGTAATGCCAGCACTTTGGGAGGCTGAGGTGGGCGAATCACGAGGTCAGGAGATCGAGCCCATCCTGGCCAACATGGTGAAACCCCATCTCTACTAAAAAATGCAAAAAAATTAGCTGGGCCTGGTGGTGCACCCCTGTAGTCCCAGCTACTCAGGAGGCTGAGGCAGGAGAATTGCTTGAACCCAGGAGGCAGAGATTGCAGTGAGCCAAGATCTCACCACTGCACTCCAGTCTGGGCGACAGTACAAGATTCCATCTCAAAACAAAAAAAGACATTAAATTAAATAAGTTAGCACACCTAGCAACCTGTCTGACTCTGAGAAGACTCTGATAATTGAAGACGGTAATTATTTTTGACTCATTAATACCTCACCCAACCCTGTCAGGTAAGTACTATCATTACCTCTGTTTTTCAGATGAGAAAACGGAGGCTCTAAGACATGCAGTAAATTACACAAGGTCACATCAGCTGAGAAGTGATAGAGGCAAAATTTGAAGCCAGAGAGTTTGGCTTCAG